>NC_136909.1:78163792-78598792 GCF_949606895.1 Notothenia rossii
AATTAAAAAATTAAAACGACACGCAAACCAAAATATGATTTTAGATGTATATGTTAAGAGAAGCCCAGTGAACTCTTCTGCTATGAGGAAATCCAACATTTTAGTTACGAGAACGAAAATAATATCAAACATGTACATACTTGTTGGCTAGTCTCCTGTATTTGACTTTCTCCTCAGCATGGTCAGCAGTCAAACCAATGTGAAAGCCAAGAGCCAGGAGAGTCCTACAACAGAAAAACAAACATATAAACTTAAATCAAGCTTTGAAAGCATTTACAACTCAAAAGGTTTCAAAGTAGTGTGTATTGCAATAATGCAGGTAGTAGATCTCACCTGAGTGTGTCCTGGGCCATCTGAAGGTTCTGGTTCTTCTCCGTCTCCGACAGCTTGCAGAACTCCATCACACACGGATCATGCTTCTTACCTTCATCTTTCACCTGTTTGACAAAAGCTGATATTTGTTACGCTGCAAATAAAACTGAAGACAGCTGGACACATCAAGTGAATGTTGCGAGTCTCTTATAATGTGTGTATATATAATGTGATTTCCTTTATGCAATGTGATTTTGTTTCTGTTTTCTTACAGGTCCATATGTCCATCCAAGATCAATCTTTTCCATTGTCCAGAGTTCATGGATATTCTCAGCCAGTTTTTCTCTGATATCCTCAAGTTGTGGGGGCATTACCACCTGAGGGTAATATGAATTAAGTATAAGGAACTAAACCACATCTTTATGGCATTTTACAACATAAAAGATCAACTTCATATTGGATGCCATGTATAATATCGTTAATCCAATATTCATAACACGTTTTTGTTCGTCTAAAAGAACTAAAGAAAGTCAGTTCGACTGATGGGGATTTTTTACCTTGCTGATGTCTACTGGTGTGGGAGTAAAGGTCATTGGACTGGAAGGTACCGAGGGGCCAATGAGCTCCAGTTTCCCCTCTCCTTGATCCAGGATGTATTTCTGACACGGCTCTAACTTCAGCTTGACTCTCGGGAGCAGAGCGTCACAGCATGGAGCAAAACCAGGTGGGGGCAAGAAGCGAAACTCTCCATGCAGCCCCCCAAACAGGAAACGGACCCTGATTTTAAGAAACAGGACAAGGAAGACATAAAGAATGACGTTTGCTTTTGACTGATACTTAAAATGATTGGGAAATGATTACTTTAGGAAAGACAGTCTATGAAAAACAAATATCAAATATTACTGAATAGCGAATATCATTTTCTTTTTGCGGTTCCTAATTGATTGTTGTATTCATTTCATTTTAAAAAGTCATCAGTTCAATTACAGTTTACAGATGTTGTTTGTAGCCATGTTTTTATTTCATCACGGCAAATTAAAGTCCGCTATACACTGCATCAATTGCACTTTAGTAAATGAACTTAACTAATAATGTCTACATATATTGTCCCTTGTTGAAAAATCAATAAAAATGAAATACAAATAAAGGAAAATTAAACAAAATAAATATCCACTACTGACTTGACTCCGGCAGAGAAGCTGACCACAGGATGGAGAAGTCCGTGTGCACTGAAGTTCTCCAACATGCCCTGCACAGGCAGTCCGTTGACCCGGAAAGAGATGCAGGGAGCGCTGAGGTCCAGACAGCAGCTGACCACGTCCTCGTCTCTCAGGAGGTGAGGTACGGCCGAGCTCACCCTGCGACCCACGCAGCCTGACATCCAGGAGACACAGCCTTTCAAGTAATTTACAACCTTTTCCCTTTTTTTAACATTTATATTTTGTTAGACATTTTCAAAGATGTCATACGGACAAGGACATGGCTCACACACATCCCAAACAGAACAATAACATGAAGGGTGGGGGGGTAGGGGGATTACAGTGTCAGTTACATTTTATGTATGCATATGGCGTTGTATTTCAGGGTTCATACACTTTTTCACCAATGATTTTCAATGACTTCTCCATGACCTTTACCTCATTTTCCATGACCAAAAACATAACTCTTTCTCAGCGTTACCACTGAAAATGGTTTATTTTAACATGGAACAGGAAAATAAGGTCTGCATATGAAACATGTTGGTCCTATCTAAAACAAATCAAATAGTAGGCTTACTAGCTTCTACACGCTAAAGCAACTCAAATCTCTCACCAGCAAAACACCTCGTCAGTTAAATGCCATTTTACGTTTCATTACTATACCATACAGTATTTATTATCATTATAGTATTACTATTTCGGCGATTAGATAAAATAGAAATTATATTTGATGCAACTTTAGTTACATTTCCATGACTTTCCCAAAACTTTTGGAAAAATATTGTTTTCCATACATTTTCCAGGGCCTGGAATTACACACACACACACAGTCTCATAGTTAGGAAAGGGCACTTGGGGTAAATATGAATGACGGGGCACACACACATAATCTACCATATCGATTTCTTTCTACTGCTTTTTCTCACACTTTAAATCTCTTTGACAAACATAGTTACACACTCGACTTTCAGTTCTGCTCGTGCTGCCAGGAGAGTTTTGCACCTGGCAGCTTTTGAGTCTGGCTCCAGGTGAGAGCGTTTGTTAAGCTCCAGTGTTACTGCCTGCTGAGACGGCTCTGGTCAGGCCACACACACACACACACACACACACACACACACACACACACACACACACACACACACACACACACACACACACACACACACACACACACACACACACACACACACACACACACACACACACACACACACACACACACACACACACACACACACACACACACACACACACACACACACACACACACACACACACACACACACACACACACACACACACACACACACACACACACACACACACACACACACACACACACACACACACACACACACACACACACACACACACACACACACACACACACACACACACACTAGATTGGAGAAGCACATAGTCACAGCCTAGCGGTATCAGTTTAGGTCGAGGATATTGGAGAATAAACTAATAGTCTCCTGGAAAGCTTTTTTTCCATTCTCTTGGCTCTTAAATGACTGCTTTAATTGTATTTAGATGTTATTTTGTAATGGGTTTCTTTATAATTTTGTCTCCATGTGTTTAATGTTTTCTGGAAAGCACTTTGAATTGCTGTGTTGTTGAAATTCACTATAGACATTATTGGATGGAGACCAGCATAAAAAGCATATTAAATACAATTAAAAGTATTGTTGCTGCATTCGGTGCAAGCAATATTGATGCTACCGTGGATTTATTATCAATGCTCTCATTTATCTCCATAAAGGATTTAGGGAAAAAGCAGTTTTCTTTTGTTTATTAATTTCCGCTTATCAATGGAAGTCTGTTATTTCAATAGCTGCTGAGATTTCAAGTTTTCTAAAACCAGGCAAATTGAAAAGAATCAATTTTATTGATTTCAATGAGGTGTAGGTAAATCTCCAATGTAAGACCTATGGGCACAAAATAAAATGTATAAGAATGAATTAGAACCATTTTGTAACAACTCACTGATGTTTGCCTCAAAAAGTACCCCAGGCTATATGAAGTGATATATTTCTTTTTAAAGTTTTAAACGTTCTGTTTTTATTATGCGATCTATATACACCTTAGTGCGTGAAATAATTCAAGATTACAGAATACAAAATTGAATCTGTATCGAGGGTCGTTTTTGTGTCCTGTCCTTTCAAATATCTCCTTTAGAAGTGACATCCCATCCAATTAGTACTGACTCTCGTACCTGACCAGAGGTGAAGCCCATCAAAGCCGTAGGAGCAGAGGTCGTCTCCCACACCGTTGCCCCCCCAGCCCTCCCCTCCTGTGGGCCGGGGCTGGTAGCCCTCAGTGCGAGCCCAGCCAACGCGCAGGTGTGTGGGTTCAGATGTGAGGAAGGGGTCCACATGATCCACAACCAGCTCATAGTACCACCTCCGATGCTGGGCTGAATCCTCCCCCAAAGCCAAAAAGATGTTTGGCCTCATGCTGTGGTGGGGTGGTGTGCAGAGAGTCGGGAGACAACCAGAACGACAAAAAGACAGAAGATAGCAGGGACCTTCCTTAGTAACAATGGGTTATATTTGGTTTGATTACAATGATTTATTCCAATATTCATAATTTCAGAGATATAATTAAGACCTAAAAATGACTGCATTATGATAACTACCACCGAAAAGAAGATAATCTTTGAGAATTACATCTTAGACAAATATATCACCTTGTGAAAAATGCAGGTGCTCAGGTTGACAGGTATGACTGCAGTAAATTCAACAACACTGCATTTTTTCGTACCGAATCGAATAATGAACTGAATATCAAATGAATGTGTAGTCAGCTGCTGCTAGATGCCTGTTTGAGATGTCTCTGCAGTACACACAGAGCATAACTCAACTCTCTTAGGCACAGCACATTGTATTCTTATGAATGGGAATTGAAGGATTATTTGAATTATTTGAAGGATTAAAGTAACGGGGTATGACAGGAAAGTAAAATCTAGTATATTCATTTTGCTGTCACCTTATATATGTTCATGTGTGTTAAATTTGAAGGGACAAAGTATCCTTTCCTCCCCCAATATATTGAGGTGAAGTACTTGTGTTTAGAGAAGAGATGGGAGCATGGGACACCATATTTGGGAATAGTGCCAGACGCTGGAATGTCCCCCTCGTAAAAGAAGGGGGTGTTTACACAGGCTTGAAGCAGATGTGTGTGTGTGTTTTCATTGAAGTAAATATAAGAGCTACATGATTACTGGTCAACTATACCTCTGTTCTTATTCTTTCATGTGTGGGTACTAAATGGCTACAAACATTGTGGAGAAATTAGCTTAAACATCTTTCATTACTCTATATGAAATGGAAGCAGTTTTTTATGACAGGGACGAGAGAGGTGGGGGAGGGACGCATTCCAGGAGTTTCAGCATGTCAATTGTCAGGGGAATCGACTTGTTTTCAATAGAGGTGTGTGGTTAGTTACTTTGTGTTAATAATAGCAGTATGTGTAAAGGAAGCTGGAAATATACAATGTGAAACCTTTTATTTGAAGTAAAGATGTGAACAATAGCTCAAACAAATGGAGGGGCTATAGGACAAATGAGTGTGTTCTCCATAGGTAAGCCTGTGTGAAGTTTGACTATTTGAAAAGCATCTCTAATACTGCTTAAGAGTATAGGTAATGTGTTCCTCGTTGTTATTGATATGAAAGTAATTAACATGTATTACGTATATTTAGCCAACTATAACAACTATATCTTAAAACATACTTTTAACTTGTGTGTGGCAGTCAGGAGGCGGGAAGATGGACTCAGGGACACAGGGCCATAAAGGAGATGTGTGTGTGCTGGCTACAAGCTGCTGTGTCGCACTGATTGGGTGCGACAGGCCATGTGTTGGTCTCTGCCAATAAGATGACCTCTGGGGGAAAGCACGTACACCTCCTCCTCCTGTGTTTTAGTATGAAAGCCTGTGTTTTCCTTTGGTTCGCGCTCTTGTTTTTCACCAGCCGTTCCTGAGACCTGTTTTACACGTGGTAGAACCTGAGCCCGGAGTACTCTGCAGAGTGCTTCGTGATTTCTTTGTATTTGTATTTTGTATTGTTACCTTGTATCATTAAAGCCGGATTATTGTTTCACTTGCATTCTGGTGTTTCTTAATCCCTTTATTTTCCCGAATTCACCCAGTTTAGCAAACGACACGCGGAGACAAGGTTGGTTTGCAACATCCTCCAAATCTCCAACAGTTTTCCTGGACCCACTCTTCCATTTGGTTTTAAGAAAATAGTGCCTGTAGCTTTTCTTGCTGAAGAACAAACCAGACCAAATGCATAACTTTCTTGGCAGAGGAAAATAAGCAACACAGAACCAACTTCTAATTTCAACATCCCAATATTAATACTGAAACAGAAATACTTAAGAGAATTGAGAAGCAGCGTGTATGACAAACAATAAGATGGAGACTTATTCGCTAAATAAAAGTAGTTGATATAGCGACACTCACCTCGCCCCTGATAGTTTTCATTAAGCGATAAACATGAGAATAGATGGTAGAAATTGGAGAAATTGGAAAAGGATGGAAAGAGATGTGACCTGGTTAAGAAGGGTCAGAAGATTGGATATTGACAAACAAATAATAGGAAAGGGCATCTGAATAAGTCTACAAAATGTGGAGAAGATAAGAAAATCAATGAGATAAAAGAAACGAGGAATGAAAGAAAAACAGAAGCACTAATGAGGCATTCAGATGAAGAAAAAGTAAAAGTGATGGAAGGAGAAATGGCTTGAGGAGCAAGAGATCGTTGGGGAATGGACTGAGCAGGTGCAAAGAATATGGAACAAAATAAGCTATACGGCCTGAGGAACAAAATGGGCCGCTGATAGAGGAAAGCATGATAAATGCAGATGGAGTTTTAAAAAAAAAAACAGCTCAAAGGAAAATAAAAAAGGAACCAGTCGACAAGATCAGACTGGCACAGCCGGCCAAAAATATTCAGGCAAAATATGATGAAACTGGGGGAAAAAAAATATTCAAAGCCATATAAGTGAGCCTTCTCACTTCAGGCAAGAAGTGTATAAATAAATATCAGACATCTGCGCTCGGACAATAACATCACGTTCTTATCAATTCAGAAGAACCAGCTGGTGCACATACTGTATGAAGACAATTCTTTTTCTATTAACTAGAAAAGATGAGTGATGTGGAGAAAACTGAAGGGATACTTGTATCGAGCATGTGAACATAATGAGAGACCAAGATGCACGACAGGTCAGCTATACAAATGCATGAGCAAGTATGAAAGGAGTTACAAGAAAAAGCCCCATGGTGATTCTCCAAGAGTCAAAAAAAGCTATGAAGATGCACTGAATGCAACGCACACCAGTTTTATTGTGTTCTTTTATGCAAGATGTCAAATATATGTCTACGATTTGTATGTATTCTGTAGGTCCTACTTCTGTGTATAGTTAGCAGACAACATATATCATGTTCCAATAACTTGACTCTTATTGCACTATTTTTGTATTTACTTGCACTATCGTTTCTATTTTTCCGTTTTATTGTGTTGCACTGTTGATGGAGTCTGGGACCTTAGATTTTCATCGTCATCACCACACTGTAGCTATGTACGTATGACTATTAAAAGCCTTGAACCTTGCAAGACTTCTAAATGCAGACGACTGACTCAGAGACAAAACTCAAGTCATTGTGTTTCGAGATTTCTAAAATTGTACCTGGTGACCTGATTAGCCAGCCGTGTTTGCAGCAGCAGGTCTCTGTCAGGAAGCAGGTTGTCACAGATGAGGTTTTGATTGGACCGCACAGCTACACCATGACACACACACAGTGAGCACAGCACCTCCAGCACCTGCAAAACAGCAGCTCATTCAGCAATAGCTCGATAAACACATTTAAATTATCCCACAATGGGGAACAGATCATTATCTTTCTGTGTTTTTGTGTCATTTTGTTTTCAAAACATGTTGAAAATGAATACAAAATAGTGCCACAAAAGTCATCGGAGAATTTGCATTATTGTGTTTCAGCAGAAATACACATCAATCATGAGTGACACAGTATTTTGCTTCAATTATTGATAAAGTCTATTACTTTTCCAAATGTAAATAACAAAAACATTCACCTTGTGGTTGCATCCATGCTTGTCTAGAAAGGAGATGATAGATTGAATATGTCCTTCTTTGATGGCATTGAGTGCTTCAGGGCTTTCCACTAAGACACAGTGTAGGACCTCCAAGACACCTGCACATAGATGTTGTTTCTTATTATTGTTTGGAAGATATCCTTTATTTATTGTCGAACATTCTTTACACTGCCATGATGCTGAGATAACATATGGTAGCAAATGTTAGAAATAATGTATAGAATATTAAAGTGTTTACAGGAACTTTGCAAAACATAATCTGAATGATTTAAAACAACTCAACCAGTGGCCTGTACTACGAATCCAGTTCAACATACCCTGGATATGTTTGAGTTATCTGGCTTAACTAACCCAAAACAAACGCGCTCTCGCTAAGCGGTCCTACGACGCTGGTTATCAACTCGGTAACTCAACCCAGGGTTTCAGGCTGAGTTCACGTGAAAGGGGCGGGGTTAGCAACATTTGACCAATCACAAACATGGACAAGCGTACTGACAGCACAGCTGATCAGCTGACCAGAGTCAGCATGAAAAGTGAACTATAATATTAGACAAATATTAAGACGTTAAACTTCAAACATCCATGACTTAAACACTTTATCCAGGATAAAAGCCACATAGCTGCACCTGCAAGGTGAATACAGCTGGTAAAAGAAAAAGCATTTGAATGCGTACATTAACAGGTTTATGATATCACTGCCCCGTCTAAGACACGAGTGGATCTGACTTTAATTACATTTGTCTCAAGTGTTTCGTGAACTTAATGTGTTGCTTAAAATAATACTTCTGCATACAGTATGTGACATTGTGAGTGTTGCACGGCCAGATACGGCTCAGCTGACTCAGATAAGGAAATATATGATACATTATGATGTGATATGAATGATAATGAGACACACATCGACGTCTGCACTCAGTCCAGACTGTACGTAATGTTACTTTGATCCGGTTGCTTATGTTGTGGCAGATATTTAAAGTGGAACTATAATGCTATATTTGAATAATATAGTGTAGGACCATACCTATATAAAAGACATATTTATACTTTTTATTTTTCAAAATACCAAACAGATCATGCATTTTAGCCATTCCTCATTTCGCTCAATTTAAGGGTCTTTTCATGGGCTGATTCTGTGAGAACAGCACCATCTACAGGCCTGGCATATGTACTACAGCGTCTCCAGCGCTTTCGAACGGCAATGTCCGTGGCTGTCTCCTCCTGATTGGTGGAGTTGGCCCAATAGCCGTAGCGCCACTTCTGTGACGACGTAAAAGTGTTCAAATCTGGATCAGTCTGTATCAGATCCGTTGCAGCCCCTTTTTAAGAGATTTGGGTATGGAGGAAAATAGAGAGGGTTGTGTTTTCTGACACTTGGTGAGTTCCCTGGAACACCGGGGACACATATTCATGTATACAAGACGTACAAAAGTGCATTTTGCATGATAGGTCTAGGTCACCTTTAAGTAAGCTTTCTTAACGTTAATGTTATAATAGTCAGATTGCTCTGAAGATGGGAGGTAATATTCTATTCATGTTCACGTTCACAGTCAGGTGATTTTGGCCGGCCGTCTTTCCTGCAACGGCAGTTTTTCTGTATTTCCTTTCTCCTGTAATATGACTTGATAGCTTTAAACTCTGCACACTGAGCTCTGATTGGTCAGCAGGCGGTGCTTTCACTGCATTGATCTCTTATCTGGAACCTAACCTGCTCCAGACCAGGCTAGCCATTCAGCATAAGTTACCATGGAGATCGAGCCCGCTAATAAGTGAACCAGCGTCGTCGGACCGGAAACCCAGAGTTAACCCTGAAGTTACCTCGCTAAGCAAAAATCCGGCTTCGTAGTATAGGCCACATGTGTACTAAAACTAAGATCAACGTTTTCTTTTTTGTTAGAAGGTTTCGCAAATTAAAAACAAAACAGGAATATTAATTAATTGCCCACAAATCCAACCAACCACAAGAGGCCTCCAGACGGTCCAGCCTGCTGATCAGCCAGTCGAGAGAACTGGAGAAATGTGCACAGTTTACACGGTTTCCCCGGATCAGAGCAGCTGCAGGAGCAAAATCAGGATTTTATTTGAAGGGATTTCAAGACATAGCACTTAGACACAACATAATCCATGTTTTCCATGCAAAATAGAAGAATCAAAAGCATGTTTAGGGCAACTCGTAGATAGGTATTCCAGTTCAAATCTAAATGGGTTAACATCAGAAGAAAATGTGTTTGCAATTGATGATCGACGTTGTAGTGTCAGTATTAAAAAAACAAATGGATATTGGGTAATCTACACCGAGAAGACGTGTGTTACTCCTCACCCAGCAGCTCGTAGAAACGGTTGAGGATGGTCTCCCACTCTTCTCCTTTGTCACTCTGTGCAACCTCAGCAAAATGAGAGCCACCGCTGTAATGGTGTAGACGATCAATACAATCCAGAACCAAATCTATTACACCCTGAGAAGAAAAGAGAACAAACTCAAGGAACAGTGACAAGCAATTCACATGTAGGGCCGGTTTAATGATTCACACATAGATTTACCTCTTCTTGAAACATGTTCTGCCGACTCTTCAGCGCTCTCATGTTGTTCTGCTTAGCTTCATGGCTCTGCCCTTCCGATGGAAGCTGGAAATATTTGATTAGATCTTGTAGACTACATGTCACTATCTCCATTGGCAGGCTGACAGATTTGAGGTTTTCTTGTTGGCTTGAACCGTCCAGTTTCCTAGAGATGGATAGAATACTTCATGAGAGAATTTTCTATGAGACTAATCTGTTACCTTTATTAGTCCCACAGAGGGGACGTTAGTTGTCAGGCCCTTTAAAAATTGGTTGAGCCAAAAATGATTCCATCTTCTCCATTGCTTTTCTCAGTGCTAACAGTTTTCACAGTGACTCGTCCTAAAACCCGGAAGTAAACTCCTTCCGGTTCCTTCGACCAAAAAAAAAAATACAATTTCTCCATAGGATTTTGGAAAATAGCTCGAAATAAGGTCTGTGGTTGACACACATTTAAGAGACGGATCACGTTTGGTTCAGCTGGATAATCTCCACATGTCTACCCTACTTTTAAAATCATAAATCTAGTCGCCAGAAGCTAAATGCTAACGTTATGCTATAAACGAACTACAGCAGGGTCGCTGCTTCAACGTCACGCCAACTTAAGATCCATATTCAAAACGGCACAAGTTGAAGCGTTTGTTTTAACAGTTTGCAGGAGGCAGGTACTTGCTTTCCAGCAGAACACGGGGAAAAACAAACTGAGCAGGAGTGTTTACGTGTTTGGTGTAATGACATAAAACGGCCTCGACAACTTCTGTAGTTCTATTCCGCCACTTGGTAACAACCATCACGTCAACTCTTCAGAAATCACCAGTGGGGTCACTGCTGATGTATTTAATGTTGTAGAACAAAACGTGATCCATCTCTTCAATGTGTGTCAACCGCAGACCTTATTTCAAGCTATTTTCAAAAATCCTATGGACAAATTTCTTTGCTTTTTGTCGAAGGAACCGGAAGTGGTAAAAATGCTAACTTACTTCCGTTTTTTAGGACTGTGGCACTCAATTAAAAAGTTAATTAAATTGAGTTTCCAGCTTTTTAATCAGCATGCCATTATTCCAACAGCTTACTTTTTTTTTTGTATACAGTTATTATAAGAAATCTGTAATGGCTGATACATGAACCTGGCCTTGTGAGGTTTTTTCACTCTCACAAGGAAGGCAGGAAACATCGACCGTCACTCGCTCATTTGTGGATACCACACTGATAGAGACATTGTTACAATGACTTGGAGTCTAGACAAGGTATTCAGTACCTGATAAAGCAAGTGAAGAGTAGAGTAGCACTGCGGATAAGTCTGGCAGTGTGAGATTCTTCCCTTTGAGAACGAGACAGCGTCAGACCATCGTCCATATGACCCTCGCTGTGCAGAATGGCCTGGAAAAACATCATTTGCAAACATTCCTAAGTCTTTCGAAAAGTGCAAATCAGTGCATTTATCTTAAATCAATATATAGTCAAAAAAATTAGTCCTACCCCTTTGGTTAATCAATCATTATTGTCTTGATATAAACGTTTTGAATGTAAGAAGGTATACCTTTCTCTGAGCCCCTCCCATGCGTGTAGATGCGTCCACAGCTTGGTAGGTGAGCCAGAGTCCAGAGTCTACATGCTGAACGTAACAAATGGAGTCTCCATACTTGATCTCTGGGATCCCCATGCCATCGACGTTAGTCTTTGTGCCAGCGTCAAGCTTCTCCTGTATGGGACAGTGTTTCATGTTTCACAATCAGGTGTCTTTATCTGATAATAAACACATCTAATACACAAATGACCTTCCTTTAACTCAGTGGTTCCCAAACTTTTTCAGCCAGGCCCCCCTTGTGTAATTGGAAATATTTCCGAGCCCCCCCTAGTCCGGTTCCCACTGAGATTGGTAGAATTAAAAATTGTATATAGTTGTACAAAAATTACATTTTCTCTGGTAATAATAATAATAATAATAATAATAATAATAATAATAATAATAATAATAAGACAAAAATAACCAATTATAATTTTATATTTTATTATGGATTGAACATGAACAAAAGTGCTTGTAATGGCAGATGACCCAGTGCCACTGTGAAATAATGAGGCCTAATTGAAACAATTACAAATACTGCTTATCGATCCGGTTCTTTAACAGTATTTTTATAGGTTATTTTTGTTCTTTTTTAGGGGGAAAACTAAACAAATTAGAAACAGAATTCACATTGATTCATTGTATGTTTAGTGTGGATTATGGGCAGCAAGCACACATTAAAATACCTGCAGTGATGGTAGTAAGTAGATTTACTCAAAGTACCTCCAAATAAGTACAGTTCTTACTTCTTTCTTTTCAAAGTTCTTCTTTGTAATTCTGCTCCTCTACAGTCCAGAGGTAAATAGTGTACTTTTACTCCACTACATGTATTTAATACCTTTAGTTACTTGATATGAAATATAATCAACTCTTAAATCAGACTTTGGTTACACCTGGAGTAAATTCACAAGCTACCCTGCCTGCAGTATACTACTTTTACTTAAAGGGGACCTATCATGCAAAATGCACTTTTGTACGTCTTTTGTACATGAATATGTGTCCCCGGTGTTCCAGGGAACTCACCAAGAGTCAGAAAACACAATCCTCTCTATTTTCCTCCATACCCAAATCTCTTAAAAAGGGGCTGCAACGGCTCTGATACAGACTGATCCAGATTTGAACACTTTTCTGACGTCAGGACGGTGGCGCTACGGCTATTGGGCCAACTCCACCAATCAGGAGGAGACAGCCACGGACATTACCGTTCGAAAGAGCTGGAGACGCTGTAGTACATATTTCAGGCCACCAGATGGTGCTGTTCTCACTGAATCCGAGCATGAAAGGCAGTGTTAAATTGAGCGAAATGAGGAATGGATAAAATGCATGATCTGTTTGGTATTTTGAAAAATAAAACGTATAAATATACCTTATATAGGTATGGCCCTACAATATATTATTCAAATATAGCATGATAGGTCCACTTTAAGTACTTGATCTGAGTACTCCTCCCACCTTACACGTAATTGGGGCAACAGAACTCAGAGTTAAGGATGTTGAAAACGGTGCATTTCGCCGTATGAATATGATGCCTTTTGGCCAGCTGATGGACAGATTGCTTGTGTTTCCGCGAAAATACTTATGGCAAACAAGCATTGCCCACATCGAGCTCTGTAGATTAGATTGTCACTTTTGAACGCTATGTTCTAACGAACACGTTAGATGTCAAGGGAACTGCCGGTTGTGATAAAAATGTGTCAATTTGATTGATTTTACAAGCAAACAATGCTTGTTTACAACTTCTTCACAAGCTTCACGTGTCCCCCTTCAATAGCAGGGAACCACTGCTTTAACCGGAGAATTATGCCTTAATCGAAGGAGCGTTAAAAAAGTGTAGGCTCTTTTTGTGTGACTCCTGACCTTTGATGATCGAAAGCAGAAAGAGGTCGTGATGATGTCAGCTTTGTCTCGATCAACCAGATGCAGTCCCTTCTCCTCTGTTAGACCCAGGTAACGACCAGTGGTCACATGACGGAGCCGGAAAGGCTGCCCCCAGCATGTGTGCCTACCACTCCAACTTAGAAAAATGAAGAGCATTGTGGTTTTAGTAGGGCTGTACCAAACATTTGAAGTCTTGTTTTTAAGACATCAACAAACTAAATCCTAATGATTGAATTTCTGAGTTTTTAGGTAATCTAATATCAGTTTCCTCAACATAAAGAGCAGTTGCTCTCGGTGTGTGTGTGTGTGTGTGTGTGTGTGTGTGTGTGTGTGTGTGTGTGTGTGTGTGTGTGTGTGTGTGTGTGTGTGTGTGTGTGTGTGTGTGTGTGTGTGTGTGTGTGTGTGTGTGTGTGTGTGTGTGTGTGTGTGTGTGTGTGAGAGAGAGAGAGAGAGAAAGGGGAATAGAAGGTGGAAGGCTGACTATTACACAGATTGTTTTGTGAGATGTAATGAGTCTGTCATCTGCCTGGCCATTACCGTGGGTCAATCTGTGAACAAACAAATCTAAATTCAAATGTAATTCCACAAAGATATAATTATATTAGTGTAGCCTCTGTAGAACTGTGCAGAAATACCATGTTTAAACGGAACAAATAGATATGTACATAAAAACTGCGCAGCAAGAAAAGATGGATTTGGAATTGGATTGTAAACATTATGAATGACGTTTTAAATCGTCAAACAATTCAGTACATCCCTAGTTTTAAGTTGGGTTTGTTTTGCTTTGAAGGAACGTGAGCATTCCAAATCATTTAGTTTTCCTTCTTTGGGAGCAAGCAGCGGACACACAGCCTTAATTCCATTCTGGGCAAGGGATATAAAATATGCTTCCAGCCTTTGTGGGCGACAAACAGCAGAAACAGAAAGAGATTCTGGGCCCAGCTCTGGCAGTGACCGGCAGCAGTGTGTGCAACATTATACTCCCATATGGTCTAAACAACAAACAACTTCTGTACCTTTTTTGATCTGTAAATGAGACTGTAAAAACATTTTCAAAACGGGATGGTGATTTCAACATGTTTCACAAAACAAAACAAAAAAAATGTGTGTGGCTGAATATTACTTCCTGCGTATACTTACACAACACGCAGTATCTCCAGCCTCCAGAGAGAGCGGGCATGGCTGGAGACTGATCCAATCTCATAATGCATTATCCTAAATTAAGAAAAAAAAAAAATACATGACCACAGAGGTAGAGGATGCTTTGCTTAGCTGACATTACAGACCACTGGTCGTTTCATCTGACCTTTGCAGCTCCTCTCCCTGCTCAGTGGATGGAATAGTCAAACATGCGTCACTGTGGCTGTGGAGAAGCCTCAGTGTGTCATCCCCCTTGAGGTAACCTAGAATTAGCACAACAGAAAACAGACATAATTTTTGAACAGGCATTTATTTGGCTATAACTGGTATCTAAACATGGGTCATTACTCCAAACTAATTGCAGGTATGTCTAATAATAATAATAATTGAAGGCAAAGTTGTTGAACTGAGTAATGACTGAACATCATACAATTCTTAATTTTAACCATCGCCATCGAAACATCAGGGGACTTTACGAGTCGCTGGACACAACAAAAGTTGGGTCTTGTCCTTTTAGAGACTAAACGTTTGTTTTTCCAATTAAAGTGGACCTGTCATGCTATATTTGAATAATATAGTGTAGGACCATACCTATATAAAAGGCATATTTATACTTTCTATTTTTCAAAATACCAAACAGATCATGCATTTTAGCCATTCCTCATTTCGCTCAATTTAACACTGTCTTGGGCTGATTCTGTGAGAACAGCACCATCTACAGGCCTGGCATATGTACTACAGTGTCTCGAGCGCTTTCGAACGGCAATGTCCGTGGCTGTCTCCTCCTGAATGGTGGAGTTGGCCCAATAGCTGTAGCGCCACTTCTGTGACGTCATAGAAGTGGAACACCGGGGACACATATTCATGTAAAAAAGGCGTACAAAAGTGCATTTTGCATGATAGGTCACCTTTAACTTAGAGAGCAAAGATAAAATGAAACTTGCCTTGAGCAACCCCACCTCCAGAGCAAATGGGAGCGACACTCCAGAGAGTTTGCTGGAAGGCTGCATTAACAATCAGGCTGTCACTCAAGCTTTTGTTGTCAACTGCAGTGCCAAAGGACAGGTGCTGGGAAGAAACAAAAATATGCTCATCAACAATGAATGCCACTTTTGATTTTGCTATTACAAAAGCTGTTATCATGAACAATTATGCTAATCAAGACACCAGAGGCAGAGAGAACTTAGATTGCAAACTACCAGAGAAATAAAATGGAAATTGACATGTAAATGGTTGGTTTCTCCTTCTGCAAAGAGGAGGAATAAAGTCGCTTGAACACACATTCAATGTCCACATTTAATTATTAGTTTGCAAACTCGTCAAACAGGTTTGTGTGTTAGACAATGAAGCAGATTCTTTGTCATCTAAGCATCAAAACCCCTACTGACTCACCAGATATCTCTCTGAAGAAACATTGACCAGGATGAGGTCATCTCCAACTCGCACTTTCTCACCCTCTGACCTCTGTCTGGACGCAGGGTGGATGGTCCACCAACATGCCTCACCTGAGCCACACATATGCAGTTTAGTTAAAAAAAAAAAAATCTAAATAAATAAAATTGTCATCATAGTCTAGCACTTTCATTCTAAACAAATACATTGACCATATTTCTTTATTTTTGTTTCTTGTCTATCCACCCATCAAGCAAAGCAAATCCCTTATATGTGAAAACCTACTTGGCAATAAACAGGATTTTAATTCTTATCCGATTCAAAAAGTCCCAACAATAAATACCTGCTTTATCCTCTTGCAGACCAACATCAAAAGCCAGCTTGTCCGTTGAAGTGTGAGATGAAGACAAGCAGCTGAGATACTGGGAGTGAAATAAACAACAGATATATTTTACAGCGAACATATGAACAAATGGTTTTGAAAAAGCTAATAAAACTGTTGGCAAAGTAAGATGGACCCCTTCTGATTTATCGCTGCATTATATGAGGATGACTCACCATGCCACTATATGAGTGTCGGAACAACACTGCCTGGCCATATAGAAGGGTGCGATGGCTTCCTCCAGCTCCCACCTGTGGATCACATTATTGAGCTCAGAGTTTGTGTAGTTTGAAAAGTGGATAAAAAGATATAGAAACAAAGACTTAATAAAAATACAGAAACCGATCAATTTAAACACCCACCTCTGCAGCCAGATGCACACTGTGGGCCAGCATCTCCTGCAGGGCTCGCACAGAGAGGCACTGGGCCAGAACGAAGCCACACACAGACAGGTCGGGTGGAACATTCTGGAAGAAATAAAAAGCCAGCAGAGCATGTGTCATTGAGGCAGCTTTATATCCAACCCTCCACAGGGCAAAACTCCTGTAAGCAGTGACAAGGACCACAGACATTTGGGAATTAGGCAGTCTAAATCGGGTATAAAGAGGAAAATCTGGCACACAAGAGGTCTTAAACATTATTATAAAATATTGAATGTGATTAGGTATTCATTTAGAGATGTTGAAAGACAGTTGTAGGTTAACAAATTGTGTTCCCAATTCTATTTTTTGAATGTTTGATTGACTTTATTCAATTAATCTTACTCTATTTTGCTAAAAAAAATATATATTATAAAACATTAGAGAATTATTTGCATCATGTTATGCATCTGTCTTCTATCATTCCACCTTTTAAGTGACAGTAATTGACAATTAGACCTCTCTGGGAATGTGAAAAGACTTTGAGATGGAGCTCTTTACCTTGCAATTAGAGGTGGGCTCAAGCCTGCAAAGTCGGCTGCCAAAGCCCTCTGCAGCAAGACAGAGTTTCACATGTTCCTCCTGGGAGGTGAAGGTACTCTGCAAAACCACCTCATCTCCCTGAGAAAAACACACAGAAAGAAGACAGCAGTAAGCACAATCTCAAAAGTATAAAAGAAACAAAAGAAAGAAAAAAGTAGATCAATAGAACAAATGCAAATTAAGATTCAAATGATTTGTTGTGAAGGCCAAAGCTGATACGGATCAATTATAAACCCAGGAACAAAAAGATCATTCAAGCCCTCAAAAATGTAAGCTTTGAAGCAGCCTTTGATATATGAGACCCTACAGCTTACTATTGTTTAATATTAATAGAAATATTTGTTTGTGAACCAACATGCTCATCAAGGCAAGCATGAATATGGCTATAAGGAATCCAAACCCAACAAATATCACAAAACCTGAGTTACACCAAAGAGTAAGTCCAGCCTTACTCTAAATGCTTTTACAGTATCTTTCAGCTAAATGTATCTTATCTTCATGTAAATGCCAAATTGACCATATCAGAGGAATCAGGCTTTTCACATCTATTTAAGGTACTGAAGAAAGGGACAACAGACGACTGCTATCCAAAATGCCGCCACGACGAGCAACACCTCTCCATACGCAGGGCTGCATACCTCCATATTGGGAAGACACTGCACAGTTTGACCCATGATTCACCCTGCTTTCCACTCTTCATATCAGCAGTACTCTGCAATCAGTCACACACTGTCCAGTGCTGAGAAGCTGTGGGGCATTCAGATGGCTAAAGCACTCGGCTCTTCTTCAAGGTACATTTCGCAAGTGAAAACTCACTGCGTCACAAGACTTATTCCAAAAGTCAAAAGGTCTGACAATTGAAAAACCAAGTTCATAAAGCAGAAACACCTTGCTTCATATGAAGACCACCCCCATCAACATAAGGACAGTAATACGCTTACAACATAAAACGGTGACTTTCAAAGGAAAAAGCAAAGGTGCTATCTCACACATGTCATATATTTAACTAGTATGTCTAATAGAGATATTGAGCGTGGGGCATGATTTGTCAGGGTCTGGGTGGCTAATTTAATTATGTATGACACAGATATCCACAATGTAATTTCATTTTGTGGATCGATCTTGCAAAATGACTTGTGGATACTGGGTCAGTAACCATCTGAATCACTGCCTGTGTGGTGTTTCATATCCACAACAGACACTCTCCTTCCCTGTGACATGCCCTTATCACCGGGTAAGATAACAAGCAGAGAAAGGACAATTTACAACCAGGGAGCATGATAGCATCTTGCGAACCATTTGTGGTATTCTTTTAAACTAAACCGATGAAGATAGTAATAATGCTGCTGGGAGCAGTGCAAAAAAACATATACAAACTAAATATTATTCCAATACAACAAAACTGTTAAAAACGTTGCCTTTAGAGGAGATTTTTGTATTAAACTAGCTCTGTTAATCTGTATTAAATAAGTAACTAACGAGTAGACAATATTAAAATTGGGGTGATACAATATTGCAATAAATTATTCTGGACTCTGGAGCCATTTAGTTTGGGGTTTTTTTTTTATTAAGGTTTGCCAGAGTTAACGTTTCGCCTTCACAGAAATGTAAGGTAACTTAACTAGCAAACATTTTCAAATATTTGGACACTTTAATTAGAAGTTAACTTTATTATGTTTGTATCCTAAGACAATACTACACTCCTGAGGACTAGCAACATACACAATTAATAGTTATATAATTGTGAGTTAAGTGTTTTTACAAAATATTACACTTTAAGTCACTGGCTTCCTTTCAAAGAGCTTAGAAAATGAATAATTGTTGACATAGCTTGAGCTAGCTAATTAGCTTGTTAGCTAGTTTGTTAACACACACATCATTCCTCTGGGTAAAACTTTTGCCAAAAAATGTCACTCTCACCGTTCGTAGAAAATGGAACTCTTCGTCGCCCTCTCCAGCGTCAGTCATTATTGGAACAAAACAAGCCACACAAGACAGACTTGAGTATCATTACTGTCACTGAATGGAGGAGGAGGACTGGCAAGATAAGTAGTGAGAAGGTGTTCATGTGAGGGCGGAGTCTGCCCCACTCCCGTGACGCCATTTTTTTTTTTTTTTTACAACTGCTATTTTGGCGGGAGGGCTTTATGTCAAGTGAAGAAGGATGCAGTTCCAGGCCTGTCTATACTTCTACAATTATATAATATTACCTGCAGAGTTGGGATAAGTACTCAGATCTTGTACTTGTGTAAAAGTACAAGTACCAGGGTCAGGGTGTAGGAATACTCTGTAACAATTAAAAGACCTACAATCAAAATGTTACTCAAGTAAAAGTACAAAAGTATTGGTATCAAAATACTACCTACTCATAATGCAGATCTGCCCATTTCAGATCATATGATTTGATTATAATTATGGATGGAATAATGTGTTTATTAAAGCTGGTAAAGGTGCAGCTAGCTCTTTTATTTACTTTGTATACTGTAAGGTAGTTTGTGAATGCTACTCCAGGTTTAACTAAAGTCTTATTTAAGTGTTTTTATTTCCCTTTATTAATCCAAGTCTGTAAAGTAACTAAAGGTGCAAAAATAAATGTAGTGGAGTAAACGTACACGATTTGAAACTGAATTGTAGTGGAGTAGAATTGCTAAGTAGCAAAACATTGAAATACTAAAGTAAAGTAGCCTACAAGTATCTCAACATTTTACTTAAAGAGCCTGTGACACGAACCCAACAACTGTTGTGCAATGAAATAGTGGGCTACTAGTAATCTCGAACCGTCAGTTTAAAAAAAAAAAGCGATACCGTTCCGATAAATATCAATAATTTCGAACATCGCGGGAAAATTCCTTCGACTCATTTTGAGGTTTTGGGGGAAGCCGGAAGTGACGTCAATGCGGGAACGCTTCACTGTGCGGCGAGAGAGCCAAACACGGACAAAGTGTGTTGTCATGCGTAGAAATGGTGAATTACTGAGTTTAGGCACGTTAATAACGTTTTAATGAAGTTGACTACAGTATATTCATATTTGTCAGTGCTTTCATGTCAATTCGGCGAACATAAACATAAATGATCGTGGTGAAGATGATGATTAAATTAGGATTAAAAATCGGTAGTGAGAGCTGCTGAATTTCCTCCCGTCGGATGTGATATAAAAACAAATCGATTATTTTTGTAAACTCAAGTGGATGAAACTACATTTATTAGTGCTTTCATATCAATTCGGCGAACATATGACACATTAAATGATCGTGAGGATGATGATTTAAAAATATTTTGTTTGAGCCGGTCTGCATTTCCTGAGGAGAAAACAAACCTTAGCTTTTTGTAGTTGCAGTCAATGGTGTAGTGGGCGTTGGACGCGGGGTTACGCCGTAACCCCACTTATTTGAAGCATGATTTCTTTTTTTAATTTTCTAATACATCTAAAATCATTGCCAGTGTTATCAGTTTGAAGTGTGTGTTTGTTGTAATAATGACGAAAACATAATAGGCAGATTTCACAGTAATTATAATAAAAACGTAGCTCAAGCATTTATGCAACTTGATTTGAAGCGTGTGTGTGTGAGGGGCAGAACTGTGTGTAGGGTGACCAGGTGTCCCGCACTGTGCGGGACTGCACACACAGCATTTTTATTATTTGTCCCGCGTCCCACACATTGAGACTATGTCCCGCCTTTGAGTGATAGTCGCCCAGAAAGGCCGGATCGGTTCGCTGACAGCCGGCACCGCCCTTTATTATTATATTGTCTAAACGGCATCATGTAAATTGCGCTGACAGGCGACACAGAGGTCCCCAAGCCCCCCCCCCGTTGACAGTTCACTAGCGCGTCCATAGTGTCTCCCGTCCACCCACCACCCCGTCCACCCAGTAAAAACATCCCCACTACACCACTGGTTGTAGTAGTACACCAACATGGATTAAACGTGTTTTTTTTTTTTACCACAATGTTGGGGAAATTAATGGATAAAATGCACGGATTATTATTATTATTATTATTATTATTAATATTAATATTAATATTATTATTAATATTATTATTATTATTCCACCTCCGATCGGGACACTAGGTCCACCGTTTCCCCGCAGCGAGGCTCCCCCCGTTGACAGTTTCCGTGGGCTGGGCTGGCTGCAGTGGCGGACTGGCCATCGGGACGAATCCCGATGGGCCGGTACCGAAGTGGGCCGGTCGGATAAGTCACAAGCACATCCCCCACTCCCCCCGTTGACAATTTACTAGTGGTACCGAAGTGGGCCGGTCGAGAGTCCCGGGCTGATTTTTTATACCAGTCCACCACTGGCTACATGACCGTATGATCGCCCATATTGACGCACCTAATTCCTAAACTTCTAACAGATACAAAATAAACCGATCCTTCAGCCTCATATGAGCTCTCAGACACGTTCAAAATTAAACTGTCATCGCTGTCTGAGCTTGCTGCTGTGTGCGCCATCGTGCGTTTACATGCAGATGCTGGGATCCTGAACGGTGCAGCTGGAGCGCTGTGCCCGCATTGACGTCACCCATAATTTGGCGGGACTTGAAGAATCCCCGAGAAGATCCAGGAAATGGTCAACATTGAAGGACAGATTAATGGTTATCAAAGTACAAATATCCAAAATCAGTTCAGTAACGGTTTTCAAGGGGACAATATTTACTCAAATTGATGGGTTTGGATGATGGGGGAAAATCGTGTCACAGGCTCTTTAAAGTACTTGAATCAATGTACTTAGTTACTTTACACCTCTGACCTGCTAATTATGTGTGGTTAATATAACTTCTGGGGAATATACATCCACTCATTTGCGATTTGGAATAATACTTAACACCCAACTCAATATCCAAAAAGTGTTGTTGTTTTCAGTTTGAGTAGTTAACGGCTTAAAAATACTGGTTTAGAAAAAACTACCAAAATATAATACTCATTATTTAATGAGTAGCATTTGGCCTAGCACCATAAAATGGAAATACTCAAGTATTCATTTGAACTTTTGTATTGGCTTGTGTTGAGTTGTAGGATATGTTAATTGTCTATATAGCTTTAAAACATTTTTAAAAACAGTACAAAGGAAACATCTTGGAAGTATTAGACAAAGTTACTCCGCTTCTATAGAGCAACGTCTTGATTTCCTCCAGTCTGCCTTTGATGTTGTTCAAACCCATTTATATCAACTCAAGTTAGTATTAAATGCAGACAAATCCAAACTGGTGATATTTTCAAATGGCAAAAAGTTACCTTCTATCCAAGATTTGCACCGTTCAAGGGACTGATATTGAAAGGGTCACTATACAAATATCTGGGTTTTATTATTGACCAGAACTTTTCTTTCAAGTTACACATGGAAAATGTTGTTTCAAAGCTAAAAATAAAATTAGGTTTCTTTCATAGAAACAAATCATGTTTTTCCTTCCAAGGAAACATTTGATCTCTGCAACGTTTTCCCTGTATTGGATTACGGTGATCTGCTTTATATGAATGCCTCTGACCAGTGCCTAAAGATTTTGGATACTGTGTACTATTGTGCTTTACGTTTTATTACTGGATGTGGATATCGGGTACAACATTGCACTTTATATGCTGCTGCTAATTGGCTAATTATCTCACTGCTAATATCTTTGTCTGCTCGCAGACTTTCCCGTTGGGTTTTATTTATAAATCTCTGCTTGGGCTGGTTCCCTCTTACATTTGCACATGTAGTTTAAAAGAGAAAATCTATAAAGCCTGCGCTCCCAAGATTTTATTCAGATGCTGGTTCCTAAAGTAAGAACAGAACTGGGTAAAACAGCTTTTAAATGCTGCCCCCACTGCTTGGAGTAATGTACAGAAGGAGCTGAAACTATCAAATTGTATCACCTTTGGGGAATTCAGGTCCATCTTAAAGGACAGAGAACATGACACCATTGGTAGACATGTGAGTGCTCGTATATCCAAAAATTGAAGTCATTTTTAAAATGTTCAATTTTTAATGATTTTTAATAATTTCTTTTATTTTGCATATTGACTGGCTAATGTGCCATTTTATCTGTGTTTTACAGCTGTATTTGTCTGCCTGTATTGCCTGTGTTTTATCTGTTGTAAATGTGTTCATGCTGCCCTTCTTGGCAGGTCACTCTTGTAAAAGAGATTTTAATCTCAAAGAGTTCCTTACCTGGTTAAATAAAGGATATTATGAAGTGAAAAGATTTTCCATTCAAATATTCATGGGGTTATTTTTGCTGGGTTTTAACAACCATTCATCATTTGCCCCAGAGACATTATCTGGTCATAGCTTCACTTGAATGATCCTTTATTCCATTGTGTATGTAACGAATGGATGGATTCTCGTATTTTTGATATTAATGGTGCCCAGGGGGAATAATACTAATCTTGTGTACGGTAACCCCCCACTTGTACCTACTTAGCACACCATTAGAACAAAAGTTCCATTTGCTCACAAAATATATCTAAATCTAATGGGCTATAAATACAATAATACTCAATGAGGGTTTCATTATCCCCAGAGGACCCAAGCCCATTTTGGTTGCATGACATTTATTTTACACCATCCTGGCACCAAAGTCCAACTTCCCTTGAAGATAATAATAATAGGCTTATTGCCCTGACATTTCTGAGTAAATCCATGCTCCTCAGAAGATGCGATGGAGAAATCTCCCCATATACTCTACTTACCAAGTAATTTCCTAACCACTCCAATGTAAATATAATGTACTCACAGCATGAACATCTCTAATTACTGACTTGATAATACTTTTGAATGCTTGTTTTTGTACTAAAATGCTTATTTGCTGTGGTAGATGCAGGTTTGAATAAGGCCTGTGATCCTTTTTTGCGTCATCTACTCTATCTCCCCATTTTAACACTTTCACTCTCCAGTTCAGGTGTGACAGCATGTTCCAGCCTTTTGGATTTGACTTTTAATATTTTCCAATTTAGCGAAATTGCAGAATGAGAGACAAGGTATAACCTAAGATCATTCCATTAAAATGTACAGTTTGAATTAGACTCAAAATGTATTTATTTTATTTGTTCATTAAACCTTCACCCTCAAAGTTGAACTCACTGCATTTGTTGATAACAGAACCAGAGCATTTCTTCAAGGAGTGCTGCCTGAATATCTTTATTTTTTGACCAAATATAACAAATCAAAGCTTTAAAAATATCTCTCGGACACATGGATCAGTGGTGACTAAAGTTATGTTCATCTGTAACATTAAAAGTATACTTTTCTTTTAAAGAAGATTGCTTTCCCTAAATTAAGTGTGAGCTTCCGTGCTTTTGGTTCAGTTTGTGTGAAGTGGCAAATGACCCTCTTCAAAGAGAATTCCATCACTTTGATAACTTCCAAAGTATTTTAGAACCCTTCACAAATTGCCAATGGGTGTGAAATCAAACACAAAATATTTAACTTAATCAAAGCATAACATTATATTTATAAGTAAGTTATTTGCTTAGTATCATACGTTATGAGCAATTCAATTACCAGAATATTTTTTAATAATTGCCATTGCTGTATATTTAAATACGGCATTTGTGCATGACTGTATGAAAATTATTTATGTAGCATGTCTTTATTTTAATCTCAAAAGGTATAGAATGTGATAGGAAAGGTAACATCCAGCAAAATAGCTGTATAATATGGACAAACCAGGAATCAGCTGGTATATTTCTACCAGCAATAGTTCTTGAATTTGTCCACAAAGGATCCTTGTGTAAAAAACTTGCACAGACATTAAAGGCATAAAACACAGCACAGCTTGCTAAATTTGTTTTTTAAGCCAAAACTTGTTTTCAAAAATGCTTACATTACTCTAGAGAAAGCTGGGGAAATACAGACGAATGTCAGCAAAATGCCTTTGGCGGCATAGAAAAATGTCAAAGAGATCCAATAGTTCATAAAAAGTGCATTTAAAAAAAATTGCCATGAGTGCTATACATGAGCCATGTCTCATTTGCCGGATAAAGCTAATATGCTCCTTTTTTCCAGCTCATAGAAAAAAAATAAACATGAAGGAACCTCTTTGGGCTTTAAATGAATACTACCAAATAAGGACCTGTTGTGCGTCATTCAATCTTTATTTTCTTATTTGTGTGTTGATTTTTGCAGTTTCTTTTACATCTCTCGGCACATGTAAGCATTTACATATTTGTTGCTCCCTCAGAAAATGTTTCAATCCTAAAACACAATTTTCATGAATAGTGCACATTTAATCACATGCATTCTCTGCCTTTAAACCACTGAGCAATTTATTTTTGCATTCTTGTAGTTTCCCACTTTTCCTTTGTTGATACTGTGTATTCTTAGACTTTTGGGAACCCATTTTGAACACTGTTTATTGTTGGATGGCAGGAGGTCTGAAATTACTTTAGTAAACTGTAATTCACTTTAAAGCATCTCAAAACGCCCTATCAGGAGATTGTATTCCCAAAACAAAGGCACTGGGAGGAAACATTAAACACTACAAGACACTTCTAGTCGAATCAGGACATAAAGACGTCTATGTTCTAGTGATCTGTATTTATGATTGATTACATTTTCTCCTAATCACATAACAATTTTTTTGCACAAACTCCATAACACACAAGATAAAATATACAATCATTTTTTTCTCAAAATATAATTTAAACATGGAAATTCTTATTTGTTTAGGGGGCAATTTTATCCAAGAGGACAGAACAAGATTACCAAGACATTTGAAAATGCTCAGCATGATTGTAGACAGCCAAATGTCAAAAAACTAATCAACAAAAACCAAGGATGGTCACAAACATATTCAATTCAACATATTTGAACCAACTTTCTTATAGATTCTTTAAATTCACCGGGATGGATGATAGGTAGGGAGGGGTGGTTAGGGTCATGGTCAGTAGGTGAAAGGGTTTTTTTAGTCAGTTAAAGGTCGCTCTCTCCATAGAGGGCAGTGGAGAAGGCGGTGTAGTCCAGCGCCCCTGGTGGAGCTCCAGAGCCAGCGTATGGCGGCATCCTCATGATGCAATACTCTGCTTGCTCAGGGGGAAGTTCTCTCCTCAGCTCCTCCATTAGTATGTAGGGCTGTGGAGACAAAATGTACATCAGGCCTGTTTCCGGAAACATTCATGCCAATACAGAGAACATATTGCTAATCTATCCTTTTTTTAATGAAAGACTAACATCTCCTGCCGTTTTAGTTCTTAACCTTGTGTGCTCCCGACTTCTTGATTTTCCACACATTTTGAGATGTTTACATTTTAAAATAGTTTATTTCTACTTATGTGCAATGCCTTGTTTTTTTATGCTGCTGCAACGCAAACATTTCCCAATTTGGGATCAATAAATTACATCTTATCTTATACCTGCCCTTCTTACCTGCCAATGATTTTCCCATCTACCCAAGCTGTTATACAGTCATTTGTTCCCTTCTTTTGTTTATACATCCTCAATTCTTTCCCTCCTGTCTCCATTAGAGATTTGAGCAGATGATGCAAGGATGAAATCAATTAACAACGTGGTATGTATATTCTAGCGGTGTGTCATGCTTCTTAAATACGTCACAGTTTCATTCTCGCTCAAAGCCTATTATCTATGTTCTTCCTGGTGTGTCACTTCCCAGCATCCTCTAGTGTTAGTTTCCAAAGTTTTGGGACTTTGCCTGATCCCAGCCTGGATTTGTCTTCTCAGTTTGGACGGATTTACTGTGTATAATTACCTGGCTCTTCAGTGAAGGCCGCCTTTTTTAACTTCACATTGTGTCCTGTTTCTGTTCAGCCTAAAAATTGCTACAATCTCCACCCTTTTCCATTTTGAGCTCAGGAATAAAATTGTACATCATTAATCATAATGGCATGGCAAATACTTGGAAGTAATAACTGGAATAGAATAGATTAGTGTTGCCTAAGAATATCTGCTGGTATGCCACGCTAACACATACACACGCATACCTTGTCAGTTGCCAGGATGCGGAAGGATGCCACAACCTGCTCAGCAGTGTCCGTGTCAGCAGTCTCTCTGGTCATAAAGTCTATGAAAGACTGGAAAGAGACCTTTCCAGTACCGTTGGGGTCCACCAGGATCATTATACGGGCAAACTCCACCTCCCCCTGAGAAACACAACGATGGAGAATGAGAAAATATCAAGCAATATTTGTGTAAAGTACTGATGAGATAGCACGTTTAAAACTGCATACCAAGTCATAACCCATAGAGATGAGGCAGGCTCTAAAGTCATCAGTCTCCATTGCTCCATTCTTCTTCTGCAATTCAAAGCCACATTTCAGATTTAGGAGAGATTAGAGAAAATAATACATCATAATAGGGGGAAAATGTAATCACATACAATACAACAGGATTTTTAGTATAGCAAAACATATGACAGAAGTATTGTAAGAATCAGTCCAAGACAACTTTTCCAAATTTGAAACAACCAAAATAATTCTTTTACATTTTTGTTGTAAAATACATTTGAATTCTCTCAACTTTTAGCACATAATCTTGCTGTTTCGACCTTAAAGAAGATGAAAATGTAATTATAACTGATGTCTAATAGCTTCTAAACTGAGCAAATATAGTAAATCATATATTTTGATGCACACACTGCACGTGGAAGTTGTATAGACTGACTGAATGTTCTTATCTAGTGCACAGCAAGTTTTTTCAACTTTGTGTTTGTCACTTGTATTATCCATGCTGTTGCTTCGTCAGGGTGAGACGCAGTCAGTCAGTCTGTGAAAATCCTACAGTTCTGATGTAGCTTGAATAAAAGCCACAGGGCAACTCTAAATATAGGGCTACCACCACAACCTCCTGCTCGGCTTCTGAATCGCTCTGATTGCTTCAAATCAGTCACTCAAAATCGCCCAAAAACAGACTGCAGTTATGCGAAATAGTAGAAAGCTGTACCCTGTCAAAGTGGTTGAAAGAGGATCTGAACTCTTTCATCTGCTGCTGGCTGATTCCTTTGGCATCCCGGGTGAGGATCTGGGTCTCGATCTCGTTGATGGTGCGGGCGACAGTCGTGAGGAGCAGCTCCCACCCGACGCGGATATGCTGTTGATGTGGTGACAGAGCAGATTTGTTAATACAGACACACCTTGAGCTGTCAGAATAGGTTTTAAAACTGGATATCTAAATGTAGGTTTACTAATGCTTAATGTGTCAGTTTCCGTTTATATTATCATCGATATTGTGTTTTTGTCATACTGTATTAATAGTCTGTATGAATAAATTATTAATTTTTGTATTTCCACAAATGTATTTACCAAAAGAAAACTCAAAGCACTTTGGTATAACTGTTATAGCCAAATGTTAATCTATTTGCTCAGAAAGTAGTGCAGTGATGTTGAGTGTTACAGGGACTTCAATGAATGCAATTGTGATCCTAGTGTTCCGCAAAAAAAAAAGACAAGGCAAGATATTGCTTAGCTTATTCATAACCCCGGTATAATGATACGTATCTTCCCGCAAGATTATTGAAATTACACAACCCTAGTATCCGTGCAGTGTTCATGTCCATGCATAGTCTTATAACACTGTTTGCCCTGTACCTCCATAGTGTAGTTGGTGTGTTTGTTATCAAACACCAGGGACTCTTGGATTAGCTGGTGGTCTCCCTCCAACTTGTCGACGTTGAGCTTGTAGGCAACAATGACGTGCTCACACTGCTTCAACTGGGTCATCTGGTCCTCCAGGGTGCCTCCTATCTCCAGGGAGCAGCGGCCAATTTCCTGTAGCAAACCCAACAAGGACAATCTATTATTTGGACCAATTTAGATCATACAATCCTCACTAACAAGGCAGGTAATTATTAACCTGCGTCTAAAGTACAGTCTCTCAGGACATATAACATCTGAACATTTTATGTGTATAGAAATAATAATTTGCATTATTCTATTATCATTATCTGGGCAGCCACAACCACGGTACAATGCTTTTGAATGTAATCATCTTCCATTGTAGGTCTTTATTTGATTAGGTGGAGGTGACTGTCGAATTTCAAATGAAGCCTGTATGTCTGACCTCCATCCTGGTTTGTATCCACGGTCCAATGAGATTAGCCTGGGCAGCAAAGTGTCGTCTCAGCCTTTCATTGGCATGCTGACGGGCCATCTCCTCCTGGAGGGCACCATCTCTCTGAGGAACCAGCTTCTTCACCTACAAAACACATGCATGTACACACACAGGGCTTAGTTGTAATTGCAAGAAGCTGGCTTTCCCTAAAAAGAGACATTGAGCAGCAGCATGCTACTACTATGTGTTATATAGTCCTTTAACTCAGCAATACAACTTTAATGTAGCAATTCTTGGTTTTGAAGCGTAGATATTTCATAATTTATGTTTCTTATATGGCTAGACGGCTACTATCTCAATAATGACTTTATTCCTTGATGTGAGTCCGTCAGTAAGTGTTGAAGCCGCAAGTACCTTGTCCCACTTTTCGATAAGGTCCTCAGTTGTGAGGGTGCTATATGGGTTGACAATGTTAGCCTTTATCCCATAGCTCTGGGAGATTTTCTGCACTTCATTGTGGATTCCCAAGAGAGCCTGTCTCTCTGCATCCGCCTCGGGGAGAGTCGCTTTGAACTGCTCATGAGCTGCGATTAAACTCTGGAATGGAAAAAGGGAAGTCCTTCATTTTATTAAAATTTCAATTTTGTCAAGAGTGATAATATGATGTGGTTATATTTTGGTGTGACAGGTATACCAACATTACACATTATATAACATTGCACCTCCAAGGTGATCATAGGACAATTGTGAGCAGGTTCACTTTAAATGACATTTGATAACAGCACACCTGTTGTGAAATGAAAGAACCTACCTGAACCTCTTCAATAGTATGCACTATGAACATGTCCTGCAGATCCTCCATGGCTCCCTCCATCCAGTTGTTGAACGGAGCCAACCTCTTGGCAAACTCTATGAACAACTGATCAATGGTCTCCAGCAGCTTATCTGTCCGCTGAGGGGATTACAAGATATCACATGTCTGGATTGTTTATTTATAAACCCTGAAAACATCCAACCTATAGCTCAGCATTGAGTCTGCCTTGATCTAAGGAGAAGTCATCCTCATCACATCTCACATACAAATCCCAGAAAAACATCCCCTCACCTGTTTTAATGACTAATCCGAGGGGGCATAACATTGTTATGGCCTCATTGACCCCTAACTCTGGCTTCGTTATTCCTGACAAAATCCCTCCCCTCCCCTCCCCCGCATACAGTGGGTGTTGGGGTGTGGGAAATGACAGAAAACAGACCTCTGTCCCCGTCATTCAGACTTAATCGTTGGCCCTATTCCAGGGGCCTCACACATTCACAGGTGTGGATGGCCAGCACGGATCATAGGAAGTGGCTCGCGGGCTCTCGGCCAATCACTTCTTGGACAGGACTCTTACATCTATTTCTCCTCTATCTCTTACACCCTTCAGTTGTACCATTATGTCTAGGTCAGGGGTTTGAGAGGGGATACTCTCCTCATCAATCAGTCATGTCTTCACTGTTCAGATGTCATTGACAGACATCTAAATATGATTACAATGACATTTTGATTAAGTTGGTTTTGGATTCTGCATCTATTGGGGACTGTGTGGAACATTAGCGCACTCTTGTGGAGACTTATTAACTTAACCTAAGATATGTGAAAACATTAACCTCACAAAATATAATTTAAAAAAAGATAGAGTGGGACATCTCACCTCCAGTGCCTCTCTTCTCTTCTGAGTCAGGGTTCCCAGCTTGTCCCACAAGTCACAAATGTTCTGGCAGCGCTGGTTTACAGCAGCCACGTCGTGGTAGTCCAGCTCACTAGAAAAACAAAGCATCAACAGCTGTTGATTTCAATTATGGAAAATAGCTTTATGGTGTTATAGTTCCCCAGCCATTTAGATACAAAACAAAAATAACAAAAACTGATTAAAAAGGGTTATAAAAGCACAATGTCAGACTCAAGTGTTCGATGATGAAGGTCTGGTCATAGAAAACTGCCAAAATATAATATTACATTTAGAAATATAGCTACAAAGGAAATATACATAAAGTGGATGTTTTAAAAGAGGCTCCAAGGACGAATAAGGTTTTTTTTTTTTTTAAAGCAAAGAAAATGTCTTTACATTTGACTAATGCTACTTATTTAACCTTGATCCCAAATGGAGACACAACACAGTATCACTATTGTCTTGTTTGGTAAACTAGCGTAGTTTCAAAACACCAGAGTAATGTTCCTTTCTGTAGCATCACTGAAAAGTTATCTGACAATTCCTTTAAGTAAGCACCTTCAATTTAAGACAAGACCATCCAACCCATATAAGACACAATTCATTAACGTTCATCTGCTTTTAGAAAAGCGGATAACTTTGAAACAGGAAGTACTGTGGCCAATTCCGGAAAAGAAGATAACTATGGACAGCTGTTGCTGATCGACTGCTGATTAAAAATGTCAACATCCCTCAGTACTACACCCTTCCCCTTCTATTAAGATAAGGTAACATTTTCTTAACCAAGAAGAAGAGGATTTAAGTCGTTTAAACAAATACTTTTGAGAAAGTCACATTTCCACAGTGAGTTCATTTTGTTCCAATGTGTTTGTTCTGCTTTTCTCCCACTTTTGTCTTCATGTAATATCTCAAGTGGTTGAAGGGAAGCATTTTCACTGAGAAAGGAGTGTTTTGGTTCTGCACGTCCTTTGTTGCTTGTCAAGAATAATCTTTCGAGACTATCAGCCCTCTAGGTTATACAATACAAGTTATTAAAGAAACACAAATTGGGATTGCATTAGTCGATTTTGCTATTTGCCCCCTGCCTCCCCTTGGTGGCACTGTGTTTGGCAGACGTGAAAACATACTCCTGGGCTTCATTCGACTCATGACTGCAAATGTCTGCTTTCAGGAGTGCGTACTTTAGTTCCTGTGCAATGGCTGCAATCTGCTCCACTCTGTCCTGGTGAGCTGCCAAGTCACTCTCAAATGCCTCGTGTTTTCGAAGCAATGCTTTGATTTCAATCAGGGTGGCTGTTTCATAGTCGTTCTGGGAGAGGATCAGTTCTTTACCTGAATATCACACATATGCAAAGAGACAGAGAAAGAAATGAGGTAAGAGGGGAACAACAAGATGATTGGCAGGTGAGGTCTAAACACAGGCCTTATTTGGTCATTGCTGATGGAGAACGTGACCTGTTGCAGTCCACTACAGGCTGATTGCTTTGAACAGACCATAAAACCTTCAATCAATTCTAATAAGTAACAAGTCTAAACAAACCCTAGGGTTAGTGGAAACACTTGAAAACTGAAAAGCAGTCAGAGAAGCAGGAATACAGAGGCCAAGGCTAACAAATAAACAGATAATCATGGACCATAGATTTAGGATAAGTTACCACTGTAAGCCTCAAGGCTCAATTCTGATCATAGTGAACTGGTCACACTCCCGGAATGACCCGCTTGGTAACAAATAATGTAATCATAGGAAGGCCCACGCAGCAAGCTGTCTTAACCATAGAGGCTGCTGAAGTCAGTATTGATGGTTTCATTATAAATTGATGTGACACGCAAGTCAGAAAATTGAGTGTCAATGTTGATTTAAAGTGAAAAATCCACTATGACTGTTCAGACTGAGATTGCATTGCAAAAAGTCAGACCTGAAACTGATTAAGCACCAGGTATCAAAATGGCCCATATCAGAATCATAGTTTGAACATAGAGACACTGTAGTGTTGTGCTGCAGTAAGACATTAATAGAAAAGCAAGCATGCAGACAGTTAAAATGCTGAAATATAAAACTTCAACTGACCGCTGGCCCAGCTCTCATGGTTGGTGGCTTTTTGGCGAAACTTTTCAGCCAGATGGTCCAGCCTCTCCAACCTACGGATCTCTGTGAGGAGCCACTCCTCATACCCTTTCTCTGCCTGGTCCAGGCCCTGCCATGCACTGGCAATGTCCTGTACACAACATTACAAATACAAGTTTAAAATCACTCTAAATGAGAAATATATAAATATGTATATTAGTGTAAAACATCAGCTTCTATTGGTTGGCTGTTGACTGTTTTACCTCTAAAATACTTGACATAAACAGTGATGGTGAACACACACAGGCAGTGGAACAGTTTGGAGTGACTTACAGATACCATCTTCCCCTCGGAGGGCATGAAGGCAGGGCGATTGCTGATGCGCAACTTGGTCTGCAGGGTGTTGAAGTTAATTTCCAGCTGGCACTTCTCCTGCACTTTAGGGGGCTTGTGCTGGCGCCTGTAGTCCCTGAAATCCTCCAGCTTTCGCTGCATCTCCGCCATGGTCTTCTCTGGGGTCCGGTTCTCCAGCCAGGGAGTGGTTCGGCGGATCCACTCCAGCAGCTTGGAAACAGAAGGACAACATGGGAATAAGTGGAGAGTCAAGAAAGCACCATGCTAAGATATCAGTGTGTCAGGAAGACTGTGATGAATTATTGATTTTATTCAGCAGATGGAATCATAAGATGGGGAAAACACATTTCAATCTGTACTTTTTTGGTATATAGTCATCTAAGGAGAGAAACTTTAGTGTTATGTGTACTGTGTATACTCTTATCTACAAAGGTTCCAAAGTTTAATCTACTTTGGAAAAATCTAATTAAATTGCACAATGTGTCGTCATCATAAAAGAGGATATCTTTTCATCAGAAGATTAATTTTGCTTTACCTCGCTGGCCAGTCTCTCATACTCTTCCATCATTTTCTCGTTTTCCTGGTTCACACCGAGCACCTTACAGATCCTGTTGGCAGCCGTCTCTGCCTGAGAGCACAGGGCACAATACATTGTAATTACATCAGCATAGTTACACAGCGGGCCACGCTCCCATTGATCCTTTCAAATTATGTTACAACATTATCCCAGCAATACTTTTTGTTGGTCAAATGCCAAGTTAGAATCAAACTGACAATAATTTTGCACCCGCTCTCAAAATGAATATATAGATAGGGTTGGCTAAAATAAAAAGTTGGTAAGGTGATGGTTCACCAACCATACCTGTTCAGCTCCAGCAAAGGCATGGTAAAAGCAGGACATATAGGTCATGATAGCTCTTTCATCGGGCTTCGGGGTGTTGATGATGTCTGATAGAGGAAAAAGGGGCAGAAAGGCAAAAAAGAGGGACAAATTTAAATAGTGGAAATTACTTTGGAAGAATGAAGGGAGACAGAAGCAACATATTCATTTATTGTCTACATTAAATGTGATTTTAGGACTAACATTGCATAGTTGCAAAACAAAATAGACCTTCAACAGACAAAATATGACAGTCCAACACAACAGTACAGCATATTGTTGAAATATGAGTTGACATTTCTATTATATTTTAGATATGTATTTCATAATGCATTACCTTCTGCGTCCAGCATTTTGGGAATGTCCAGGTGTTTCTCGGCTATGTCAAAAGCCAGGTTCAGGTTCCCCAGAGGATCATCCTAAATAAAGAAACATAATTCTACATCACTGAACAGCAATGCTGGACTTAAAATGCCACTGCACTGACCGCCATGCTATGGTGGACACATCGTACTCCCTGATCTCCTACTGTACATGTGCATTCATTTAATAGCATTTGTTTTTGAATAAGCTTAAGAAGTTCTACATTCTGTCTGCAGTGTTATTATATTAAGTTAAAACATGATATATAAAAAAAATGAAACTTAAAGAGAAACTTATGCTTAAGAGAACGACCATTTGTAAACTAACATTAATATTAAAACAATTAAAAAGTGTATTGTAGTGGATGTCCATACTCTGATGCAGACTTCAAATATGATTATTTTTCAATATGGCTATTCATCTTAAAATCAGTGTATAAAATCTTAACCAGCATATGTTTGTACTTGATTTTAATAATTTACACTATTTATGACAACACTATTAAACTAAATGAATTTGTAAATTAAGTTAATAAGAGATTAGACAAGAAAACATTTCAGCCCTACAACAAACATCACATAATCTTCAACAGGAGAAACCGAGTGCATAACAAGGGTGGGACGGGTGCATTTTGCCAACAGCTGACGGTGAACCCCTCCCTACTAATAGGACAGTCAGTGAGAGTGCAATGAGGTAAAGGGATCATGCTATCATGCTGCTGCTATTGTCCCTATCTCTGTCCCGCTGTTCCATAAACGTAGGGGGCTAGCTCACTACATGACAGGACCAGCTGCTCACAGATCCAGAGCAGGACACACAGAGACAGAGGGACAGGGTGGTGAATCCATGACGGGATGGATAGAAGGATAGCCCAAGGCTGTGTGTCTGTGTGTGTGTGTGTGTGTGTGTGTGTGTGTGTGTGTGTGTGTGTGTGTGTGTGTGTGTGTGTGTGTGTGTGTGTGTGTGTGTGTGTGTGTGTGTGTGTGTGTGTGTGTGTGTGTGTGTGTGTGTGTGTGTGTGTGTGTGTGTGTGTGTGTGTGTGTGTGTGTGTCTGTGTGTGTGTGTGTGTGTGTGTGTGTGTGTGCGGCCTGACCAGAGCCGTCTCAGCAGGCAGTAACACTGAAGCTTAACAAACGCTCTCACCTGGAGCCAGACTCAAAAGCTGCCAGGTGCAAAACTGTCTCCTGGCAGCACGAGCAGAACTGAAAGTCGAGTGTGTAACTGTGTATGTCAAAGAGATTTAAAGTGTGAGAAAAAGCAGTAGAAAGAAATCGATATGGTAGATTATGTGTGTGTGCCCCATCATTCATATTTACCCCAAGTGCCCTTTCCTAACTATGAGACTCAACACCATCCTTATATTTGACGGATTAACATGACAGTAGAAATCTAGTAGACATCTTCCTGACTTGTATGAGGACTGGCAGCCTCTGAGTGGGGAACACTACGTGACATCGTGGACAATAGCAGAGGTTAAGTTAAGCCTGAGCACTGAAGGGGACAAGGCTCATGTTTCTGTGAATATTCAGGGTCAACTCCAAGTCACGCCAGAGAGTTGTGTGTTGAAAAGTGAACGCCTTCTGTTTCCAAAACAAATGAAAATGTCACTCTTTGTAATGGAGCTTGGTGTTCCCCTGCTATACATATACAGTACTGAGCCAAATTTGGCCGAAAGGTAAAGTAGATGTTCCTATTTAAGCTCAGCTATCGACTTTCTCGTGAATACACTGTCTGATTGTTTAGCCCATGAATTAGTTATTTGCAGTATAACATAATATAATCACAAAAAAAGCTAATGGTCAGGAACATTTATTTTGTCTCTTTTCCTCCAAGTTGTGGTTTTATATCAAAACAGATCTAGCATTGCAAGAAAAAGCCTAACGTAAATATTCCGAACTTGCTACTGCAGCACCTTCTTCCAGTAAGTAAGGAAAGGATGTTTTACTTGTTACAAGACTGGAGGGCTGTCAGTTGGTCTTGTAGCTCTGCAAATAAGCAGCACACTGAGGCCCTCGCCTGTTTATATTCAAACACTGGGAATCCTCAACATCCTTTAAAGCCAGAAACCACGAAAAGCATTTAAGCTCAAAACAATGCACGCACCCGGGCAAACTCTGTACCGGTTGATCAAAACGACAAGGTAGACATATTTACCAGCTCCCCATTAGGTCCAATGGTATAGGCACTGCTTTTTCAAAATCGATCAATGAATGCTAATGATGCTTAAATTGTGTACACTGTGAACTGCTTTAGTTTGGATTAATGAAGCATGATGTGAGACTAATGATAAAATGGTATCCTGCGAAGAAGAAACCCATCCGTTGATTAAATCCATTAGCAAAAGAACATACTGTTTATCTACGGCAAACATTAAGGCTACCTGATTCTGCCTGTGACAAACAATTGGACTTCCATTACAGCTTACCTTACATATACTCAACAGACTCTTCTTATTTCACTCAGTGTATACAAAACCGCCATGAATAATACCAATGGTCCCAACAAACAACCTCAAGCTGCTATATTTTGTATTTTCTCTGGATCAGAACACTTTTCTGTACACAGAAACATAGCATACACCTCCAGTTCTAGATATAGAGTAGTTTTCCTCACTGTTTCACAGCAGAAGTCAACAAGTTATAAATAGAGCCATTATTCTCACTCTGTAGTGTGTATTTGTTTTTATTAGTTCACACTGTGATAGGAGTGCTAATTTTGTGGGAATAAGTCATGTTAGTTTTTGGGGGCTGAAACACATCACCCTGGTTACAAGTGAAACCACACGACACCTTGTTGAGCTTAGAGTAGTCGAGGAGGTCGGGTCTGTGTCTATGAATCAGGGCGCAGAAGGCCAGGCCATCCTTCCAGCTTCAGCGGCCAATGAGCAGAGAGAGCCAACATGTCAGTTCAGAGTAGGAACATGCTAAAATAACTCATAGATGCTGGAGTCCAGAACTAGCATAACTATGGTGCAGACATATCTGTATTGCTTAAAGTAGGCCTAAGGAAGAATTGAGTATTAGCAGATTTTCACTGTATGAACTCTGTATGTGTTGACAGTTATAATCCCTTTACTTAGGTATAGAATGAAAGGACAACCCTTAGCTATCAATCACGTAAACTAAACTATTAGACTCAATGAACAGTACTTGATGTCTTTAACACTCACCTGACATGGAAGTTTTGAACATTGACATTCCTGTAGGGGGCAGTCTTTCTCTGACACCACAGAAGAAGACCTTCCTTGGCAGATGTTTCTGAGGAGAGAGTGAATTCAAAATAAATTGTTACATATAACACAGTATAGGTTTGTTGTACTGTAACATTTTCTATAGAACAATAACTAGACTCTGATTATTTAAGATTTTATCATTTCACCTTCCACATTAATGTCCTGGATGGCGAAGCGGAGGATGATAGTCCAGATCATTCCAAGAGTCATCTTTACATTACCGTCAACAATCTCTGAAAGGCAAACAAAATCAGATTTGACTTTTTGATTATCACTCATGTTGGGCAGCTGTAGTATATTCATTAAACAGGAAGGGTTACCTTCAGCACCAATGGACACCAGTTTCACTCCTTTGCTTGTGATGTATTCCAATGCTTTGTTGACGTTAGCAATCTTATGAAACCGCATCTTCCCTCTGTCTGGCTTGGGTAACCTCTCTCCTACAAATAAAAACATTTATGATGGATCCAGCTTTCTATTTAACAATATTATCAAATTAAAGTAGAGATAATGAAAATATGATGTTATGAAATAAACATTGTCCTTTAGTGATCTCACCTGAGATAACTTCCAGAAGCAGCATGAGTTTTAGTCCATTCCTGAAGTCCTCCTCAATATTTTCAATTTGAGTTCCAGCTTTCCTCAGGTGAGAGTTACACCAGGCTGTGAAGGTCTAACAGGGAAGAGAGAGCAGTCAATTAAAAGAGGATTTTATGAAATGTCAACATACAAACGTAAAAAGTATTATTATGTGCATAACATCTCTGCCCTTCCTTGCATTACAGGAGAAAAAGGACGAGAGGAGAAAGAAGAATATTTATAAAAAAGCATATAACATGTTAAAAAAAAGAGTAGCAGTATTAAAAGCTATTTGAACAATAACTTTAAACATATATTACATGACCTTCCCAGTGCAATGTAGTGTATGAACTCATGTATTGTACTGGTACTCTAAAAGTTTGCTGTATTTGTACTTAACTTGAGTATTAAATACAAAATAAAATAATAAATGACGATGTATATCAACGGTTCAACTTAACAATAAACTGATTTACACATCTAATGTACGTATTCATGCATTGAAAATCGTTATCCAGTAATATAATGTACATGATTTTGATAAGCCATGTGGTATTTTAAGTATATTTTGAACCAACACTTTTACTTGAGTATGACTTTAAATTCCAGACTTTTACTTGTAACAGAGTATTGTTACAGTGCAGTATTGCTGCTTTACTTCAGTAGAATATCTGAGTACTTCGTCCACCACTGTATATTTCTGTCTGCAACAGACCTAAACAAAGTGAGGCAGCTAACAGCTTAACAAGTCTTCACTACTAGACTATGTACAAAATCAATGTTAACCTCTTTGTCCACTGCTAAATTTATGGATTAACCTTCAGTGACCCATTAGTGTCGAATTTCAACTTTTTCTTCTTCTAGTTCCAAAGCTAACAACCAAAGTACTCCAGGTGGGGTACTAAAATACTGTAAATCAAGTTAAGACAGGATCATTGTCTTTCTTCTCCTATTTTTAAAAAGTCTGTCAATAGCGAGCCACAGAGTTCACAGACGCTCAACACTGCTCGGATGAAAGCTGTGAGCCGACCACAGAGCACATTCCGACCGATACAAGGTGTTAAATTTAGACCGCTCTGCTGTGGCTCACGATAAGAGACCGGGAGGGAAAAACGTTCAAATGTCTCGCCGTGTCAACATAAGTGAAAATGTCACGTGGATACAGTTTTTTCGCCTCACATCACTTTCTGTCATTAGTTTGCCACTTAGAATGTGATTGGTTACAGCTGCAGGGTGATAGCTTTATCACAGTATGCTGTTATTCCAGGTCTCACTCATTACAACGCTAAGGCATGAAGACAGGCAAACGTGGATTAAGGATGACGGCATTATAAACAATTGTTTATTAAAGAAAAAGAAATGTAATGGTGTGCCAGAAGGACGGATGTATAGATCTTTCATTGTTTTAAAAAAAGTTAACTTTTGCCACAATAGAAAGAAAATCTTAAGCTACTATCAGTAATTACATTTTAGTATTTAGTATATTATATTAAATATTTGGTAAATTGTCTGTTATGTGAGCCAAGTGCCAGACTTGATAGTGTGCTCTTTAATCTCCTATGTCACCAAAACAAATATATATTTGTCCTGGAGCTTTTTTGAGTACTTTTAATATCAGTGGTTGAAGTATGATGATTATATTTAAATATATATAATTTATAATATAATATTCATATATATTATTCTTTTGGCCCTTTGTTTGGGCTGTTTTGAGCAAATAGTACAATGAATGTGTATTCTTATAGCCTTTGAGAATACAAGAGCAAATTTGTCAAATGCTTTTATCAGTTAATAATTATTTATAATAAATTGATAGCGTCATTTGACATTACTTTTAGATATTTTAGCACATTTTAAAGATCTCATGAATACATGAGTTTATGGGGGAACCTGCCAGACGCTTAGGCTTTTTCTTTGGGTGCCAGTGCAAGAACATAATATTACAGGCTTTGGAGTAAAGGCCATCACATTCCACACTGAGTGAGTCCCCAGGGTGAGTGTGACATTGAACTGCTGCCCTCCTTGTTCAAAAACGTGGCCTACCGGTTCTCCAAATTTGACTCAGTCACAGACCCCTGCTGCTCACTTTCCAAGCCCCCTACCTCACTCTCCAACACTACAGACCAATGACGATTAAGGCTAAATATATTTATGAATCACATTCAGCGAGGATCAACCCTGTCACTGAACTGGCTGATGCCTTTGGGGCCTCACTAGGTCATAGGCTGGCATGCCATGTCCAGGAGGATGGAAAATACATGAGAAGCGGCTGTTTAACATGTTTAAAAGACAAAGACTCTGAAACATTAATGTTAACTGAGGTTATATCTGAGTCAACTAAAATATTCAAAAAGGTCTCATTAATATCCAACAAAAAGAAGCTACCTCATCTGAAAGTAGGATTTGAAATAAGGCCACTGCACCAGAGATTGGATTAGATAAAATATTTAAGGTGACTAATAGTGGCCCCTAATGAAACAAATATAAGCCTTGTGGCAACAATAGTGTCAAGCAGGGGTTTATAACAAACTAGTCAGACACAGAACACCTTTATTACCTCCCAACATAATAAAACAACACTATACCAATGTTGCTGTATGCGACCATCACTGGTGCTTTATGAGTTCTGATTAGTGTGAACAGCTGTTCCAAGAACTAAACCACTCTCCACTAACTAACTCCAAATGATGATGAGTAAAATATAAACACTGGAAAGATTGTTGTGTATATACAAGGGACCTGTTGCTGCCTTGTGTTACCAAAAATACAGTTTTGTCATCCCTGTGGGGGCCACAGGAGGTTATGGGCATGGAGTTTATGGCCTCCAGTTGTGCGAAGAGCTGCAGTTTAAGGCCAACTTTTAAAGCCCTATGCCCAACTGACAGTGTGGGAGGCCGAGGCTATATTGAGTTGAGCTGGTATATTATTTCTGCGTGGTTTCTATAAACAAAAGAATTCCGCACCAAGGACACTGGATTAACCCTACTATAATGCCTTTTGGTTGCGAGGTTAAAATTAGATGCAGCGTCCATTCTAACTCCAAGAGCGTCATCATGTGTTAGAAGCATCTGTTGACAGCTCGCATTCCGCGCGTATCAGTGGAGAGGCAGCAGTCTGGAGAGCCGCTGGAGGCTATTGTTAGCAGCCTGGTACCCGCCGCATCCGTCCGTCAAGCCGCCCTCCTTGCATGCAACCCCGGCTGCGTCTAATCAGCAGCACGTAACTAGAACCACACAGGAAGTTACCTAATGCTGTCCTTCATACTAAAACGTCACGTGAAAATTCCGGTTATTGGGTGAAAGTTAACAAAAAACATAATTAATTCCTTAAAATACTGCATTTCGCGATTTATTTTTGCGATATTGCCTGCGCCAATTACCGAGTATGTGAAATACACGCACTAATAACGTTATAAGTCTGTCAGAGATAACTAAGATAACTAACTTTGTTGGAAAACTTGCAAAAGTTGATGCCGTTGCTTCTTTGTTAAAATGTCTACTTTAATACGGGGTTGAGTAGTGTCAAGGATGGTAACATTTAAACAATTAAAAGTGGTTGTTATTTTAACGGTTGTAACCTTACATTAGCTTCTAAGAGTGTCTTCGGTTAGCGCCTTTTGCCACGTAACGTAGCACGTACACACACAACTAGCACAAAATAGAAGATAAATGCTACAATAACTTTGCCTCTATGGTATGACAAACATATAATCTATTATATTCGCGCTACGTTTAATTAAAAAAAAATCGCTTCTGAAAATGTTAGGTTCAACATCGGGTATTTTATTTTGAAACTCTTAGCCGGATGTACATTTCTTTACCAAGGTCTGCTTGCCGCAAATTAGTCTCAGAGCGGTTTTGAAACTATGTTGTCCGACAATGTATACCCAAATAACTGGAAAAGTATGTGAAAATCAACTGCTGGAAATTCAATACACTCTTTTAATGTGGTTGATTTTGAGTAATTTATTAGCCTGAATAGTTTTATCTCTTTTCCATTAATAAAAGATAGGATTCATGTATTATTTTTTAAACAGATTGTTCTCTTTGACTTACTTTCCTCTGCTGTTGTTCCCAGGCAGGGTCCAGTAGATTGTCCCTGTCCCACTCATCCTCCTGGTTCATGTATTGATACTCGTCGTAGCCGTTATCATAGTGCACCGTGGTCTCCATCTGAGTCATCGTCATCATACTTGCTGTTCCTCCGGAGCTGGATTAACTTTAATTCTGAGGACAGAATAGTTCCCTGACTTTCTTCTCTCTGAGCTGCTGCTTTCTCTCTCACACACTCTTGCCCTTGTCCTCCCGACCTGACAGACGTCTGGCCCTGGTTGCCGCAGATGCACAAGCGACAGTATCTTTAGTACTGGACAGTCACGTGATGCCTTTCATACCTTCCCCCAAAATCCCCACCCATTCAAACAGCAGCAGGAAAGTTCATGTACTTAAGATCAATATTATACAGTCTTTATTGTAGAAAAAAAACAATGTCAGACTTTCCTATGAGACAAAAAAACAACACACAATTGGCTGAGACATATAAATAAAATGTTTCTTCCTTGGAAAACTCATATATTCTCACACTGAAAACCAATGGACACTGTTAAAAATCTACCAGAATCATTCACTCCATAAAAAAAACTGGATATGTGAACCCGTCATGGCACAATTCGGTGTATCCAGCCCACTCTTCTTTTTCCATAATATTGTTGCTCTTATTATTCAATGATTGGTTGTTGCTTACACAACACCGGGACAATCAGGATGATCAAATACAAAATTCATGCAGCATTGAGATTTACATTACTTTGTCTGTGTCCAGGTGTTAAGTTCACCAAATCTAAAAATATCTCTTGGTGTGACGATGAAAATGACTTACAAAAAATATTTCTAAAACTAGGCTCTGAGGCAGACCAACAAGGTATGTGATATGTCAACATAGATGCAGCCATACAATTTAAATCAGTTCTGATAAGTGACATGACTTACAGGAAATAAAGTGTTTCTTTCAACTTACAAAACTACCCTGAATTGTATTTATATATTTTTTGGAGTGACCATTTTGTTATGTACCGTGTGTTCTATCATTTGTTCCGCAGAACACTACCTGTAATTTCGAAATTAAAGTTATTGGAGGAGGAGACTGCATTTAAAACTAGAAAAGAGAATATTTAAGTTAGACTATGGTATGCTTTTGCAATCCCTCTGAATAATACGCCTGTTTGAGAAAAATATAAAACTGTTTTAAAGATGGTGCATGTAGTTTTACAATAAATTACTTTATTCATTAACTCTGTAAATGAATAAAGTAATGAAATGAATCAGACAGGCCTGTTAAAAATGTGATCTGTACTTTTAAGGTTCAAACTGCCAGGGAAAGGCTGCTCCCTGCAGCCACTACTGAACGATAATCTCACCACAGAACTAGAGTTCATGCAGAGTGCAAATACAGACACATGGGAGTAAAAATGGCGCAAGTGTTTCTCCAAACCATCCAACAATCTGAAGTTATCTGTCACAGCGTTACTAATACTTTGCAAGGGTCTACTCTAGACATCAACCCAAACAATCTCTGGGCTCAGAGCACAACAGCTGGGGGAAAAAGGGAGTGCTTGTAGAGAGGGAGTGAGACATTTGAACACCGTGTATCCATTCGCATCATCTGTGATCTGCAGCGGTGTTCTTTGTTCCTGGGCTGTTCACAAGGAAGGAGAGAAAGGGCCAGGGAGGTGAAGAGGTTTTCCTTTTTCATCAGTCAGTTTCATTTAGGGAACAAGGTCGCCGCCATTCCTGGCCTCGTTCATGGATCCATTTGTTTGATACTAAAGACAAAATAAAAAGATAATAAAAATTGACATTATCTATTTTTCCTTATTCAGTCCTGAACAGGTCCAGTTCAGCTATAACACCATTCTCTAGCAGGTTACTCTAGCCCCACTGGGTGCAGTCGATGGAAACAGTACGGTTGTTAACCTTTAAGATATATGTACTTGTTTCTTACTGATGGTTTTATAAGGTATTGGAAAAAGAGGAGCTTACCCCACTTGTTGCCCACCAGCACTGGACAGGCTGCATGTCGGGTGCTGTAGTCTCCCTCCCCACTGGGGAACAGATTATACCAGAACACTGCCGAGCCCTACACACAAACAACAGGTTAGCAGGGCTTCAAACCCTTCAGGGATAGCCTGGAAGTCAAAATGTAGCCTCAGGTTCCTGAAATCATTCCCACAGATCTTTGACAGGGGAAATTATTAACAGGGAGTAATTACAAATGTGTATGTGGACAATTTTTTTTTATTCAATGACAGTAATGAAATTAACAAATAAACTATTTCATATAGTACACGATCTTGTTATGCATGTAAAGATAGCCCTTAGAAGACTGTGTTGTGTGTAATAGAAAAAGAATATAAAAGATGCTAACTAATTGGTATGTGTCCTTACTTGGAGGCAAAAACAACTTTCACACTATTTTGTACAACTTTATTGTGTTATTAATTCATATATTAGTTGTGTACTATAAACAGGGGTGCACACAACTTTCTCAGTGAGGTACTCAGGTGAGTACCTGGAGTCAGTGTTTGGTACTCCAACGTATGGCTCCCCTCAAAGTTCCCATGAAGCCCTCTGTATTGCGAAAGTCAGCGGGGGGGGAGTATGAAGCCCTCTGTATCGCGAATGTCAGCGGGGGGGGGGTAGTGGAGTGCAGAGCTCCGTGACCACAGGGCGTGTGAACGTGATCAGCTGTTTTAGCGCAGTGCTGCTGTACAGACCGACGTTAACCGACTCTGTCGTCCGGTGATCTAACCGCCTTCTGGAAAAGCTTCACAAGTACGTCGGTACGCAAATGCGCTTTGTGACACAAGTGACGGTACGCATTTCAGATTGTTGCCGCGCATGCGTACCTGCGTACCACTTATGTGCACCCCTGACTATAATGCAAAACAAACAAAACACCTGGGGATTTGTTGACTTTATAATATGACTAACTCAGATACAGCTACGGAGTCAGTTATATATTTGTGTAAAGTAGTAGTGGAACATTAGCGGTTACCTTTTTGGGCCAAACTGCTGCACCAACATCTGGGAATACTGTGGCTCCACCTGATGCTACATCACTCATCTACAACAGAGACCGAGAGAGCAATAGTTCAGTCTCTCAAATCAAACAATACAAACAGTAGTGGAAAATAGTTTGTGGAAGTGTTTGAAGAAAATACAATACAATGCAGTTTTCTCCCATTAATCATTTTTACAGTAAATGTAACATCATTCTCATTGAATCAGCATAGCAAGTCCTGTTTTAACTCAGATGTAACTTTTGTGACAGAAAAGATTAAGCTCACAATCAGAGGCTAGGGGTCGACCTAAATGTATAATACCAGGCTGTCACACTGAGCAAAACCAAAGAGGAAAAGTTATGTTGAGCTTCATTCTCACATTTCATTGGCAAGTATGAGACCGCTCCGTAGAGAAGATTCAAACACCAGTATTTCTGTCAAACATTTAAAACAGCTTAGTGGAAGTTCAATCTAAAGTTCAAAACCATTGAATGTACTCACATAGAAGAGCCATGTTGCTATGCGGTTGCCAGTTCCTAGCTCCTTAAAGGCATCTGGCTCATCTTTCTGTGGAGAAAGCCAACGTCACATGTAATGTCCTGCCATTTCAACCTTACTGTACATCTTTAGAAAATGTACTTGTGTTAATTACAAAGGTTTCCTTACCCTTCCAAAGTCAAAGTGTGGTTCGTATTGGCCTCCAACGCCATAGTTTGCAACCTAAAGAACAATCAAACATATGAATTAAGTCACACGGCTACAAATGAGGATTCTATTTAACTAAAACACAAACAGTATGGGAAGGTTGATATTAAAATGATATGTTACCTCTATATAAAAACTTTGTGGATTCAGTTAGGTTAAGGATAGAGGATAGAAATTCAAGAAAAAAAACTGTGCTCAATGTCCTTCAGCTAACTCTTTACCTGCAGCTCTTCTGCAGTGTCCATTTCCAGTCCGGTGAGATCTTCAATTCTCTGGTTGATCACGTCAATCATTGGATCTTCATAGCCAGTGAGCCAAGCGCTGGAATACAGAAGGGAAACAGAATGACTGAGAAAGCAGGCGGACGTGCTATACGGTATGTCAGTGAGGCACATATCTGTCCACTAGATGGCAGTGAAGGTTTCTTTTGAAATAGGCGGCGGCAAGATATGTCATGCTGAAAAGTTGCCATGAAAAGCTTGGAAAGAAAGTAAAGTTAGGCAATACATCACATGATAGAAAAGGGGAAATAGAGATTTGAAGAATATGAAATAGAGAAAGCTGGCCAGTTTCATTATCTCCAATCAGCTCAGGGTACAGGGTGTTTTAAACTGTGAGCACTTTGGAATGTGCCTGGTACAGGGCTGCAGCTAAATATTATCATGGGTTTAACTTAACACAACCGGCCTTTCATACTCACTCCTGCACACCAGTCTAAGAGTAGACTCTGATATAATACGCTTTTGACCAAGCTAATGAACTTTATTGTGAAATATGAAAAAATGACTCATCTATAGTTCTGCAGACCACATGATAACGTTCACACTGGCATTTCTTCTGACGATAAATTAGAAGCCACAGTTTCTAATAAAAATCCTTTCACATTAAACATTATAAAAAAATGAAAGATACAATTTATATGAAGTTACTGATGACGTGAGCAACAAAGACAGAATTGAAACATCTCAAATGTAGGGGATTTTTTCTGAAGACATTACAAAGCCTATGAGATTATTCCTACCGCTCTGTTTTATGGACGTGTTCCCGAGAATTACAGCACATCAACCGTAGGATATGTGTGTGTATGAGAAAAGCAGTGAGATGAGTCAGCTTTTTTATCAAAAGTCTGTGTTGATAATAACTCATACTTTTGAAGGGATGCTGGACCAAATGTGAGCTCATACATTTTTGCCTGATGTTTTGCACAAGTTCATTGAGCGGTCAAAGTCTTCTGAGTTCTTTCGCCTGTTTTTCTGTATCACTTTAACAAACTGAACTGGAGAGTAATCCTAGACGCATGCATCCATATAATGAAGCGAGGTGAACACTCGGAAACCTGTTGAATGATTCCTCACTGAATTTGGAAATGCATGCTGCCTAACATGTACACACACAAAAACCTCAAAGGGACACCACACCCTTAAACCCACGTACACACGCACCGATACTTTAATTATCAAGAACTGTAAAACCAAATAAATGTGGGTTTTTTACTGGCCTGCTATTTTTAAGAGTGGGTCCAACAGGCAATGTATCTATTGAAGTGGAACATTCATTCATACACAGGGCGGCACTTTTCCAACATATATAACAATCTTTCGTTGTACATTATGCAGCATACATTTATCTGTGCTTTTAAGCTTTTGCGTCCAGACTCAGGCTTAGAAGTGTTTAAATCTCTTTTACTGATAAGTTAGTTGTAGAAGCATAGTAAATCATAGCAGCTGAATTAAGCTCATACAGGAATGGTTACAGATGAATGACTGGAAAGAGCAATGGGGAATAGAGATTTCTAAATAACCGAGTTGGGGGAAAGAAAAACTATCTGTCACACAACTGTCCATGAAAATCCCCAAATGACTGAGTTAACTGGTAGGAACAACGAATATTCAACTACACCTAAAAACAACTGAGAATTGTTTATTTTTGTTTATATATTTTTAAGCTCAATGTTCTTGCAGACATCTGTTAAACAAAATGAAAACTTCCTCTAGTGTTTTTTAGGTGTAGCTTAACATTTTCTTCCATTTCAGAGATTAAGACAAAGAAAAGAACGGAGGATGAGGAAGTATCTCCTCGAGCTCTCCTGGTCACCTGTTACCCCTTACCTCTTGGAGACTCTGTACTGGGCCGTGGTTAGTGTCCCGGTAAGGGGGTTATGCACCGTGGCTCGCCTTAACTACAGTAGTTCCAGCCGCACAAGGACACGGAGGTCGAGGTAAAGCAGATAAATAAAGGAAAGAAAAGAGGATGATGGAATGTGACAAGAGAAGTAAAAGGAGGGAAGAGAGATAGAGAGAGACAGAAAAGAAAGGCAGATGTGGTCACTACTTTTTAATGTTATTCTTTAGAAGAGCCAAGAGAGTGATCCATGAGGCAATGTTCATAACCAAATTCAATTGCAAAGTAAGAAAGTGTATCAGTAGGTTATCAATGAGTGGGGTTGCAAAATTCCGGGAATTTTCAAAGATGTACATTTTCCATGGGAATAAACGGGAATTTATGGGAATAAACTGGGAATTGAAGGTTGGCTCTTCATAGGGAACTTAAATATAGTTGGGGAAAGTATATTTTAGCATAATCTTGATTAAAACAAACAGATGCCATTCAAGTAAACTGAATATCCATGCCATAGCACACTGCTTACTGCATGGCTATTGAGACCACACCCCCTACAGGCACTGTGCATTCCTCCATCACATACACAGATGATTTCGAGAAGACTGGATCATACTTTTGAGCCCAAAGCGCAAGACAAATGAAGCCACATCTTTTCATTGAACATTTTGAATGGGCCTTTGTGGGGATTTTTGGATGGGGGGTGCACTTTTGTTCATTTGTTAATGAGTGGGGTTGGGGGGAATGAGTAATAATTAACTCAACATTCCTGTTTTCGTTCTTCAATGAAACAAATAATTGTTCAATAAAATAATTAAAACATGTTCTGTTCTACTTAAACGTTTTTAGTTTTTTTTAAATCTGTTGAAATGTCACGTTTTTTGTTTAATTTTGCATCGAATATTTCCAAAATTCCCCAGCTTAACTTCCCATGGAAACTTTCCGGAAATTTACCGGAAATGTTCCGCCCCTTTGCAACCCTATCAATGAGTGCCTCAATACACCTCCAGGCTAAAAAAAAGCCACTATGTTAATATCAGCTAGCAGAAAAATAAAAAATAATGTTCCCCTTTCTGTGGAAGACTCAAACACTTTCATTCTCCCCCAAAAAATATAAATCCATTAGCTACAAAAGAAAAAACGTTTTAATAGTTCTCTAATTTCTGTTTCACTGGTTAAAGCAGCAACAAATGCTATATTTATATTTATTGACCAATAAAAGTCCACCAATGGTTATTTTTGTTGTAAAGCTTTGATCATTATCAGCTGGATTGTTTGATTCAGCTCAAGAGCCTTCAAGGTCTGGAAGGGCGGAGAAATGGAAAGGGTGCAGACGGACGGTACAGAGGAGACATGGGGTGAGTTTTTGAAGGAGAAGGAGGAGGAAATCTCTCTTTCTCCCTCTCAGCTCTCTCCTGTATCCTCTGCTGTTGGCGGCTCCTAACTATTCCTTACCTTTTGCTGATCCGGTATGGCGCTGTCTCCAGCACGCCTGTGATGGGGTTGGAGATGGTGGCCCTGCGCAGCTGTGAAGCCAGGGACATGATTTACCCACACACAGACACACATGCAAAGATGTGTGCCTGTGTGCTTGCCTAACGAGCCTCACAGCCTTGATATCCCACTCCTAAACACGCTCAACTAGTGTTGTCAGAATTATCGTTTTTTTCAAACTTGTTATATTTATCTTTTAATAAAAAACTCAATGTATTTCCCTTAATGTTGTGTCATTTTCCTATGTAATATCAAAAAGAATGTATTGAATACCAATTATTTTTAAAGGTATGGTGAAAAAGTTAGAAACTCGAATATCATGACAACACACTAATGAAAGTAGGGCTGGGCAATATATTGATATAATATCGATATTGTGATATAAGACTAGATATTGTCGTAGATTTAAGATATCATGATATTGTAAGAGTTGTCTTTTCCTGGTTTTAAAGGCAGCAATATAGTAAAGTGATGAATGTTCTTAACTTATCAGACTGTTTGAAAAGACTAGCCTTTCTAATGTATGCCTTCAACCCATGATATTTCTATCAAAATTGACATTGTGTAAATATTTTGTGAAAGCTTCAATGGTCAACCCTACAATATCGATATTAAGGTATTTGGTCAAAAACATCATGATGTGATTTTCTTCATACCACCCAGCCCTAAATGAATGATCCTATTATGTCACGTGGAACTGTTAAGTTACGTTTTTATACATACATCATATGGCATCATTGGAGCACTTGAGCTACAGAAAAATGCTTACTCTTGGCTTCGCCAGTTGCTTGACCTTCTCGATTTCTGTTTCGGAGAGGATGTCGAGGTAGCGGACAATGTAGGGGCGGTCCCACTCATCTTGCTGTTTGACAGGAGCCAGCACATATTTGGGGTTGTGATTGTTGTCATAGTAACGACAGAACAGCCGGCTCTGCCTGCGGGGGGTCTGGTTAACAGAAGAAAAAAAAGGACATTTAAGTGATGTGTATTTATTTACCGTAATTTTCGGACTATAAGGCGCACCTGAATATAAGCCGCAGCAGCTAAATTGAATGATGTGTACATATATAAGCCGCACTGGACTCTAAGCCGCAGGTGTTTTAATGTTTAATTAGCATATGTAAGGGTTCGTGAATAGAGTGGATTGTCGGGAAAGAGATGGCTGTTTGAGGAAGCTCCCATTTATTAACATTTCAACAAAAAAGTTGCATATTTGCGTAACGTATTCAAGTGTTACCATTTAGTGCAATAGTAGCTACAGAACATGTGCTGTGCTGTGTAAACTGTACTGTATCACATAGCGTTTCAGACACACAAACTTTTCAACTTTCAAACTTAAACGGTGCGCTCCCAGCGCACGTACCGGCAGTGATCGACAGCAGCGGTTTTCAACCAGTGGTACGGGGACAAACTGTCTCGCTCTCGTAATGTCTGTCTGTCTTGCTCTCGTTCTGTCTCTCGTACCACTCTCGGTTCCACTTTTACTTTTGCGCGCTACCTGTCTCACTTTTTTCCGGCCTCCAGCTTTTCCTGCTGGAGCCCGCCGCTTAAAGGTGGGGGTCCGTGGACCGGCCATAGAGCCCATAGAGTTAAAGGTGGTGGACTGCAACCTGTAAAATCCATAGATTTAGGAGGTCCCCTGGTGGCCTATAGCTGTAAAAATCCATAGATTAGCCGCACCGTTATATAAGCCGCAGCGTCGAAAAATGGGGGAAAAGGCGCGGCTTATAGTCCGAAAATTATGGTACTTAGAAATGATGTTTTTGTGTATCTTTTTGTTCCCCTCACCATTTTGATGCCCTCCCCACGACAAAGCATCTCGTACTTCTTTCTCTCTGGGATCTGATGATTCGAGGCCTTCTTGCTCTTCTCTTTCTTATCGGTCGTTTCCTTTTTACCTGGTTCCTTCCCTTCAGCCTCATCAGCCTTTCTCTGCTTCTCCAACTGGAACTCAAAGTACTTCAGGTTGCCATTGGCGCGCTGATGCTCTGAGTCTAAAAATGACAGACCAACAGAAATAATGGTGGTGTGTACAAATAGTGAGGACTGCAGCACCTGTCACCTGAGAATATAACAGCCCTGCAATCAAAATAACTGAGTTTCCAACACGTCATAATTACATGCTATTTATTCAGTCTGACCTTATCCACTTCTCAGAAACAAGATGTTCAAACTGGAAAGATAACAATGGTGTGGTCTAGTCGGATGAAGGTTAGAGAGTTCAATATTATATACTATTCTATAATAAAGTATTATTCAGCGTCATTACTATAAATTAAGGCTGTGCATTAATCGTATTTTGATCTTGATTACGATTTTGGCTTGCAACTATTACGGAGACAACGTAATTGTTTTATTAATTTTTTAATTATTATTATGTTTTTTTTTTGTGGGTTTTTCAGTTGAATTATACTTAAAGTTCAGGGTAATCAAGTGTTAAAAACATACTGTTCATATTTTTTTGTTCAATAAATCGACGTTTTCAAAGTAAATGGATTGTTTTTAATAATCGTGATATCTTATTGAGCAGACATTTTAGAATCCATAAACTAACACATTGCAAACCATGCCTCCCAGAATACTTTTTAAAGTTGTAAAAAAACTTAATAGAGTGGTGGAGGGACTCACCCAGTTTTAGGAGCTGCTTGGTGTAATCCAGGGCTCGATCTATCTCCCCCTGCTGGTAGATGGAGTAGCTGAGGTAGTCGAGCACTGTCACCTTATCTATATTGGACTCCTCTTCCTGTTCAAGCTGTTTCAGAGCCTGGGACATCCACAGCTCGGTGTGGTAGTAATCCACATCGGAGTAGGCGATCTTCCCCAGCTCATAACAGTCCTCCACTGTCATAAAAGTCTTGTGCTTCGCTCCTAGCATGCAGAGGACACAAGGAAACAACATGAGGGTGTTTACTGTGACTTTCATCGCACTGTTAATTGTATGCTTCCTGCTTTGGAGCTTTTATCAGGTAGGTGTGGTATGCAGATTCAAAGCCCTTACCAGGTAGGTCTCCTGTGGCGATGGTGTTGGCGGTAAGTCTGTAAGTGTCCTGTAACCTGAGGAGAGCTTTAGCTGCCCCAGTCTGGTCCTCATCTGTGGGGAAGTACTGTCTCTGGATGGTCAGGTTGGAAACAAATCCTGAGAGAGAAAGACATGAGAAACCCAGAGAAATTAATAGTAGGATTATTTATAGGATAATTTACAATCAGTCAAGTGGACCATTAATACTCTCTCTTCAATCAGAGTGACTTTGATCTTGAGTCGTAGGATTAAAGTTCGATCAAGACATGTGACCAACATGTATCAGTTATATTCTACCTCAATAACGCATGTTAGGGTGACTGAGCAAGGCTTCCGATTTCTCCTTCAATATAACAAGTATGAATATACGTATGAATATGAGTAAGCATATAGTTGTTTTGGAATTTAAAAAAACTTTGCACTCTCTATAAATGTTGCTGCACTAATTAGGGAGTTCTAAGATGACCCAATCTCTACAAATGTATAGAAATCCCTGGATCAAATCAACATCAAAAAGTATTGAAAAATCGTCTTTTCTGTTAGTTACCTTTTCTTGGTTTTCGAAACTTTTGGCACTTATCATTATTTGAAACGGGTCTGCTTTATCCATACCGTCAGTGGTGTCACTGAGCACCAGGCTCTCCAGCATCGCCCACTCTGTGTTCAGCCTCTTCATCAGTTTGAAGGCATTGACCGGGTTTCCCAGGTAGCCCTCGGGATCCAGTGTGGCTGCGGCTGACATTGATTCCATCTTCTCAGCCCACCTATCACAAGGATGGTAATACAGTTAGATGCATTCCTTACATATGAATCCAGAAGCAATAATATCTTAAAAGGTCCCATGTCATGGCCATTTCCACTGATCATAATTCCATTGTTGAGGTCTACTAGAATAGATTTATATTGTGCAATTTTCCAAACTCACATTGGTTTCTCATACAGCATCTCTGTAAACTACGTGTATTCACTGAATTTCACTCTCGGCCTTTAACGGCTCGTTGTAGCTCCAATAGCTCCAGCCCCCACCCTCCCTGTGAGCACAGTGTGCTCTGATTGGTCGGGACGTTGTGAATCGCGCTGAGCTCCATGGAGGTGTGGTTTCCTTGTTTAGCGACAGCGAAACATAGCCAAACTCACCCTGAGCACACACAAACTCACAGCCGAAGTAAAAACAATAAGTGTGGCTTGATATTGAGTAAGAAAAAGGTTGATAAACGCTGTGAGAATGGGTCTGCAGAGAGAATTTCGCCGCGATCCCAACTGTCTGTTATTAGCCTGCAGCCAGGGAGGAGAGATCAGCAGAGCTGCCTGCACTGAGTGTGTGTGTGAGGAAGTCCGTGGATTGGTCAATTTGGACCAATCAGCGGGGGCTTAACGTAACTGCTCCGCGGACGTAACGTAACGGCTCCACGGATTGGTCCATTTGGTTCCGGGTAACGTATGACATCATGCGGTACCCGGAAGAATCAATGGACAGTGACGTATCTCCAACGAGGCGTTTTGGGGAGGTCTTTTCTGTGTTAGAGTTTTACTCGCTACAGGGTGTACTTTGAGGGTTTTGACTCTGCAGACCGTTTACATGCATAAAAACCTTCATAACAAACAAGGGGACGGGTAATAACCGGAAAAGCATGACACGGGACCTTTAATATTCCGAAACACTGAGACAAGTTTCCAAAAACTAACACTTTAATCTTCTCAAGCTTGGTATCCTCTGCTCTGATGTAGTCCTTTAGGGAGGTGACGAGGTCTTTTTCTGTGTTTAACAGATCTGTCATCTGGCCTGAAGAAAACAAATGAGATACTTCACCATCATTACTGCAATGATTCATAACAAAGGTCATCACTCATCTCATCCCAATGTCGTGACATCTCTTGTCATGTGAGATGCAACTAAAGTCAGCAAAAGGTGTACTTTTCTTAAAAAAGGAACATATATTGCTTAATGTTTTTACCTATTGAGGTGTAGAAGTCATTGCCGGCTGAGAGCGACTGCAGACAGTTTAGCAACAATAGACACAAACATGGCAGCTCCATCCTGGAGAAGCAATGAGAGAATGAGATACATTGTTAAATAGATTAACTTAAATATTGAATCATGCATATTAAAAGAATAATAACAAAAAGCTGAATGGCAGAATGGACTGTATTATTAATGTACCAAACCAAATTACCCAAGTACCACATACTAGGGATGTCACAATACCAGAAATAAATTAGTCACCATCAGTACCAGAGAAACTATTTTCAACCTCCACGATCATATATCATATTGATGCTTCCCTTCACTCCCTCCAGTGCTGCTCCTACTGAATTGAAAACCTTGTTGTTCGCGCCATTTAAGAGCGGACAATTCACAGACACTTTTCATAAATGTTCCCAACGGAAACTGATGACATCAAGGTCTGGGGATTGTCCATAGTAACTGGGTATTATTTCTGGCAAGCTGTTGAGCGAGTAGAAGTCTCAGCAGCAGCAGCTATCTCAAAACCTGTGAAAAACTATGTGCAAGTATTAGTGGGTAAGTTGGGAGAGTATTTGAAATGTTATTTGTGAATTGGGTGTACAATTGATATATGTTAAGAGAGAAAACAAGTGAAGAAAACTTGAAGAATCTCCTGAATTAAAGAAGTATATCTGTTTAGAAGTGCAGCCTCCCAACCAACACACAAAGCCAAATATAAGTCTGTGGTTGGTGTCACTGTGTCCGGTTTGTCTGTGGTGATGACATAGCCATAACTAACTGGGATGCTGGCCTTTGAAGAGTGTTGCTGGGATCTCTCTATCCATACAGACAGAAATGAGAAGAGAACACAGGCTGACTGACAGGAATAAATTAGCAGGCAGGTGTCAATGTGTACACACTGCATCCTCAGTATGCAATTGTTTACATGATGAAGTGAAAACTTGGCAGCAGCAGAGGAGCTGCTACTGCTAGGGCAATGTCATCTTTATTTACTGTACTTAAATACATTATTTACTTTCTTTAAACTTCCATCTGGATTTCTAGACATCATGGGATACATGTATGAGAATTTCACTTTGAACAAATCCTTGGATTCACACAACTGTATCCTTGATTATTAGCCAATGAACTTACTCTTCCTAAAACATAATGTTGTTGGTACATGTTTAGTCAGTTGCTCATGTTAAATACGTCTATGAAACTTTGATAGGTAAAAAGTATTGCTGGACATTACACTAGTTTAATTTCCACAATATTTCTTGACTAATAATAGCTGAAAATGGCACGATGAAATAGATGTTTTAAAGGAAGGATAAACAAAAAAGCTGAAATATAAAAAGGTAAAATAATAGCACCCATCTGTCTATATTCTTTACAAACACACTTGCTCAAAAACAAACCCTCACATGTATCTTCATGCCCACACATTTAGAAACTGTTCGCCTGGTGGGAAAGTAAAGGTCATGCATGAAATTGGTCGTGCGTGTATGCTGATTTCTAAAGCCCTTCGCTGGAGGCAGACAACAGGCTCAGGCAGGTTCTGACTTTGCCACATGGACAAGTCTTCAGTGGAATTAAAATAATGACTTCATATGACATTTAAATTAAGGTCAGCAGCAGGCAGCAGAGAGGCAGACATATACGTGTCAGAGCTCTGCATATTCAATATATTCAAGCAGAGTTACATTTGTTTAAACCAAAGAATATTTAGAAACTTCAAGGTAAAATAAAAGTTATCATTATCTCTAAATGCTCCTACTGTAATTCAAGAATATTTGGCCCCACTCAGTCCAAGATACCATTAGTGTGCCTCTGACAGGATACAAACTCTAAAGAATATAATTATTGTAATGACAGGCTCACAGCTCTTGTGTCTCTACTGTTATAATATTGTAGAAGTGTAAAGTCAAGATTAAAGCTCCAAGTATAACAGTTATCATTTAGATCCACGCAGCATGCCACACACCAGAGTAAGTGGTAGTGAGAGTTTTCGTATGCAAACATGCTTGTACGTGAAATGCCAGAACACCAAAACATTCCTGATGGCAATTTAACATTTAACCTGCCAGAAACACGTGAGGCCATTTCTTCAAACCTGTTTGAGAAAACTACTTTGCATGACATTTGCTTTAAAGTTTTAGTTTTCTGACTTCTGACCTGTAAATTGGGCTGCATTCTGTTCAGACATGTTTGTTAGAAGATGCTTTTCTTTACCAACCTTGTGCTAATTGTGGAGAAGGTGGATGTTTACCAGTGCTCTCACTTGCAAGGAAGCATCTACACTCAGAAAACACAGATACATGACTAGTTTTATTGCATTCGTGGAGTTTTCAATTGACTAATTTTCCTGTCTCTTTAGTAACTTCCAACTTCGCTAAGAATTACTTTTAACAAAGTAAATACCACAAAAATACCCATTTCCATAAAATGTTTCATGTATGGTCTATCAAGACAATATTTTACAATAAAGTAATAATAAATCGCAGAAAAAGTGTTAATCCCCACATTTTTTATATATATATATATAATTGTGCCTCAGTGCAGTCACTACATTTCTTAACAAAAGTAATCTTGTTCTCTTGATCTGCACTGTATTTTAATATCTTTCTCGCAGTTACATTTCCTTTAGCTTAAGTATCTTTTCGAAGTTTAGCTGGGAGTAAGGCAGGGGAGTCAGATAACACAGGATGTGGATGGAAGAGGACTGCCACGTCTTCGCCCCTCCCCGCCGAGGGAAACTCATGAGTGGACCCAACACTTCTCAATGGAGTCTGACTGGTTTCACCAGGAATAACCCCTCAGTCACCCCTATAAAGTTGCTGACAGCAGGGGGTCTTTTCATTTCTTAAGGACCGCAGATGCCATTTTTTGACTCCTAAACTAATTAAGATAGTTAACGTTAACGGTTCCCACACGAATGTGACGTCAAAACAGTTTGCAGTGAACGTTCGTTCGTGTCCCCAAATAGCCTAATACCATAGGCTCACTGAAGTGTGCAACATGGCAGACCATGTAGAATGCATAAACAAATAAATCCTTGTATAATATGCTGCTGATGTATGGAAATACGTATAATATAGAGCAGAGCCTAGGAAGCAGCATCCCACGCTGCATTGCACTGGAATGCCATAACATTGACTGAGTTTCATAGGAAAATTCAGGCACCGTTTACTTAACTGGCTATTTGTTAACATTAACCATTTCAACTGAATTTTGCAAATATGACCCCCTTCAACCCAATGCAGTTTTTGTATAGTATCCACCGCTGTCGAGAACCATTACACATATTAAAGTTTCGTCCAGGTTAGCTAGTTTTTTAGCTAGCTAGGCAAGCTAACCTAACTTTAACGTTCTAGAATGTTCAACGGTCCCAAGTTAAAAACAATAGGAAACGGACAGTTCAAATCTGCAGGGTGATATGACAGCTAACGTTACCTAAAAACGCTCTGTATGTGAATTGCTCTTGCTATCTTATCTGATTCAGAAGTCAATATTTACCTAAACGAGAGCATCCTGTAGCAGAAATATGTGTAATCCTGATCTTGTGTCGTATGAAGTCTCGACTCCAACCGGTCACGGTGCAGGTAACGGGGACAAAATGAACATCTGCTGGTGTGTAAGGAAGGGATTCCTAGAAGTCTGAATGCTACGTGCAGATTCTCACATGCATAAAGTCTCCTACGACCAGACTTTGGGGGCTGGCGTTGCTATGGGAGGTGTCTTAGCCCGTGGTGAGACAGTCATGGATGAGTATTTGGGGTATAAATGTAAAAAAAGAAGAGAGAATGTGTACTAGCAAACGTCACACCTCTGCCAGATGTTGAAATTGTGCCGCATCAATGATAGCCTATGTGATTTTGTTGTTGTTGTGTGGTCCATGCTATATTGTCCATCAATAAAGAATGTACAATTGTAGTTTGATTGACATAAATATTTGACTAAGCATGTGTAGCCTAGGTTCAGTACCCCATTCAAACTGATGTTATATTTAATTTGGCATTTTTGTACTTGGCTAAAGCTCCTTTTCAGCATTTTCACCTGCAGTCTCTGCCTCTTTCTCAACATTCCAGAATATGTCTTCCGACCGACCAAAAAAAAACAGTATGACTGGAGGGAGAGAATTCCTGTTCAACAGGGAGGAGCTGTGTGTGTGTGTGTGTGTGTGTGTGTGTGTGTGTGTGTGTGTGTGTGTGTGTGTGTGTGTGTGTGTGTGTGTGTGTGTGTGTGTGTGTGTGTGTGTGTGTGTGTGTGTGTGTGTGTGTGAGTGAGAGAGAGGGAGGGAGGGAGGGAGAGAGAGTGAGAGAGAACAACATCTCAGCAAGCTAAAACTCAATGACATTGCAAAGGGGCTTTTAAACCAAGCAGTTATGTTAAAATGGAACAAATAAAAACGTAACTATATTATACACTCAATTCTCCTGCTAAACTGCTGCTGTCCCTCCCTAGAATTTACCCTGCGCTGTGAAATAAAGACCAACAAAATGACAAACAGGCTCAACATTAGGTTTTTTTTGTGTATCCATTAGGATGTCCATTTATTTTTGGCAACCTTTCCACGTGCATACTGTTGAACAGACTGCATTCCTCAGAGTATCAGAACTTTTCAATTTAAATAAGGAAACCTGGAATCAAAGCAAAATGTCATAACAGGAAATATATTAGAATGAGTCATTCATAGGTCATCAAATGAAACATGTTATTATTGTTTTATTCGAAGCATAGCACAGTGTGGGGGTTTGATGGAGAAGCAAGGTTATTTTTAAACTTGTGGGGGAAATACCTTTATATATACAGTCTATGGGAAATACTCCTATCCAGGCTTGAAGAGCATCTTGCAGTTCAAATGGCAATGCTAACATTTAGCAGAAACAATGTTTACTATGATCCCCATGTACGATTAATGGTGTTATCATAGTAACATTAGCTCATTAGGACAAAGCTGACAAGAATAATAATAGTTTTACAGTTATTTGGAATGAAAGAAAGCATTGGAAACATTGAATGGTAAATTGACCTGGGCTGCACCCATCCTCTGCATACAGCAGGATTACAGAATACTTCTGCAGCTCGATACAGCTGATGAGACAGCCGAGCACAGTGGATCACCGTCACAGCGGCCCTCGCGGTCACCACGTGGCTGTCTTCATACCTAACAAACACATTTAATTATACACTCACAGAAATGAATCATGGTAGAGTTTATTTTTAAGCATTTAAATCTATTTTATTTTATTTAAATACTCATATTTTTTAAATGTATGTATTGAAATTAATTATAATCTGTATAATTCTGTCAATTCTAAAATATATTAAATGTAATTACTTAATACATATTAACATGGTTTAAATAATCAAAGCTGTGAAACAAACAAGATTATTGTATTTAAAATGTATGTGATTGGTTTACATACAACTTGGGGGAAGTGAAATCGGGAAACAGGAAATGACATCCTTATTTTCCGTTGGACCACATGTGGTACCTCACGTTTAGTGAGTAATCCGAGTCATCCTTTGTCTACTTACATCCATCTGTGTTTTATTCGTGCAGTTTTTATCATATTACATTAATATCAATTCATTGATGATCAAATCTACGTAGTTTATGATGATTGTAAGCAGTTTTATCTTTAGTCCTACTACGTGTTGTGTACCGGCGCTCGCTAGCTAACGTTAGCTAGCATTTCACTAAACTTGGTGCTCTATGCTGAGTAGGAAAATAATCAATGGTTGGCGAATTGAAATGCATTTCATTCAAAGCTTTTCGGGTAGGGGTGCATTTTTTTTAGACACTTTTTTAGATTTAGACAAAAAGTCTAAAGTTTTACATATCTTTGAATATCTCCGAAACGGTTTATTATAGAGAGATGTTTTTGTATTTGTCCGTTTGTTTACATGGAAATGTTTGAATCTAACTTGTGTCAGTGCATACATTTTCTATATATACATTTATTTTTTTAAACTTCTGGAATGCACTTTTTCAGTTTGTAATCCCGTTGCATCAGTTGAAGTGGCCTTTTTTTTTTTTTGGCGCCCATGTTGACCGATTATGTCGTTCGTTTCGGCGTCTGGTCTATTGTGTGCGCAAGCCGCGAGCGATCGTGTCAAACCGGGCAGGAAGTCAAACATAAAACAACGGGAGAATCCGGTCAATTTTCAAAATAAAACACTGCGACTGACAAATACGATTTTGAGTCAATAGGATAATTTAATTGATAAGAGAAAATTCAAATGGCCTAAAATGTCTGATCTTGCAGAAGGTTGGATGTGTGGGTTTTTCAGTAGTGTTGCAGATTATATATGCACTTTGAAAACTGATGTTTTTGTAGCCAGGGGTGAGCTTGTTGTTTGTGTGTTAATAACATAACTGACTTATTGTTCTTTGTATTCATTCACAGGTACTATGTGAATGTGGCCATGCAAATTGTGTGACAGTTCGCTGTATTCAAGGTATGAGTTGATAAAACATTTTAGGCTGAGACATTTCCACCATGGCAACACAATGACATGATATGACAATGACAATGACATGCCGATATCCATGTCCATATGTAGACTGTCCTTGCTTAGAATTTGGTGGTCAAGGTTAGAGTGACACAGCTCATTGTTCTCTGTTCCCTCCATCTTTCAGGACATTGAATGCCGTGAGGCCGAGGCAGACGTCGCAGGGACGACCATGGTAATCTACACCGTTCGAGCTGAGAGTGATGATCCTGATGGTCCTGGTGGACGCTTTACAGATGTCGGTGTGGTCCTGGAAGGGGTCGAAGTTCTCCACAACCTCCAGAGTATCAACCATGCATGTGTGATGCTTTATGGGTTGATCTACGCACTTAATCTAAGCTATCCAAAAAGCTTGAAGAATACATTCGAAGTTTACCAGAAGATCCTGATGGAACTGGAATCGTCCAAGCTTTCCCTCAAAGTACAAGCACTGAAACTCAAATTGCTCAGGTGATTCACACATATCGAACACACAGAAAGCTAGAAACAGCAGGTGCCCAGTCAACACTTTGTTTAACCTTCCTAACTTGCCTCTGTTCTATTAAAGTTAGAAAACCTTTTACATGTTCCATCTACAGCAGTAGATGACTTGGTTGAAGAGCTACACTACCTGCTGAGTACTGTGTCTGTGTGAAGAGAAGAGGATTGCTTTAATGTTAATATATTTGTTGAATCAACAAGGTGGTCTGATTGTACGAATCATTGAGATATTGTTGAATGGAAAATAGAAAAATTAATTGGATATTAATCACAAAAATACATAAATCTAATGCATTTTGATTGAATTTAAGCTTAATTGTTATGTATTTCAAACACATACACATTATTCATCTTGAATAGGTAACCTAATTACTGTGTAATTCAAACAAATATACTTAATGTATTCTGAATACATAATCTGATTAATATGCATTTAAATTCAATAAATTATATTAATACTGAATACATAAACCTGGTGAATATGCATTTCAAATGAATAGGCTTTATTACATTGATGCATATGCATCATGTAAAGTTTATTAGGTAGGTTTATGTTCAAAATATTAAAAAAATTAAATAGAACTGTCATGTAATTATTTTAGATAAATCTTAAAAGTTAGGGTTAAATATTTCTGTGAGTGTAGTGTGTACAAAAATATACCTGCAACTTTATTTATTTATTTATTTCATATTCTGTAGGCCCAAGCCCATTTGTTCCTCCTTCAGATAGAAAGCACAGGTCCTTATTATTAAGTATTTATTACATTATATTTATTCAGACAACCCACGTCCCACAGAGATCCAGATATGGGCTGCCTGCATTAACCACTGAGCTATACAGTGGCTTGAGCTGGCAGAATTGATTTGAAATGACTTGACACTTCAAATTATTATTTTTTCTTCCTTCTTCGGTGGGGAGTGTCCCCTTTAGGCTGGCAAGGACGCTATATTTTTCAAAACTCACAAAAATAATAAAGGAAATTAAAACATAAAAAGTCCTGTACCTTTGTGTATGTTTGTTTCTTAAAGCAGCAAACAGAAATCTTTGTCCGGATTTACTGAGCTGAATTGTAAATATGTATTAAAAATGTGTTGCACATTTATTTATATTCAATATCTTTTTCAAGTTTTATATAAAAATGTTTTAAAAAAGTAATGTATTTAATTCTTATATTTATCACTTAAATTTGTTTAGTTTAACTTTTTTTTCATGTTAAATATCTTATTTTTCAAGTATTTTTTCTATTTTTGTTATTTTTATGTCGTTATTTTTTTAATGTATTTTATTTTTTCTGTACTCTGTACCATTTCAGTTACATTTTACAGGATTGGGTTCTACGTTTATTAGGGTTACAAGGCGACACAAATATATTGTCGTGGCTTCCTTCCTTGTATTTCCATCAAGCCACAAGACGCCTTAAACAGACAGTTCTAACTCGTTTCTTTCCTTAAATTACTCACAGTTTGAAGTGTTGCTTGGCCTCCGATGGTTTAGAAGATGTTGCGATTTGTTTGCTCAAAATAACATAACAAACATTTGCACATGCAACAAAGAATATAGGCCTTTACAATATTCAAAAGAAATAGGCAAAACTCAAAGTAAAATAACAAAACAACTTAGGTATTCTTTCTGTCTTGATAATGCTTATAACTTAAAGGGTACTTGTACGGTAAGAGTACGTTACGGTAAGATAAGATAAGTACGTTTAAAAACTGTTCCTCGACGGCGTCTCTCAACAGGTTGCCCATCACTGTGGTTTTAGCACCGGCGCCGTGGGAATTGTAGTCCTTTTATAGTGCGTTGACTACAGACGTCACAATTAGGTGGCCTTTCTTATCAAATCAAAATACTGGCTCTAACATACCGGCCCCTATTGTTATGGGCATCTTTAATAATAATAAACAAAAATTCTAAAAGATCCAGAAAAAGTCAGTCTTCATTTTCTATTTGAGATAGACAGGGTGTCTTAATTGTCCATCTTCAGTTATTTCCTTATTCTAAGGCAGGCACCAGTAGGCATATTATGCTTATTGGTCTTTCCAGCATGTTGGTTTTTGTCTTAAGAAGAACACTCCGAATCAGTCCTCCAGATCCAGGACGCGTCTCCATAACTCTTGCCATTAACCAGGATCCACGAGGTGCATTTGAATCCATGATTATTACGATGTCTCCAGGTATGAAGTTCTTTTTAATGCGATTCCATTGCTGTCTTTCTTGCAAACGTAGATATTCTTTGATCCATCTGGTCCAAAACAAATTTGCTATGTACTGCACTTGTCGCCAGCGGCGTCTTGGGTATGTATATAGCTGATGGAATAAGCCTGGGGGCAACGAAGGTTTGCCCTTGAGCTGCAGCAAATGGTTGGGTGTGAGAGGTTCCAAGTCATTTGGATCATTTGATACTGTAGTTATTCCTAGAACTTCACACAGAACTGTTGAAAGGCTTTCGTCACCAAGTGTTTGTTGTTTTGTGATGGATAGCAGAATTTTCTTTACAAGCTGGATTAGTCTTTCCCATACTCCGCCATGATGTGCTCCGTAAGGAGGATTGAAGGTCCATTTCACATCCTTTTGCTGGAGGGCTTGTTCTATTTAGCTCAGATTCCACTCTTTTATAGATTCCTTCAGCTCTATTTCAGTGGCAACAAAAGTAGTCCCATTGTCTGACCTCATCTCCAATACTTGTCCTCTTCTGCTGATGAAACGTCTGCAGGCATTAATGCATGAATCTGTATCTAACGAATGAGCTACTTCCAAGTGCACCGCTCTGGTTGTTAGACAGGTAAAGATAACTCCATATCGTTTCACAATGCCTCGTCCTCTTTTCACTTCCAGTGGGCCAAAGTAATCCACTCCAACATATGTGAATGGTGGTAGGTCTGGTGTAATTCTGTCTTTTGGCAGATCTGACATTTTTTGTTCTCCTGCATTTCCATGCATGCGTCTGCACACAGTACATTCAGATATTATTTTTCTGGCTAATGCATTGGCACATGGTATCCAGTATTTTTGTCTTAACCTGGATAACATATGATTCTTTCCACTGTGGCCAACTTGTTGATGAATATCTCGAAGTATGGTTTGAGAGACATGGTGGTGTTTCCCAAGAATGGTTGGGTGCTTTGCTTCCTCAGGCATTGCCATTTTATTTAGCCTTCCTCCAACCTTTACCAGTTCATTCTCGTACACTGGATCCAATTTATACAGTGTGCTACTTCCTTTGATAGGTTTTCCCCTTTTCAAAGTTTCCACTTCCTCTGGAAAAGACTGTTTTTGACAGAAACACAACACTGCTGCTTCAGCCTTATCCAAGTTGTCCTTAGAGAGTGTGAGACCTCTCATAGAGTCTTTAAACACTCTCATCTCCTTCTCAATTAGCTTTATTCGATTTGGTTATTTTTGCTTGAGTAGAAGTAACTTCCTTCCTCTTCTTACTTAAAAGCAGCAAGAGATGTTTTACTTCAAGGAACCATGCAACTGCTCTTTTCAGTTTCCTCCAATCAGAGTAGTGATGCACTAGCTTGCTTGTGGCATTTAGGTCAGTTGCAATGGTTGGGTTCACGTTGAATTTTTCCTTCTTCACCTCTGGATCATCAGGATAGCTGTCATTGACCATTTTAAGTGCGTCCGGAAACTCCGGCCATTTGTCCTCAGGTTTTTTCAGAAACAATGGACCATTTATCCAAGTCTCACATTTCAGGAACCATTCTGCTGCCAAGATGCATAATCTGCTGGATTCAGTTTAGTGTTGATGTATTTCCACTGTGATGTTGCTGTTGCTTCTCTGATCAGACTTATGCTGTTGGCTACAAATGTCTGAAACCTTAGCGTTTCATTCATGATGTATCTCAGAACAGATGTACTGTCAGTCCAGAAAACAGATTTGCATAATGGGATTTGCAGCTCGGTTCTGATCATCTTGTCCATGCGTACTGCCAGTACTGCTGCTGTGAGCTCCAATCTTGGGACAGTGACCATTTTCATTGGCACGACACGTGACTTTCCTGACATGAAGGATATGTGAACGTCTTCATCTTCATTTATCATCTTAAGGTAGGTGACAACACCGTATCCAATCTCGCTTGCATCACTGAAATGGTGCAATTGTGCAGATTTAATTTGTCCATAATTCTTTGGTTTGATACATCGATCAATCTTGAAGCTTTCTATCTGCTTTAATCCCATGAGCCATCTTTGCCACTGTTTCTTGAGAGCCTCCGGGATTTCTTCGTCCCACCCACAATTGAGTTTGCACAACTCTTGTAGGACATGCTTTTCAGTGAAGATAAATGGTGAAAGAAATCCAAGTGGGTAATACACAGAGCAGACTGTTGAAAGGATGCCTCTCCTTGTGGCTGGTTGAGATTTTAAGAAGACTTGAAACTAGAAAACATCTTCCTCCACATGCCACTGTATCCCTAGGGCTCTTTCTATTGGAAGATTGTCTTGGGTCTCTAAGTCAAGGTTTTCTACCTCTTTGGGCTTTTCACTCTTTAGGATGGATGCCAGCACAGTTTTACTGTTGCTTGTCCACTTTGTCAGATTGAAACCTCCCTTTGCAAAAAGGTCCTTGAGTTCTTCACATAACTTCACAGCTTGATCAGCAGAAGCGACAGATTTTAAGCAGTCGTCAACATAGACATTTTTTCCGACAGTGTCAACAGCTTCTGCAGAGAAATCATCTTTGTTGTCTTCAGTGTTTTTAGTGAGAGCATAGGTTGCACAACTTGCTGATGAAGCGGCACCAAATAGATGTACCGTCATCCTGTACTCAGCGAGAGGTAAACTGACATCTCCTCCTGGCCACCAAAGAAAGCGAAGATAATCTTGATCGGCAGGAGCTACCTTGACCTGATGATACATCCCCTCGACATCAGCAATGAAAGCTATCTGTTATTGTCTGAATCGAATGAGCACACCAAGTAGCGTGTTGGTAAGATTGGGACCCTGAATAAGCTTGTCATTTAATGAATATCCTTGATAAGATGCGGAACAATCGAACACTACACGAATCTTGCCCTTCTTTGGGTGATGAACCCCATGATGTGGTATGTACCACACCCTTCCACTCTCAGGTTTGAGCTGTTCTTGGGGCAGTGGCTGAGCGTGACCTTTTGCTATCACAGCCTCCAAGAATGTTTTATATTCATCATGGAAAACTTTGTTCCTTTTGAATGTCCTTTTAAATGATTCTGCTCTCTGCTCTGCAAGTTTGCGATTGTTTGGCATCATGATATTCTTCTGTTTAAATGGAAGTTCAAGCTGATAATCTCCATCTTTGATTTGAGCTGAATCTGACATGATCTTTAAAAATTGTTTGTCTTCAACTGACATCTCTTTCTTCTCATCACAACCTTTCTCTGGAAAGTCATGGTTGTATTGCTGCACCAGCAGCTCACCTAAATCTGTCACTGATATCCGATTAACAACAGCATATGAAGTATTCTCAGATTCAGTGGTTTCCTGATTCAGTCCATTCACAACCCAACCTAGGACTGTCTTAACGGCAAAGGGTCCTCCATTTTTACTGTTTATTATTTTCCACGGCTCCATTAGCTTGGGTGCATTTGTTCCTATAAGCAACCCGATTTGACAATCCAATTCAGGCAACTTAATCTCTCTTAGATATTTCCATTTATTTATGGTCTCTTGAGTGGGAATGTGCTCTTTTCCAGCAGGAATGTCCTCTTGTGTGTATACTTTAGGCAGCTGATAAAAATCATTGCCTTCAATGCAACTCACTTCAAGACCTTGGACATAGGAAGTGTCAATCATTTTCTCCTGACCCATTGTTTTTAAGAGGATTTTTGTTCTCTTGGCTTTGGCATGCAAATCTTGTTGAAGGGTTTCAGTACAAAAACTTGCAGTGCTTCCCTGATCCATAAATGCGTAAGTCTGCACAGTCTGGTTCGAGTTTGACAACTTTATTTGAACTGAGATAATTGGTAGGGTTTGTTGACCACCGGCCCCAGTGTGGTTTCTGCCATTTAAAAAGACTAATGCACTGCTTACAGAAGCTGCTTGGGTGTATTTATCAGAGTTGTCCTTTTGTTCAATCCTTTTCTTGTAGATGTGCAATATTGTTGGATGTTTCATTGAACAAACTTCACATTTCATTCTTTTCTGACAGTCTTTGCTCAGATGTCCTTTTGTTAGACAGCCAAAGCAAATTCCTTGTGCCTTTAAGCAGTCAATCTTTTCCTTGTGAGATTTGTTGTTCATCTTACATGTTTCAGAGGTGTGTTCTCCTGCACAAAATACACAGCGCTTCTGAACAGTAATGCCTTTATGGTCTGATTTGATGTTTTGGAAAGGTTTTTGCTCTTCATTGACTCCTGGGCTTGTCACAGTAACAAAACTACTTCCCTTATAACCATGAGCAGGCTTATTGCTGGGTGATTTGTACACTTTAATATCCCTTTTTGGCATGACATCCTGTATGTCTCTAAACATGGGGTCTGATACAATGCGTGCATGCTTTTCAATGAAGTCGACCAATATTGGAAACTTTGCTCTTGTCTTATTGTGTTCATAATATGCATATGCAGTTGTTCTCCACTTTTCCCTAAGTTTAAATGGGAGTTTCATGATTACATTTCTCATGTTTGATGTGCTATTCATTTCATCCAAAAACTCAACATCTTCCATTGTGTTGCAACATCCACGAAGAAAGATAGCATAAGAATGCAATGCTTTTCTATCTTCACTCTTGATGGCATTCCAATTCAACATTTTGTCCAAACAAGCTGCTGCGATTAAGAGTTGATGTCCATAGTTCTCTTGGAGCAGTCTTTTGGCTTCCAAAAAGCCCTTTTTAGAATCCATGTATTGGCAACTTTTGACCAAGTCTTTAGCTTGGCCTTCAGTATACTGCTCTAGAAAGAACAGCCTGTCTTTGTAATTGTCAGTTTTATCTTCTATTGTATGTTCGAACATTCTGATGAATGAAAGGTACTGTAATGGCTCTCCTTTAAAGATGGGTATTTCTCTGGATGGGAGTAATGTTAAGCATTGCTCCTTCATTAGCATTTCAGTGATTTCGTTTTGTCGCTGAATTACTTGAATAAAGTCATTGCTTTCTGTCCGAGAGCTTTGTCTGACTTGGATGGAGTGATGCTGCTGTGCTGATGCTGCTGTCCTTGTTGGGGGCCCTGGTTGTAATACTTGAACATGTCCACTAGGGGCTGCATGACTTGAGTTCATAGAATTGAAGTCTATGAAACTCTTTTTATTATCCTTCTCCACAGGTTTTCCTTGGCTCTCTTCATCCTGGAAATCATCATTTTCATCTGGCTGACCCGTGTCATACTGCTCCTCCCCCACACGAGGGTCAGGATCGGAGTCATCATACTCAGACAAACTGACAAAACGTTTTTACGAGAGTTTGCGAGAGTTATTGTTTTTTAAAGAACTTGCAATAGTTCCTCCCCGGCAGCTCAGTCAGGGAAAATAACAAAACAACAGAGCATGCTGGGAGTTGAACCACTGGCCCTCTGGTTGGAAGACATCCATTTACCCCATTGAGCCAAAATCACACACAGGTCCATTAACATCTTACTATTACTTTACATTAGAAATACATGTTACATACATTAAATATGTATAATAATGTGTGTTCTGTTTTATTCTCATAGATTTATTTATTCCTGGGAGGCGCGTGGCGCAGTGGGCTAGTGCGTTGATGTTCGGATCAGGGGAGCACAGGTTCAAACCCCACTGAAGTCAGCATGCTGTTGTGTCCATGGGCAAGACACTTCACCCCAAATTACTCCTGTGGGGATTTCCCACAGTATTGAGTATGTAAATCGCTAACAAGTGTAATGTAATTTCTTTATTTCAGTTTTTTTGCCACATTTATTTATTCTTTTATTTTTGTATTACTGTATTTATTCCTGTATTTATGCTGCATTTATTTACTTTTTACTTATGTCATGTCCTGTGTGCTCGATACAAATTCACTCAAAATCACCTCACAGCATGACCTATAGTTGGGCATTCATTGTTTTAAAAACACATTGGTGGTTCAGAGGTCTATTACTTTTTTGTAGATATGAATTTACACACAACAAATAGATATACATGTCTTCAGATGATATATGTATGGAATGGATTATGATAGAAATTTATTAATTATCTTCAATGGGTTACAGTCCAAACAAATACACTCCCACAGTCCTAAAATCAATGCTCTCTTTGTGAAGTTGAAATGGATGGGTTTATAAAAAGCTGGTAACTTTTGAGGCCAGTCTACTCTGTTTTAAAATCAGTATAGTATATGATAGAGCACTCACCTCTCTGTGCTGCCACAGTCCATGATGAGAATATAGTAAGGATCATACAAAGCAGGCTGGCCTTCCTCTGCACTCAGCAGGTTGTACACTTGTTGTGGGGTGATGTACCCTTCTCTACAAAAGCTGTTACTGGAAGAGCGGGAAGCAGCACCTCCTCTGGGCTGCTCACTACTTACATGGAAGAAATAGAAGAAATACAAAGAGTACAACATCTGCATGCATGTGTGCGAATAAAGACAGAGAGTTGGATGTAAAAAAAGACTCCCTTTACCTTTGTTCTGAATAGGTGTGATGGAGGAGAGGTCGCTGTCAGTACCGTTGAGCGCTCTGTCACAGATGCAGCTCACCGTTTGGGATGTGTTGACAGGCTCTCTGGAGGCCGATCTACAACTGGAATTCACTCTGACAGGAACACAGAGACACGTGCGCATAGTGCAGTGCATTCTCAACAGTAATGCAGCAACATTAGGGGACACCAAACATATTGATAGTGCAGCATTGACATATCATACGGTAACAGATGCACTGAGAGGGTAAGCAAGGACAAATGTGTGCTGAATTTATATTTCAATATAATATCCTATATTGCATTACACTACAGGATTATGCTTAGTGGTGTACATACATTGCAAAGGTATACCTGACCAGACAGGATGACAGGATGGAACTCTAGATATTAAAACAAAGAGACACTTTTAAGAAAGAGTATGAACAAACATTAGCTAGCATTAGTAATTGTTTGTTTTTGGTAGAAGGGCCCCTTAAGCACTGAGCCTGTTTTTCAGGTCTCAGGCTCGAAAATGACATTCCCAGAACAAATGACCATATCTTCCCTTCTAAAAGGGTTAAATTAATAATCTTTTTTCTCAGAGTAATGATAAACCTGTGAGTTGGATTTAGAAAAGTCAGAAGGAGTGTACTGTGATATTACAATATATGAAATGGCATCGATTATTGTACACTATAATGAAATAAAAAGACTTGTAAAAAAAAAAAAGTAAGAATCAATATAGATGTTTTTTATTTTAAAGAAAATTCAGATTGAACATAGTAAAAAACTGTAAATTATAGTGTCCGTCCCAAAAATATGTTTTACTTATAGTGAAAACTACCCTTGGATGATTGTAAGGTAGACTAAAAGCTTTAGGAATCCAAAGTACAACATACAATAAGTACTCTGTATCAAGATTGATGCAAAAACAATTGACATTTGACCTTTTTAGAGAGGTTTAGCAAAACAAAACCCACTTCTGGGGTCCTTTGGGTGGATTTTCCATACCTCTGGACCACCTAGGTCGATTTTGCTGATTGCCATCTCTTTCTAACCGTCAGAGCCAATGGAATCGAGGGAAAGTTCCCCATACACACACAGGTTACCAAATAAGGAGTGAGAGAGACGCGTAGAAAAACCGGAAGCTGCGCTAACCTCTGGTGGCTACCATTAGCAGCACATTTTTCTTCTCCGATTTTTGCATAAAAATTGAATTATGGATTATCAAAAAAAAATTCAAAGTGACAGACACATTGCTATAACCTATGGATTAACCTTCAGCCAAGTTTTTTCTCGTTGTAATGCCATTGAACACGACTTTTGATCAGAATAACAGCTAAAGTGAGCATATCTCCGTGTTTTGCTACCTAAAGCTACTCGTGTGTTGTCTGTATTTGCTTCCGCTGTCACGAGTTCTGATCGCTCAGTGATGATCCTTATATTTTTATCATCTGTGGACTCTCAGGATGTTATCTAAGCTTGTTTGTGCAGATCCAATAAGTACATCGATCAGTTTAGCTAGAGTTCTGTACTAACGGCCTTAAGATTGTTTCGCTCGTAGCCAGTGTTCGAATTACCCATTTGCTTTCGGGGGAGCCCTATTTTTCAGTGCACATCCTGCTACTAAATATATCACACGCACGCTCTGTTGACTCGCGCAGCAGCGCGGATTCGATCAATTGCTATAAAATCACTCTGCTACTACTACAAACGGTGTCACTACGCCGGCGGCTGTGGCCGTTGTTGAAGCCTCTTCAGGCTCCCAATAACTCATGAACAAAACGTTATTGAGACACAAATTACGTCTCCTAAGTACCGTGGTAAGGTTGACAACGAACTACAATCACATGTTGATCAAAAAAAGCCAATACGTGCTGTCCTCCAAACTGGACACATTAAATTGGTGTCCTTCCGCAGCCGGAGAAGAAACGAGTGCTCAGGGAACGTCTGCAAAGTGTAACACCGAAAAAAGAGAACACAATAATATTCAATCACTTCACTATTATACAGTATATTACTACCAAACTCACTACACACATCAATAGTCTCCTGTTGGTCATACTACAGCAGAGAGTTTGGAAGAATGTGCTTTTGAATAATTTTGGGGAATATTTCTAATGTAAAATCTTCAATAAATATGGTATAATCTTCAATAACGTTACTATTATATTTCTACCAAACTCACCACACACATCAATAGTCTCCTGTTGGTCATACTACAGCAGAGAGTTTGGAAGAATATGGTTTGGAATAATTTTTGGTGAATATTTATACTGTATAATAGTAACGTTATTGAAGATGATGCTATGTCTATTGAAGATTTTACATTAGAAATATTCACCAGAATATCAAATTTAAATAAAAAAATAACCTTAAGGGACAACTTGAATGCTTTTTTTTCTCTTAATGCATTGCATAAAGATCGGATCGGGAGAAATCGGTATCGGCAAATTGTCAAAATCAAATGATCGGAATCGGATCGGGAGCAAAAAAAGGTGATCGAGACATCCCTAATTATGGGGATGGTCAACTTCATAGGTACATTTATTCCAAACCTATCTGCAAAGACATCTTGCATCCGTGAGCTCCTGCACAAAGAAAATGAGTTTAAATGGACAGTCAAACATGAGCAAAAGTGGAAAACACTCGGACAGACGCTCACAACTGCACCTGTATTGACATTCTTTGACCCAACAAAGAAGATTAAAGTTTCAACAGATGCTTCAAAGGATGGAATACGCGCAGTGCTCCTACAAGTTGAAGGTGAGCATTGGAAAACCAGAGGCCTATGCTTCCAGGTCAATGACACAGACTGAGTGCAGATATGCTCAAATAGAAAAAGAATGTCTGGGACTGGTTTATGGCATGGAGAAGTTCCACACCTACGTTTATGGCCTACCTTAATTCACAGTAGAGACAGATCATCGTCCACTTGTATCCATCATTAAAAAGAATTTAAGTGAAATGACACCAAGGATACAGCGTCTCATGATGAAGATGCAGAGATATGACTTTGAGCTGATCTACACACCTGGAAAGCACCTGATACTTGCTGACGTTCTCTCACGAGCACCTACAGTGGATTATGTGAGTACAACTGAAGAGGATGTGAAAAGTCATGTGAACATGGTGTCTGCTGCTCTTCCTGTATCAGACACAAAGTCCAGACAGATAGCTGAAGAAACAGCAAAAGACACAGAGCTGCAGTGTGTCATTGCAAACATGCTAAATGGATGGCCTGTAGGTTCCTGTCCGCTCTTCTACCACATCAGAGGTGAACTGAGTGTCGTTGATGGATTATTACTGAAACAACACAGGATTGTCATTCCACGCGCATTGAGACAGGAAGTACTACAAAGAATACATGAAGGTCATCTGGGTGTTGAAAAATGCAAAAGACGGGCGAGAGACAGTGTTTTCTGGCCGGGAATAAATAAAGACATCGAGAGACTGATTGGTACGTGTGACACATACCAGACACACAGAAACAAACAGACTAAAGAGCCCATGATGGTGACTGATGTGCCAACAGCACCATGGGATAAAGTTGGAATGGATTTGTTTCATCTCAAAGGTAAAGACTATTTAGTGGTCATTGACTATTACTCAAACTTTCCTGAAATGGAACTACTATCAAACTCATCATCAACATGTGTCATAACACCTTCAAAATCAATTTTTGCCAGACATGGCATACCTACCACAGTAGTGAGTGACAACGGGCCGTGTTTCAATAGCAGAGAGTGGCAAGAATTTGCTGAACAGTACGACTTTAAGCATGTGACCTCAATTCCTCATTATCCACAGTCAAATGGGAAAGCTGAAAAGGGAGTTCACATTCTCAAGCAACTTCTAAAGAAAGCTGATGAGAGTGGCTCAGACCCATACCTCGCTTTACTCAGCTACAGAGCCTCACCTCTGGAGTGTGGACTGTCACCTGCTGAACTTCTGATGAATCCTAAGTTACGCACCACACTGCCAAGCTATTCAAAGCAAAAGAGACACCCAAAGCTGCAACACCAACTACAACAACAAAAGATGAAGCAGAAAACATGCTATGACAGAACAGCTAAGCAGCTTCCATTACCATCAAGTAATGACACAGTCAGGATTGAGGGTCCTGATGGATGGAGAACTAAAGCCACTGTTCTTCAGGAAGTAGCACCGCGATCCTTCACTGTGAGGACAGAGGAAGGACAAATCTTCAGACGCAATCGTCGCAGTCTTATGAAAACAAAAGAGGCTGGTCAACAGCTCAGTGAATCCATCATTGAGTCTGAGTCCACACCTTCACCACAGACAGACTGTGATACTAACACTCCAAGTGAACATGTGGTCAGAAGATCTACAAGGGAAATCAGAAAACCAGATAAACTGAATCTGTAATTGAGAGACTGGTTTAATGGATGTTAAAATGGTGTAAATGTTTAGACAATTTTCAAGTTTGTGCTAGTTAGCAGTCTGAGTACATTAGACCAGATGTTTATTTCTTATGGAATGGTAGAGAAATCAAAATGTTTGGTTAAAATGTATGTTGCACTATTTGTTTATATTACCTCAAAGAAAGGGGGATGTGTTGATTAGATAGATACACACTCCTACCACAAGGTGTCGCCACATAGTTGTGACCTATGTTTGAATACAGATGTACGGTAAGGGACCGGAACAAGAGCTTCATTAAAGACTTGGCTAACACTTAAGCATGGAGCAAGAGTCAGTTCATTAATAGACCAACAAACAAAACACACATCACTTATTCTTCACTTTCCTTTAGTCACAGCCTCTTCGCCCCTCCAGCTACAACAGGATTTCATGTGTGTCATGTGGTGCATTAAACTGCGCAATGCATACCTCATGTTGTTTTAAATGATCTGGTTCTCTATTCTGATTTAGTTATTCTATGAAGATTTAGATGTGCCACACTGTAGTTATTTTTAAACCATCCTAATTTGTAACTCTTGGCTTTTTAAATGAATGTTTTTGAAATTGTTACATTTGAAAAGATATTTGATAATTTGTTTGCACCATGTCTCAATGTTTTAACTGCTTTGGTAAAACACATTGACTTGCTTTGTTGTTCAGTGCAATATAAATAAACTTGCATTGCTTATTTTTCAAAAATGACAAGTAATGATATCACATACTGTATTATGATATAGTCAGACACTGTTATTTCAAATATAGCCTAATGAATAATTAGTTCAAAACTGGCTTTACTCACTTGAATTGCTCCTTAGAATGTAATTTTCCTCTGTGGTTTTATATGCAACACATTTTTGTATTGTAATGCCACTCGTATTTTATTTATTTGTGTATTGTAAGGTGACATTGAATGTTTTGAAAGCTGCCCTCAAATAAAATGTATTATTGCTATTGTACCTGTGCCTCTCTCACGCTGTTAATGTTATTTTTTTCCGACAAGGCTAATCCCGGTTGTCAATAGGCGAGATCTGCACGGTTTCTCTAGACGCAGTGGTTCCCAACCTGGGGGTCGCGACCCCCCTGGGGGGTCGCCAAAGATCGCAGGGGGGGCGCCAGACCTCAGATGATTTGAGGCCTAATATCATATTTAGAATTTAAAAAAAAAAAAAATGTACATACAATTTTTTTTTTACGTATCATTTTTTTTACATATTGTAACGCAATACATGATTGGCGCTAAAAGCTTTGTCTATATTACAATAAAATATAGAAATTAATTGATTAACTAAAATTAAAATTAAAAAAATTCATCTGATACTCCTCCGATTGGCGCCAACATTGACGTTACTGTGTCAACTTTCATAATAATAACAGTTTGCTGCGCTTGCTAGCTAGCGCAGCAAACTGTCATAAGGTGAATATTTGTGTCTAAAAATGTCTGAAAAACGTAAAGGAAATGACAGCTCATCTGCAATCAAAAAGAAAATGAGGACCTACCTAGAGAGCTATCTTAACTTCAGTTTCATGGAGGGAACGGACAAAACCCGCCCAGAGTGTGTGGTATACAGAGAGAAGCTAGCCAACGAAAGCATGAAACCCAGCAAAATGAAGAGACACCAACAGACCATGCACCCAGAAACAGTCGGGCGTGATCGGGACTTTTTCATTTCGAAACAACACCTTGCAAAGGCAAACAAGCCAATGGATATTAGAACAGCGTTTGTTAGGGCTGGCAGCGAGGCCTCTTTTGAATGTGCACTTTTAATAGCAAAGGCAAAGAAACCGCACAACATTGGCGAGCAGCTCATTAAGCCAGCTTGCATTAAGATGGCTGAGAAACTCTGCGGCCCGCAGGTCGCAGAGAAGCTAAAAACTGTACCACTGTCAAACAATACGGTGAAAGACAGAATTGAGAAGATGGCAAGTAACTGCGAGCTGCAGCTGCTCGAAAAGCTTGGAAAGGGGCCATTTGCCATACAACTTGATGAAACCACAACTGTAGCAGACGAGGCTGTGCTGATCGTTTATGTGCAATATATAGATTGGGAAGATTTGAAGCAGGACATTCTTATGTCAGTCAACCTTACCACTACCACCCGGGGTGAGGACATTTTTACTGCAGTGGATTCTTACCTCTCATCCCACAAGCTTTCCTATGAGAATTTAGTTGCATGTTGCACAGACGGAGCTGCCTCAATGATGGGGAAAAACAAGGGATTTAACAGTCGCTTGAAAGAAAAGGCCCCACACTGCACAATATTTCACTTTGTGATACATCGCCAGGACCTGGCCAGCAAGAAACTGTCAGAAGACTTCAGCGAAACACTCTCAACTGTTATTAAAATAGTCAATTTCATCAAAGGTCACCCCACCAACAAGCGTCTATTCGCAGACTTGTGCGAGGATGAAGCGCGCCAAACCCTCCTCCTGCACACCGAGGTGCGCTGGCTCTCACGCGGCCGAGTGCTGGCACGCTTTGTAGAACTGAAGGAAAAAATTGAAGAGTTTCTACAAACTCGTAACCGCGCACTGTCAGAGCAAGTGACTGAGTCATTCTGGATTAAAACAGCATACCTGGCTGGCCGACATCTTCAGTCTCTACCATGGGCGCGGGAAGGGGGGTGCTGAGGGCGCTGCAGCACCCCCTAGCGGCAGGCAGGGGGTGCGGAGCTCCCCTGTCTGAATTATTATTTGACGGTTATTGCTGCTCCCGCTGTGCATAATCTGTGTAATATGTAGCCAATAAATTCCACATTGTTGGTAAAATAATATTTTGGCCTGCCCCAAATGTTTTTTCTGTAGCCCCGGACAATTCTACCTCAATAATATAATACATTAACCGTGCTTTACGTGAACCTCATCAAGACACTAGAAAGGACGGCAGGACTGTAATTTCCCGTGTTCAGTGAATGCAACAGAGGCAAGACACCAGACCAATCAGAGAGTTGCATGGAAATAAAAGTGTGCTTGTGTCATTCAAGCTCGCGGCTCTGTGTGTGTGCGGAAATAGCGCATTTAGTGTGTGTGAGAGAGGGGGAGAGGGAGGGACCGGTGCCAGCAGCAGGGACCGTGTTGTTAGCATCTGGTTAGCTAGCTGCACTAACGGACATACGGAGCTGTTTGTTCCACAACAAGCTGGAGGAGAGCTCTCCTCTCAGACTGAGAGGCTCAGGTGAGCTAAAGGATTCTAAGTGTTTAGATAGTTAACTTTAGTCTAAGTTATCTCAGTGGGTCTCAAACGGTTTGCTCAACAATTATTCAAAAGATTATTTCCGCGGCACACCTTCATATGATCATTATAGTTATAAAAAAAATAAGAGAATAAAGGAAAAACAGTTATGAAATACTATATGGCAGTAAAACAAGAATACAGTTTGAAAGGGGAGTGATTTGTAAAATATCCATAAAGAAAAAGAACATCTGCTTACAGTTGTGTTTCATCTGGGTGTTGAGAGATGTATCCATAGATCTCTTAATGTTGCTCTCAAAGTGCACCAGATTGATGCTTTTAACTTCAACATTTAAAAAAAATCTTCCCGGGGGAGCATCCCCCCGGACCCCCCTAGAGGAGGTGAGGTCCATTCCCCACTCGTAAAAAATAGCACTTTACCCCTGCCTATATGCCGTGAGCTGATTATCGAGCCTTCATTGTAACAGTCGCGGGTTTACTGTGTGTTTGCGTGTGGGGAGTTTTTTTGTGCGTGCTCTATAGTGCCCGTAATAGTGTTCACTGGAGTCCAGCACCTCAGCACCCCCACTCAAAATACCTTCCCGCGCCTCTGGTCTCTACAATGAAACAAACAAGCGTCTGCAAGGCGTGGAGTCCAACATTCTCCAATGATGCATTTGTGCGCAAACTGGAGTACAGGGTCGAGAAAATGGAGAAGGGGGAGCTGCAACAGTTTCCACTACTGCTGAAACAATCCCAAAACAATCCTGAAACGGTGCCTGTACGTCGCGAGTTCATCCGCCATATGAACGCACTGCAAACGGAAATGCAATCACGGTTCGCTGACATAGACGAGTATGTCTCCAAGGAATTGTGGGTTTTAGATCCCTTTATTGCCAAAGTTGAGGATGTGGAATACCTGGATTACGAAGATGAGCTCACCGACATCCAAGCTGACTCGCTGTCAAAGAAATACTTCCAGGAAAAAGGATTTAAAAAGTTTTGGATTCTCAAAGGACCAAGCCTCGCTCCAAAGATCACACTGCATGCCACGACCAGGATTATACTCCCATTCAGTACGACATATCTATCAGAAACAGCCTTCAGCGCACTTGTTGCCATCAAAACAAAAGCACGCAACACACTGGACGTTCACAACGACTTTAGACTGGCTGTCACTCACATTACACCGGACATTCCATCCCTGGCTGCGGGCGTGCAAGCCCAAGGTTCACATTAATGAACCTACTTGAACCTCGTCTTCTCTTTGCTACCTGTTCCATGGCAGACAAGCATTTGATTTACCTGCTTAATATGCCAGTTTTCATTTTTGTTTTATACAGGCCTATGCAACCATATTACCATTTATTTATTAGACATAGTATATTCTTTTGAAGTGTCCTGTTCTTCGACATTTCAAATAAATATGATGCATACATTTGCAAGTTAGTAGCTAATAAAAGCATACAAAGACAGAAATGTATCATTTTTTCTTTAATATAAATGTTTCTTCTGCGCGTAAAGTGTCGGTCTCAATTGGATTATTTGTCACAGTTGCTCCGATCAGATCGGTCTCCTCCATTTTGTAGATTATTTACGATTTTTTAATCCACATAAACACATCGCCAAAATCAGGCTTACTTTGAGCATGTGTTTTAACAGTTGAATCCCTTTGTGAATTGTTTCCACTTGCGCCGTCCTCTAATTTCTTGATACAGCGGGCATCCAAATTCATTAATCCTGAGTCCAATAACCAACAAAGTCACTCCAATAGTGCTCCTTAATTACGCTTTCATCCTCCTTTAAGGAAATACTTCACATTCATCCAGTTTGTGACAGTAGTTGTAGCATTTTTGAGACTTTAAACTTTAATTACTGCTGTTGCCGTGTGTGTGTGTGTGTGTGTGTGGGGGGGGGGGGGGGGGGGGGGTTGTAACCGCTGTTACCAGGCACGGCTGTCACTACCCGATAATTATCGCTGTTGCCGATCTGCCCCCCTGCCCGATCTGTACTGCGCATGTGCGAGATGGTCCGCCATACTGGACAACTACATACGGCAACTGTAATAGGACACTGCACACAGTGGCGTTTGGCAAAGCAGAAAAAGAACACAAAAAAACCGGGAGAGATGAGTTATTGTTATGACAACGTGACTTCACTATTATTTAACAACTCTTTTTATTGGGTTATTTTATTTGGGGTTAAGTACATTGTCAGAATAAGTGAGACATAGATTTAACTTCTGTTAGACAGCTATATGCCATACATTTTTGCATACATTCACAGTAAATATTTATTCAGTATGATAACTGCCAAACAGAAGTTAAATCCATTTTCTTTTTGTGCTTTGCCAAACGCCACTGTGTCAAGTGTCTTAGTTGGGTTGCCGTACGGAGTTGTCCAGTATGGCAGACCATCTCGCACATGCACAGTACAGATCGGGCAGGGGGGCAGATCGGCAACAGCGATAATTAAACTTTCAAAGTTTTGGGGGGTCGCAAATTCCAACAGGAGTCATTTTGGGGGGGGCCCTAGGTGAAAAAGGTTGGGAACCCCTGCTCTAGAGCCCATGCTCAGCAGACCAGGTGTTGGTGCTGCCGGATTCGGAACCCTCACTATAACTTTGGCCTAGATTGTCGTACTGTCACCAAAATCACACTGGTGTTTGCTGTTCACCTGTAGTTTGTTCACACAAAAGCGTTTTACTCTGGGTTCAGCAGGTGAAAAACTAAAGAGGGGCTTCCACATGTGGCAGACCAGGTGTTGGTGCTGCCGGATTTGGAACCCCCACTATTACAAGCCTTCAATCTACGGCACAACGCTGGCTCCACACCATACAGTCTATGCTCCACACGCCTCCCGTTGTTGAGGGGGGAGTGGCTGCCGGGCGAGCGAATGCTACCCGCAGATCGCGATCTCAAGTCATCTACAACATACGTTTAGGGAGCTATATAGAAGCCTATAGACAAAGTTGAAAATGTACGCTAAGGGCCGCCCCCTTGCGTTGGAAAAAGCCGACACAGGGGACTTGACATAACGTCAACATAGGCCGACCTGGGAGTGAGGATGTGTTGAAAGGGGACACCCCCTACCTCGGAGCGGAGGGACAAAAAAAAAGGTCATGTGTTCTAATGATTTCAAATCAATCGTCCCTAAGCTGCTGTATAGTTCAAAGTAGCTAGTCCATATCTAGAATTGTATGAGATGTGGGTTAAAATCCTCAGCCTGGTAGAACATTTTGGGCTGTAGGCCTATATTAAAAAAATCTGTCTGGCCATAAAAAATAATTAAAAAAATAAACAGTTTCTTAAAGAATATTCAATAAAATTAAGCAAATGCAATAAAGTTACTTGCAGCATAACGGTTGAAACTGTGACCGTCAGGCCAATGGATGCGCATGCTTCTTCTGCATGTGGATGAGGCGCAGGGGCCAGACCCAGCTAGGTGGCGAGATACAGCCTCAGCACTTTTCTTTCCTCTGTTTTTTGTAAACATATTTTTTGTATTTCTTTTTCCTCAAAGTTTTCCTTTCCATTTCCTGTGTTTGACAGAGGCATCATTTTTGTTTACACAGCTGTAACTATGGGTTGTGCATGAATGTTGCACCAATTTGTTTTGGAGAAAAATAGATGACAACAGTATATTTGTGTTCCTGCACATATTTTTGTAGACTTGAACAATCTTTATATGCAGAATTCTCTACATACAGAACACCATAACAAATGTGTGTGCTTTAGATTGAGCACCACAGTGTGTAGTTGGTTGGACAAAGAGTATTTTACTATAAATGAAGTGTGTGCCATTTGGTGCAAAAGTTTGGTTTTGGTAAGTATTTATGTAGTTCTGAGTGCAGTGCTTCATTTTGCAGTAGGCCTATATGAGGTGTTTTGCACTTTGTGTGTGTGGTTTTGTGAATTGTGTCTTTCAAAAAACGTGTTTTAGCAATTGAAAAAAACTGTAAAACAGAGTATGACTACCCCCTCCTGAGAGCAGGGCCGTGGGAAGTAGGGGTGCTGAGGGTGCTGCAGCACCCCCTGGTGGAGGACAGGGGAACTACACTTCCACAAGATTAAATACAAATATAATCCCAAAAAAAAGAATTTTCAGCCTTGATGTTACAACATTCATAATTAAGTAAAGATAATACCATTTTCACCCCGGTTACATTTTCCATTTGCCCTGTACGATGGCCGCTGTAAGTGATGAAAGTGGGGGATGTTGGCTTATCAGGCGCCCGCAGCTCACAGCCAGCGTGAGAGAGAGAGATAGAGAGAGGGGGTGCACCGGTACCGGCGGGGAATGTTGTTAGCTTCTGCTGCGCTAACGGATATAAGAAGCTGTTTCTACAATAATGTGGAGGGAGAGCTCTCCTGTCAGACTGAGAGGCTCAGTGAGGTAAAGGACTCCTAGATAGATAGTTCACTTTAGTCTAAGTTATCTCAGTGGGTCTCAAACGTTTTGATCACAATTTATGTAAACAAATATTTCCAAGGCACTCCTCTATAATTATTAGGATAAATAAAAACAGGTTTGAAATCATTCCAATGTATACTGTAGGACAGTAAACCAAAAATATTGTTTAAAACTGGAGATATTTAACAATATGCATAAATAAATTAATGTTAACTGATAAAATAAGATATAAATGAACCACAAAAATAAAAGTTAGCCTACATTTATTTGTTATTGGCTATGGGTTATTGGATATGTTCAGATACTTATTTGATTATTAAAATGCAAACCGATCTTTTTCATATGGGTGTTTTAGAGTTGTATTCCCTAGATCAGTCTCTAGTTTGGGTGCTCAAAGTGCACCAGATTGAAGCATTTTACTTTAAAATGTTAAAAAAAATCTTCCCGGGGGGGCACCCCCGGACCCCCCTAGAGGATGTGAAGTCCACCCCCCAATTAAAACATGTTCAGGCAATACTAAATACATTTGAATCCTTTTTATATAAGCTGTCCACCATATCAATACGTTTCTCTGTTTGTAGTGTATTGGTCTTTTGTAGAGGTTTTTCCTTGCCAGCTAAAATCTTGCCTAGGGCAGCAAATTGGTGAAAACCGGCCCTGGTGTCATCCCCACAGCACCCCCCATTTGAAACATGTTCCCACGGCTATGCCTGAGAGAGTGTATTGCTAACAACCAAGGTGAAAAATATAAATAAACACATGTAGCTCATACTAGTGGCATGCCATTTCACTTGTAAAATGTAAACATATGATCAGTGACTTTCTCCATGGTATTGTTAGTGTTTTAAAATACTGAACCAGACCTAATGGCACCCAGAGCCTTTGAGTCAAGCGGGTTCTAGGTTTGTTGCTATAGTATTCTGGATCAATCAGAGGCTGGCTCACTGCTCCAGAGTGCACCTCCACCATCAGGACTCTGTTTACTTAAGCTGACCTTAGCTCCAGTCCTACCGCCATGTGGCTCATGGTCTCCATAATGATCTGTGCAGCTTCATGGATCCACACAGAGGAGGGGGAGGGAACAAAGCTGGGAGGAAAAGTGTCAGGAATGTCACAAACAGGTGTCAAAGCTGGAAAGAAACAGAGAGCCATGGTTCTCTCATTAGCAGAACGTGCATCAATATATTTAAACATGTATTGTATTATCAATTTGAGGTGCATTTGTGGGTCGCATTCCTCTCAGGAGGCTGCTGACTCACTATCAAACATTTAGTAATAAAATGTGTCAGCAAACAAAGATCATACAGTTTTGCTGTGTTCCTTGGGTGAAACGGAGTTTTAATTATAAAAAAAAGTGGCCACGGAGGATTGCTTCAAGATTTCATTATGGGAAAATAAAAAAATGAGGACCAAAGTCCATTCTCCAAGACAGAGAAGAGGTGAATGTCCGCTGCACATCAGAGAGACGCATCATTCAGCAGCAGGAGACACATCCGTAAAGACTTCTGTTACACTAAAACGGTGTTATTATCATTTGGTGATAGCCTAGGATTAGCCACCGAGGGGAAATGTGTGTATTGTAAAGATGGAATACGGCTTTAAGAGGAATTTCACATGGTAAGTAAAGTTTATTTGTATACTGTCGCGCTTTTGTCTTTTTTTTTGCGTCATTACGAAACAGGTCCACAATGTTAAAAGTGTATTTTGCCCTCTAAATGCTAAGCTAATATTCTATTATAGCTGTATGATTTTTACGAAGGTATAATTATAGCCAAAGAAAATGTCCATATGTGGGTCTGTAACATAAAAAAGTACAAAACCATGTATTCAGATTTATAACACCAAAAACAAGATATTAACGCTCTTGAATTATTGTAAATATCGATATAAACCTCAAATATTCTGTTATGAAATTAAACACTTTAATTATAGAATTCTGTTTATTATATGGACCTGGTTTTATTATTTATTTTCCTGACTCATAATGAACTTTAGTTTATGGAAGATTGTGTCGCAGTTTGGCGAAGTAAAATGAAACGCATATCAATACAAACAAACATGTTATTAAGTAATACAAGCAATAAAAACATTGAATGGAAAAACACACTTGCAGTTAACATATCAAACAAGATAAGAGACAGGTCAGGGGCTGTTTTGCTGGCAGTCTTGAATTTAAGACACATAATGTAAAATAGTTCCTCTGTAAACAGCACAGCAATAACAGTTGAGAATGCTTGAAGTCCAAATGGATTTCCTTTCTGGTCTGTAGTGATGGATTTATGTCAATTTCTCTTTTTCCCACACTGGCTTCAGATCCCAGCAGCAAGTGACCTTTGCACAAAATGACATCATGTAATTTAGGTAAAAGTTAAGATTACATCTGTTATTCTGGGAATCAGGCAAATGAGAAAGCCAACAGTGTATGTAGCCGAACTTTATTTGCATGACACTTTATCATTATTTAGTCAAACAAAGCATCCTCCTCCAGGTGTTTAAGGAACTTTACTTATTATCTGAGCATAATTTGGTTTTATGTAAATGTGAATGGAGGATTTCCTGAATAAGCGTTTTCATTTGAACACCTTTACACAGCACACAGTGAAATGTAGACTCATTTAACCCATCCTAGTATTAGGAGCAGTGGCACATACATAAGCTACTGCCACAGATGGCTTAGTTTTTAAGGTTGTGTTATTTTAACTGAAAATACCATTCTTACCAAACACATTCACAACTGTGTATTTGTAATTGCATGATTCATACTATAATATCCTTTTGTTAGTTTAGGAAGGTGGAGAAGGGGATGGTGTGCCTCTGCAAAGAAGAGTCTTTTGTCCAATCATACTCTGAAGCCCTTGGTTCCCACACTTTTCCTGCTGGTCTTGGTGATATACGGCCTGGGAGACAAGCTCCGAAACTTTGTGCTTGACATCTTCGTCCCTCAGTACCATTACCCCTATGCAGTGGCTCTCTCCCTCGCCCAGGTAGGCTGCCTGGCTCCATTCTAATGATGATTCACATTTTAATCTGAATCAATCAAATATGCACGCATCTTTGTTTGCCATTGACTACCTGTGTATTTAATTCATTATTAAAAAATACATCAATGTTACCTTATATGTTTATATATTTAAAACTTGCACGTAAAGTATGCACATCTATGAAAGAAAAAGCTGATTTACAAAAAATCATAATTTTTTATCAAAATGATCATAAAACAATTATAAATCAATTGTGTAATTCATTAATAATTCTCTAAAATTGTTCATCATTAAGATTTGTACAACTGTACAATGAAGTGCAGGGTGTTGGCAATGTAATTTTGTCTTTGCTATGAGTGTGTGTGGGTGACTGTGTGGTTTTTGTTTTGTTTGGAGGACAGGAGGGCGTGTGATAGTGTTACTGGTGGGTTGTGACCTCTATGGTTGTGACAGGAGGTCTTTAGTGCTGATTATCACCCGGCCTAATAGATGTTCAACCAAATGGCTGACCAGAAAGGACAGAGATTTCAATGTCACCGCATACAAAGGTTGAAACTGTTGCCAGTGACTGTCAATAAGTCATGTGGGTATTGCCTTTAATTATATATATGACAAGGTTTGTAAATCAAACTAGGTTAACAAAAATGAAGTGGTTTGATTTACTATGTCACATGTGCAAGTGATTTACAAGAACTGAAGTAAAGACCTGCGTGGGGGACGGCTGTAAAGGCTGAATGACACAAGTTAACACTGTTCATAGTGCACAAAGCTGTGATTAAGGTTAAAGATTAATTGCGTACTTATGCGTGTAGCTATGTCAGTGACAGAGTTTTATAAGAATGTTCTATTTCGTGTCCGCACATCCTAGCCCTTCGTCCTTCATTTGTGTGTTTATTTTGGTGATAAAACAAGCTATAGGTAAATTATGGAAACAAAACAGAAATATTTATCTAATATGATTGCAATTAATTTTCCAGCATTCTATCAACATAAAAGCTAAACATAGACATAACAATTTGTTTATGCATTCAACAATGATTTTGTAAATGACTTGTAGCAACTGGTTGAGTTTGTTGTTCAAAATCCTAAATCAGCAGCCTTATGTCAGTGTTACTAAAATACTTCCACCCCATATATTTGAGTGTTTAATGTATTTTTTTTTAATATAAACTTTAACTCTTTATATTCACATTATCTTCCCCAGGTTCTGATCTCTATCTTATTCCTAAATCTCCTCCATGTCCTGGGTCTGGTGCCTCTGAAGCCTTACTCCAAGTCGATGGGTGAGAGGGTGCTGGTGCCCTCTATCTGCAGCAGCACCCATGCTGTGCTCTCAATGTGGGCCAAAGCAGGCAGCTCCTATGCCGGCCTCTTCCCCCTCATGCTGCCTCTGCTCCCCATGGTAACTATGGGCTTCAGTTTCTCTCAGAAGCTGTCATCTTCTCCATCTATGGAAATCTCTGTACTTATGTCCATCCTGGGTGGGACTTCTTTCGTCATCACAGGTAAAATTGTTATTCAGAGTTGAAACGATTCCAAATACAATACCTTTAATCAGCTTCCTCTTTCTTTCTGCAGCCTCACAGGGACTGCCAAGTGTGGATCTGCTGGAGTACATGTATGCACCTCTGGATATAATTCTCCACAGTCTGTCTCTGACGTGGCTGGCTAAAGTGTCCGAGGCTGAGCGCCACCACTCCCCCGATGCCCAAGCCTCCATTTTTGACATCTACTACACTCAGCTGGTGAACCAGAGCTGGCTCCTGGGCCTGCTGTGGTTGCTGCACCCACACAGTCCCTGGCAGGTGTTGACTCACAGCAGCTGGCAAAGCCTGCTCTTCCATGGGTATCTGCACGCCATCCTGCTGCTGGGCATGGCGCTCAACTTCCTGGTCGGTATGTCGGCTCTGTGTGTGTCCCCGCTTGCTGCTGCACTGCTACACTCGGCGAGGCAGGTGTCGCAGCCGTTCCTCCAGCTGATGTAGTCCATTGGCTCTTATACTGTATTAATTGGACGCACACACATTGTTATGTAATCCACATTAATGGCCTCAGTGTCATTTTACTTGAAGTTTAACGGGATACATCACCACCTTTTTCCCATTCACAGTAGCCCCTGAGATAAAATACAGAAGTATATTGCAACAAGTTAATGATTTACAGTTGGCTCCAACACAATTGACATGTTTTTTTTCTTTTATTACCCAGTCCTTAGTTGTAGGGTCAAGATTACATAATTTCAAAATGAGGTAACCAAAAGAGTGCTGTTTCTATTAGATTACATATTTGTTTTACTAACATGTACTCCATATGCCCTCAACACATGTCTATTTCTAGAATACTGCACTCGATGCTCATTAACTTGGGGGAACTTTGTTTTAAAATATTTGCCAGGATGAGACAATGTCTGAAGCAACTGAGGCAAAGTGAGCACGTGTAGAGGACAGGAAGCAGTACAAACAACATTAAAAAAAAAAAGACGTCCCTGTTCCAGTTAGGTAAAGAAGAACTTTTTAAAAGCAATGAAAAGTCATTATCAGCAGTATAGGTCGCATTCACACCAGCCTTGTATAGTCCAGTTGAATCGAACCCTGGTGCGTTTAGCCGCTTGGTGCGGTTCGTTTGGGTTGGTGTGAACTCAGTCCGAGACCTCTGAAGTGAACTAAACAACCGGACTCTGGTCCGCCTACATAGGAAGTGTAGTATTTACGCGTCACAAGAACGCGGATGTCTACGCTAAAGATTTTGAAGACATCCACGGTTGTTTGGCTAAAGAGTGAAGCAGAATGAAGTGTTGAACAGTGTCGTAACAGTACAAATGCTCCGTCAACTATACATAAAAGTCAGAGCCACCTGTCGTCTGTGAAACCTCCTCCTGACTGCAGAACGTCTCTTATTATGTGTTATCATTTTTTTTAACGGACATTGTCTGATTATATAATCATATGCGCGGGCCGCTAGAGTCTGTTGATCTCCAGATTAACAGCAGCATGAAAATAACCTGCCGAAAGTGCCGATGCTCCATGGCGGAGGCTCCGGTAGAAATTGTCGGGATTTGCGTTTTTTACCCCCTTAATGTCTGACCAATGGTTGATCAGCATTTCCGAGCACATGACTTGTGTTCAAAGTGTATAGTCCGTTTGAGTTTTGCCCGTGTGAACGCTGATAAACAACAACACCAAGTTCTTGATAGCGAACAGACTTTTTGACCGTACTGTATATGTGAAATAATTTATAAAACGGTATTTCAGATGAAAATATTTATTTGCCATGTTTGTCCTTGAATGATTCTGAGAAGGGGCCACGATAAGGAACGTGGACACAGACAGTTGAATATGCTATAACTTTTTTTTAACTCAAATCCTTAGCTGAAATAATTTTTAACCAGAGGTTTGTTTGAAGAAGTTGCCCTTGAATGAATCTGACTGCTAAGGTCAGTCAGATGAAAAGGGATCGAGATAACAATCTAGTCTAGTTTACTCTTTAACTTATTACCAGAAACTAAATAAGGACTTTGTTGAAACTCCAGAGAGAATCTGTATACATTTAATAAACTGAAATAAGACTTTATTTCCAAAAATATTTATTCTTATTTTTAACAACCAAATGTAAGTTCTTAAAAAAACACCAACGATACACACATTCGAACATTACACAGAGCAGCATGTATTATAAATCCTGTGTTAACATGAAAACGGTTCATTATAACTTGCTGACACAACATTTTTTATATTATGTATACGACAGTAAAAATTATTTTGTAACTAAATACTAGATGCATTCCTTTTGACACTACCATAAACATCTTCCAATCATACATGATCGATGGCGGCATGCTATACAAAATGTGTATGCATATTTATAGCATGACTTGCACACCAATATGGACCAAACCAAAAAAACAATATTGTATTAGCCTGACCAAAATTGCATTATGCAAATGTTCTGTCTATGTCTGTTTTTTATTTATGTATTGTGCACATGTATGATATTTTTGTGAACATTTTATACCAACTGTAAGCTACAAACAATCCAATCCAAATGTTTTTGTTAATGTTTCATAATAAAGGAAATTAACCCAACCCATTTATGATTTCTAAAGTATACAGTTTCACAGTGTACACAATCATTTCAGTGAGAAATACCAAATGTAAACAGAAGTCTGTTGTTTACAATAAAAGCTTTACAGGACATCTTCGACTTCCATGAGTACTTTGCCAACAGATGTGTAATCAATGTGAATAAAGGTTTTAGCTAACAGCTTTAGGGGAAGCCTGGTAAACTGTGAATGCTGATCCTTTTTCCATGTTTAAGTACCTGAGTCTTTCCTCTACGAGGGGTCAGAGTTGGAGGGCAGGTGGATCCCCAGACTCTGCAGCAGGTTGGAGGCCGGCCCGGCGAGCCCGGCCTGGCAGCTGAGGGACTCCAGCAGGTTGGCGACCAGGTTCAGATCCACATCCAGGGGCTGGATCTCCTCCTCAGTCTCTTCCATACCTTCATGTGTTGGGAAACTGTCCGTGGCAGAGGGATGAGGGCCGCCATTGCCCAATTCTTCCTTGTTGTGATTCTGCAGAAAGGACAAAAACAGTAACACATGGAAAGACGTACATAAAAGGGATACACAAAAAGGCAACTGTTACAATTACCCAAAAATACGTAATGTAATAACTGTGACGACCCCTGCTTTACTGTCTCCTGTGGTGTGGGTATGGCCCTTTAATGTTCTCTCTGTTTGTGTCAGTACTGATTGAGGACACGTGGCTGCTGGCACCGGAGGATTGAAAGGCCTGAGCCAGAGTTTCGATCTCTCTCTCCGCAGAGGACCTGTTCTGGGAGAGCAGCCACGTCGCTAATTCTTTTGTCTTGCCTTTTTGTTTGGCTTTGGTCACGTTGAGTTTTGAAAATAATAAATAAATAAAATAAACATCTTTCATATATATATTATTGTCCTTTCCACGCGTTTGTTATGGCTAAGAGCCAGGCCATGATAGCTGGGGGCTCGTCCGCTTCCTTTATCTGTACTACTACAGCAACGGATAGGTAAGATTTGTGTTAGGAGTTGGTGCGGGTGTGTAAAGTTTGTTTGCGCATGCAGTTCGGCCGGTTTCTTTGTTTCAGCTCATTAGACCGCGTGTGGGAAGGACATTTATATTTCAGATCATTGTTTGAGGATTGATTAAATTACTTTGTGAGGTTATATTTGTTTTGTATTATATTTCGGGAGAGTGTTTGCCCGTTGTTCTTAGCCGTGGTCAGCCGTTTGTTTTTTGTTTTTTTCCTCTCTCTCTCGTTGACACGTGTGGGTTTGTTGGTGCGTTGTATGCGGAGCAGTGCGGAGCTTTCCCTTTTAGGTTTTAGCGGCGGTTCCCTTGGGTTTGTTGAGCTGGGTGTGTAGTGTTGCAGAGAAAGTGGTTGAAGCTTCGGCTTGGGAGCATGGCCGTGGTTTCAGTAGTGTTGCTAGCCTGCTAGTCGCTTTGCTGGGCCAGCGGTCTCCAGTGCATAAATACCCACCACAAGTAACTGCATGAAGGCTAGGGAGGAGATTAGTCAGTGGGATGGTCAATAGTTAGTGGGGAAACTCCAATCAAAAAGTTAGTATTGTACCACTTTGTACGTATAATAAACGCTGTGGTGTCGGTCCGGTTTGTTTTTGTTTTCCTTCTCTCTGCTTAAAGGTCCGGTGTTGTGTTCCGGTGAGGGGTCGTTGTAATATAATATGGCTGACGTAGAGGCATTCATTAAAGCTCCGTCTCAGGAGTCTCTTGGCACTTTTTCAAAAGAGCAGCTGTCTTTGATTGCTGAGCATTTCTCTGTGTCTATTGTCGGTGATAAGAGGATGAAAGAGAACATAAAAGACTATAGTGTTGACATTAAGGGAGACAGGAGTGTTTTCTGCAAAGAAAGAGGAGGTTTTGTTAAAACCTCTTTTTCAGGCTAGTGCACTTTCGTTTGAGCAGCAGAAAGAAGCAGTCCGCATATTCCTCCTTGAGTCTGGAACATAGCTTTAGCTAGGTTAAAATAAAAGCTGCTGTTCTTAAAGCATATGAACTAGTGCCAGAGGCCTATCGTCAGCGTTTCAGGTCCTGTGAGGGAAAACATAGCCAAACGTACGTGGAGATAGCGAGGGATTTGTCCACTCATTTTGGCGTTGGTTGATCTCTCTTGATATTGTTTATTTTGATAATTCATGTGACCTCATGATTTTGGAGCAGTTCAGAAATGTTCTTCCTGATCGCATTGCAACATATGTCACTGAACGAAAGGTCACTTCTGCTGCTGAGGCAACCGATGAGTTTGAGTTGCTCCATAAGAGTAATTTCAGAGAGCGTTCTGGGGTAATGGTTCTGCTGCTGTTTCGTCTGAGACACATTCAAAGCCAGCAGGTTTCTTGAACTCTGACTTTGGAAATGTGAATCACTGTAACTATTGTCATGAGGAAGGACATTGGAAGGCAAACGCTGTAAAACGCTGTTTTGGTTCTGAGGTGCCTACATTTCACTTCTGTAACCCCAATGTTTTGGCATCGTTTGCACCTTTCATTAGAGATGGATTTGTTTCATTGGTCAATGGTGATGTGAAAGTTCCAATAAAAATCTTGAGGGACACCGGATCCTATGATTCCTTCGTCGTAAAATCTGTCTTGCCTTTGTCTGATGAGACTGACACTGGTGACTGTGCTCGGAGTCGTGGGATAGGATTGAAGGTTCAACCCGTTCCTGTTCACAGGGTTTATCTTGACTGTGACCTTGATTGAAGTAGCTGTCGTGGTGAGTCCAGCTTTGCCTTTCATAGGGGTACATTTTGTGTTGGGTAATGGCTTGCAGAGTTTGGAATGGCACTTCTCCTGTACCTTTCGTCACTTGTGGTTTGGCTGGTTCTGTATCTGTGAAGAGCTCCAAGGTGGGTCCAGAGGTCACTTCGTACTGCAAGAGCGCATGTGTTGTGGCCGAATCAGTTCATGAGTTGTCTCTGGACAGCGGCTCTGCCAGGGCCATGGGGGTCCCATCTCTGTCAGAGCCTTCCCTGTCTCTGTCTCGCAGTGGGATTTTCCAGGGTCATTGCTGTGACCATTCTTTGCACAGGGGTTTTGAACATGTTTTGCCTGTTGCCGAGTTGAAGAGTACTGCTGTTTCCCATTCTGCTGGGACCTGCCATGTGAACCGGGTTGTGTGTGAAGGTCTTCACCACCTGAGTAGGTGTCGTGTCGAGTCGAGGTTGTGTTGCCTGGGGCAGATGCTCGGCATGAGCCGGAGTAGGGTCAGCCGTTTGAACGTTGGAAGATTTCTGGCTGTATGTGATTGGTAAAAGCTGGACTGGAACTATTGTGACTTTAATATATTGACTTTCATACTGTCTTATTAAATCTTTCTCGCTCTGCCCATCTTTTTAAAGTGTGCTTCTCAGGTACCTGGGTTACTAAAGATGTGGCTGGTTATTGAATTCGAGGATTGCTGTATGAAGGTCATATATCACAATTATGGTTCTTTAAGATAGGGTGCCATATATATATTTTTTGTTTTCTATTACTGTTTTTATTTTATTTTTTGGGATGGGGTTGGTTTGTTATGCCGATGGTCCTAGGGACACCGACTTTAAGGGGGGGGGGGGGTGTGACGACCCCTGCTTTACTGTCTCCTGTGGTGTGGGTATGGCCCTTTAATGTTCTCTCTGTTTGTGTCAGTACTGATTGAGGACACCTGGGGGTATACTATGAAGCAGGATTTTCGCTTAGCCGGCTAACTTCAGGGAAAACTCTGGGTTTCCGGTCCTACGGAGCTGGTTCTCTTTTTAGCAGGCTAGATCTCCATGGTAACTTATGCTGTGCATAAGAGCTCAACTCAGTGAAAGCACTGCCTGCTGACCAATCAGAGCTCAGTGTGCTGAGTTTAAAGTGATCAAGTCATATTACAGGAGAAAGGAAATACAGAAAAGCTGCCGTTGCAGGAAAGACGGCCGGCAAAAATCACTGACTGTGTGAACGTGAACATTAATAGAATATCACCTCCCATCTTCAGAGCATCTGACTATTACTACTACTTAAATATCTGCCACAACATAAGTAACCGGATCAGAGTAACATTAAGTACAGTCCGCGACATATCACATCATAATGTATCATATATTTCCTTATCTGAGCCAGCTTCTTGAGCCGTATCTGGCCGTGCAACACTCACAGTGTCACATACTGTATGCAGAAGTATTATTTTAAGCAACACATTAAGTTGAAGGAACACTCGAGACAAATGTAATTAAAGTCAGATCCACTCGTGTCTTAGACGGGGCAGTGATATCATAAACCTGTTAATCTACGCATTCAAACACTTTTTCTTTTACCAGCTGTATTCACCTTGCAGGTGCAGCTATGTGGCTTTTATCCTGGATAAAGTGTTTAAGTCGTGGATGTTTAAAGTTTAACTTCTTCATATGTCTAATATTATAGATGACTTTTCATTCAGGAAATATGACGCTGCGCTGTCAGTACGCTTCTCCATGTTTGTGATTGGTCGAATGCTCCCTTTCATGTGAACGCGCACCGAACTACATAGGGCACGGCTGGCTAGAGCGATCCACTTGATAACCCGCGTCGTAGTACCGTTCAGCGAGAGCGCGTATGTTTTGGATTAGGCCAACCGGCTAACTCAAACATATCCAGGTTAGGTTGAACCAGCTTCGTAGTACAGGCCTCTGGCTGCTGGCACCGGAGGATTGAAAGGCCTGAGCCAGAGATTCGATCTCTCTCTCCGCAGAGGACCTGTTCTGGGAGAGCAGCCACGTCGCTAATTATTTTGTCTTGCCTTTTTGTTTGGGTTTGGTCCATTGAGTTTTGAAAATAATAAATAAATAAAATAAAAATCTTTCATATATATATATTATTGTCCTTTCCACACGTTTGTTATGGCTAAGAGCCAGGCCATGACATAACCAATACAGTTAATAAATATCACATTTAAATAAAGGACAATATACTACCATACACAATTTACATTTAAAAAGTCTCACACAATGGCCTCAATGCTTTCACGGTTTAAAATGTGCCATTCTCTTGTAAGCTGTTCTGTGATGTTCTTGCTTTAAATTTGCTGCTGTTAAATACCAACCACCTATGTGCCATATGTGCTAGATGTGCAATATATATAGATGCCGTTAATAACTGTGTAATATACACCTGGCTGCTAAATCCTAAGAACTGTTACAGGATGTGTATCTTTTTTTAATTATGTAACTTTTTATTTTGTATTATTGTTTTTAATATATCATAACTTGCCACATATTTAACACATGTAACATTAAGCTGTCTGTGGCTCTTTTTCCTGCTGTTACTACGCACGTTTCCCCTCCGTGGGACTAATAAAGATATTCTGATTCTGAAATACACATTTGTTTTCCGTGTTGGATGTAAATAAGTCATGTTACTTTAAAATTGCTATACCTGGAATATGTTACAGACTATACTTTCTGTAAAGGCAATAGTAATTGTTTCCCCAACAATACCCATAACTATTTAGAAGGATACTTATGGGGATAGGTTTTATATGATTTACCGTCACATTGAAGCTTTGTCCTATATTAGTTCCCATTAGTTCCTGATCCATTTGGTCCATGTATTTTCTGAGACCGTCCAAACTATCTGTCCCGTTCATCTGTGCGTGACCAGACGACCCGACTTCATCTTCTTCATCATCATCATCATCGTCGTCGTCATCATCATCATCATCATCATCTAGATCATCTGAATCTAACTCATCTGTGGTTCCTATAAAGATTACAAAGAGTCAGAGAAAGATGTGGCATGTCGCTGCTCATTCTTTTTACTGTTACAGAACTACATACCTAGTAATCTGTCCAGTGCACTGGCCATGGAGTCAGGCTCAAAACTAAAAGGCTGCGTGGAACTGCTCCTGTGATACAAAATAAAAACAATGTAGAACCTTTAATGTAAGACTTTTGGTGGGACATTGAGCTTGGAGATATTTAGTGTGAATGCACAAACCTTGAAAATAAAATGATGCACGCGTTACATCCTACTATAATGTATACCTTGGTTAGATTAGCTGTACTTCAACATGTGTAGGCTGTGTTTCTCTCCAAATTAATATTCAATATTGTCAAAATCAATCAGGTGTTCCAGACAGATTCTTCCTCACCAGGGCAGTTCAGCCCCCTCATGCGACGACATGGCGTTGAGGAAGTTCTTCATCCCCTGACTGACTGCGACCAGGCTGTACCCGGCCTCCTCTTTCTCCTTGTCATCCTCCGCTTCCTTTCTCCTCTCCTCTGCCCCCCCGACATGCTGTGTCTGTTTGCTTGAAATAGATTTTTGGCTGCCAACATCAGCCCTGCCGCCACTCCTCTCCTCCAACATGCGCTCTAAATCCTGAGTTGTGATATCCAGCCAGCTGTCACCTGTAGATAGACGCAAACAGAAATAATGATGGGAATTACTTGAAAGGGAGAACTGCTAGAGAATGGAGGATGCATACCAAAAGAACAGAAACTAAAAAGGTAACTGGCAGGACGCAGAACAATCCCAGGTGGTAGAGACAATATCTATTTTCTTGCAATGTATTACTTTTTATAAGCCTCTCTTTATATTTAGTGAGCAAGTACAGTTGAAAAAAGGAACATTTCCACAGGCATACCAATAAGGCTTTATATTTCTATGTTCAGACATTTTGATACTTGACTTCTGCTGTCAGGGCTCAAGCTTAAGATAGATTCAAGTTGGTGTGCTATTAAAAGAGTGCCCTGTCCCACAATGTAAACTAAAGTGAAAGACATGAAGCTTGAAAGCACCAAGATGACTTTGATCATCCTAAAAATGGTATGGCTTTTTAATTGGCTTTAACTACACCCTCCCTACTTACAAACAAACAAACTGAAAGGACAATATGACCTTGTTGTTAAGATAGATTGTTCACTCACTGTCCTCTGGGGGGAGCTGTGACTCTTGTTTCTTCATCTCCTCCAGGTTTAAAGGACTGCCGGTGTTCAGCAGCTGGAGAACCTCCTCACCCGGGGACAAAGTGCTGAGACAACACACACACACAATATGTACACTCAGACAGATATCATTCAGTGTTGCAGGCAGGCATATCCACACAGTGTTCATAAATATGGATGCAGAGCCACAGTCGTTACCTTGATTTAGACGCGACAGACTGTTTGAAGAAGTTTTCCGCAGATCTAGTCAGTTCTCTGTAATGAGCCGAACCGTCTATCTCTTCCTGCATTTCACAACAATGAAAGTGAACGTCAACAGTTAGATACATGCGGAGTAGATTGCATATCTGTGATTTTTTCTAACTTAATACTCCAGGTGTGGTTCAGTTGCTACTCTTTTTCTGCCCTCAACATAAAAACGGTGTGACTTACCCGGAAGAAGCCATTTTTTTTCAGACTCTCCATGAAGCCTTTCCACTGAGGGTTACAGCTGACAGGAGCATCAGGCTCAGACGATGGCAGCCTGCACTTAGAGCATAGGATCTCAAAGCCATGGGCCTGGGAGAAATAATCAGAAAGATTAGAAAATAGAACACACAGTCCTTGTTGCATTCTACCAAAGGCCTAGTTTTATTTATCCAAAAACAGCTTGGAATAAAGAGGAAACAAATGTCATGGCTCACCAGTTTCATGCCGAGCTCATGTGCTTTGTAATGGGGGTCAGAGGGAGGAGTCAGGGTGAAGCCGCTCCTCCGGTCGGGGGTGAACTGTTGCTGCTGCAGCTGGGCGTACAGGCAGCGGGTGAATGTTACCTGAAAATACATATTCAGTGAAGTACAAGGTTAAACTTCGGGTGAAAGGTTTTCTAAGGTATTCCACAAAAGCTGAAACATACAGATGAAAAACTCAAACAGTCACTATAGTACACAACATAGAGGCAATATTTCAACGTATTTTTCTTTCTTTTGACTCGAGTGCCACTATCATAAAGTGTGTTTACCGAGGTGAGGACTCTTGTGTGAGGAGGAAAGGTCTTGAAGCTTCGACACGCCTGCAGATCTATTGGATCCCGGAGGTAAAACGCCAACACTGCAGGAGCAATGAGGTCTGGTCGCTGCGCTAACACCATGGCGATACCTGAAGGTATGAAACAGTGGGCACGATGGAGGCTACCTTTAATCTTCTCTGGGTACCTAAGGGAAGAGTAGAGGTTGGTTTACTTTATCGTTTTCGATACATTACCAGTACGTGCTGATATGTTATTTTTATCCACCTACATACAATATTTATGAGGACGTTAACAAGCTATTCTTATGCTTCTCCAAATGTTTTATCAAATGTGTAGGAAAAAACGTATGCAAAACTGATATAATTGAAACATATAAAAAAATCTGAGCTAATATGATATGACCACAGGTCGTACCTTATATTATTTTTATAATTTTATCATATATGGCTCGTCTCATACAGACATGGATACTAAGAATTAGATCAGAGCATCTTAGTGGAAAGATTTAGGCGAACTGTAAATGACAATGAATTTGAAACACATTTGCGTAATAAAAATCAACTTTTAAGACTCTCACCCCTCTAATCGCTTCCTCAGGGCTGAACAGATCTTGGGGCTTGCCTGACAGACCTCTCGATGTGCGGTGAGCAGCGTCATAGCTTCTGCCACCGTTGGTACTTTATCTCTGGAGACCCCCACTGGACTGGATTTGGAGGGAGAAGGCAGAATATGCAACCCTCCCCTATAGAGGAACACCTGCAAGAGAGATTAGTAACAATGAAGGCTTTTACCTTTTACTTCTGGCTACTTAATTTAAGTCTCAAAAATCACAGGGGTTGTTCATTTATAATCCTGCTAAACAAAACATTTAAGTATCATAATTGTTTGTTTGCTTAAGAGCTTGTTTACTGCTATAATCCAATGTAAACAATTCAATTGTATTGCTTTTTGTGCTTAATGTATACAGGATTTGTCACATAATAAATGTATTTCCATCTCGTCTAGTTGACTCACTCTGTTTTCACTGGTGTCTGGATTCAGCCACTTCGGAAGATAATCTGCTGCTTCAATGAGGAGAAATTCTCCATCATTGTCTTCAACTCTTCACAAAAAAACGTAAAAAAGACAAGAAAATAACAATATCAATTAATTTAGGTTGAAATACTGTAATATGGCAATCCAAAGATTTGGTTCTTTTTATTTAAATTTTAAAAACAAAGACCACTTTTTAAATCACACCTGGCTGCAAGATCTGGGAAGGCCTCTGTGATTTGCTGCAGGAGATAAACAATAAACCACTCGTCCTCCACATTGTCCCCAAACTGAATGCTACCTCCAATGTGAGCAGGGACACCACCTGTCAATAGAAAGAAAATATATTAGTCTTTAGTGTAGGTATTTTTATTTGCCTCAGTTCCTTTCTAATGTTGACCAAAACGTTACCTTTCTCAGGATGATACTTGAGGTTGAATGACTGATGCTGCCAGATGTATTGTATCAGAAGTGGGGCAACCTTTGCTAAAATCTCCTCTACTAGCTGTGTGAGATGCTCTTCGGTCTGCTGTAAAGTTGAACCTTGTGGCTGGACCAGAAAGAGTTTGTACTGAACCATATCCTCCTGAATCCCTCCTCTCTGAAGGGCTTCCATTGTATTCGTTTTTCAAAGACTGTGTCTAGATTTCAATAAAAAGTAAGCATGAAATATTATTAATTATTAACGGCTAAATAACAGCTACGTTAAACACAATGTATTCCTGTTGATATTCAGGACAATTTCTTGAAGATGTATGTCAACCTTACCTTGTTTTTATGAGAGATATATGTAGATGAGGTCCGGATAGATTTCTATGTGGAAAACGTATTAAACTTGTGTCATTTCTACGTACGTTGCTAGCACGCCTTCTGCCACTGTTTAGGTCCCACCGCAAATTCTACTCGACTACAACAAATCGTGTGCAACATAATAGTTCCTACCTTACATATGACCAAAAGTCGTTGTACTAGAGAAACAAAAATAAATATACATCAAACAAAATGTACAACAACAATAAAACCGATTCCTAACAAATTAATAAAACATGAAGAATACATATAATGCAGGTTCTGAAGTTAGTCGAGATACCATAATAAACCAACGACAAGCAGTTACATTTCAGGAACGCATTTACGTTGTCGACATGAATGCTGGGAATTGCAGTGAAAGTGCCAATGACCTAACGCCTATTAGTGGTAGTCCAAAATCCATTTCCCATGAGGCAGCGGGCTTACGGAACTGCGTATCCATGACAGCCGTATTATTGTTGTTGGTGGTGCTAACATTAGCAAGACAATCCTTTGAGGTGGAGATAGCTAGCTCCACTAACATTATACTGAAGATGTAAACCTATTATTTTTTAATTGGCCAATTTATTGTAACAAGTTTTATCTAACTGGAAATGCCTTTCGGGGAATTACACAATGTTGCCCGTGCCTTGTTGGGGTTGTATTCGTCCGTTCATGTAACGTTAGCTAGCTTGTTTTTAGACGTAGCCTCCTCCTATTAGTTGAAGAAACAACGTTAGCATCCTTAGCCACTTCCAGCTTTCCTTCACTAACTAAGGGTGTTTATCTGCCGTCGAGAGGAGATGTCACATCCCCTTCTAAACTGTTCCTGGCGAGGCGAGGACGTGGAGGTGAGGATGAGAGACGAGGGCTTGAGCCTATAAAACGGAGACAAGGGAGGATGATTTCACGATACAACAGAAAACCTGTATCCCACAAACTTGAGATGTGAGTATGGAAAATAAAGGGTTTGAGCTGGATTATGTACTGTAGCAGTTCTCTGTAAACACGTTTTCCCAGCTGTCAGAGGCTGAGTGCTTTTATTACACACTGGAGGAAAGTAAAGGACTATCAGATGACAATGTAAAATAATATTTGTATTGATCTAGTTCATGAAAGTCTATATGTTCCACCAAGGTCTGTTGCCTGGTTTGGACAGTACGTGTTAGGATGAGTTAGAAACCCTTAAAAACAAAAGCCCACCGAAATGAATGTGAAATATAAACATACATAAATACCAGTGTCATTAAAAAATATACAAGTATAGGAAGATGTCGATTTCTTGGAATCCTGCAAAAACCAAACCCCATCCAAGAGACAAGGAATTGTCTCAATGACATACATGTCTTTTGGGGTTATTATGCAATTGTGAACTATTAACAAAGTAAATACTAAAACTATAATGTAAATCTGTATTCTTACATCTTGAGGTATGTCTGAAAGACTTGATTTATATTTAAAGGGATAACCCATGCAAAACCTCAACAACATCCTTTATATTATTTGCACATCTTACTTTGTTTTACTCCTGACTGGACTCAACCACTTGGAAGACAATCAGCCGCTATGTTATAATGGTTACTGTAAGCCCATCGCTGACACTAAACACACCGCTGTTGGCCTCTGCAATATGTGATAACAAATGTAATTTTGTATTACAATATTTTGAATAATGGTTTCAATCTGTCATGTTTGCAGTCGCGGGTTGTCTCGCAGCAGCCTGGACCACCACCCTCTCCCAGAGGAAGCAGACGATAACCAGACGCCTCAGCGATACCTCCATGACCTCCAGGAAGCTGTCTCCGCTCACAACAGGTAACTTCTGGCAACCCGGGCTTGTCTTTGCATAAAATAAACAATGATAACTTCAGGGTAACGACAAGATGAAACTACTAGCAGCTAGAAAACAAACATACTCTTTATTTTAAACTCATTTTGTAATCTCACACCACCTTGAGTGGACAGCTGATTCTCAAAGCTCTCTCAATGTGAAACAAGACACCCAGAAGCAGTGGATTAATTGATGTCACATTGCCTCCTTAAGATGTGCGGTTAAAAGAATAAATTATGAGTCAGGCTGTTAGAATATTCAATTACTTTGACATTTGCCCTTTATTTTCCACTTTGAAACCCTGCCTTTTGATTATGTCATCAAGTAAGATTCAGGCATCCACATAACATAGACCTGCTTTATATGTTACATAGAGAATCCAGGTGTTTGAATATACTTGTTAAATGAATATGGTATATGTGGAACAGAAAAAGGTTTGATGTAGAAAGAGGAAGGGTTGGAACTATGAATCAGAAACCCCTAAATGTAACAAACATTTCTTCTCAAACTTGACATAAACCTCACAACCTTCTTGTCATGTATACGCAGCTCAGAGACGTCGGCTGCCTCGGGACACTATGACTGTCCCACCGTCATCTCAGTAGACTCCAACCAGTCGTGGTCAGCCATCCACAGCTCCACAGGCACTGGCATCTCCACAGAGAGGAGCTCTGTTTTCTCCTGGGGCTACGATGTAAGTGTGAACCTCAGATCCCACTGATGATGACAGCATGAATGTGACTGTCACACAGAAAACATACTCAAGCGTGCACACAGAGCATTGTTTGTTCTTCTAGCCTTGTTTCATCGTCTATTGCAAAGATGCAAAAGCAATCCACATATTTTCAGATTTTGATTGACTCAACCGTGTAGAACCGTTCACTGTATCCTAATGTCCATGCCTTCATTGTCGGCTACTTCTTTCTATATGCAATGCGCGTGTAGTAGCTTTTTAACCTTATCCATACACAAGCCACTGAGGGATGGGAACCAGAGAACTAAGTTCGGACGCGTGTTCCATTTATTTTTATTTATTTATTCATTTATTTAACAGGGACAGTGCACATTAATGAACATTTCTGTAAATGTGCCAGAGTTAGCCAAGAGGCTATTTTTCATCTGTAGTCCCTGGACAGATTTTAAAAGTCAACCTAAAACACATTTCTTTTTAAACAATAAATACAATACATTTAAAACATGCAACAGACATTACTGGGATACTTAAATAAAACAATTTAAAATACAGAACATAAAACAAAACAAATAAAACAAAACAAAAGAACATGTTAAAACACAGGCAGTGGGTTGCAAGGAGCAGAAGATTGGGTCAGTGTTGGCAGAGCTGATTCCTCACTAACCATATTTTGAGTTTTGATTTAAATAAAGTGAATGTGGTCTGGTCTCTGATTGGAGGTGGGATTGAGTTCCATTGCTGAGCAGCTTTAACAGAAAATGAAGACTGACTGAAATAACTTTTTCTGAGTGGAATAATGCAATCTCCTCTCGCTGCACCTCTTGTTACCATAGTTGCAGTTGTGCGTATGTTAATAAACTGTCTAAGAGGAGGTGAGGTAAGGCCGTTGGCAATCTTGTAAAAAAGGCAAGCGTTTGCATGTTTAATGAGGTTTTCCCGGCTTAGCAAGTTGTATTTTTTGAGTATTGGGCAGTGATGCGAAAAAACAGATTTTTTGTCCAGTATTTTGAGTGTTTGTTTGTGCAATGACTCCAGTGGTTTTAATGTTGTTGTCCAGATGACAAAACAATGTCCATACGAGTGTATATCTTTCAATCCATCGATCCATTTATTTTGTTGTCCATATAGCCTTTCGGTTACCATTCAGATACCAATATATGCACGCCAGTCAATACAAACAGGTTTAACATACAGCTCATATTAACAAGGCTTCTACCGACACGGTCGAAAACTGTTTGCTTCCGTCCCAAAACACCTGCACCTGATCACCCAGTGATTACATTTATACACACACACACACACACACACACACACACACACACACACACACACACACACACACACACACACACACACACACACACACACACACACACACACACACACACACACACACACACACACACACACACACACATACACATACACACACACAAGTGAATACTCCATCTTGTGTAGAAAGTTGGAACTGTATCATTAATTAAACAGATAAAATACAAACAAAGACACATGTCATGCATTATGGCTCCAACAGCGCGATTCCACTGGGTATTTGTTTGTTATTATGCAGTGCTTTCTAACCTCTTCTAGTTCTACAAAACTTTTTCTAGGACTCAATGATTTATTTAGTTTATGGTCCTCAAGCTGCTTCTGAGACAGTAGAACATTCCTGCTTGACCACAAAGGCATACACACCTCACAAAGGGCCACAGGGGGCCAATCATTCAAAACCTAGAAGCTTGCTATGAGATAGAAAAACAGAAGGAATGTCGACGTGATGCAAATAACTGATGAGCAGACTGAAAGAAGCAGCCGTCAATCATAGAGACAGTGTATGAGAACAGAGGAATAACTAGCTCTGCTGTCTGCCTGTGTCTCCTTCCCTTTTTGTTTTTCTGTCCCATAGGAGTTCGACAAGGCGGCGTCACGGCAGGTGCAGCAGATGTTTGAGGAGATCGACAAAGAGCTGTACGAGGGGAGAGGCAGCGGGGGGGGGATACTCCAGGGGCTGCAGGAGGAATGTCAGCAGTGGGCCACACGGTTCCCTCATCTTCGGTATCCTATCCTTGAGCCTTTACTTTGCAGTGGTAGTGTGATCAGAGATGAATGTCGATAGCGGAGACCAAGCATCATTGTTTGACTGAAATATTCATTGTGTGTGTTTCACTCAGGATCCTGGGGTCTCAGCTGATGTGTCCCAGTGACGAGGGCTTCCAGTGGTACGCTGTTTCAGGGAAAGGCAGCTCCGCCAGCAGCGCATCAGTCGGCAAAGAGAGCGCTGTGAAGTCCCAGGAGAAAGACAAGAGTGTCGCAGAGTAAGTTGTAACTGCACTGACACTGAAACGTGTTAGAAACATCTCCTTGGTGTCAGGATCTACTTTCTGTGCTTCATTACCTAAAACAACGTGTCAGAAATGTTTGCGTGACTATCTCTAGTGGCTGTTGCAAGTTGTTAAGATGCATCGCTGAGTTTCACTTAAGAAAACCATTACATAAAGGAGTTTGTGTTATGTCTCCATTCAGTGTGTTTTAGTGTAATGTCTCTCTGCTGTTAAGCCTGTTGTCAACTAGGTTAGAGTTGATTTATTATTTATAGCGAACATACAGGATGTGTAGGCTTTTGTCTGTACGCTTACCCTATTGAGGTGCTTACCCCCAACAAATGAATGGGGAGAAAGTCCAGAATAGGACATATGCACTTACCTATGTGTTTTCTTGTCTTGGGCTAAAGGTTGAATGTGCAGGGCAGGAGAGCGGCGCTGGTCGCGTCCTCTGCACATCTGGACGAGCCTCCTGGCCCCTCCAGATGTCACGATAAGCCCAGAGTGATTGAGGTGGAGGGTCTGATGGAGGAATATCTGGCTTTTGATAGCAGGGACTTGTGAGTAGATCACTTTTATCCAGTAATATGAATCCCAGGTGTTCACATACAGTAATACTTTATCTTTCTACTGCAGAGAGGACGAGTGGGAGAAGGACTTTTCCGAGTCAGCTCGAAGGCACCACACTCTACCACCTGTCTCTCCTTACCGGTGTCGCCGTCAGGCCGTGCTCGACCTGCTGTTCGACGATGTGTGGCAGGAGCTGGTTGGCTGGATGAAAGCGCTGGTTCAGCGTCACTGGGAATGCTGCACTTCAAGTAGGGCGCTAAGTTTATATATTTCACATGCGTTAACTTAAACTGTTCTTGCCTACCGTATTTGGAAGTGTTTTTTATTTGTGATTGGCAGATGATGAAATGATTTCCGGGAGGTTAAGCCCCGTGCAGCCAGACTCCCAGAATCCCTTCATGCTGCTCTCCATGCTGCCCACGATGCTGCCCAAACTGGGTCAGAGCAGGGTGCCCCCGCTCACAGCTGGCCTGCAGTACCAGGTTAGTGATATACAAGGGAGAGGGAGGGGGGGGGTTAGAGGCAGCAGGGGGCGTCTGGGGCGTTAGACAGGGAGATTCATTTCACTTTCATCACTGTCTGCATTTTCAGGAGGTCAATTCAAATGTATTAAAATGTCATCCATTAGATGCAATGAAACACATGTAATAATGATAACAGGAAATATACATGGGTTTATAAGATGGGACTCACATTGTGTGTTCAAACCAAAGTTTGCATTTCATCTTGAGCTCACTCCTGGGGGCGACTGTGGCTGTGAGGGAGTGCGGTCGTCTTTCAACCAGAAGGTTGTGGGTTCGATCCCAGCCCATGCAGTCAACATGTCGATGTATCCTTGGTCAAGATACTTAACCCTGAGTTGCTCCCGATGGCATGGCCAACGGTGTGTGAATGTGTGTGAATGTTAGGTCCTAGAGTAAGGTACACTGCTCTGTATGAATGGGTGTGAATGGGTGAATGACATGTAGTATGTAAAGTGCTTTGAGGGGTCTTAAAGACTGGATAAAGCGCTATATAAGTACAGTCCATTTACCATTTACCATTCCTGTAATATATAACATGAAAAGAAAATGCTGTTTGTAGTAAAAGACATGTCTTATATAAAAAAAATGTTCATCTTTCCTACCTGTGAGGTGTTAGCAGGCTTTACGTGTTTCGACTGTCCACAAATGATTCAGATCCTTTTCACTCCTGCCTGTTGCAGTCTTCCAATGCTTCCAGTTCATTAACCTGTATCACTGTTTTCTCTCCTTCCCTCTTTACTCTCTGCCCTTCACCTTGCCTATGTGCTTTGTGTACCCTTTGATTCTTTCCTCTATGTTTCCCTTTCCTTATGTCATACACCTTTCCTTTTTCTTCCTGTCTTTATGTATCCACTCTTCTACCTTTGTTCCTTCTATATCCACTGTCTTCCTTCGGTCACAACTTTTTCCCTTTTTAAGAACACAAAGTCAAGGGGCTCAAAGCACATGTCCAGACGAAAATCCAAAAAGCAGAAAAGGCCCTCCGCTGTATGTAACACCCTCACTTCCAGCCAGATTGGTGGCTCGTTATTTGTATCTCTAGATGAAATGTGCTTGTGCCTGTTGATTAACCACCGTTTATCTTGATTAACTGCAACATAAGTTTTTTATTTCCTTCCACAAGGAGAGTGTTGGAATATTTGTTTTGCTAGATATTGCTTTTTTTTGGTGTTGTGAATGTTATTTGTGGTTGTTAGCAGATATGGGGCCCTCCTGACATCACTGCATGATAAATAACCTTTTCTTTGACAATATGTTGTATTGAACATAAAAAAAAAAACTAACCATGTAGCCACTGGCTTAAAAAAAAGAAGTGTATTTGACCTGCATTTTCTTCTATATGATGTCCTTACCTCTCTCTAAATGATTCCTTTACTTTTTCCTTTTATCCCTGTCCTGCCACCCTCTCTCCCCCACACTGTTTCCACAGACTGGGAGGGTGGCGGTAGCAGCAGCAGCGACCCAGCACAACCTGAATGACCTCATCGTGATCCACAGCATCCCACTGCAGCAGAGGAACCTCAGTGTGCTGGAGAGAAACCAGTATGCACACATTTTACCCTTTTAATCAATGATACCGAAATGTACATTTATTTCTAAAATCAATGACACATTCTTCTCACATTTTTAAATTCATACTACCTTTTAATATTTATTTGGAAATTGAATGTGGCATTTATGTCTTATAGTCGATCGATACACATAATAGAAGGACATAGCCTCACTTGAGCCATGTTTTTGTCCCTGTTCTGAACATGTTGTTTGGAAAGATTACACAGTGAGTTGGCAGCATGATGTATCTCCTCCCCCCCCACAGGGAGCCAGAGGAGCGGGCCCCTCACAGACCGGGCTCCAGCGTGGTCCCCTCCAGCAAACCTCGCCTCCGCCGGGCCTTGGAGCAGAGCTCGTCCTCGCTCTCCCGCCCGGCACAGTCTGCCCGGCGCAGAAACCCTCCCCCCCGAACCCTCCTGCCACTGGTTCCCAGCCTGAGTCAGTCGTGCGCGGCGGGATCCATGGATGAGGTCATCCGCGGGACACGACTGTGAGTAGAGGCATCATGGGAACCCCGCCAGCCCCACCCAAACTCCTATCTAGCTTTCGAGTCTCTTTCTCCTCTACGGTAACTGAAGGGGTGCAGAGGCAGATTACTTTGAAAACAGACTCCCTTTTAACTTGAGCCTTATGGCTCTGTGCAGGAGAATAATGGGATAGGAGGGAGGTAGATGGAAGCAGATAGGCTGACAGAAGTTTTATGTGTGATGCTAACTTCACAGCTGAACTTGTTATGAACCTGAAAGTGTTTTTGTGTTAACTGTGCCACATACTTTTCCTTTCACACAGAATGTCACTGCTTCTGCAAAATTCAGCAACTACCCTACCTAAATACCTAATGTTAACTCAGTGAGCACATTTATCACATTCCCCCCTACTAGTACACTCAATTGTACAAGTATGAAAGTAGCATCTTCTCATCTAACGTAAATTAGTGAATTTCCAAAATACTAAACTATTCCTTTTTGTATCATATTTCTGTTTCTGTAGCATCTGTAACTGGGGGAGTTCAACATGTTGCAGCACTGTGGCAAAATAATTCATTACAGCACTAAAGAACAAACATTATCTATATTTATAAAATCACATGTGTTCTTTATCTATCAACACTATCACAACAAGTAAAGTTCTAACTTAGCATTCATACTGACACCTAAGCTGTGAATATGAACAACTCCTACGGCCTTTTCACAAAGAAGTACATGTTTGTGTCATAGATGCAGCGAAGAACAATCTGTCCATTGTTATTGTCTTTAAGTGTGTTTCATTGGTCCACAGACCCACAGCCAGCGACCGCCTGACCTCCCCGCTGCTTACCCCTCTCAGCAGGAACACACTTCTTCCCCCCATCAGCACTGGAGAGCCTGAGTCTTCTCACTCAGGGCAGCAGTCCAAACATGCACAGGTGAGGACAGAAACACCTACACTCACAAAGAAAAATGTGTTAAATCGCTGAATGGAAACACAGATTAGGTTCGAATAAATCGACCAGCAAAACAAGCGTATTGTAGCATCTATCAAAAGCAGTGCACCATATGTGACCAACTTTTTAAAGACTCTATATTTATCCTTTATTTGACCAGCGTCAGAAAGGCCTAGCCAGCCGCGCCCACAGTGCTATAAATGACGAAGCTGGCAGTTCAATACCGAGGGATCGTCACCACCTGCTGGACGTCTTCTCTCGCCCCAACACCACTCACACTTACAGGGTGAGAGGCTCTTTTTCTAGCAAAACATACGCCCATGCTCTATGATTTAGTTTCTTTCTATAGAGTGAAACATTTTTTTATTGTGTCCTATGAAGGAGGGTGTTTAATACATTTATGTTCTGTATTTGGTTGTCAAAAGAAGGGTCATTTTTAGTGTTTTGAGTATCAAAGATAGTGCTTTTAAGTTTTAACCCATGTCTTTTTTTTCAGTCGGATACTCCATACCGGCGTTCCTTCACAGTATTGGACAATATCGGGCAGGGGCGGACAGGCAGAGCTTCTGTGGCCACAGGTCAGAAATGTAACTTGAATAGTACATATATATATATATGTATATATGTATATAAGAACAAGAAAATGCTCCTGGTAAAAAATAATGTGAATGTTGTATGCTACAGTGGCTCCCAACCCTTTTTATCTGACTATCCGCCACCACAACTAATGTTCATGTTAAAATTGTATTCTAGCGATCAGCTTCAAGTGTTTATCTATAATGCTTTTAGCCTATTGCAACTATGTATGCACTACTTTAAGCTAAATGTGTCAACTGTTATCCATAGCTTAACATTTCAACTATTTATCCATATTTTGAATGTTTATCCCCTAGTTTCACTTATACTTAAGCAATAGCTCACTACAGGCCGTGGTATATGGTCATTATATCACAGCTAAGGGGCGTGGCTCGGCCCAACGCGAAGCTTTGTTAGTTAGTTAGTTTCGTAACAGCTGTAACAGTTGTAGCTTTTCTCAGACGCGGAGGGATACATGACTTGTGAAAAGTAACTACAATTCTACCCGTGATATACGCTCCTTATATCACGGCTAAGAACCAATCAGATTGCTTGATTTGACTTCTCCGTTTTATAATGAATAGTTGGATCTTCCATCAACCTGTTTTGTCACTCTTAATGCTCTGCCTGTACTTTAACTGTACATGGCCAGTGCCTATGTAGTAAGAAATATGTATTTTGGATTAAATCAATTGATAACTTATGCATTCAATTATTCATTCATTCCACCAGACTCACTTGGAATCGGCGTGACCGGCGTCAGTCTTGGCATCAGCAGCTCATCTTTCTTGGACTCGTTTTCCCACCACCCCTTGGGGCACTTGCCCATCAAAGACGAAGAGGAGCCAGACCCACAAGCCCCCGTCCCAGGTCGGTAGATTAAAGCAGAGGAACCTTCCAGAGTTCAGTATCTTTCTTAACTTGAGATTTTTCCCTTCCTCTACCCCGCAGCGCCTCTGATGCCTGTGTCCGTCCCGTCTCGGTCTTACACCAGGGGGGGCGTCTCATCCCGAGCCAGCAGACCCGGTTTGTAGTTCGCCTCCAGACCCTTCAGCCATGGACCTTTACTCAAAACTCTGTGACCACTAAACTTTTTTTTTTTTACAGAAGTAGCAGAATTTTTATTTCACATAATGCTGCTTGATTAAGTTTTTGTTAAGAGGCCTATTTTTGTATTTCAGGAATCAGCTTATGTGGCTGCCAAACACACAGTAACATCGTATTGTACAGTATGAGGCGTATGCGTGGATATTTGTATGTGTGATCTGAATGTGTATATATTTATTTAAATGTGAATGATAAGTTAATAATCCTCCATGGTGTGTTGTTTTACTGGTAAATGACTATGCAGGGAATAACACATTCACGCAGACAGGGATATAGAGTGCCACAGTGACGCGTCCTAAAACCCGGACGTAAACTCCTTCCGGTTCCTTCGACAAAAACCAATGCAATTTCTCCATAGGATATAAATCTATTGATTAGATTTATGATTAGAAAATTATAAAAGTAGGGTAGACATGTGGATATTATCCGGCTGAACAAAACGTGATCTGTCTCTTCAATTTGGTTAACCACAGACCTCATTTCGAGCTATTTTCCAAAATCCTATGGAGAAATTGCATTGGTTTTTGTCTAAGGAACCGGAAGTGGTAAAATGCTAACTTACTTCCGGGTTTTAGGACGCGTGGCACTCTAGAGATTCTAGATTCTAGGATACAAATTAAAAAGCACTTTTTCTCTCTCTGATGCAACATCAGAGTTTAGTACTGTATCTTTTATAAGGACAACATTTTCAACCGCCTTGTGCAAAAAAAAAAAACTTGCGTACACAAAAAAGAAATGCCATCTTGACTTTTTTTTGCCTTTCCCTCCATTGAAGCGGTTTCATCATAAATCAGAAGAGGGATTTGGGTGGTTGAACATCTCTGCAGGTCACATGCTTTACCTACTACTAGGGCTGCTCAATGAATCGTATTTTAATCGTAATTACGATTTCGGCTTGCAACGATTACGACCAACGTAATCAAAATAAAACGATATACTGTTCAATTTTTTCCCAATAAATCGATGTTTTCAAAGTAAATGGATAATGAGGCGTGTGGTGCAGTGGGTGGTGCGTTGGTTTTCGGATCAGGGGGTCACATGTCGTTGTGTCCCCGGGCAAGACACTTCACCCCAAATTGCTCCTGTGGGGATTGTCCACAGTATTGAGTATGTAAGTGGCTTTGGATAAAAGCGTCTAACATGTGACATGTAATGCATAATCGTGATATCAATTATTGACCCAAATAATCGAGATAATGATTTTTGCCATAATCGAGCAGCCCTACCTACTACACATCAATATAATGTAGGAATACAAGAGGCAGGTATAAGGAACTATGTAAATAACTAAAGGATTCATTCATGTCTGTACTGCAGTGTGTCTAAAGTACATTTCATCACCTGAGCAAAGAGACGCTTTGACAGGTATCGTCAGGGTTACTGCACAAAGGTTAGTCTCCCCTTCATTAGTTATTAAAATAATGTATCGGACAGCCATGCAACACGAGTGACAAAACTTGAAAATCAAAACTTTTCTTGGATGCATTTTCTTTGATTCTATTTTATACACAAATAAAAAAAACTGTACAAACGATGTATATAAAATATGAATTTATTTGTGTTTTATGAAGACTTTAACAATAAAAGACAAACATGACAAGAAATTAAGGTTGCATTTACATTTTGATAAGGGTTACTTTAAATTTGAATTACAACAGAAAAAGGCTAGATAAAGGACAAGACGGGAACCGCTCAACTGCAGCCAATCAGACATGATTTATTAATATAAAAGGGTGTCTTTTAGAGTGCTGCTTTTTATCTTAATACTTTCTCCAATAACCACAGCTGCCTGCTTTTCACTTTTTTGATTTCTTTCCTTTTTGGGGCCCACTTTTTTTGCAGTGTTTTGCTTCAAGGTCAGACAGGAAACTGTTGAAATTCTGCTCTCTGGACTTCTGTTTTTGCTGGAAAGAAATAATGAAAAGATGGTTATTAAAAGAAAGAAAATCAACCCGCAAAAAACTATTTCATACATGCAACTATTACCTTAAGCATCATCACAAGACTGTCATCCTCATCGCCGAGGCCCATCTCTTTCTGCATTTCTTCTGCTTCCTGTCGCTCTTTATTAGCCTGGAAGGTCAATTGCAATAAACTGAGTTTACGTCATAAGTGGAAATGTGGTAGCATCTTCCCGTTTGCAACACTAACTAAACAAATCTAGACATTAATAGAATATGAGCTGTGAGGATTTAGTGGCTCTACCGCCAACACATTTCTCACCCTCTTCCTACGAGCCTTCTTCTTCTTATCACTCTCCTTCGTGAATGCTGGAAACGATTGGACTTCTTCGCTATCGATGGCCGCCTGGATGATGCCGCAGAGCCGGGGCTCATCCTCCTGAGAGCAGCACATGGCCGAGGCTATGATGACGTCCATGTTTCCCTGGTGCTGCACATACAGCTGGATCACATCCTTCCGCTCCTCATCAGAGCCCTTGTATTTATTCTCAAACTCGAGGATGTCCTGTACGGTAATCTAGGAGATGGAGAGAAACAACACATAAGACAGGTTGCTTCACAAGGCAACACATTTATATTATGTGCAAAGCTGCTAAAAATAAACTAGCAGAACATATTAAGTGTGCAATATTCCACCATTATCCCTGGGTACAATGACGTTGTAGGTTTTTAATTTGTTGTTCCATGGAAGGTGCAGTGACACATCCCCACCTTCTGTTTATCAACTAAAATAAAACTCCTGTAATAGACGTGAATCACTCCGGATCTCACATAACATGTATAACACAAAGCAATGTGTGTGACTCATTATTAAGTCACTTTAATACCAATAAAGAAAACACCAGCTGTGATGCCGTACCTTGGGGAAGAGCAGTCTCCAGTAATCTCCCCAGCAGCGGTCTTCACTCAGGGCGTCAGACTCTTCATCGACCACCCCCTGCTCATCGTAAACAGCTCTCTGCTCCGTATCGCTCAGCACGGCGTACAGCTTCCCCAACACCTGCAGTCAGATGAGCCTTGATCATACACACAACACTGTACTATAGATTTTACAAGTAATATAAAATAGGATGGGGAGGTTGAAGTGAACTATTGATATTATCAGCTTTAAAAAGCCATATGTAAGGTTTAGTATATATGACAATACAACAAGGCAAAGTTAAACCTATTATGCAAAATGCACTTTTTCATGTCCTTTCTACATCAACATGTGTCCCCTCTGTGTAAAGAGATTCTGAAAGTTTCAGGAAAAAAGATTTGCACACTTTTTGTCCTGATCCATTTATATAAAAACCTGTGTGAAAATGAGCTGATCAGATTTTGGCCACTTTATGATGTCATAACGGTTTTTTGGCTTGTGTAACCATTAGCCAATCACCAACCAAGGTAGCGCCCCCCCCCCCCCTTATATCCTGAATCTCCTCCTAGAGCAGGGGTTCCCAAACTTTTCAGCCCGCAACCCCCAAAATAACAGTGCCAGAGACCCCCTGTCGACGGGGGGGGGGGTCCACTGGTTAAGTGGTCATTGGTATGAAAAAGTTTGAGAAACACTGCGCTAGTGGATTGTCAAAGGGGGAGCCTCGTTGCGGGGGAATTATACAGATGGCTAGTCCGCCCCTGAAAATGTCTATGCAAACGTTATTATTAATAATCTATTTTTTTTTTTACAAATTATACAAATAATTAATCTATTTTTTTTAATATATATATATTTTTTAATTTTCCATTTTTATTTTGTAATCATCTCGCGACCCCCACTTTGGGAACCCCTGTCCTAGAGCACCATTGTGTTCGTTGTAACCAAATATTTCTCAGAGGGGCGTGGGGAGTGGCTCCTTATTTTCATCTAAAGTAACAGACAGAGAATCAGCACTTTTGAAACAGAGGGGATTATGGGATGCTGCAATGATCAGTTTGGTATTTCGAGCCAAACACTTCAGAGACATGTTTTGTATATAACTGAGACCTATAATATATTAATGAAAAACAGTATAATAGGGGACCTTTACAAATATAAAGATTTAGCTGTAATACAGTGGAAGACATTTCTTTCATTTCTAAGGTTGTATGTTTAGCCATTATGGCCCTTTGTCCCTGGAACAGTCTGCTTGAGGATCTGAGGGAATTTATTTTTTAAAGAAACCATAACTTTTTACTCTTGCTTTAATAAGGTGCCTATTCATTTGTTGCATAAGTTCCTAATCATTGGTTGGGTATCAACTACTGGGTATCTTTTTTTCTATCCAAGTGACTTTAATTTTACAATTTGTATTCTTGCTTAATTATTTATACAATTTGTTGCCAGTGTTATTACAAATGTATTTAATGAGACAGGCAATTCTAACTGGAATTTTTGTTCATGCATACAGCTTTTAAACTGCGTTTTGAAAAAGTTATACCACACTTTACAGCATATTATAAGAGATTGTGATGTAAAATTACATGTAGTATTTGATCCAATTCGCTATCCAGTCATGTAACGATTGTTGAAATCAGATTTAGGACCATTGTGGTGTTTTTACCGAAGAGTAGACAGCTGGAAAACCGGAAGGTCCTTCATAATATACAGCCATACATGACTAGTCTATTTTGCACCTAGCTACAAGTAAACCAAAGCTCTTACAAAAACGTACTTAATCAATGTATCAGTCGGAATACGATCTCCAAAACCTCCATGCTTCTCTACAAATAGCACAAACGCATGACTAAGTCTATATATTATGATCGGCATCAAGCTAGTTATTGTACATAAAGGGAGTTAGTAATTGAAGCTAAAGTAAGTTAAATTAGCTGTTAGCTCGCTAGTGACGCTAACATGTGTTCATAGTGGCTGATAGCCAACATCCAGGAGAGTTAACCTGAAATTTCTCCGTGGCCAGCGGGTCTTCAGGAGCCCGGTCCGGGTGGACTTTCAGCGACACTTTGTAGTAGCTCCTGCGAATCTCCTTCTCGCTTGCCTCCTTGTTGATGCCCAGCACCTCGTACAGGTTGGAGGACTTGAACAGCTCCTCGCACCGCTCGAGCAAACCCATCCTGACAGCTTGGTCTGAGAACGTTAATCCGGTAAAGTATATACTCTAAAAGGGTCTCTACGATGTTTTACAGTTTATTTCTATGTTAAACGAGTCGTATTTTCTTCTGCCTTCCCTTTGTTTGCATATCAATTTGGCGCGCTGGCCTGTCACATTCAGCCGTACGCACAGCGACGTGCTTACGTAACGACCACAGACGTCATCTCATTGGTTCCCATCAGCGCCATATAGAGAGAATTATTATCTATTATATGGCTCTGGTTCCCATGATCAGACTCGTCAGACTATGTAATAAGGATTCAGTATCACAGATTTTCCTTCAAATATGAAAGAGATGAGACTTTACAACAGATGAAGGTAGGCTTTTGGGAAAAAATGATTTACGTTCTTGAAGATAGTATTTATTTGTATAAATAAATAGATATACAAATTAATATGATCTGCCATTTATCAGGTGTCAACAAGTTTAACAAAACCTGACATGAATACAAGCCTCTAGAGTAGACACTACAACATCAATATTGATTATTAATTAATTTGAATTAAATTGAATATATATTTACACTCATGACTATTTACTGACATACTGACATTATGTACTTGAAGTATCAATAATTCTAAATTATTGTGATTATTAAAGTGTGTGAATGTCCGAGGTAATATCTGATCCGTCTCATTCAGCCTTTATGTTGCTACTTGGTAAAAATAAGTTATTACTTGAAAGATGTTTCTTTAAGAAAGATGATAACCTCGCAAGGCAGGCTACTACTAGGGTTACCATGATGGAAACAATATTAAAGTGTCCCTTTCCTTCAACCTTTGAATTAAATGGCATATATTGGTAAGGCACTAAGTTTCCCAGATCTATTACAGTAAGAATGTAAGCTTTTAGCAATCAATTTGGTAAAATAATCACATTTATAAATGAGTTATACATTTATAATAAGTCTTATTTGCATACATGCAGCACTCAGTCAAGGACATACAGATACTGTAGTATTTATTGGTGCATTTGAAGCAGCACAAGAATACATCAAAGACAATGAGGCAAGTCACTAAGTATTTTTCACTGCTTCATGCGAAAGCAGAACACAAGATACACACTGACTTTGAACTAAGCATCTGTAGATTGCACCCATCTGTGTTTATAAGCCTGTACAATATGCAGCACTGAAGATATACGCTGCAAACCCCTGTCTCAGATGTTATCCAATTACTGCCCCATCTGTTTCTGTTGCATATTTGGCACAGTCTCTGTTGTTGTTTTTGTATTGACTTTCTGTCATCAAAAAACTCATTTGTCCTTTGTACTCCGACACAAAATAAGCACTTGGACAACTGGCACATCATAATCATGATAAACAATGAAAAACAAAATGACAAGAGCACAAGAGTTGGATTGTAAATGTTATGAACTTTTGCTGGTGTGCAGATCCTTCTCATATGTTTCCATCCACTTGCATTGATAGTGCAAGTGGAGTTTGAATAAAACCATTTCTCCTCCAGGGGGAATGTTTTCTTGTTATGGCTACAGTCTCTCCACAACAGTCCAATGGCTTTGTTCTCATGGTCAGTCTTTACAGCATGTCCATGGCCGATGCATTTTCCCCTAAAGTGGGACAGTCTTAAAATCTCCTGTAGGGGGCGGCAGCTCAGCACTCCTTTCTGGTCTTCAACATCTTGCTGGCATACTTGATAGGGATCCCCCAGCGTCTCATTAGATAGACATCAAACACATAGGCCATCCCTGGCTCCAGGCCCCCGATCACAGCAGTAGTGACGGCCCGCCGAGGATTCAGCTCCTGGAAATACTTGCAGAGAACCCTCTCGGTGTCAGAGCGGGACTCTGGTCCCAGACAGGGCGAAGTTAGAGCCGACGCTCCCCCTGCTTCTGCTCCATGCTCGCCCAGCTTCCTGCGGTACACACAGTACAAGCTTCTTTCCTCTGTGCCCATCCACGCTAGGGTGACGCTGTTGCAACCACGTAACCTGTTGAAGGACTTTATCTGCAAGGTGGAGGGTAGAGATGGGACCCCTCTCCGGTGGTAGGCTGAGGAGGTCTGCATTTTCACTGAAGCCATCAGACCTCCCAAAGCTGGGTCAGCAGCATCAGACATCCTGCTTGGGGTAGTTCCTTCTCTCTCCAAGTGGATGAGATAGGACGGACTTCCCTGGAGCCAAATGTGTGCTAAATCTCCCCCGACAGCCTGGGAGCTCAAAACCTGACCTTTACTTGACACAGTGACCTTGACTTTTTCTCCTCCGCCGCAGCTCTGCAAAGTGAGGAGGCCACTCTGCTGAATGCCCCGTGGACGGAAAGTGAAGAACTGCTCGGAGTTGGAGCCTCTGTCGCTAAAGGTCACCCACCTCAGCTCTCCCTCTCTCAGAGTGACGATCGTAGCCCGAGCCTCCTCATGCGTTCGAGCAAATGTTCCCTTGTACGCCATGCTGGTCCCGTTCAGCCTGTCGATCACAAACACGTCAAAGTAATACTGCGTCTCCGGCAGGAGCTCAGAGACGGTGCAAACGCTCTCTGTCCCCTGACACACACACTGGAGATCAGAATACTCATCAGTGGGGGAAGACGCTGGACTCTGGGCTTCTGGGTAAGAGTCCCACTGCTGCCACCACCACTCTTTCAAAATGGGCCATGCTGTCACTCTCCTCCTCCTCTCCTTCTTTTCTTCTTTTTGGTCGTTTTTTTTCCCTATTTTCTCTCGCGCTGCACAAACACTGGGGTAGTTTTTCTGAGAGTTGGCGAGGACACAGTAATCGTAGCTTTTCTGTGACTGAGGGAGGCTGGTGATGGAGGCACTGGGCGCCCAGCTGAGGGTGACACTGGTCATGCCTACACCCAGAGTGTGAACTCTGTGGTCGGCTGGGAGCAGGGGGAAGGCTCCGGAGGGCCCCGGGCCTTCATGGAGGTACACTGTAGCTCTGGTGTTCTGCTGTTTGGAGCGCAGCCTCAGGATGTAGATGGTGGCATGGGATTTGGAAGGACCCTTGTAGGTGTCAACTGCACTGCCTGTGAAGCTGTACATTTTCTCCTCACTCCCCGGACCTTGCCACCACACCTCAGGCGTACTCTTTTTGCTGCTCCCTGTGTGGAAATACAATAAAAAGCAAAATCCATCGTTACTTCACTTGGATGTTTGTGTATGTATTACTCAGTTCAGAATTAAGTTGATGCAATGCTATTAAGTGAGCAGCAATTGTAATGTACACACACATACCTGACTACAGAAACTCTCTCTTCTCTGTATGGTCAATGTCATCACGCCATTAAATAGAAATGTTTTGTGGATTTCCCTACAATCCTTATTTATTGCAAGGCACAATGCACCAATCAGTAAGTGAAAAGGTGAATACCCATCAGTTTTGTCATGTTTCAATTTAAGAATTAGGTGCCAAAATAATGTGGCTATGTGTAGGAGAAAGATCATGGTGATATTGAATGTGCTTTTGTCATTCGGATAAGGTGCTCAGCAGTAGCACAGTTATACAAACTGTACATATATGAAGGAGTACACACTGTTTTTCACTTTAACAAAGGATTCTGGGGGTTGCAGCAAACACACGCACTGCAAATTAAATGGAAAAAGAACAACAGAACAACTCATCGATGAACCAAAACAAATAATGACACAACGTCAATTGCCTCTTCACAGTCACTCTTCACTATAGTGTACGACGCAACTGGCAAAAAAACTGGCCACAAAAACCCGCCACCACTTGTCTTCACCGTTCACTTCTCAAATGAGACCAAATGTTACTGAATCAAAGTGAATAATTCAGGCTGGCATGGGGACCCACAAGCTCAGGAACTGAATGATTCATGTGTCATTTTCTAACTTCATTATTTTACCATGTAGAGAAGCTTGTTTAGTTAGCCAGGAGAAACACCCACGGAACACTCTGAGGCACATTTTCTTTTCCAGAAATCTTTTTTAGAGCTCAGAAATACTATTACTTTGATTTACTTGGTGCATTTATTGCCATGACTTAACTTTTAAGCCATTTTGTAATTCGTTTTTTTTTTTTTTTTTTTTTACAGTTTATTCAACATTGGGATCAGGAGGAGGCAATGCTTTTTGGTTGATGTGAGTGTTTTAAAGAGATTTTCAAATCCAAAGCCTCATATAAAATGTATGGGAGTGTGACAACCATATGTGATTACACTCGCTCTCTCTTTCCATGCAAGAGATATTTTGGCATTTCGAAGAATTTATAGCATTCAACTTGGGTGCAATGCTGATAAGATGTAGAAAATAAGCTTATCCACCTGAGAGTTTGTGACAGTGACAATTGGAGACAGTCGCTTTTTCAAAATACAAATGCCTCATCAGTGATATTAATCAGTTTATTGATCTATAAGCGGGACATAACATGAAATATGTCCCACTTTTAAACAAGCAATGCAAAGACTTCACACTATGCCATATGATGTTCCAAAAGTAAACTATTTTCTACAAACTCGCATTAAGCAAGATTAGAGTATTTGCCCTCTACTAAATCCCCATCTGTTTGATAGTACAGATAATATCTAATTGATGGTCTTGTCTAAGCCGGATGCAGGGTAACGTGTCTGAAGGTGCAGGTAGGGGTCTTACGGCTCACTCACACTCCAGGCTCTTGAGGGGTTTGTCCTTCAGGCTCCGTGCTGAAAGGCTCCATTCGATGGGGAGGTCACAGGGACTGACAGTCACCGACATCACCGGAGCCTTCTTCTTCAGCGTGAAGTATAGCCTGTGGAGAAACACCACAAATCACAGGAAGAAGTTGTTTGATTCATCACTGCGAATGTCAAAAAGATAACATTGTGTTTCCATTCAGCTGCGAGGTGATGGATGTAGAAAAAATATATCTTTCAGTGCCGATTGTGCCGCCTTCCTTCGGTTCAATGGATGATTTGCAGATACAATGGGCTGGTTAAAATGTTCTTTTTTACAGAAAGCGTAACATTTGTCAACGTGGCTGATGTTGCCAGTCTTTCTATTTGCCTCCATGCTGATCAGTCATTTGATAGCAGATCAGGAGAGGTGACCTGGGATCAGTTGATAAGGCTGCATTGACAGTTTCAGATGAATATCTTCCGTGTGCTGTAACTATCTGGGATCGTGCTTAGCATAGAAACGATTACATCCCTTATTGTGATCAGATGTTTTAGGGACAGTGTTTGTGCATGCTGTATTACAGATTTGCATCTCAGATGGCAGCTTGAGGACATATACCAGTCTCACTCTGGTGGTTTGGTATTATTTTAAAAGAAACAATCCCTGTTGGAAACTCATGAACCAATTTTCAACTATTCACCTTCACAATGACGTCTGAATGAAAGAAATCTGTCTCATTTAAAACCGTGTAATTTCTTCCCAGCTAGTTAAGCAACTGCACGGTTATTTGTCAATAAATATTTGTTTTCCCTCCTTACAAACATCATTATTCATGTTTCTGTGCAGATGGCGGTTGTTTCCAAACAGATGTGCGACACTTTCACTCTCAAGGGCGGTCTGTGGATTATTTAATAGAGTGATTAATTTCAGAATCAATGTTTTCTCTCCATTGTTTGCCATGTGGTTCTGCATGACTGCACCGGTGGACAGACTGCAACACACAGGGAGATGCATTTCTCAATTTTCAGCTCCCAGTTTCAGAAAGCGAGCACTGGCACTGGTGTGTAGGGATCAGGCCAAATGGGCTCGACTTCCTCTCGCTTTCGCTACAGTGGTGCTGGAAACAGCCAGTGTCTCTAAAAGGTGGTCGGAGGATGGCTGGTGACTTGTTATTGAAGTGGAAACACGGGCGAATCTGATGAGCAGGCCTCAAGATTTATTCATGAGCTTTCCATGAACTGCAAATTGGCGAAATCTTCACTTTTTTTTGTTTTGTTATTGAGTTATTTAGTGCGGTGTTGGGTTTCAAAAACATTTACTGACTTGACTTTTTATGCATTTTTCAATTACAGCCAGTGAAGGAAAGAACACTTATTCAAAGGCTGTACTTACATTTTGATGTGCCAATGAATAGGGTATTTCCATTTTCTGCTGACTTCTACTTCTACTCCAACACATTACAGATGGGAATATTCAACTTTTACTTTGTATTTAGTAAGTTTAGTCACTAGATATTTTATGGCTTTGATAAATAATCCAAAAGATAATCGCCAAATAAATGATGATTAATTATTATGGGATAAGATGAGAAAGGACTTTATTGATCCAGGGGGAAATTCACAAGCTAGTAGTATATCAGTAACAAAGTTCAATCTAAACCTACCATTACCAGATGCAACATTAAGTATATATAGTATAATTACTTGTATTAATAGGAGTTGATTTGCTAATATATTTTTGTGCATGTTCTCAATAGAAAAGGGTAATTGAATAATGTATAAATATAAATGCAATAAGATTTAGTTACTTTGGTAATGCTACTTAGGTAGTACTTCTTCCAATAAGAGAAACCACAAGATTGAAAAGAAATGTGTATATTTATTCTTTTTAATTATCTGAGATACTTAAATCTATTTCCATCCCCTCTGCCTTCAGAAGTTGTAACCGTAAAAAGTCCAGATTTACTTGAGTAGACAATTAATTGATTACTGAAAAGTTAATCAACAGATTGATCATCATTGACAATTATTATTAGTTGTGGCCTTAATGGCAATCAACAACTAAACCACCTGATAGTATCCTTCATAAATTTCCCCATCCCATCTGTTCCTACCTGCGGGTGCGTCCTTTGGGGAGAGTTAGAGATGTGATCTTTCCTTCTGGGAACCATGTAGTTGGGCGAAGTGGCACCTCGTTCTCCGGTGCCAGGGAAGAATGCACCCGGGGCCATGAGGAGCCACAAAACAGTACCAACGCTGCACCGAGACACCAGGACAAGGACCCGAGTGCCATCGCTGCTTCTTCTGTCTGTCTCTTTCACTCTTTGACTTTCCTTCCGTCACCACGTCTTGGATATCCCCGGGGTTCTAAGAGCGCATGGTGGAAAGGTCAAGGACATCAATCAGAGCCCATCAGCAACACACACACACACACACACACACACACACACACACACACACACACACACACACACACACACACACACACACACACACACACACACACACACACAGCAATGCACTTAAACACACTCAGTTAAAGTTCTACTGGACCATTCACACAGAAACTAAAGAGCTGTGGCGGCTGATGATTCATTGATATGAAGAAACATCCGTTCCTATTCAGACAGAATTATTCATGCCGTGGATTAGAGATTGCCATGCTATGTTTCTTTGGGGTGTGTGTGTATAGCACAGCTTGACACTCACTGTAAGACATCGCAGTACTTTTCAAAGTGTGAAGTGGGTTTCTAATATCACTCTGAAGTCCGTGCCTTTACATCTACATTTCTATTTTTAGTCGGGGGAGTTCAGATGAGTCTGTTCTGTAAATCATGGTTATTAGCAGCCATTTTATCAGGAGGAAGGTGACGCCATGCTGATGTGGAGAGAAGTACATAAACAACACCTGGAGGTGCTCTGATGCAGTCAGACCCAATCAGCATACATAAACGCAACGCCCGACAGGAGCTGGTATCAGATTATTCTGCCTGTCCTTTATACTATTTCTTTCACAGTGTTTCTCTTTCTCCTGTCTTTTGGGTGTATATATTTATATATGTGTGTGGTTGTGATTTAGTGATAGTGGAAAGGATGATTACAGGTCTCAGTGTTGCTCTTGCTCCCCAGAGACGACACATTTGTTCAAAGTCACAGTCTTCACAACAAACTCCCCGCCTTCCTCTAACAGGGTGTATTATGTCAATGCTGTTTCCTATAGATCAGATGACAATCACAGTGGAACCATGGAGGCGCCGGCTACAGAAGGTACATCTAAGTCTTTCAGGCCCCGGGACACACGGAGATCCAAACTCACAAACCGGCGCACAGCTACAAAGTCACACCGAGGCGCCTGCTCATTATCCTTGCAAAGAAAAAGGGGAGTGAACGACCCATAAAGCTTTAACTGAGAGACATGCAGCGGGAGAGAGGCAGATTGAAATGGGAGGGAGGGTGGTGAGGAAGGGGAGGCTGAGGAAGAAAGGGCTGTGGAAATGGAGAGCAAGAAGAGGAGGATGTTGGATCCCGGAGTAATTAGAGGGAAGGAGAGGGAGAGAGGAAAAGAGGAGAAAGTGGAAAAGAGGAGGTTGGAATCAGATGGGAAAAAAACATTATTGCCATGCAACAAGGTTGCAATGAATTTGTTTCGGTGTTTTAGCCAGACACATGAGGCTGATTGGTGTTTACTTTAGCCCCCATGTCGAATGGGTTCTAATGTGTCACACATTACCAGCCGGCTGCTCAACCTCACACTCCCCCTCAATCAGTCTCCATAAAAATGAAGACACAGTAAAGCTTGGCGGGCTTGTTTCTTCAAAACGCAGCCGCTGATCAAAAATGCCTACAGCTCCTCAGCAAATTATGGCCAATTGAATTTTCATAAGGCAAAAAGGCTGGGTCTTACAGAGAGAGAGAGAGAGAGCTTAGTGGACTTAACCACCGCCCTCTATAAATAAATACACACTCCCCTTTAAACACAGGAGCTCATGACTTTGATGGTCCCGCTCACTCTCTGCTCTTTTTTCTTCTTCTTTTCAAGGGTTTCCTCTTTCCATTATGTTTATCCCAGACTGTCAAGTGACTGCATTTATTCTGGATAGTGTTTGGGTTTTAATTAAGGATATTCCAACCCTGCACAGTTTGTCTTTTTCTCTCTCTCTCTCTCTCTCTCTCTCTGCCCTTCTTTTTCTGCCTGCTTTTCACTTCATCTGGCCCCTCATTTAGAAGTTGATGCAGGCTCAGTTTCAGAGGGACAGGTTGAGTGCTGTGTGCTGTGTGTCCGCACATTGTACTCACTATCTTCTATCTCCCTGAGCTCTGGCAGGACCATCTGCCTTCTGTTATCTGTGGGCAGATTAAATGGCATGGGATGGTCCCTGCAGGATCCGTTTTCCCCCCCAAACTACTACGGGCAAAGAAACTGGCCTCTGGTCCATGATGGGAGTTGACGAGATGACAACGGGGAAAACTGCAATGACCATGGAACTTGATAGGATTTTACGCTAGATTTTTTTACCTCGCTGCCTGAATATATTAACCCTTCTCCACGTTTTCCTTACTTTCATTGTCCCTCCGTGCATCTCTCATGCACTTTCCTACAGTATCATGCTTTTTTTTTTATGCATACTTTGTATCTGCCCTTTCTCTTTTTTATCACTGCCTCACTCCACAGACATACTTTTCTTTCCAATGACGTTATGTAGTCAGAGAGAGAAAAAACAGACAGGGACATACAATAAAACAAACAGATGAGCACTGCGTTCAAACATCAAGAAAAAACCCGATCCTGCAACAAATGAAAAGTACCCAGCTTTTAAGAAAAACCCTCCAGAGACCTTGATCCAAAGGAACAAGTTGCTGACTTACACATCCTGTTGAAATATGACACACTCACTCACGCATGCTCTGCAAGGACAACAACATACAAGCATGCATCACCCTTACCTTCTCTCAGTGCACGATATCCTCTCCTGCGCAGGGAGTGAGGGATGGGATCAAATGAGAGAGGGAGTGAGGATGGAGGAGGAGGAGGAGGAGGAGGAGGAGGAGGAGAAGGGGATGAGAGCCGGGCGCTAAGAGAGGAGGAGCGACAGCAGGTTGCAGTCGGGTGTTCTTCTGACTCCCATGGGGTGATGCTCACTCCTTCCTTCAGGAGGTGTCTCTCCAGGGCTCAGGTGTCCCCTCAGGGCTGTCCCACCTGCTCTTTACCCTGGTGTGGTCCCTCTTCACCCTCGTCCTCCTCACTCTCTTCACACGTGGAGGCTTGTCCTGCTAAACACTGTGTGAATGTCATCCGCTCAGTGGAGCTTTGTGTCCCCCTCTTGTCTTCTCGTGTTACCCCTGTCACTCTTTCATCCCCTTTTCCCTCTGTTTACCTGGAAGTGAACAGAGCTTTCTCGCAATTTGTGTGTGATTGTGTGTGTTTGTGTGTGTTTGTGTATCTGAATGTGCAATCTGAGAGTGGGTGAGTGTGAGGGGGCAGGCGGTGAGGTCGCTGAATGGGGGTGGTGAAGAGAGAGAGAGAGAGAGAGAGAGAGAGAGAGAGAGAGAGAGAGACTTTGCATTGTTAAGAGCAGCATTAGGGAAAGGGATGTGATGTAAAAGTGAAATACATTAACCGTTCTCTGGCTGCTCTGATAACATCTGTATTAAGAGAGCGTTTCCGACTGACTGTTGGAGGTTGTTCAGACTGACTTTAAACAATCATCAAATGCAAGGACGGATTATTATATTTATCCAAATATTTCTTGTTTTCTCTGACATTAAAACAAACTAAAATATGAATCGTGTTTATTAGAAACACTAACTGGACTGTTGGAGGTTTTTTTTTCTGTTCAGCAAAATAGTTTCACTTTTAAACCTAAAGGTGGGGTAGGTAAGTTTGAGAAACCGGCTCGAGATACACTTTTTGTTATATTCCATGGAATGCTCTTAACATCCCGATAGCAATGAATATCTGAAGTGCTTTGACAAAAAATCCATAAAAACATCTCATCTGTGGAAGCCGTAGCGCTGTAAAAAGCACGACCAATCATTTTAGCCGGCCCGGCTAAAATAACTGGATGGCCTACCTGCCTGTCAGCCTTCCATCTGTGCACAAACTTATCTCGTTCCCTCATTGGTCATGTGCGCGTTCGTGTGTGTTGGAGGAGGGGCTCTGTAAGGAAGTGGCAGATTTTTTCCGGCTGTGTATTTTCAAATTCTAGCGCACTCGAGCTGGTTTCTCCAAAATTACCTACCCCATCTTTAATATTTATTCCATTCAATTATAGAAATTGTTTTTTTTCTGAAATTATTAAAATTAAAATTATAAAAATAGGACGCACAGTCATCATCACTTATGTGTTGCTGGCCAAGGACTGAATAATGTATTTATATTTATCATTTAATTTTCTATACTGTATTTTGCTTTTCACAGTTAACAAACATCAGTTAACAAAACCCAAATGTATCACATGTTGGGCACGCCTGCAGCATGATACTCTTTATACTGAGGTGTTTTTATTAATAATGTTTTAATCAGGATGCATGTGTTTGGAAAGTAAGAAGCATAAAACTAAACAGAATTTGGATCGTACTATAATAATAAATAATAGATTTAATACTTTAATACTTAGATTTGATACTGCATAAGTTGTGTCTCTTATTGATATTCAACATAGCCCCCATTTACATCAATGCATTCATTGGTTCCTAATTCTTCATTCAACGTGGAGGCATGCAATAAAACAATGTTTTCTTCAGGAATTCAAGGTATCATGAGGTAAGTCATTTATACATTTTGTGGGTGAAGTATTCCTTTAACAATAAATCTCTCTCTATGCATATTTTTCTCCTCTAATCCTTTGCATTCTTGATTTCAGTCTGGCTGAAGTGAGGGAAAATTGTTGCATTTAGGCTGGTATGCTCAGTGTTTGCTGCCTGGGGCTTGGTTTCAGTGAATCCTGTCTGTGGAGTTGAAATTAAAAACCTGTGCCCGCATATCACAGTAAAGGCACAATGTAATGGACTGGAAATCTACCGGACAGAAACTATAGAGTCTCCATACAGGACGGCCATATTGAAGGCTTTATGTCCTTCACCTATAGGTCAATTGTAGATCTCAGAGGATTGTGGGCATTCATATCAGTGGCTCTCCAACCCAACCTAGCCCTCTTATCTCCACACAATGGTGGGCCTCATGTACCGTGCTCTCTCTCTTGAGCTCTTTAATCAATATCATTAGGAAAATAGAAAGAGGCTCGCCACATTGTGTGCTAACTCCCCCCTTCCCTCTCTGTGATGGGGCCTTTTCTCTCTCATTCACAGGTACTTCAGTGTAGGGCTATTGAGGTCGCTGTGAATGGGACCCACTCCACCCGAGGGAATATTGTCTGACCGGAGGCTGCAATCTGACAGACCCCCTCTCTGTCTGCGCCATCACTTAAAAGGAAGATGAAAAATGTGGCACATGAGCGCTATTAATAAATGTATCACAACTTGGGATTTTATTTCAGAGTGAGGACCTTTTGCTGCGGATGGACTCTCTTTCAAAGCCACCAAGTATCCCTCTCCGTGCGCTGGCCCACTTTACAGTCCCTAAGAAGTTCTGAAAGTCTGCAATCTGGCAGAGCGTGATACGGCAGCATGCTTTTGAAGACCGGATGGTGATTAACCTTAGAGAGATTACTGCACACATCGTGTATTAGCTGCTTTCTAGCGACTTTTGTGCAGTTTCTTAGGAAAAACCTGATTTTCGGAAACATGTTGTAAGTTGTTTTCCCAAGATTTTGGACATCTGTCGGACATCTGTCAGACCTGGATCTGATGCGAAAGCTTGGGTGACACACTCACACGCTCTCTGTTTCAATGCCATCGTGAATGGCCTGAATATTTCTTTTGATCCACACAGCTCCTCTCCTCTCTTGCTCAATAATTTACAGATATACATTCACCGGACAAACTCTATTTACACAGCGAGTGACAGAAAGTGGGAGTTAAAATTTCATTTGGCGTAATTGCATGAAAAGAAACTGCAAAACTGGCCTTTTCATCTATTATTGATGTCTGCTTACAAGCCATGCATAATGCAAAGGGCCGTCTTTATGACAACCATGTATTAAATATCATGGTCTGTGGGTCGAGGGGCTCGGCCTGCTTGTTTTTTACTGCCACTGTTAACTGGCTTTATCATTGACTGAGTAACAGCCTACATGTACAGTGTTGTAAAAGCAAGGCGAGAAAGAGGGATTGACAGTGAGAGAAATAAATAGGGAGAGACGAGATGAAATGGGGGGACATGAGGGAGGGAGTGCTAGCTGACAACGGGTTAACAGGAATCCTTATTTTTAACAACATGTCATCACCAGTCGCCCATCTGCTCCTGTGCTCTCACAGTCTCTTGGGAAAGAGAGGGAGAGTGTGTGTGTCTGTGTGTCTATGTATGTGTGTGTGTGTGTGCAAGAAAGAGAGTCATACAAGCAAGCCATCACAGATCAGATCTCTGATCAGCACCAAAGGAGGAGGAGGGGAGACACAAGGTTAGAGAGGTGGGTGGCAAACAGATCCCTCTCTCCTCTAATATCTAAATAGGGTGTGACAGGGGGGGACAGTAGGAGACGAGGTGAACCACGTGCGTGTGTGTGTCTGATAGTGCATGTGTGTGGGTTTGACAGCAAAGTAAAGTAGGATTAGGTGGACCAATCTACAACTGCCCTTTCTGTGTTTGGATGGGGGAGGATGGAAAGAGGTGGTGGTCCTGGGGTAATGAGGGAATCTATTAGAAGAGAGGAGGGGTGTATGAAGACACAAAGAGAGAGAAGGAGGAGGTGTGTATACCATGCTGGACCTTCAGGGGTGGCCCCATCAGCTCATTTTATTATTATGTTTCTGAATAAAGGAAGTTGTCCCTAGCTGGGGAAGAAAGGAGTGCTTGAGGAGCGATGTTTGTTGGAGGAGGAGGTGGGGGCACTCGCTCCGCAGGTCACTCATGATTAGAAAATACAGTTCCATCTCAGCTCAGTACAGTTTGTGGCTTTGTACTGTCTCCCAGCCTGTCTTCCTTGTTTTTCTCCCTTTTTCACTCGCCAAGAAGAACTGCAGCCCTCGAGTGCTAAGCTCCAAAAGTTTTTGAGTGAAAATCTGATGGAATGAAGACATCTTGCTTTGATATTTATGATGATGCACTTTCTGCACGGCATGTAGAACACGCAGTCCTCGTTTGCCTCGCGCCTGCAATGAATCTGCATCTCGCCCCCTTTCTTCATCTTTGTCTTTCCAATGTCTTTCTCTCTCACCCCCTTCATCCTTCAGGCATGGTAAATGTGAAGGCTAATTAGTCCAGAGAAACCAGTCCCACCAAAGCACCGACCCCAGGCCACACACACACACACACACCCCTATTGATCATGTAGCACCAACACAAGCAACAGCACCACACAAAAACAGAAGTGAACAATCAAGATGCAACAAGAGTTTTTACATCAGCCTGTTTATACATGTACTAAAAGTCAGCGAGATTTCACTACGCAAGTTTTTACGACCTTGACAGAGGTCAAGTGTTTCAAATATTCTGCATCATGCTCAGAGATGCTATTTGCAGAGTCTGCTGTGAAGGAAATGTTTTGCAGCTTCAAAACCTTTTTTTCTTGCGTTTCTTCTATACCCGCTTCCTCAGACATCCCTTCCCCCCTCTCACTCTCCGTTCTCAGTCTTTCCCTCATTTCTGATCCATTTTTTATGCATTACTCCATTACTCTCAACTCCCATTTACAGTGCATTACCTCCTCCCATCTTCCACAAACACACTTTATACTTCTCTCTCCTTCCTTCAGCCACTTTGCTTCTCTCCTTCCCTTCCTTGCTCAGTGCATTACGACACTTTCCTCTCCTTCTCCCCTTCATCCCCTTTATAATCTCTTTGTCTCTTCTCCGGTCACGTCATCCCATACTTAGCATTTCTACCCCCTTTATCTTTATTTCCCATCTAGTTTGTCATTCAGTGTACATCACGCTGTCTGTCTGCACTGCTCTCATCCTCCCTTTTAATTGGCCATTCAAAGCATGCCATATCAATTGGTACATAATATTGCCTGTTGTCTCTGCTCTTTTACAACACAGATGTACAAATGTCAGCGAATGGAATTACCAAGACTGGGGGTGAGACATTTATTTAAACACATGAATGCACAGACAACCAGCAGACAGTAGAGATTTGATGAGGTTGTAAATCTCTGCGTTATGAGCTGCAGTACTGGTCGAGAGCAGATGTGTGAGCAGTGTGTAGAGATGCCATCCTGTAGCTTTTAGATAACTGTGGTGATACATTCTTCTGCAAGTTCTTCAAAGTAAAAGAAATGCAAGAAGGACTTCATGGCCATTTTAAATGTCAAAGATGGTTCTCTTTGATTGTAGGACACAGCTTGCGGGAGCCCATTCTCATCGCTGTAGATAAAACAAACAAAAAAAGCAGCAATATATTATTTTGGTTGGAAACAACCGGTGAAATAACTGAGACAAATTAAATACTCTGAAGAAAATTGGTTTTAATGACTAGGAAAAAGCATGTTTTAAACAAGATATTTGAATGTATGTGTGTGAAATTTAAGTATTCAAAAGTGTTGATGAGGTCAACAAAGGTCAGAATGTCTTCACTGAAAGTTTTTTGATGACTGTTTTTTAATTGGCTTCTCGGGAGTGTACCAATTTTATGAATGTGCAAAACTAGATTGCTGCCCAAATGAATGAGCATAATCATTATCCAGGAAATTATTTTCCTTAGGAGAAGGTTCATGATTTATACCGTCATTTGGAGTGAAACTTGAGGCAAAATGTATAGAGGAACATGAATCATTAAGTATCCCATTAAGCTGGTTGAGATGGCTTTGCTCTTCTTCAGCAGAAAAAAAATGACATAGAAACCGTACAGTTAAAAAGGGGCTTAAAGTAAGCTTTAACCTTCAGCAATATCTGTCACCAGGAGGAATACTCACACATGAAATGGTAGAACCAGGCCTCAGTGTGATCCACTAGACAGGTTGTCCACTCTTGCAGGGTCACCTTCCTGTTCCTGTCACTGTCACATGACCTGCGAACACAGCACATTATAAAACATAGTGACTTGACATGCATTAACCCATGCCCTTATGAACCTATGCAATTGTTACATGCACACACTACAACATGACAGATTTATACACATAGTATACATGTATGGAAAGTGCATTGGGGCTCAACATCAGCCATTGTCTTTCACCCCGCAGCTTTATCTCTGAAGGGTACTCCTTCCATTTGTGTTAATCCATGGGCAGCGGGAGACACAGTGGGTAATAAACATTATCATTGCTGGGAATGGCTTGACATTGACACAGCCAGCCCCTACACCCACAAAACCTGTCACTGCAGACTGGCAGAGAAAAGGGGGGTTGGGTGGGAATATGGATGGTACAGAAAGAAGGAGAGATGGAAGGATGCGAGAATTAGTGAAAATGAAGTAGGAGAGGCAGAAGAGAGTCTATTTGAGGAGGAAAGTAGGAAGCACAGAAGGGGGAAAGAAGTGCTTCAACGTGGAGGAGGAGTTGGATGATGGAGAGATGGTGTGGTCATGAGATCGGAGGGGAGGAGGACACAGGAAGCGGCTGTTGGCATTGAGGATGAATGGATAGATGGCGTGCAGAGAGAACAGCATGGTGGGAGGTGCAGCTTGGTCACAGAGCGGGGGCGAAATGCATCGCCGTGTCACATTTTTAACCCTTGGCGTTTCAGTAATTAGCTAGAGAGCAACATATTGCGAGAGACAGAAGGTCCACATTACGAACCTGTGTGAGACATGAGGTGATGGTCATCAACACTGCCCTTATGTTATTGACTGCCCAGTAACCTTGTGGAAAGTTGGATTTTGCCTTCTATTCAAATAAGCTGTGTATTCATATATATATATATATATATTATATATCGATCTTTTTTTTTTTACGCTGCTGGACAGTCTTGCACTAATGTACATTCTCAAAGATATAGAAGTGACTGTTATTTTGTATATATTGATTGTTCTGCTTTTTTATTGTGTGCATATGTATAAATGTGTCTTTTGATTGTGTATATATAGGTATATACATATTTATATATATATATTACTTTTTGTATTCGGGATTGTGGGAAACGGTATTTCGATCTCTCTGTCTGTACACACAAACTGAAAGATTGGCAATAAAGTTGACTTTGACTATATATATATATATATATATATATATATATATATTCCTCCCATACTTCTGGCCTCAAGAAAGTTTATTCAAATCTAAGAATGTAACATTTGAAATGTGAATACTTTGATGATACATGCTTCGGGATTTTCAGGGGAAAAAACCATGCCAATATGAAATTCAAACATGTGGCAGATAGAACAATCATGATATAATTTCTCCTGTGGTCCAACAGCAAATCCTTTGGGGCAGCGCTGTATCGTTAGCAGCTAAATGTGGTACTGACTGAAAGAATGTGGTACTGACTGAAAGAATGGTACAGCACAATGCTCCAGTGGCATCCTCTTGTATCGCAGCTTCCTCAGGTCCCTGCGGCTCAACTTGCCATCGTTGTTCTGATCCAGCATGGTAAATCTTTGCTAAACAGAGAGCAGAAGAAGGATTGAAATAAAAGAAGCATCAGGTTCAACTTATCATTTGCACTGGTTATTTAACATGCATGACAAACAATGAAATAAATATGCATTGTTGTCGTGAATGCAACATAAGTTCCAGGGGTAGCAATGTCAGTCTGCAGCTATTGGATGGATTGGCATGACATTTATTACAAACATTAAGGTCTTCAGAGGATGAATTATTGATAACCTGACTTTTCATATTATGCCATCATCAGGTCAAAGTGTTATGACCAAATTCCAGCAAAACTCGTGACAATCAGCATCAGTTGTAGCCGGCTGGCGGCTAATTGCTAATAAGCACTTGCTAAGCTTAGATGGTAAACATGATAAATAGCCTATAAGCTAAACACATGGGTAAGCATCATCTTGTAAGCATGCTAAAGCTGAGACGAGCATGGCTGCTATTTTCATGGCGTAATTTGTCCTTGCCTGATTTGACATTGTTGAAAGACAAAATTCTGGATTTGGTCGTAGAGATGAATAAATGGTTTCATGCCCATTATCAGTACATGGTTTTTCTCACCTTCAAAAATACAGCATGAGTTTTATTTGTATTTACTTGGGGCCAGGAGGTCAATATAGCTGGCGTGGGATATTAAGTTATCCCTCCATTCAACATCTTATTGAATAATTTAGTGATTATTGACCAAATGCTATTCATACATGGTGTTTTTGAGAGGCACTGTCTCATTCTGTGGACGACTACACCACAAGCAACACAAGAACTTGCCACTTACACCAGGTTGTTAGCATCGATTTCCTGCTGGACAATGCATGAAAAGCAGTTTGTATATTAGCCCAATGAGGGTGTCTGGTGTAAAAAAAAACGTTATGTTCAGTGTTAAGTTACACCGGGCGTGAAAATGATCCCTTGGCATATTCTTCTTCCGGCTGTACTTCCTTTAGCATTACATTTTGTTGTGGATATTGATTTCATTTGCATCATCATTAGATGAGATAATAATAGGTCATAAATCATTTTTATTACTAAACAATTATCTTCACCCCTTGGGTGCAGACTTTTGGTGTTTGGCATTCTGCTCCATAGGCTTACATTAAGAAGGCAATAGAAAACTAGCACTTAACACCCGTAATATTATAGGACACACACATTTAGTTTTGCAAACAAACTGCGCAAAAGAGAAGGTGCGTTATGCAGTCTGTTGATGTTGATATGAATATTGATCTACTTGTGTATGTATTGTTAACAACATACCGCTAGCTGGCTGTCTTGAGAAGAAGGAAACAAATGTAAGAATCGCAAAAAACTGGAAACCCATGTGATGTTTGTTTAACCATTTCTTATATTGAAAGGTCACATTTATTTTCAAAAGCTATATCATGTGACACAATGACCCAAAATCAATTAATCAGCATTGACACTGGAAAAATGAGACACACCTATTTTTATTAGATATGGAGTCACCTGGTCACATGACAGCAAAGGTATTGAAAATAAATGGTTGAATTTTAAATCAAGACCTTTTAATACTTTAATATTTTTCAGAAAAATGTCATATAAAGAGAAGAAGAACTAGAATTAATGAAAAGGAAGTGTGTGGTATGTGGCCAGTATGGTAATAATTCCGATACGGGTCCCTGGGTCAGATGACATGGAAGCTATTAAAACAATTCCCCAAAAGATGGTCATTGTAGACGTGTATTGCCACTTGAAGCATGAACTCTCAGCTACCTGTGCTAGTAGTGTCCTCTGGGTGTGGCTCAGGCAGCTCTGGGACGGGGCAGCGGGGACGTAGGACTGCCCCATACGACTCAGGAGCAGAAACCAGTCCAGGAGACGATATGGAAACTGGCCTAACTCCTCCTCAGTGCATCTAGACCTGGAGACTGATCAAGACAGATAGCAGAGCTCATTTGGCATGTTGCAGTACACAGTGGAAATTGTGTGTAATATTTAATGCTGTGTGTGTTTATTACCCAGACAGGGTCCTGTGTGAGCCAGTGCTGTGTGGCGCCTCTTTCTGCAGGCTTCTTTATGCAGAAAACACTCATTCCCATAGGTCTTTCCCAGCACACTGCACACTGGTGCCCTCTGCCTGATCACATGAGCCAGTGCCCCAATGCAAAACTTTATGTAAGGTGCACAGCCAGATAAAATAAACTGCTGGAACTTTATCCCTAAATCTACATATTTCTTTCTGATTTGATATGATTATAATTAACAATATCCTACAGTTAATAAGCAATTTTGCATATGATTCTTTTCACTACATTTGCTGGTCAAATACAGGCAATTGTCAAAATACTTGCAAAATAAGTAGACGTGTACTTGATTTAAATGCCACGAAGTGTTTTTACCGTGGACAGGACTGAGGACAGACACACTTGGGGACACAAACTCCATTTTCTTGAACTACCTGGCACCAAGATCCCGTTGGACTGTGGCATTTCAACAGCTCACAAAGCTTCTCTGAAACAGGAAGATACATTTCTTCATAACACTGTTTTCTGTTTCCTAGTTTTACATTTGTGTTTTCTCTGCCATTACAGGCCAGTGTTGATAACCACTTATTCATCATGTAGCTCTGATTAAAGGCCTTTTGGATAAAAGCATCATATAAAATGTCTAGCAAGCATCTATTTAAAAGGATGACATTTGACAAGAGTGGTGGATAAAAAAGAAAAGTTAGTTAAAAGAAGAAAAGTAAAGCAAATTAAAATCACATTGTTACGTGCCAGGCAGGCTGTACTTGTGTGGTTTTCTTTCCCTCCTGTGTTTCTCTCTTCTCCCTGTCTTCTGCACAGCTAATCAGCAGCTGATCGGAATCTGCCTGTGCACCTGAATCTGATGGCTGATTGGATCTCCTCAAAATGAATGATGGGACAACCACCTTGTTTTCAATCATCATACGATACATTCTTAGCCTTAAATGCAAAATGTTGCCCAAAATGTTTTGAAATTGAATGACAATGCAACAATGATCGATGCATTTAGTATGAATTTTTACTTCAAGCCAACATTATGGTCTCCTTAACCCCAAACTGTGATGAGCCAGGCATTGTTGCCTTTTATGTCCTATTAAATAAAACATACCTTACTGTGTGTACACGATTTATCCTACTGGCATAAAGCCACATTCCTCGACTGTAAGTCTTACCTGGCTCCACTCTGCCAATATACGGTCTCAGGCTCTCCTCGGCTTGTCTCTGTTTGCGCTGGGCTCTGCCTCCCTGACACACACACACACACACACACACACACACACACACACACACACACACACACACACACACACACACACACACACACACACACACACACACACACACACACACACACACACACACACACACACACACACACACACACACACACACACACGATTATTCCCTATCGTGTTCCGAGCAGAGCTGACTGGATGAAAGGATCATATGCTTTTCTTTTCATCACATTCCACAGGCATGCACTAAACTCAGGTATTAACTTGTCAGTCATTGAAGACCTATTGTCTTAAAATGTGGATCATGAGCCTAAAGTAATGTGTCCCCACTATTTAATCGTCTATGTTTTCATCTGTGCTAAAGATCAGAGTTCATATATAAGAAAATCTGTCAGAGTTATGTAAAAGATATTTAAATAAAACTGTTAAATTAAACCAAGATGAAATTGGTATGCATTTTATCACATCCATCTCCTTCCATACGACCTTATTCCAAACTTTTATTTCCAGAAACTTTGTAGTCAGAGCCAGGTCGACATCTGCAGCTAAAGTTCTCCCAGATGGGAAACAGGTGCAATGCTGACCAGAAATGGACTGGGTCAATGCGTTTATGAGATACTGTGTAAACACCTATTATAAAGCAATCATGATGACTGGAAAAGAACAAATGAAGAAACACAAAAAAACAAAACAGCCATGAGATTCTTTACCATATTTGTAGCCCTATTCATGAACAAATCTGAGGGTATTCTTTGTGCCCAACTAGGTGGTAATTTTTAATACAATTTAAGAACATTTAGACATTACCCAAGACACATTTACAGTAGACTCACCGTGGTTGTACAAGTGTGTAGACTCAGGAAAAGAAACAAAACAAAGGGCAAGCTCAGGTTCATGGCTGTAACATCAAATCGGCTGCAAGAAGAGATTCAAATGTTCCTGCAGAAGGAAAATATTGGATTTATTCAAACAGATCGTGCAAACATGGCTGTGGTTGCAATTTATGTCGAACATTGTGTGAGATTGAATAACACATTTGTTTCATTTTCCGGCAACAACCCCACTCTAATTTTACATTTATCGATATCAATTACTCTTGAGTTAATGCTGATGAATAAATATTGCTCAAGGACTATCAATTTACCAAGATAATGTACCATTAATAGATGCGTTTATGTCTGTGGTGTCATTTACATGACTATTATTCTATTTCCAGTCATTAGGATAATAGAGCGGGAATCAATGCAGCTCATTGAGTCCCAAGAAAAACAATAATTTTCCATCTCAGAGGAAACAGAGGGTTGAATTACACTGAGAGGACATTCAGGATTTCAGCAGAGGAAGTTATTATAGTCTGTCAAGTCATTCTCTATCCCCCTGCCTGCTTGAATAAAAAAACTTCTTACCTGGGCCTCTGTCACTCTTTTTTTTGTTATTCCCTTGTTGGTGTTCTCCTTCTTTCCCTTGTTGCATGATATTCCTTAGTCTCTCCGTCTCACCGTCTTCTGGGCAGCCTTCCTCAGCAGTCTTACTTTTTACTTGTATTTGATCCATCTATTTTTACATCCTTGCCTTATCTAACCCCTCCTCTCTGCATCTCCCTGTCTGTCTGACTTTCTTCCCTTCACATTATCTCCTTGTTGCAGCTACTGCACAGGTATGTGAACTCACTTGAAGAGATTGTGCTGTTGATGCTGAGATATGGAAATAAGAACAGGAGTTTTTTTGTGGTGTGGATTTCATCGAAGTTGGCACTTGAAGAAGAAAAGATGAACAAGCCAGAGTAATTATGTGGTCACATTTCTTCTTATCTCGCTGTCTTTCTCAAATTAATAGTCACTTTGTTTTTCAGACACACATAAGCACGTACCCAAAGGTAGAAACGAATGAATATGATTAAATTAACTCTCAGGGGCAATACAAGGTAAAAGGCTGCTCTCTGGTGGTTATAATGATGAATAACAGTTTCACTGACATGGGAAACATTTTGTGGGTCTACTGCAGCTAAAATCACAACATCTTATGTATTTGTATTTGGTATATGTCCTCCTTGAAGGAAGACCATCGTTTAGTCAACACTTATTTTGATTAATTTACCTCTTTAAATAATGAAGGGAACCATTCTTCAAACGTTTTCCCTGTTGCTCACTTGAATATTACATTTAGAAGAAAACACAAAGCAAAAAACATGAATTAGTAAAACAGAAAAAAAAAAATTAAACAAACATCATTAAAAAGTTAGTAGCTGTTGGTAAAGCAGCATTTTTGTTAGTGTTCTGTTTGTTGTGATTTAGTGCATCTTAGTTAAGGGGGTCAACAGGGGCTCATGAAGGGGGCCTTGTGCGGTGATCCATTGCCAAATTTATTCAGATTATACAGGAATGTTAGATCATATGACACTCAAATTACACCAATACCACCATGCATTTGGTTGATCACCATGCGTTTGGGCAATCATATCTATAATATTCTAATATATGCAAAAGATGAAGCTTTGTATACATCTTAAACAACCAATGTTGTGACACTCACTAATGTTTTTATAATAAAAAACTCTTAAGAATGCATTATTATGTATTTTCTAGCAGATTTGTGTTAGTTTAACTCTCTTTGAATCTCATATTAAAACAACTAGTATATTTGGATGCTAATTTTATACTGAATTTAAATTATCCTCTGCGGTCCTGCATTTTCTTCTTATTAGTAAAATATATCAGTATGCAACTGCAACTGTACAATATTTAATTGGAAGGAAACGAAAATGAATGAATGAATGCCCCTCAAAATATTTGTTTCCAGCCCCCCAAACCTTCACCAATTGATAACGATGCAACATATAAATACACATAAATCAATTAAATAAAAATGAATGAGAATAATATTAAGTATAGGACAAAAACAAATACTTAAGTAATTTCTTACTGATACTTTGTGTGTGCGCAGTTGTGTTGTGTTGTGTGTACGCGCCTACGTCATTGTATACATTATGGTTTACGTCTCATTATAAACCGACGTCATGTCATCGGTAGCGGGAAGACTGTAGTTTACAAGCTATGTTGTTTACGGTGAACGCAGCCATTTGACACTTTTAGACACCCAAAACAAACAAACAACAACAACAATTTATTAAAGTAAAGGTTAACATGCAGGAACACCGAAAACAATGTCAAATGTAAGCAAATGAGCACTTTGAGGCTAGCCTGCGAAGTCACCCTTTGAGACCCAGGTGACATTAACGCTCCGCCCAGCTGGGAGCGAGAGGACGGTGCTGCCAGTCAGAAAGATAAACTGCTCTGGGAAGTCAGTTAGCACCGTGAGGTCGTCTGCTGTGGTTTGTTTATTCTCATATTTAGGAGCTGTTTTCTATGAGGATTTTTACAGCCCGGATTAATGTTGACGTCCTCCCGTCTTTTTCAGTCGGTAACGCTCGGTGTCATTAGTTTATCCGTGTTGTCATCGTGACAGTTAAACTAGCGGCTAAAAGATAGAGTAGCTTCAGGCTATTTTATCCTTAAAGTGGAATTACTTCATGGAAATACGAGGATTCCCATTTGTTTATTATCCACTAAGCTAAATGTACGGGACTCGAAAACAGACTTGACATGTCAAGAAGCTTTTCATTGAACTTGTGTAGTGGCTATGGGCTAGCCATCAATTCACATCAATGAATCCTAACTGTTTTAAACGGAAAGTGAAAGACTAACCGCCTCTGCTTTACTTTACAACATGTTATTTAAAAGCTAAGAAGAACACGATGGAGTGTTTGCTGACCCGTAATTGAGGTTGTAAACATGAGTTTCACAGCATAAGGTAAGTTGTTTTTCGGTTACATAAGTGGTGTTATGATTGTGAAATGAATGATAGGAAAACAGTAACCGTGTTGGCAATATTTGCTGCCTATTCATACATCTCCTTATTTCTCTGTTTGAGTATGGGCATACATAGTTGCTATATACATTTAAACTAACAATAACTCATGAATGTAAAAAGGCTTTGATGCAGTAGTTATTAATCCTCATGTTGATGCCCAGTGAGGCAGAATAGGCCATGTTTCTAACCTCACAACATCATGCCCTTGAAAGAGTTACTGTACCATGAATGAGGATGACCAGGCCATTTATGTAATAAGCATATCAAAAGCAACTATTATTTAACACATGATAACAGAAGTTGCACACAGACAGTGATTTCATATTGTAGTATTTCGTCTTGACAAGTCTCTCTATATGGCTCAGTAGTTAAGTGTAACTCTATCTTGTTTGAGACACACCACTGAAATGTGTATTCCTCATGCACTGGTGAGCATTTAAGGGTAACTTAAGATGACTCATGGGCCTTCATGCTCCCCTCAGACATGAGTTCAAAATGAACCAGGGTTTTCTATACCATGCAGTGCAGCCTCACTTATTCATATTTTTATACCAGAACTGAAGTTGCTGTCGGTCAAGTCTCATAACTATGTGTGTGCACCATTTAAGGCTGTGGTCTATAACAGCCCAGACAGTGAAAAGTGCCATGGCATCAATGTGCCAACACACATTAAAATAAGGCTTGACTTATTGCCCTTAGTGTAAGTGAGATGGACACTCTTTTGGTGCTCCAGTGTTTGGGTGTGGTCACATTTACACACTGTATGCACTCACACACACGCAAATCCATGTGTGTGTTCCTCAGGCACCTGTTGGCATAGGTCCTGGAGCGCCACCTTGGCTGAGGGTGTGTTTACAACTTGATTCCCCCCAACAACAGCTGAATGTCTCCACCATGTGCCTGCCTTCTTAAGACCCCCCATATTGCAGTTCAATATGTGAGGGTTTTCCCAGACTGTGTCTGCCTGTCTTAATGTGTGCCCTTACCATCAGCGTCTAGCTATGCGTGAAGATACACATTATACACGACATCACCCTTAGCATAGCAGTCATTCCAAAGCTCTCTTAAGGGCAACCTTGAGGCCAATAGATAAGATGGTAAAATGTGCTTGCGTGATGCTAAAAGCAACTACTTGCAGCAAGGAGAAGTGTTGAGTCATTATGCCAGGAAACACAGCCTGAGAGAGTCCGCTAAGAGCTTGGTGAGTGCTAAACAGCCCTTGAAAGCATCAGATAATGCACCCTTTCTACTGTAATTGTTGTATTTCATTTTTCTGATCTTATTTATTCTGACAAAACTGACATGGCATCTCCTAGCTCCTATTTTTTCGGACTCTTTGCACACGCTCTCCCCTATTTTCTATTGCTCAAAATCTAATCTAATGGCTAATAATTTAAGATGGCCATTAAAATGGGATTATTTTGTCACTTAGAATAATGAACTGTGTTTATAGTTGTTTGTGTTTGCATGTCTGTGTCGTGTTGTTATACTATAGCCACTTGATTTGACTTTGACTTTTCTCTGATCCTCCTTGCCCTCTTCTCTCTCTGTATGTTGTCTATCATTAGAGCTATACTTAGCCACGCTTATCAGTTACCTCGGTACGACCACAGATGTTTAAGTGCTTTGAATAGCTCGGTGTGTTGCTGAGTGTACAGTATGTCCGATGCATTGCCATGTCGAAAATGAACAGGAGCTTTGAGCAAAATGCTCTTTTAAAGATCAGGAAATACCCTTGTAGTACTCTTTGCATGTCACCGTATTTAGAGTTCACTTTACAATGTCCATGTGTTTGTGGAACCCTGCCCTAATCCACCCTTAAGTGAAGTACTTTCAAAGATAGCCATTAAGAACGCTGACCTAAACGTACAACAACAATTTGCGCTGTGAAATTGCGCAATTCAAATTTTCTATGATATCAAATTATAGGTTGTATACAATGGTTTCTGTACAGAAAGCAGCACTGTTATATTGGATGGGTTGTGTATAAATAATCCCTCTATTCTTTTGCTCCTGTGTTTGCACAGGTGTCATTATGAACACAATGGTAGCAGCAGATGTGTGTTATTATTGAGCCGCTGCTGAAATACCAGAAATCTCAAACTAACAGCAGACATTATGACTTGTCGCACAGGTGTTACATAAAACATTAAAAGTCAATACTTTTTTATTAAAATGAATGTCTATAATCTCAATCTCTTATAAACCTATGGTACACTTACACAAGTGTTTTCACTTTACCTGATTAGACCGATGTCCCAGCTGTGTGGGGGCGTGTACACACACTGCATGATTGACATTACGCATTACGTCTCCGTCCAATATCAGCCTTAAGAGAGGCCTAATTAACCTTCAGTCAAAACATCTGTGTGGATGTGCAGGACTTTGACTGTTAGTAGAAATGTATGACGCAAAATGATACATTGTAGTTACACTAAGCAGCTAAAACCAGCACTCGCAAGTTAATTCAGTGTCATTATTATGATATTAGCATTTCTTCATATTATGAATTGAATGCTGTATAAGACACAGTATCATTGCATATTTGTTTTGTTCCTCAACACGTGCTTGCTATTGTTGCTCATATCAATTCATTTCACAGATAGACAAAGTATGTTTGGCGTGCTTCATCCAGTTTTTCCATATCTTATTAGCTTCTAGTAATGTGACCAATTTGAGCTTGCATTACACACAGTCGCATGATCCCTCTCCTTAAAACCTTTATATCACATTCAATAATCCTTCAAGGCTTTGAATCATGTGGTATTATAGAATCTTTGTGTCCTTTGGATCAGGCGTTGTACAACCAACGTGCTGGAGTTTGTGAGCTGTGTTTTGAGGTTAACCGTTTGCTTTCAGCTTATCTACAAGAACACTGCTGAGTCACTCTCAATCACAGTATATGACCTGCTGCAATCTGCGACCATCTGTTCAACATACAGTACACGTTTCTTCTCAGACACCATTGTTTGTTTTCATGTTCATGCTACTGTACCTGTTTCATTTGGCATATTGCCCTTTGTTCACTCAGTAATACTATATCATTCTAACTCTTAAACCGCCATTTCACCTTAATTAACATTCATTTTGTTGTGAGTTTAAGCTCGGAATATATTGTTTTAGCTGTTGTGAGACTGTAGGGACATTTTGCCCATTACTCATGTCCTGTTCAAGTGCAGAGATAACGTCTCAAATGTCTATGGGGTTACCTGCCCAGTCATTATGTTGATATTCAAATACTTTATTTGCATGGCAGACTAATCTGCAGCCCTCAACATCACCATATAAAGAAATGATGGTGCCTGTCCGTGCTCAAAGCAGTTAACACAGCAGAGGTATCTCTAGCCACAACCACCTCCAATGAGTATTTAGTCAGTTTATCACAGAAAGGTTACTCTTTTGTATCAGACTCTCTTTTGAACAGGTTCCCGTCTAGTTTCATCCGTTGACCTAATAGCTCTAAACCCTGTGAAAAAATAGGACACAAAGGCCTGGCAAACCTCAACCGTGGTCTTATTTGATGTCAGGAGGCTTTGTTCTCCCTAGCCTCACATGTTTGCTTGTTACTGTACAAACACGTACAGTAGGAGAATAATAGAGATTAGGGGAAGTCTTTGTTAAGAAAGACAGCCTGATAGACAGTGGAAAGAAAAGAGGCACAGGAAAAGAGGGAAGTTGGGCAGAGAGGAAGCAGGAGTCCATTCAAAGAGCACAAATCCATCAGGAACAGGATCTATTAAAGGCTTATATTTTAGACTATGTTTCATATTGAGGGCCTTAACCTGTTAAGCCCTGAGCCTGTTTTTCAGGTTTCAGGCTCGAAAATGACATGCCCAGAACGAATGACTATAGCTTCACTTCTAAAAGGGGTAAATGAGTAATCTTTTTTCTCAAAGCAATGATACACCTGTGAGTTAGATCTAGAAAAGTCAGAATCAATATAGATGTTTTTATTTTAAAGTAAATTCAGATTGAACACAGTAAAAAAAGTGTAATTTATAGTTTCCGCCCAAAGAAAAACCATTACTTATAGTGAAAAGCACCTTTGAATGATGGGATAGTAGACTAAACGCTTTAGGAATGACCCGTAAAGTGAAGTTGTGTGTTGTCTTTCCTGGCTTTCGCTGCCGTGAATTTTGGTCGCACAGTGATGATACTTATACCATTGGAATCTGTGGAATCTTAGCTTTCACAGGGGTAGACATTAAGGGTAAAATGCCACTGGCCCGGAGCATTCGTCCAAAAAAAAATCGACTTATAATGAAGAAAATTAACACATTTGTTGCAATAGTCATTTATGCACTAACTACATTACTACCTGTACTACAACATTTGAATCATCAGTTCTTCCTAATTTTCCTCAATTGTTCATATTTGGTTTATTAAAATAATGATATTGTGGTCATTGTTAAAAAATGTCTGCTCTTATTATGAGTATTATTATTTGTATAATGCACTTTCTGCCTTCCTGTCATTAGGAGTTAGACATGTAATGGCTATGTAATAGATTAGATTAGAACCTTCATTATCCTAAACTGCTGGGACATTTCCCTATAGCCAATACCCTTTATATGTTCTACTCTTCACTTAGGCTACTTGTCAGCACGGCATTGATGTACAGAGCCGACAGAAGACCTTGTTTATATTGGCATCATATTGAGAGGTGCAGCCAGTGACGCGTCCTAAAACCAGGAAGTAAGCTGCTGGTTCCCTCGACAAAAAGCAATGGGATTTCTCCACAGGGTTTTGGAAAATAGCTGGTAATAAGGTCTGTGGAAAACAAACCTGTTTGATAAATGAATGTTTTGTTCAGCCGGATAATCTCCACATGTGTTACATTCCCTATTGGGCTAAGGGAACCAAAGGGAAACGACACGACCAGAGTGGAATTGGTATAATTATAAGTGGCTTTATTAAAGTAGGTGGCAACAAAGACAGGCAAACAGCCTAGAATGAACCAAAACGGATGATCTAACCATCAACAAAAAAGGACTCCAAAAGAAAGTTACAAAGAAACAAAACCTCACGTTACACGTGGTACAAATGGAAATGAGGAAGGCTGCACACACACAGCTGCAGCTGGTCAACAGGTGCTAATCACCTCGGTCTAAGCTAACATGTTACACAAATACTAGCAGCTGATCAACAGGTGCTAGTCACCTGGGTCTAACCGAAAAATGATAAGCACAGTTACATAAATACGAAACACAACACACTACCTAGCACTCTGCTACGCAGTCTACTAGTTACAAGGGAGCTAATAGCATGAACACCCCGAGTAAGGTATCACAAGGCTAGAGGCGTCTGTCTCCCAACACAGAGCCTCCAGAATGATCTCCGTTCCCAGCCTTTGTACTTCTCCCCCGGGAGATGTGCCGGAAGGGGGCGGGGATTGGATGACGTCTCATCCAATCACCTCTTCGGATGTTGCGAGGGTGGTACTTCGGAGGAACTGCGCAGCTCATGTGTACACACACACACACACACACACACACACACACACACACACACACACACACACACACACACACACACACAGGATTAACAGCCTTAACAGCCCCAGGAAGGCAGCGGCTGTAAAAACATGTCTACCCTACTTTTATAATTTTCGAATCATAACTCTAATCGAAAGATTCCATCGATCAAGCTGGCTGAAACTTTCTCTCCCTCTTAATAATAATAATAATAATTCATTTATCTTATATAGCTAGGCGCCTTTCAAGGCTCTCAAGGTCGCCGTACAAACACATACAAAATAAGATACACAATACATAACACCAGCATAAGAGACATAAACAAGACAATGCAGTATATAAATCAATCAAATAACCAAATCAATAAAAACAGAGGATGTGTGATGGATAATTAATGATCAGGGTGGATATGCGAGTGTGAAGAGATATGTTTTGAGGCGTGATTTGAAAATGGGGAGAGAATCAGTTTTGCGGATGTCAGGTGGGAGGGAGTTCCAGAGGCGGGGTGCAGAGCGGCTGAAGGCTCTAGACCCCATGGTGGTCTTCTTCTCATACTCTCTGTCACTATCCGTTTAACTACTCCGGTGACTTTCTTTTATTTGAAGATTGTTTTTTGCCCGGCGCTTGGCCGGTTACCGCTGGTATTAAAAACATTTTTGGTGAATGGTTAGGTGGCGCGATAGTCTGTAGTGTTGAAATTGTTCATATCGTCAGTTAGCTGAGTTTCTTCCCGTTAAGTGGGTATGACACATTAATAGGTTGTTAAATGTTAAGAAGCCCTGAGACACAGTTTCGTGAATATTGTTGTGTTTGCTCCCGCCGGCGGGGGCAATCGGGCTTAACAGGTTAACATAAGAACTATTCTCTGGAAGCTAAATCTCTCACCGCTCATGACAGGCTTATGTTTTGCATTGTAACTTTTGGCGATAAGGAATGAGTCAGAGTTTGGCAAAGGTTACATCTAATGACCAATAAACAGCACATTGTTCAGATAAGCTGGGGATGTTTCAGCTGAACTCACATGTCAGCATAAAGAAAAGTGGTTGATACAGTAGAGAAAGGGATGTCATTGTAATGGTATCATAAAAGCTTGGGGGAAGGCAGGCGGTTTTCATTTTTTTCGCCCTGAGTCCTTGTTGCTATATAAATGTTTTTATTTGTTGTTCTGTTCACGAATCATGTGAGAAAAAACGCTTATGATTCATCTCACTAAAAGGGCTGTTGTATCGATGCCTAATCCTCTGCATGTGCATGTATTGTATAATACGTATATTATTATATAATAATGGTTCATTTAGAGTTCAGGTTTTCATCAAAGCTTTACATCAGACTCAATTCATATCATGTCCGACATCACAGAGAAAACATAAACGTCATAAAATATGCTTTATCAACAGCATGATGTACTTCCTGTGTGCTGCTGATAGCATAGTATAGCTTGAATGACTGTTTTTGTACAATTTCACAAAGCTTTCTAAATTGTATTAATCCATTTAAAGCAACATTTTCACATTTGGGAAGTGAAAACCAATTCATGTTGGCCAATTTTGCTTCATAGAAGACTACAAATGAGTTACAATGGGACAACTCTGGGTTTTTGGAAGCCATCCAAATGACATACAACTTTTTGGACCTTTTTATCGTTTGATGGTTTTTACAGGTGGAGCCAGAGTAAGCAACATTTTCATATTTACACTCAATACAATTTAATGATACCCGGTGATGTGAAAGAGATGTTTTTAGTACTTTTCCCAATGTGAACCGATAGAGAGGCGAAGTCCCACCCTTTCCGGGGGACCTCCATGGGACCTTATTTCGGAAAAAGTATGTATTGAAGTCAATGGCGAGAGAAAGATTATTTTTCGATCCCGTTTGAAGTGTGCCACGAATTACTGATTTTGCAAGTCTAAAAAATTAAAATGTAAAAGTAAAACTTTTTTTTGTGTGAAACCGCTCAATGAACTACATCTCCCGTCTCGCACCACACACCAAGACGGCCGTCACGTTGGCACATTTCACTTCTTTCTTTCAGAATGAGGCGAAAAGTATTAAAAGAGGTGAAAATCACTACAAGTCTGGGCATGTTGAGAGCTGTACATACACACAAGGGGAGTTAGTCGGTTCCGTAAGAGCCAGCATGCAGGACCGGATTCTGGGATTTGTATTCTTTCTGGTTGCGTATTTTTCATAGTCTTACATTTCAACAGTTTTACGACAAACTGACTTTTTTTACATGGAAATTATTTTTCAAGATTGACAAACATCATATGTGTAATTTGTGGCGGGATCAAACGGGATCGAAATATAATCTTTCTCTCCCCATTAACTTCTATACATAATTTTTCCGAAGTAAGGTCCCATGGGTCGGAAGTAGATGGGCGGGACTTCGCCTCTCTATACTCCACTTTGAGGGTTTCTGCAGCTCTCAGCCACTTTCCACCTACTTGAGTGGTTTTCTGGTCCAACAAACCAAATACCAGTTTACATACAAAGTCCAACTCATGAACTCACACCAACAATTCTATTCTATCATAGTAAACAACAACTGAAAGTGTGATTGATAAAGAAAGTAATCAAAAGATAATAGTTCTGTCAGTGTTTAGAAAACAAAGCCATGTCTAAAGTGCAGGTTTGATTTTAGTAAGCTGTTGTTTGCTTGGTGAAAACACAGTGAGCAGTGGATACAAACTTTTCTGTTAACTTTACTAAGCCATAAAATAAAAAATTGCTTGACCATCCATAGCTACACAAATTGATAAAAACACAAACGATGTACTTGAAGAAGGTCTATTATCCTAATTAAGATGCTGTTACTTATATGATTATAGGCCTGAGCTAGTTAAGCAACAAATAGCTGCACCATGGAGTCAGTTCGGGCGAGAGAGTTTTATCTTTTAATTAAAAAGAATAAATTGTTGCGAGCAGTTGTGTGATCAATCATTAATGAGATGTTCTGTGGTCACTCTGAAGTTTTATTATGCATCAAAAAGAAAAGTATGCCTCTGGCTGCTGTCGGCTCTGCCTCCTGCTCCCATCTGCATAAACGACTCTAATGACCTGGCCGACAGTGACTGACACCTGCGCTACTGCCAGGCAACAGATATCAACCTTTTTATCCCAAACGGCCAATCAGAAGGTGAGAATTAAATTGCGCTGTCAAATGCACTGCAGTCTTCTCCCATGTGGTTCAAATGAAGGTCATACATGGGAGAGGGAACAGATACGCATGTCTGTCTCTTCATGACGCGCACATACACTTAAAACTGAATGATAAAGCAGAGAGAGGTTTAAGGAGAAATGTGATTACAGTGATGGGTGTGTTGACATCTGGGCACCTCTAACAGTGAAGATAATTAGATTATAACAAGTCCTGCCAGCAATACTGCTTCTCAGCATCACACCTCACAAAGAAGGCAGCAGCAGGGTTATTCTTATGTATGAGTCAGGGTGGATGATGAGGACTTTTTGAGGGTGGTCCGTGTCAGGACTTGTCAGTTTGACTAGGTGAAGACAACTTTTGTGACTGTCTCGTTTTTTTGAATTAATGGACCACCTGGAAAAAAGTTTCCAACATTCAGATGTCATAACAGTTTTCCGTCTAGAATAAGCTCTCAAAATCCCCACCTATCTTAACCAATTTAAGGCTGTAAATGTTTAAAAGGCTGACTTTGATTGAGGCTTGTTAAAAGAAGTATACCAGGAAGTAATTTAAATGCAAAAGAAGTCCTTTGCTACCCTGTGTTTAAGCCTTATTTTATTGCTGCTGATGTGGGTTGAATCGGACTCCGTTGTGATTTATCACGGCATGTGATAGTTATAAACAGTGGATATTGAGGAGCTGGCAATATGGTTTTACAGCTAGCACTTAGCTGAAAATGGTGGACTGAGGGGGACCAGTATGCTGTCAACCATGAAATGAGTATGGGAAATTGAACTCGTATTGAATCTTTACGAGAACCACAACAAATGCCTTTTTACTGGAGTGACTTAATGTGCAGCTGAGTGCTGCAAGGCGGGATCTGTTTCCCTTTATTATCCCCTCTGGAGATTCAATGACATTAAAGGGCAGCAGCATGAAAACTGACAATTACTACTCTAGCTTGTCAGTAACATTTCTTTATTGGTGGGATTATGTGACTTTAGTCTTTGGACTTTGTAATATATTGTGGATAATTGATCAGACTGTTTCCTGCTGAAGTTTACGTCATTTGTATTGACAACAATTCTTTGTAATGTTTTTATTTCCCCAAAACATAATTTGTCCTCACCACTTCTGTACTCTTGCAGCACACTGGGTGGGGCTCCTGAAAGATGCCCTATCAAATATTAAACGCACCCATAAATGCTCTGTTCTCTCCACCCACCGCCACACACACACACACACACACACACACACACACACACACACACACACACACACACACACACACACACACACACACACACACACACACACACACACACACACACACACACACAGGCTCACATGCAAGGAGAGAGCCAGGCGGCAGACAGACCAACCTCTGAAGAGTGTCTTCCTGTTCCTGTGCTATTCTCTCGTCTGGGCGCTGCCTTACTTTCAGATTAGATGATGGAGGAAACAAAGTGCAGTGACTTGGCAGGGTGTAGCTCTTGTCTTAATGATTCACTCTTGGATTAAAATAATTGGAACATAAACTCACTCAGTTAAGGTAAAGTTTTTCTATTTTACTTTTCTGTGGTACATAATGAGCAAAAAATGTGATATTGTATATGTATGTTCTTCTGGTATCTTGTTCAGTATACTCAAACATACACTGCAGTTGTGAATGTAGCAGGTTGCCACACCTTAACTTTCCCCACTTCTTTCCTCTGTTGGTCTCTGTCATTCGATCTACCCCAGTTAGTATACAGCATTACCAAACCCTCTATGCTGTCTCATTGGATTAGCATCAAGTAACATCAGTGCAGCTCAGCCTAGTATTGCTTTCACTCAATACACATTAGCCTAGCGTCAGTGTTGCTTTCATCCCTGTCTCATTCTATTAGCCTGCTCTAATGGCACTCTGTTAATGTCTTGTGGGACAGAGCTTTGGCCCACTACTGCTCGGTCCAGATGACTGGCCTAGTTATTACTCCACTGGGACACTGCACTCTGTCAATATATGTAAATGAAGCTGGACTTTGGTTGAGTGTCAGTAGGAGGTGAACAAGTCATTTGGGCTGCAGTTGATTGTCAGAGTATAATTATTATACCTCTATGCATTCTTTCAACACAGACTATGCAATTAGATATCATTCATCCAACATATCAAATATGTTTTAAAACTGGGCTGACTGATTGTGGTTATGTATGTGTGTGTGCATATGTGTGTGTGTCTGGGGTGGTCCCTTAAAATCTTATCTCAGAGTGGAGCCAGCTGGAGGATATATAGGCTCTTCAGACAAGGGTTATATAGCTTTTGATCTATTAAATGATTGGTTGGGCGCTATAAAAGACAGATTCGCCAAAATCGACAGAAAGTAGAAAGAAAGATGGAGGTAAATTGCAAGCTGCAGCTGCCCTCCACATCAAACCAATAACCAATAAGAGTCTCGATTTTTTGCTTCCTCACTCCATCCATCCTCCCTATCCATGCTTTCTCTTCTGTCTCTCCCTTTCTTCAGTTCTCTATATTGTGAAGCTCCAGTCTATGTTGACTTGAATTGCTCAGATACACCCATTGTTTTCTACAAAAGAGAAAGCTGTTAAGTTTTTCTGAAGCTACATTTTTAGTAGTTACAAATACAGCTCTTGTGCTAAGGAAGCTATTCAAAACATGTAAGTGCACGTTACCATTTACGCTACACAGGAAATAGTAGCAACAGAAAAGCTACCACAGAGAAAAAAGTTGAAGTCTGCGTAGATTTTTATGTGATTATAGAACCTTTCATATCTCTAAGGGCATGTTTGTTAAAAAATAAGACTGTACAAAAAGAAACCTGGTTCAATCAGCCACTTTACAGCTTAGCTTGAATTAGATCCACTTCCAAAAGACATAACATTTCTTTCAGTTTTATGTCAGACAAAGAAGGGCCACTAATGTCTAGGATTGTAAACCTTTACACACCAATTATGTTTTAGCAGGAAGTAAAAAGACATTTTACTTTTACTTTCAGGGTTTCCCCCAGGAAATTGTAAATAGATAACATTCAAAGCAATTTTTTATGTAAGATTAGGTTGCTCAACTCTTCTCCTAAACATTGTTTTCAAATCTACAGTAACAGTTTTTTCCAAATAAACTATTTGTACAACAATAGCGAACAATAATTATTTTTAATCAATTTTCTCAAAGTAGTTTTTATTACTGCGCTTAAAGGTGGGGTAGGTAATTTTGGAGAAACCAGCTCGAGTGCGCTAGAATTTGAAAATACACAGCCGGAAGAAATCTGCTACTTCCTTAAAGAGCCCCTCCTCCAACACACACGAACGCACACATGACCAATGAGGGCACGAGATAAGTTTGTGCACAGATGGAAGGCTGACAGGCAGGTAGGCCATCCAGTTATTTTAGCCGGGCCGCCTAAAATGATTGGTCGTGCTTTTTACAGCGCTACGGCTTCCACAGATGACATTTTTTAATGGATTTTTTGTCAAAGCACTTCAGATATTCATTGCTATCGAGATGTTAAGAGCATTCCATGGAATATAACAAATAGTGTATCTCGAGCCGGTTTCTCAAACTTACCTACCCCACCTTTGATGGAATACAAAAATATTGCTGCTATGAAAGCAAGGGTCTGCATTAAAGAAGTGACGCCCTGCTTTGGAAAACAATGCAATACAACAGACTCTTTATAAGTAAATAACAGCTGATAGACAATACTACTAGGGTGTTACCCACATGTGAAGTTGCATTTGCATTTTTTTAATATTGTTCACTGTTTTCTGTTGAAACTACTAAAAAGAGCATTTTCTTTCTATATACTGACTTCATACTTATTCCATATCCCTTTCCCGGGGGTTTCCACAGTCTGAATACAATTCTCCCCTTATCAATGTCTCAAAATTGAATGAAGGCGAGATACGAGAGGAATGATGCATCCTGACATTCTATTTTTGAGAGATGGTGCTCAGACCTTTTAATGATGGGGAACCATGAGCATTGTGACATGGGGATACACTGCAGCATCGTGTGTAGTAGAGCACCTCCATTCATGCGTAGCCCCACTGACCCAATAGATCATAGCCCCCGGCCTGTCGCTTCCTATCTGCATCCATTCTGTTACTCCTGAAGAATGAATCTCTGTAGTGTGTGAGCAGATCAAAAGTGAAAGCTTTGCTAGGGGAGTAATGAACAACCTTATTCTTGCACTTCGGATTTTTCAGCCTTCCCATATCTCTGCCAGGTGCTTTCTGTCTGGCTGTCCTCTGAGACAGAAATAAAGTAAGGCCAAACAGCCTCACTGGCAGACAGACAGAAAACTCCCATTCCCTGTACGACGGAGAGTAAGAAAAGATGTCATCTCACTTTTTTGCTTTTCTCACATACAGGGATCACTGCTGAGATGCTGAGTTGCAGGTCTAGCAAAAGATCTCTGTGGGAAAAGCCTGCCTGAAGTCTTGTCTCACTGCCTCTCCCATTCTTACTTTATTTAACAGCATCTGTCTATCGCTGTCCATTCCCTTTTCTTTTTGTAATCCCTTCCACTCCCTCTGCTGCTTGCAGTCTTTCGTTACGTACCCTATTATTATTCTCTGGATTGGAAGTTACATCGTGATGAAATCGTTCATGCACTAGGTGATATTGGATTTTAATCTAATCTGTTGATCTCTTCCGTACTCAGACACAATCTATAAAGCAGCGATTTTTAGACATCAAGAAAAAACAGTTTCTTGCTGTTCTACAACCCTCAGTAAACAAACCTAAAATACAAAGATAAACTATATTATTGAAACAATCCCTGTAGACCTCAGTGTTAAACCAGGTTCAAATTAAATCAACAGCATTGAAGCTTGTTGGAGGTTTATAATTCCAGTGTGCAAACGTTGCTCTTAGTATGATTTTTAGTTAGTTAGACTGTGTCTCTGTGGATTTCCTTTACATTATTCATCCCTTCACAAGGTTTCAGGTTTTGTTTCAGATGCAGTGCGGACCCACAAGAGGCATATTGTTGGCCTTGATACTTGGATGTTAGTGAAACTCTGGATATTTATTTACAGTACTATACTCTGGGGGGGAGGGGCAGGCCATCACATATAAGCGCATGACAGATGGCCTGCAAGGTTTACTGCCCTACCTTAAAGTGTGTCAGGCGGTTTGGGTGTTGTTTTTTTATTTATGCTCCTCATGAGCTGACCTGTGTCCTTGTACTGGTATTGGAGAAAAGGGCTGGGTATCAATCATATTCTGTCCATAGCACTGGGAAACGGAAGCAGACATTTGCTGAAATTTGAACCGATACTTTGGGATTATGTTTTTATTTTGAAGATAGCTGATTCATATAATTAATTTGTGAAAAAGTCATTATTAAAGCAAAACAAGCTTGTAAGTGTGTTTATGTTATGAACAATTATTCGCTCAAATAGATACATCGGGATAGTTATTTTGTTAAAGGGGACCTATCATGCAAAATGCACTTTTGTTCGTCTTTTATACATGAATATGTGTCCCCGTGTTCCAGGGAACTCACCAAGAGTCAGAAAACACAACCCTCTCTATTTTCCTCCATACCCAAATCTCTAAAAAAGGGGCTGCAACGGATCTGATACAGACTGATCCAGATTTGAACACTGTCCTGACGTCAGGACGGTGGCGCTACGGCTATAGGGCCAACTCTCCACCTATCAGGGGAATGTGGGGTTGGGCCACGGCCGGCCATTGCCGCTCGAAAGCGCTGTAGTAGGCCTACATTTGCCAGGCCTGTAAGTGGCGCTGTAGTCTGCCACAAAAGCAGCGAAGAAGACTTCCCATGCATGGTTGCCATGGTTGCCCTTCTGTTTATTCTCCGCTGTGGCTCCACAGAATCAGCCCCCTGCAAAAACAGTTCTGGAGAACAGCAAATAGAGCGAAATGAGACATGGCTAGAATGTATGATCTGTTTGGTATTTTGAAAACAGAAACATATAAATATACCTTATATAGTTATGGCCCTACAATATATCATTTACATATAGCATGATAGGTGTCCTTTAAATTCAAAAACATTTGTATTTTTTTTTATTTAATTAGATAAAAGCATTGAGATCAAATCTAATTTTCAATGCTGAACTGGCCAAGAAGGCAGCAAAGTTACACATAACACATACAATACAGAGAACATAACTAAGAAAACAAAAGACGAAAAAGCAGTCACTAAATTGTGCACATTAGGACAGTAAGAAAGGTACACTACTTATTACTGCAAGAGCAGCTGGTGGTAAGGACTTCAGACAACTTCAATTTAAACATGCTATTGAGACAAGTGCCGTCAGTTTGAGGTGTGATTGAAGGTCATTCCAAGACCAAGGACCATAATAAAAAAGACTCCTTTTTCCAGCCTCAGTCCGCACAGCAGGAACCTGGAACCGTATCCAGGCACTGGATCTGAGGTTGTAAGAGTCACAAACTGGAGCAAATCTGGCACATATGTAGAGTGGAAGCTTACCTAAAATGGCTTTATACATTATTAAAAACCAATGCTGCATCCAACGCATAGTAAGTGAGGACCATCCAGTTAGGCTATACAGTTTGCAAATATATTATTTTGTAATAAAATGCCTTAGATAATCAGCAATGTAAGATACTGTAACTTGAACATCATTGGTACCAAAACTCTCGTAAATCATGGTCACGTACATACAATTGCCTTTATAGCAGGACTTTGATAATGTGACATTAGTAGGCCACTGTGTTGTTGTTGCTGTAAATACAAATGTGAGACCTTAACATTAGACTATTCTACCTACTTATTTACTCAACACCCAAAGAATTACAGCTAAACTATAATATAACAAGCATATAAACTGTGGATGGGGAATTTCTTTACAATGACTTCAAACATCAAAGGAAACTCCCGCACTACCAACGGGTTTCTTCCAATGTCTGGGTGACAAGTGAGATGACCCAGATGACAAAACATTTGCCACAGCTGCGTGGAGGATTTGCTGTTTATTATGGTGATCTGACACGCTGGATGTGAATGAAACTTAAGAGGTTCTGGGCCATTCATACAGGCGAGCCCTCTAATTGAATTGCTACCCATTAAACACACATAGACACACACAACCACCACCCCCACCCCGGGGCAAAGAGGCTTTGGTTGCCCCACTTGCAATTGCTGACCTGATTTTGCGTGCAACTTTGTGTTTTCGTTTTTGTGCCGAAGTGTGTTTATGAAGCAGATTAGGATGGTGGCATAGCCTGACTTCTGTAGCACTTATGAGTGTGTCTCTTTGATTGTAGACGCGTGTGTCTGTGCATGGGAATGTGGGGCAGCAGGGTATGTGGACGTTTTTTTTCTCCTGAACACGAGTCCCACATTTTCACACAACGCCCCTCCCCCACTAATTCAGAAGTTGAGTGGATTATTGCCCCAGTATCTGCCTTTGTGTCTTTGTGCCAGTTTGTCAAAGGATCTACTCAAAAGGGGGATTGATCTACTGTTGATCAACAAAACAGCCTGCATTTCTAAAAAATACATTTACTTTCTATCTGGGGCAACCGTCTGCAGACAGTTTTTGAGTCCCTGCTTTGCTCCCTCATGCAGATGGATCACTTTCTGTTAACCGCTCCAGCCATCTGGATTTCAGTAACTTTCCTATTCATAATTTTCCAGCACTAGCCAGATGGATGCAACACGCAGGTGCACCACCAACACATGTACACTTGTCGCATGGCTGATTGGAAACGGATGAATTTAACGAGTAGCAGGAAACGGCCCTGTGTTCTCCCTCCATTGGCTTATGCTCTACGTCCTGCATTCACTATTCAAAGTGTGCTGGCTACCTTCCCAACACTGGTTTCCCCTTGTCCCCCAGGCGGTGTATATCCGTTTGCCCATTCTTCTGTTGGCCAGGCATCTCGGCGCCATATCCTCCAAAACCTGAAAAAACTAAACAAAGTTATCATTATTCTATTAACTGTCTTAATATACCCATACATTTTGGGAGATTTAATAATAATAAACACAATACTCTGGTTCCTGCTATGGATTTATGTTCATACATGTTTGTTTCCTGCTTTGAATAGAGTCAAGAGTACCTTATGCATGGTTTCAAGTAGAGACATGTGATTTTCCATGTGTGATTGAAATTTGTGGCCGTGTACGGATTGCGTAAAGTCAGATTAATTTAGCCTTTATGTCTCTCACATGACCACGTGAAAGTATAAAGCCAGACTTACCGTGACAAAGCCTCAAGTCATCCTGTAAGCTGCTGGTTTAATCCCTAATGCTCCTCACAGTCAGACAGGCAACTAGTCCGGGACAGCAGGTGGTCAGAACTACCCTTAGTGTTGTTACTATTTATCAGGGCATATGCTTACGGCATATAGTGTGTGTGTGTGTCTGTTGTGTGTCTGACTGTGTTTGCTTTGTAGGATTTTCAACTACTGTACATTCTAAGTCAAATCATGCTGAAATCTAATCATCTATTTGTGTATTCTTTCCCCAGTTGTGTGTGATTCCATGTCCCTCCATGCCTTTTTGGGCATCTAATGGAAGAAAAATCACACATCAGGTCCGCCATGGTATCCAGGCTGCCTAAGTTCGGTGGACGCTCCTCGACTGGTGCTGCCAACCCCTTGTCCAATGGTTTTACACACCCGACCACCCCCACTCAGGATGGAAAGACCACTCCCTCAGGAACACGGCCAAATGGCGTAATCCGAGCCTCTTCATTTTCCTTCAAATGGAAGAGGGACGAGGGGACGAGCCCCACCAGCCCTGAGGATGGCGTTGAAGAAAAGGCTCAGACACTGCTCCCCCCTCTGGTAAAGGAGGTGAGAAATGGCTCTCCATCGACGCCCAAGATGCGGAGGTCAGGTGTTTTGACGGTGGCTGTCTCCAGTCCCAAGGCCATCCCCAAGCAATCCTTGAAGATGAGTCCCAAAATAGTGACCAAGCTAGACCAAAGCCCACTGAACGGAGGTCCTAAAATTGCAGCCCATAATGGCTTCAGCAGTCCAGTTCGAACGGGGTCAGAATCCCGACTTGTGCGGCCGAGAGCAGGCTCCAGCTCTCCCAGAAGCAGCTCTCAAGACAGCCTGTCCCAGTCAAGTGACAGCCTGAAGACCTTGGCACTTGACAACATGGTGCGCTCAAACAGCTTCACTCACTTCAAGCAGATTCCCTCACCCACCAGCCAGCCTATGACGCGGTCCTTCTCCTTCAACCGGGCTGTAGAGCTAGCCAAGCCTCTGACAAACACTCAGCTCCGGCCTCCTCGCAGTAGTTTTCTCAAACCCCCTCAGCTGAGCAATGGAAGAGTGGGTTTAGGACTCGGAGGCCTGAATAGCGGCCTTGGAGGTTCAGGAGGTCTAGGTGGAGGACTTCAGTACAGTAGACCACCTTCAGCTGCCTCTTCTCTCCCCACTCTCTCAATACCTCCAGCGCCCACTACTCCTAGTCCTCTGAGAAAGCCTCTGCTCCCGAGCTGTGTGCTCAACAAGTCATTGGGAAGCAGTGGTTTGTCTTTGGGCTACAGGCCGACTCGATCTGGGCAGACCAAGCAGCAAAAGCCACTTTTTCCATGTAGGGTCAAGGGCGATATCAGACCTTCAACTGCCCCTGAATTTGCAGGGCTATTAGGGATAGCAATAGACATTGAGCGGACTAGTGAGACTGCAAAAGCAGTCTCTCCCAGTGACAGTGATGGAAGCTCCGGAGGAGGAAAAGGAGGAAAAAGTGTGCTTAAGATCTCTGGCCAAACAGCAGGTGAGACTTTGGAGGACATGTCCTTATCCTCGGCCTCCTCTCTAGACAGAGGCGACACCAGTGAAGATTTTCTGGATGACTTTGACTGTCTGGGAGATGGGTTCAGTGATGGGGACCTGCCTGACAACAGAAGAACTGACAGCACTACTCAAACCCGCTTACACAGCTTTCTCAATGAGAGCCTTGACTGGGACACTATGGATCTGGCAGGTAAGATATTTTCCTAATTTCATTTAATGTTTGTTACATTTTTGTCCGTTTCTCAGACATGCGTTTATTTATCTTCTGCAGGACATAAAGAAGAGAGCCCTATGCAGGACTCTCAGGGACCGCTGGGCTTGTCTTCAGAGCCGGCTGACGTCCTTCAGGCTTCGTCTGTGGAGATGTCGCCCTCCAACAGCTCTGGTGGAACCTACATGTGGGATGAGGATGGTCTCGAGCCACTTGGGGGGCCGGGGACACATCCATGTGACAGCTATGATGATTCAGACCTCAACAGCATGGTGAGTCCCAGTTTCCAGCTTTCCCTTTTAATGTTGTTAATGTGTAACTTCACCCCAAGGTCTCAGCATTGCTTCACCCACTGAATAATTTAGAATTTTTTTTTTTTCTGAGCCTTTGTGGGAGATAGGGAGGGGTTAAGCAGGGTGAGTGCATGGATGTGTGAAGCATGAGTTGCTCAGTGGGCGTTAAAATTAAACTATTTTTAGTTTACATTTCATGACACAAATTAGAACAAACCTGTCGACTCTGTCGGCATTATCCTGCAAGGTTCAGGGTGGAAAGATGGCCTGTTGAGTCATTTTCAATCTGTAAAATATATATTTCTAAAACATTTGTTCACGATATAGTCATATAATTTCCCAGCAGCTCAAAGCACCTTTAATATGTCAGTCCTAAAAAACGATTCTTATTAAAAACATTTGCCGTCAGTTTAATCCCTTCCCACTGTTGTCGGGGGTTTAAAAAATCATATCAAATTCACTTTTAATCAAGAACATTTGAGAATTAATCAAAAACTTCTTTAAAAAAAATCTCATATCTACTTAATATTATAACTCACTCAATATGAAATATGTCAGATTAACAACCTTCTCAGTAAGAAATATTTAGTTGATTGACTAATTGAAAGTCAATCAAATGACATTTCCAGGTGTGACATTTTTGTTGTTGTATAATTTCATAATTATTCATATTTAAACTGATAAGGAAGTAAGCACTCCTGTTGAAGCAGCTGCCACGCATGTAATGTTCTCCACTCCTCTCTTAATGTGAAGTGGCACATCGCTCTGTGGCACATCTCAGACAGAAAGGGAAAGGGGAGGAGAACAGCCAAAAGCCTTTAGCGATAATGAGGTCAATAAGGCTAAAAACTTCAGCAACACTTAAAGCTACTGCAGCTTTACCTGATTGCTAGTTGGCGTAGTAGAATGTGCTAGTGTGAGTGAGAAGTGGGTTCATTTCCAAGAGTGAGAGGGTTGAAAGAAAGGTAAAGGGTATGACTTTAGTTTTTATGACATCTTGATAGCAGTACATGAGTACCAGCATCAGAAGGCAATCTCAAGTAATTCAAAAATATAGGCCTGCAGCAAACATTACATACAAACATAATTATGTACCTAATGTAAGCTTCAGGAGCACACTTTAGATTATCCTCAATCAGGGTGTGAGGAAGCTTATGTTTGCAGGCCCCTTAGTTTCATTTTGATCCTATTTAATATGAAATTATACTAATTTGTTTTACATTAAAACATACAAATATTCAGTATTATGAAAAAAATAAATTCTGATGTCATTAAGTGTAATTTCCCTTTTTTATAGGGGTTTGACTTTGGGGTTTGACACACACACACACACACACACACACACACACACACACACACACACACACACACACACACACACACACACACACACACACACACACACACACACACACACACACTATACATTGTTTAGTCCATTAATCAGTTCCACTTTTTAAAGATTCCTCCTTCCTTTTATAATTAGGGATTAAACGAGCAGAACAAAGGCTGAAAAGGAAAGCAAAAGTGTCTAGAGGTTTCTGCCAGCTCTCACTGCATTTTTCCTGCCAAGGCTTCTCTCTCCCTTAGAGGAATGCTGACCCGGCCACCGACTGTGTGGTAATAGCATTGCTGGCCTTCTCTTTGGCTCTCTGTACTCCTGTACCCCGGCACCTGATCGCAGGAATGCGCAAAGAGCTTAAAATGAGCTGGACTAGAAATGATATACGCTTTATGTGTTTACTGTTATACCATGTGATGGAGACGAAAACTCTGAGCCACTGAACATTTAACTTGTTTATCTCACAATAGTGGTATTTGTAATGGTAATTATTTGGCAAAGTTATCAAAACAATAAGAAAAGGACAAGAGGTGTGTGTGTGTGTGTGTGTGTGTGTGTGTGTGTGTGTGTGTGTGTGTGTGTGTGTGTGTGTGTGTGTGTGTGTGTGTGTGTGTGTGTGTGTGTGTGTGTGTGTGTGTGTGTGTGTGTGTGTGTGTGTGTGTGTGTGTGTGCGCTATCTGTAGGTGTGCATTGGTGCTGTCATGTGGTAGACTTGTCATGTGACTTGAGAGTCCTGTATTTGTTTATAAGTATGTTCTTTTATCCAATCCTACGTTTAATCAAATATTGTGCTTCCCAAGTACAACGTAACTTGATAGCAGTGCTTACATCTTTTGATAATATTGTGAGAATAATCAGATATAGATTGGAGAATTTTAATCAGTGCTAGTCAAAGTATCTTCTTCTGAATGTACCACAAAACAGTTCAGAAGTACAAGATGATCTTTGCATGGCTTTGCAGGATTTACTACGGCAACATTATTATACTTATAATATAATATCCTGTATTTTGCAATTAAAATAACTGTGCAAAGAGTTTGGGATTTGAATATTTGAAGTCAAAATCCAATGCTGGGATATTCTGCAGAATGAAAAGGCCACAGGGCTGCTAGTTTGTATTTAACTAGATGATGTGTGTCCCCTGTGACTATAATCAGTAGCAGCCATCTTGCCGCTCTAGGCCAATGCAACAAAACCCAGCACTGCTACAAATCTGTACATACATAAATGATTTCAGCTTTGGGGCTTGTGTGAAGCCTTTCTAAAGAGGAACAATATGAATAAAGAAGAATAGGGTGAGATTCAGTGACTGATAGCTGATGTGTGAAGATCGGCTCTATGGGGAATCTGCCTTTGAGATATTTAACTGGGCTATTTGATTAGAGGAAATGAGCCCACTTACTGTAATTAGATGCACTGAGCTCTCTATTCCACCCTTTTCATCCTATTTTCTTCCCATCTGTCTCTCTCTCTCTTACTCCTTCTGCCATTGTTCACTGGAAATAGTAAATAGTTTCTTGGAAAACCACAAATATATGCCATGTTTACACGGAGACGAAACGGGTTGTATCCGCTACAGTTCTCTATCGTAAGGACGGTTCGTCCACACGAGGCCGTAACGGAACCGCGGAAAGGGAGCCTTCAAAAGATAACGGCTCCCAAGGTGGGTAGATCTTCGGACGAAACGCTCTAGGGGGCCAAATTGCTCCGTGTGTACGTCCTTTACGATAATTTCCTGATAACGATGACGCCATAGCCCCGCCTCTCCACCTCTGCTGCTCACCCCTGCGTCACCCGCGTCATTGTTGATGTGTTTCGCCAACAACAACAATGGCGGGTCACAGGGTTGCTTTCGTGCTCCAGACGGTACTTTCCATGCTACAGATGTTGGACATGGAGAACTACATGAACTACATGTTGCTAAATCCACCGTGGAGAATAAACAGAAGGGCAACCAGGCAACCATGGCAACCATGCTCGGGAGGTCTTATTCGCTGCTTTTGGTGTATTTTGTGGCGGAAGTACAGCGCCACTTACAGACGGACACGTTTCTTGAGCCGATTCCGTGTGGACGGCAGACTTTTTTGATATCGACTAAGGTTTGTTTTCCGTTTCGTTTCCGTGTAAACGTGGCCATAATCTTGTCACAAAGCAGTGTCTGTGTCCAATTTTTATTTGTGATTCTTTCAGATTTATGCTGCATAATCCATGTGGACTGTAAGGACAGTGACAGTCTGTTAGGAGTTGAATGAAAGGCCAGGAGTTTGCTGATAGCTTTTCTTTTAGTCTTGTGAATGCATAAGCCTGCTGCTCTGAATGAGATGCTAGGGTTATTCAAAAGGAAAGGCATGTAATCATGGCTGTGAGAAAAAAGTAAAGTTGAATCCTCTTAAAGAAGAACGCAACTAGTGTTTATAGCATTTATGTAAGCAAAACTCTCGCTGTGTTTGTTCCTTGTTGGCATGAAAGATTGAATAAGATATTAAGCTCCTGGCAGGTTTAATGTTACACTGCAGTGGCGTGCACAGTCCACTTGGAGGCACTGTGTTTCCTTACGACAACACACTGTGGCTGCTATAGTGTTCTTGGCTTGTGTGTCCCAGTATCTTTCCGGCTATAAATGGCTCCATCTGCATTATTTTGCCTCTATGCAAAATCAAGGAGGGAGCTACCTGAGCTGATAATAACACTCCCATGATGCACCATGCAGCTCAGTACAGTACCAGCTTTACAAAATTGGCATTTTGAGATGGAGGGACCCTTCTCACAGCGCCTGTTAATGTTTCCCTGGCCTCAGCGCAATTCATCATGCAGCGCAACGGCATCTCTAGTCCAGGAAGCTATTTATATTTAAATGGTAGAAGCATTTTGGAGTATCTGAGAATACTTATTATTTTGTCAGTCATAAATGGAAAGGATCCTAGAAAAAAAGCTGAAAATATATAAATGTATTCGTGTGGCTTATTTGTTTTTTCTCTAAACTGTGTCAAAGGATGGAATTAGCAGTTTGGCTGTTGAAGGGTTTGTTGTTGGGGTGTTTTTGGATTGATTTATATTGTTAACTGCATACCTTTTATCCCCTCTCAGTATTTGCCAAATACTATGTTCAACTTGAATACAACATGAATAGAATCAACAGATCTACCAACTTTGGATTTAGTAAAGCTTATTGTTATGGTGTTTTAGAATGCCTCTTAATAACAGAAGTACATTACCTTTTTAACTACAGCCCCTTGTCCCTCCTCGCAGCATGAAACCTTGCTCGAAATGTGTTGCAGCTGCTGCCATTTTCTCTAGTTTAGCAGTTTGGTTTCCGTGTGAATGTTTTACCCATTTCCCTTTCTGTGTATTACCCAAAGTCCTGGTGGTACCGTAATCCTTCCAGCTTCCTCAAAGCTGCACAGTTACCGCTGCCTCTTATCCCTGATTTATTTATTTTGCCTCTAATTTTAGGCTTTTGTGGAGCAAGGTTGAGACAGGTCATTTCATTAGTGTTTAAATGAGTGAGGTGCTTAAGCCTTTTGTCTGCAGTCCTCAGCCATTTATGGAACAAGCTGCCAGTGAACCGGCTATGCTGCTGCATTAATGAGGCTTATAGCTCACCTGCTTTTGTTTTCTTTATTTTAATTTGACAGCAGCAGCCTGTGAAGGTAAACAATGGTTCTCTGTGTAACCCCTTTTGCTGCATTCAGTGCTTTCAATAGAGACCATCCCAAACTACTTCTGACAACAGCAGTGTGAGTCATTCCCAAATTACAGCCTACACTTCTATCATTATCCTCCATGACTCCCTTTAGTTTCCGACCACAGTCGTGACTATTATTTTACCAGCAATCATTATCATGCTGCTTATTATAACCACTTCTCTCAACACAGGCTCACATTTAGAAAATCGTATTGGCTGCTTATTTGGTCCCTATGAGAGATGAAGGCAATATATTAGATGATTAGAAACATAAAAGCAAAACCATTTTCACCGACAAGTCTTGGTTGATTTAGTATAATCAGTTTATTGACTGTGTTTTACCTGCAGTTACATGATTAACAATGACATAGCCCCCACACTGTGTCAGCAACAGGTTACATTAATATTACCTCTAACTCATTTTCAAAGCGTAACCTCAATCTAAAGGTTCATTTAGGACTCGATACACTAAATCATGGAGATAAGGCCTTGAATCTGCTATTAAATGATTTAAAAGGAAGTTTCCAAAGAAAAGCAGGTTTAACAAATCTTGTTTGAGAGACAGATGCTGCAGTTATAACAAAATAAAAGCATAATCAGTGGCGGACTATTTATACCTAGGAGAGGTGACCCATTGAATTATTGGTTAATAATGCATAATACAGGTGCAACGTTATTTGTATAACATAGTAATTGTTTTTTGTTTCAGTTCAAATGTGCCGCATTCAAGACCACCAATATACATAATGTGACACTTTCCAAAACTCTGTAGGCTGCAATATCAATTACATTAGATAATCATTCATATAACAGAAACACACTTTTCAAAATACTCAATTCTAGAGAGTAGAGTAATGTATTTCTCACTGTCAGCACCAACCTTATTAAACACTTGATTTGTTGAATCTCTCCCCACTCCATGTCCAATTCAACTTGCAGTATTCTCATTTACATTTCATGCGCCTTGTGATTTTTAAATTATGCCGATGAAATTCAGTATCTAGTCTCTCATGGATATTCGATTTTCTTCTTCTTGCAGTAGTTTAATTCAGCTCACTGGTAAGGCTTGGGTGAAACGTAATCTGCTTTTACTAACAGAATTGTAATTACATTTCTACAAAATATTCTTTTAGTTTTTGCACAAAAATGTAATATTTCTACAGAGCTTTGGATTTGTAATGGCTTTATTTGCAACTGTGGTGTTTACCTTATTAACAGATACAGTTACTCCCCACAGTATTTTCGCTCTCTGTGTTGCATTTTGTATCTAACAAATGAGGAAAAGTAAATAGAGAAACGATAAATTAAGCAAAACGATCGCAGTACCTCTCTCTCAATAGGTCATTCAAATTAAGCAGGGCACTAATTCTGTACTATTAAAAGCAATAAACAACTCAATAAAACGACTTAGGTAAAAGGTGCAGTTATTGTTATCAGTCTAAGTAACAAAGCCTTTTCGTAAAGCAGTGCAATGTGTAAACTGAAGCCTGAGGTGCCTGCTTGTTGGCAGAGGAGTGCAGAACAGCTCCTTTGTTGATGGTCTTTGTTTTATGTCTAAAGTACATACACTGTGACGCAGGAAGCATATTGTTTTCAATTTGTTAACAGTACGCATAACTTGAGCACAAAATGAAATGGCAAAAAGATTGAGCTGGGAAGGCATACTGCTGATTTGAGAGTTACATAACTGTATTTTGCTCTGTTCTGTAGCTCCATCGCTCATTAAATAATTTCACTCAGTGTTCCTGTTTCACTCTGCTTCAGTGTTTGCCTGCGCATAGCATAACACAACATAAATGAAAGGATATGGCGATTTGTAACAATCTTTTTCTTAGTGTAACAGTAAACAATATTGGAGATTTAAATTATACAGTACCTTAGTTGAACAGTCACGGCTCAGCACAGGTTCAGTTCAGGCTGAGAAAAACTTCAACGCAAAGTTTATTTTATTTTGAGAAGACTGTAGTGCAACTGTCAAAAAGATACAAAATCCCCGACATATATTTTTGGTATTTAATTTGACAATTTTGCTATGATAGAGATTATACAGGAGTACACGTAATGCTGGTTAGAGCCTTTATTGAAACTGGTCTGTATTTGTTTCAACACATTTAAGTCCTTGCCAATTACAGTTTTTGTTTACAGTTATATATATATAGTATATTTCCATATTTTCACCTTCCCATAAGGCAGCCATCCCTCTCTGTATTTAAAGACCTAGCTCTGGTAAATGGATTACAATGACATCTGGAAATGATTGAGGTAGAGGACATCTCCTCCATTAAAACCACAAGCGAGTCCCAAGATATAGAGAATAAGAAATGATACTCTTAAGTACTGGTGCTAATGTCACACAAGAGACATGCACAGAGAGCAGCAGCTGAGCACACACACCCTATACTCTATACATTTATATGTAAAGACACAGAGTAGGCTATCACATAATATTTCAGTATATCTGAGAACATTATTTTGGAAAGCGTTTGACCTTGATACAAAAATAATGATCCAGAAAATGTATTGTTTTTTAGCCCTAGTAGCTCAACTGAGATGTCATTACCAAATAGACAGATACTGGGTTGAAAAGAGGAGCTTACATTGTGTGGGACAAAGATAAGAAAAAGACAGGGCCGCCTCAGAAAAACAAGTAAAGTCTCCCTCGCACTTATTGATTTGACTCTGTAACCCATGCCTGAAGTTTGTGGACTCTTAAAAAGTAGTTAAAACTGAAATTCACCTGCCAACTTTGCCTTTTTGGATGATAAATGTGCCGTGGCTAATTTACAGTCAGCCAACAAAAATGCAAATGATAATCAGAAACCCCAAAAAGAAAGCATTAGAATTAAGGTTTCTGTAATGAGCTTTTATTTCGCTTTGCAAGTCTGTTGTGAAGGCATCTGGGTCACTCGTGGGCAAACTGTCAAACAGAGAAGTTCAGCTTTAAAACTTTCCCAGTGATCTTAAAGGTTTTAATCAGTGTTTGATGAAGCAGTGTTTGTTGTAAGATTCATCTGGTGCTGACGGTGGGAGCAGAGAGTGTGCCATAAAACTGAGCACACTGGAAGACCTTCACTCGGCTGTTGCCATTTCGAAGGCTTCTCTTGCTGCAGGCTTTCGATTGATTGAGCATGTCTGTGTGTCAGAGATGGATCGAAAATGTGTATGTCATAATGTCAAATTCATGTACTCCTACAAGTCCTTCCCTGAGTGAGAACAGGCACAGCGGCATCATTTTAATTGGCTCAAAACTGCTGTTTGGTGCATTTTAATAACCGTTCCTAACAGATATTGACCTCGCTGTTGAATCACAGAGTTCACAACACATGCGTTTATTGGGTTTCAATATTAAACAAAGTTGTTACACTCTGCATAATAGAATTATTTCTTAACAATATACATTTAGTTACTTAACTTATATAATAAAACAGAGCTCAAGAACAGGGTCATGAAAATATCACACAGCAATGTAGCCTGGAGTCACTTTATCAAAGTCAAACATCTTCTAACATTGGATTCCTTTTCAAACAAATGTTAAAATGAACACATACTTTAAACCAGGCAGTATAAACCCTGCAACAGTACTGAACACTGATCACTGTCAAACAGAGCAACAGAATGAATATTATCTTCTAAAGATTACTTAATAATATGATCAAATGTAACCCTTTAGTAACAACATTTTGATAAGTAACTGCAATTGAATGATATCTTTTTTCTCAGTTACTATAACTGGTTACAATTACATTTATACAAAAAATGTTTTCTGTTATATAATCATAATAATTACACATTGTTGTCAATCCCTCTTTCCTGGTACATCTGGGCCTGTCCTCGAGCAAGGCATTCATCCACAAGTTACTCCTGATGTGTGCAATATGTGAGAAGAATGAGAAATACAATTTAAAATCTTTAATGTTCCCTCAATAGAGACATCAAGGCAATTCTGAGTGAGTCATACACAAGTCCCAAGCTATCATTTATGATCCATCTGTGTCTGTAACTGAAGAAAAATCAACTCTTTATTTTACTCTGATAAAACTATGGCAGATGCTATTTACACCTGGGTGTCCGTAGCTAACAATGCTATTTACACCCGGGTGTCCGTAGCCAACAATGTTATTTACACCCGGGTGTCCGTAGCTAACAATGCTATTTACACCCGGGTGTCCGTAGCCAACAATGCTATTTACACCCGGGTGTCCGTAGCCAACAATGTTATTTACACCCGGGTGTTCGTAGCCAACAATGTTATTTACACCCGGGTGTTCGTAGCCAACGATGCTATTTACACCCGGGTGTCTGTAGCTAACAATGCTATTTACACCCGGGTGTCCGTAGCCAACAATGTTATTTACACCCGGGTGTTCGTAGCCAAGGATGCTATTTACACCCGGGTGTTCGTAGCCAACAATGCTATTTAAACCCGGGTGTCTGTAGCTAACAATGCTATTTACACCCGGGTGTCCGTAGCTAACAATGCTATTTTTACACCCGGGTGTCCGTAGCAAACAATGCTATTTACACCCGGGTGTCTGTAGCTAACAATGCTATTTACACCCGGGTGTCCGTAGCCAACAATGTTATTTGCACCCGGGCTAGATTAGATACTGTTTTGGATATATAGGTAGGCTATTTATGGAAATGTTTATTTGATAAATTGCCTTGTGCTGCTGCGTCAAATTCTAATTCCCCTATGGTGGATGTATAAAGGCACATCTTATCTTAAGCACTGTAGCTATAAGAAAATGCTTAGAAAGGGTATATTTTGTGTTTAATGTATGCTGAAAAAAAACAGCTTAGACCAATTTAGCTGGTCAGGATGGCTGGTTTAGCTGGTTTATTTGGTGCCTGGTTTAGCTGGTTTAACTGGTGCACCAGCTAAACCAGCTAAACCATCCATCCTGGCCAGCTAAAAAAAAACAGCATAGACCAGCATAGTATGCTGGTATGCTGGGCTGTTCACCAGCATCCATCTATCACCAGTTTATGTTTAATAATAGTATTAAATATATCATGCTGGAAGCTTACCAGGATTTGAGATGACCAGCATACATTGTTTAAATCAGTGGTTCTCAACTTGTCAGGGCTCGGGACCCACTTTTTACTTGGTCAATACATCGCGACCCAACATTTTGATGCACTCAAATCTATTCAACAAAAAAACGTGCTGTAATATATATATACGCTTTTCAGCATACAATATTAATACAAGTGAAGTACAGTGCATATATCCCTTATATCCCCCAGGAGATATAAACTATGCATTCTGGTACACTCTGAGAAGAAAATAAATAAATCTATTACTACCCGACATATTAATAATATTTTATGCCATTGTTTATTTTTCACTTTGTTCTGACATCTTGCAGAAGAGTAAAGAGGAGATAGTCTGTGTGGATTACTTTAAATTGTGGGTAGGGTAGATAGCTCCCATTGTTCTGTGACCTGTCAATCATCAAACCGTGGGTCATATTTCATTATGTGTTCATTTTTATCTGAAGTTGTACCCATGGATGTATAAAGAAGAGTTCTACCAAAAAGTTATTGTCCGTGGGGACTTCGGCAACAAAATAAAAGTTATACTTTCCCCCCCCTCCCCCCAAAAAAAAAGAATTCCCCAAAAGATTTTCCGCATTTTTTTTCTTCACTCACGAGAAACGGGTCCGCGACCCACTTTTGGATCACGACCCACCAGTTGAGAACCACTGGTTTAAATACTGGTATGATTACTTAAACCAGAAAACATAAATATATTACAAAGATTCATTGTGTCACATGTTCTGGTATCTACCAAAATAAAGACGTTGTATAGTGTTCATAACAGTATTTTAATTGAATAAATAGCTAGTTAATATAATAAAATGCACAGCAACAATACAATAATTATACAAATGACAACCAACCTGCAAATCAACTTACACATAAAAATAAATATATTATCTAAAATAGGTGCATTTGATTAAAAAAAAAAAAAAAAAATAGAATTCAATATTTAAATGGTAACAAAAACAGTAACACTATGTATGATAAGAGAAAGGCAACAAAGAAAGTGTTTTTTGTTTTTCTTTGTTCATGTCCATAATGTTTCCCGTTGTGGTAAAATACATTACAGTTGGTTGGCATAGACGTTACAGTCAACAATTGCTTATGGTGAATTATGGCAAAAACAAATAGAGCTAGTGTACACGGTGCAGCTGTATTATCTGGGAAAAAGAAGAATCGGATCAGGATTCGGTATTGTCGGACAATCAATATCAAATGAATCGGATCATTATTAGCATCAGCACTTGATCACCTTCGTCGACTTGCAGCCTAAATACAAAGATAACTCCACTCCTCTCACTCTTACCTCTAATAAGCCTTGGTAGAACTAGTGTCCGAGTCATAGGGTCTAGAACTGACTCATGTGGAACAGAGTCCCATACAGACATGGTTCCATGTTCAGGAAACATGTTTGATGTGGGCTGACATCCTTTCTGCAGCGATAAATAAAGAAAACAAAGAAAACATTTTGAGTAATAGTAATGATGGTAACAACAATAATATTAGCATCACTATTTATATAGCACTAACACAATTGCAAAGGGATTCTCACAACAAAAATAAAGAACAAAACAATACCAACAATAAAAAAACCAATTATTAAAGGAATTTTAAGAGACAAAGAAGTTATAAACATTCTAAGAGGCCGACTACAAAAGCTAGGCTCAATGGCTCTTGATGACATCAATGAGCAGTCCCAATAGATGCCGTTGTATTAAAATAAATAGAATAGGTCCAGATTTCTTCTATTTTGTGTTGGATGATTTGTTTTATTCATTGCTCATGGATGTTAAGATGTGTTTTACAATTATAACAAAAAGATTATTGTAATTGGAATAAAAAAGATTGCAAATCATAGTTTTAATAGAATCACTAGCAATATAGGGTTTATTCAACAGCAGTAAAGCATTAAGTTGCTACATTAACATACACTGAACTGTAAAGCAACTTACCACTATTTAGGAAAGGCTCTGATCTGAAGGGTTGGCCAGTCGGACAGCAAAGAGGTGGAGGAGTACAACCATTGGTATACAGGACTGTCTCAGAAAATTAGAATATTGTGATAAAGTTCTTTATTTTCTGTAATGCAATTAAAAAAACAAAAATGTCATACATTCTGGATTCATTACAAATCAACTGAAATATTGCAAGCCTTTTATTATTTTAATATTGCTGATTATGGCATACAGCTTAAGAAAACTCAAAAATCCTATCTCAAAAAATTAGAATAGTTCCTCAGACCAAGTAAAAAAAAAAGATTTATAACAGCAAAACACAATCAAACATTTGAAAATGTCCATTAATGCACTCAGTACTTGGTTGGGAATCCTTTTGCACGGATTACTGCATCAATGCGGCGTGGCATGGAGGCAATCAGCCTGTGGCATTGCTGAGGTGTTATGGATGCCCAGGATGCTTCAATAGCGGCCTTTAGCTCATTAGCATTGTTGGGTCTGGTGTCTTTGAGCTTCTTCTTCACAATACCCCACATATTCTCTATGGGGTTCAGGTCAGGGGAATTTGCAGGCCAATCGAGGACAGTAATGCCATGGTCAGTACACCAGTTACTGGTGGTTTTGGCACTGTGGGCAGGTGCCAGATCATGCTGGAAAATGAATTCCTCATCTCCATAGAGCTTTTCAGCAGACGGAAGCATGTAGTGCTCTAAAATCTCTTGGTACACAGTTGCATTTACTCTGGGCTTGATGAAACACAGTGGACCAACACCAGCAGCTGACATGGCTCCCCAAACCATCGCTGACTGTGGGAACTTCACACTGGATTTCAAGCAACTTGGATTTTGCTCCTCTCCAGCCTTTCTCCAGACTCTGGCGCCTTGACTTCCAAATGAAATACAAAACTTGCTTTCGTCTGAAAAGAGGACTTTGGACCACTGTGCAACTGTCCAGTGCTTCTTTTCCTTAGCCCAAGTCAGACACCTCTTCCGTTGTCTTGAGTTCAGAAGTGGCTTGACCATGGGAATACGGCTATTGTAGCCCATTTCCCGGACACGTCTGTGAACAGTGACTTTTGATACCTGGACTCCAGCTTCAGTCCACTGTCTTTGAAGCTCCCCCAAATTCTGGAAGCGACTCTTCTTCACAATGCTGTTAAGGCTGCGGTCATCTCTCTTGGTTGTGCAGCGTTTCCTGCCACATTTCCCCCTTCCAACAGACTTTTTGTGGATGTGCTTTGAAACTGCACTCTGTGAACAGCTTGCTCTTTGAGAAATGTCTTTTTGTGTCTTACCCTCCTGATGGAGGGTGTCAATGACGGTCCTCTGGACAGCAGTCAGATCAGCAGTCTTCCCCATACTTGTGATTTAGTTTACTGAACCAAGCTGAGTGTTTTTCAAGGCTCAGGAAACCCTTGCAGGTGTTTCGAGTTAATTAGACGATTCAAGTGATTCGTTGAACACCCTACTAGTATACTTTTTCATGATATTCTAATATTTAGAGATAGGATATTTGAGTTTTCTTAAGCTGTATGCCATAATCAGCAATATTAAAATAATAAAAGGCTTGCAATATTTCAGTTGATTTGTAATGAATCCAGAATGTATGACATTTTTGTTTTTTTAATTGCATTACAGAAAATAAAGAACTTTATCACAATATTCTAATTTTCTGAGACAGTCCTGTATGTTACACCTAAAAGAAAGATAAAGAAATAAGACAGCACAGGAGGACAAACATCTTCTTAAGTAAAAGACCAAATCATGTCAAGCTTTAACCTGAGCCTGTTTTTCAGTCTTTACAATGCACTGTTGGAAAATACCTTCCAAATGCTAAATTCAAACTCAATACCATAAATAACTGGGTACCAAAGTGCTTTACCTGATAGAGCACATTGATAGAACCGGCTGGGCCTTTTGCTGCATATCATCTCCTCCCTCTCCACTGTTTCCAGTAGATATCTCCTGCCTCTGTCCAATAAAACAGAAATGCCCCAAAACAATCATATTTAAAAAAAGTTAAAAACAATAACTTGCTTTTGGCATTGAAATGGATTAGAATCTCACCTTTTTCATGGATGTCAGGAAAGCCAGGAAGTCGTTCCCTTCAAGTCCGCAACCAGTCATAGGAGTTCAAATGCAAAGCCTGACTGATGACAAGAGCGGGAGACTTACATTTTACAATTATATTTTTTGATTAATACCAGAGCAGTGTGTACATAGGCCCTGTACGACATGCAAAGAACAGATCAAATCCCCTGACAGACTCACACACTTTGGTGATGTCCTCATCTGATAATGTTTCATTTTTTAGCAGCAAAGTAACATTACTCAAAGTCAGTGGCGAGCCATGACTTTTATACATTAAATCAAGTTATTTTGCTAAAACTAAATAACTTTTGAAGTAAAACTGATGCAAACAGAGACCGAAAATATGTATACACTGGATTTCTCCGGGCGTCATCCTTCTGATTTACCACATAACATTTCTATTGAACCACTCCGGCCCATATACTCCGGCTCTGAGACGCCAATTTTCTTTTTCAGCTAACACACCTGAGTTTATTATTTTGCACTGAGCTGTGTTTGTGGTCAAACACTGGCTGAAATAAATAAAGTGCAAAAACTGATGGATGTAGCTGCTCCTGGCCTTTTGTTGTGTTGATGGAAGGTGTTCTCTATAGCAGGGGTTCTCAAACTTTTTGTTTATGCGGACCACTTTTTATTATCAAGGATTTTTGCGGACAACCTCAAATGCAAACCTTAAAAACAAGTACATATATAAACGTAGTGTTAAAACGCAGATATATGTTATTGTTGATTATGGACAACACTTAATTTCACCACTGGTTAACCATGGTTACGTGTGCGCGTGCAACACCACAAACATGGATCGGTGGTTAGCATCAGGTTCTCTGAAGAGAAAAGAGGTTAACGTTGCCGTTAATGAAGATAATGAGAGTGAGTCGGAGGCATCTACAAGCCAGATTCCAAGATTGACGGCGAAGATTAGCTGGTTTTAGGCTCTCGTTAGCCAGTGTCTGAGCAAAGGCTCATGTTCAGTGCCTGTGTAGGTAAATCCCTGTTCTAAGTAGTTCTTATTGTATTTTATTTTAATCTTCCCTCTCTTTTTTTTCTTCCGCGGAATCTGGCTTATAGATGCCTCCGACTCACTCTCATTATCTTAATTAAGGGTAACGTTAACCTCTTTTCTCTTCAGAGAACCTGATGCTAGCCACCGATCCATGTTTTGTGATTTTAAACGCGCACACGTAACCATGGGTAAAATTAAGTGTTAATCCATAATTAACAATAACAAATATCTGCGTTTTAACACAACTTTATATATGTACTTATTTTTACAGTTTGCATATACAGTATGAAGTGGTCCGCGAAAATCCTTCATAATAAAAAGTGGATTTTATTTAGCTTTTTTCCACGGACCACCTGCAGCCGTGGACCACAGTTTTGAGAACCGCTGCTCTATAGAGTGCGCAAAGCTTTTTAATACACAGAGGTGAACTGTCAGACAGCTGAAAAGAGCTGCAGCCAATGAACGATGTAAGAGTTGTATCTCAGTACCGTGTCAAATGTATGAAAGTCAGTATATCAGTTACATTTCACCAGATATATGCGAGTGTAGGCTGTTTTTGACATTGACGCTACTTAAGATAGATAGTAGGTGAATGGACGGATGGATAATTAATATAGCTTTGCTGACAGTATCTGGAGGGCCGCAGAAGTATGAGCTGTTTTTTCTTTTTTCTTCTTCATTAAGTCTGGCACACTGAGTACCAGGCAGTAATTGTGCAACACATGAGATTTACTATAATGACTCATTTTGTGCTTGTGTCCTTTAGTCAAAGCCCTGTCAATTTAGTTTCATAAAGCCCAAAATTGCCTTGAAAAATAAAGCTTTGAACTATTGATTCAGTTCTCTGCTTTTGGGTATGCTTTGAATTATTCGGCAGACAGCAGCGCAGCAGTCAGACTAACTGCATATTCCGAGGCTGTAATGAGTACTGTTTTTGTTGGATTTTCAAAGTGTTCTGTATTATCGTTCATAATTGAGTGATATTGTCCCAGAAGTGTGTTCTGTTATCTGTATTATGTTTAAGGGAATACTTTGCTGCTGGAGTGAGAGAGTCATGTGAAACGGCCTCACAGGAAAAGTACTTGACAGTCCTTCACAAGTTCTGATTGTTAATGACAACATGAAACAATTACGGAGAGTGAAAATGTATAAAGATAAAGGACATTTAATGCACAAATGTCAAAAGCAATGAAAGCACCATCTAATTACAAGAGTTCAGCATGACATTCTATTTTATATATTGTATAAGTTCCACAAAGGGAGTATTAATGGAATTAACCTGTTAAGCCCCAAGGTCCCTGCCGGCAGGGACCCTGTTTTTTTTTTTCAGGACACTGTGTCTCAGGGGATCTTAATATTTAAGAACCTATTAAAGTGTTATACCAGATTAACGGAAATAATCTCAGCTAACTGAAGATATAAATCATTTTTACCAAAACAAAACACAAGTCTCATAAGAAGCATCTAAATGACCCCTTAGCTAAAAATGCTAACGGACATTGGCACAGAACTCAAGATAAAAGTACCCTTATTACTTATCGTAGCTGCACATACAAGATATCTGATTAAAACTGAGGTTCCACAGATTATTTAGGTATATAGTATCATCACTGAGTGATCATCACAGGGGAAGCAAAGACAGACATCACAACACATACCTTTACGTAGCTTCTAGGGAGATCGCCTCACCGTAGCTGTTAATCTGATCAAAAGACGTGTTCAATGGCATTAAAACGAGAAAAAACGCGGCTGAATCGGTTAATCCATAGGTTGATAAAGTTTCTGGGCAATAATTGGAATTATTTATAATCCATAATTCCATTTTTATGTAAAAATCGCAGAGCAAAAGTTAGCTGCTAATGGTAGCCACCAGAGTTGCTGCTGCTTCCGGTCTTGGCTATGCGGCAGTATAATACACACACATGACCAAATAAGGACTATGTGGGAGTTCCCCTCGATTCCATTGGATCTGACGGTTAGAAAGAGATGTCACATGTCAAAATCCTGCAGGGGGAGCCAGAGATATGACAAATCCACCCAAATGGCCCCAGAAGAGTATTTTTTTTGCTAAATCTGTCTAAAATCGTCAAATATCACTTGTTTTGCATCAATCTTGATACAGGGTACTTATTATATGTTGTACTTTGGATTCCTAAAGCTTTTAGTCTACTAACCCATCATCCAAGGTTAGTTTTCACTATAAGTACAAAATATGTTTTGGACGCACACTATAATTTACAGTTTTTTACCATGTTCAATCTGAATTTTCTTTAAAATAAAAAACATCTATATTGAATCTGACTTTTCTACATCCAACTGACAGATTTATCATTACTTTGAGAAAAAAGATTATTAATTTAACCCTTTTAGAAGGGAAGATATGGTCATTTGTTCTGGGAATGTCATTTTCGAGCCTGAAACCTGAAAAACAGGCTCAGGGTTTAACAGGTTAATACATTACACATAGATGTGTTCCTGCCCTTGAGTCCAGTTTCTCTGTATCTACAAAACAACCTGCATTCCCCATTAAAGAAGGACTTTATGTCACAGCATCAATTAATCCTGTTGTGTGCTAAAAAGTTATGGTTTTTATATCTCATAATAAAATATGGGTTTGTAGCAACTAAAAGCTGCTTTGAAAGAATTGCTAATGCCAGACCAAGGACAAAAGGATCCTGATTCATGCAAACATTCATGTCTTGCTAATTGAAGGATTAGGAATGATTTAAATGTTTCAAAATGCTGTGTGACCCAAAAATACAAACTGCGTCTGTATATTTGTCCTTTAGTGCATTGTGTGTTTTTGACTTCATTGTATCTGGCCCCTGTTGTCTAGATATATTTATCAGTTAGGCTTCCCGAACATAAACACATTTTTCAAAAACACAGAGGAAAAATGATATAATGCACTCATAGTGTGCCTAAAATGTACCCATAATGTTATCTAATGCCTTACAACGAAATGATTTTTGCCTGTGATTTCTCAGGATATGCTTAACAACCTTGACCCTCCGGCATCAGGAGAGCTGGATGAGGATGACCTCATGCTGGATGTGGACCTCCCAGAGGAAGGCTTGCACGGTCAGCACACAAAAACCCACACACACAAATTGTATTTATCTTATACAGGATTTAAATTTGCGAGGTTATTCTTTGGCCATGAGAAATGCTTTAGTATCATTGGCTGGAAGTCATCCATTATTCTTCGGACTCCTCCAGCGTTAGTGCTCTGATCATAATTGTAAATTAATGCATTAACCGAGGCCTGAGCATTCTATTTCCAGCATTATCCTTTTATGGCATAAAATGTCTAGAATTCAATAAATCCCATTTTGCCTTGGGTGAAGAATTGTCTCTGCAACAACCATTAGCATCTTATAAATGACACCTTATTGTCTATCATGTGCTGTTACTGCTAATATTTGTTTGCTGAAGAGTTATTTAATTACAACTCCAACATTGTTCACAACTAGCTCTGAATGACAGGTAGGCAGCTGACTTGGAGCAGTATCATGCTGCCTTTGTTTACAGGAACAGATGCACACACAGTTGCGTATGGTTACGGCACATCCACATTGCATACATGGGCTCAGAAGATCAGAGGCTACATTTGATCGCCTTGAAAACAGCAGTCTGGTGTTAGCATGATTAGTTTAATAGCTTAACACCCCCCGCTACCATCTTGATATGATATCTATTTCTGTCTTCAGTGCTTTCTCTGTGACTCATTTTCACTTTGTGGATTTAATCAATGGCCAACCTCATTGGGAAACAGTAAGATAACTTCTTTGTGGGTGTTAAAGGTGATCAGGTCATCATATCACCACATAATAATAGTGTTGACAATGTTATTATGGATTCAGTGGGTAGTGTGGGTCACTTACATGAAAAGTACATTTTGACCTCACCTATAATCAAACATGAGGAATTCTAGGAAGGGAATTTTCCCCCTTCACTCCTGAATCTAGCCCCGTCACATTACCATTCATGGCAAATGAATAAGGCACATTGAAATATATGGATGGGCAAACGCACCCATGCTAATGTACAATAGTTAGGTGTCAGGCACCCCTAGCAATGCTGCCCACCGCAAATGTTCTGCAGTAAATTCTAACTTTTATGAAGTTATTTATCAGCTTTTATGATATTAAGTAATGTCATTGATATAAACTACATCCTCCAAAATGATCATAACATTAGATGAACACCTCTCTAAAACAGCTTTGACAAAAAGGGAACATTACAACCTTGCAGATGGTACACATTTATTGCAGGCCTGTTTTATTAGACTGCATTAGTTTTAGCTAGGTGTGCCTAATAAACAGTCAACTGCAAATACATCACTGAGGCATCTTTACACCCCTGATGTCATCTTCAGTCTGTAAACAATGATTTGATTTTGAGAGAAGCAAACCGACAGAGAGAGGGAGGGAGAGGGAGAGGAGAATGTTCACTCCAGAGGAATGTGAATCGGCGTGTTGTCCCTTCCTACTCCTTTTTCGGAAGCGACCATATTTATAGCGCAGTGTGTCATGGCTAGTGCTAAAGCGTCAGAGTGAAAGCAAGAGAAGCTGAAGAGTCCAGTTAGACCCAGCCCACAGGGCAGGCCTTGAGACACGGGATAGGAAATGATGTTCCCTCCCTCCCAAAGACACCCTGACTCTGCCACAGACCAGGAAGTGGAGAAGAAGACAAAAAGGGATGGGTAGAAGGGGTCTCATGTATTAATTTCATCCAGTTACCGGGTCCCGTGACAGAAGAGAGAGGCCCCAGCTTCTCTCTCTTTCCTGCTACAGCTAGTGAATTTCTTTCGTGGACACAAAACAATTACCTCAGCTGCTCCCCCACCACCACCACCACCACAGTCATTTCTCCCCAGCTGCAGTTCCTAGGGAGTTCCCAGAAAAACAACCCTGTCAACAAAGACAGAAGCAGACAGAGTGGGATCTGGGTAGACTTTCTCTCACTGGCCCTTTAACTGCTCACCAGCTGACTGGACAAGAAGACATTTCTCTCCACTCCCCGTCTGAGTTTCACTGCCTTTGTGGATTTCTCACCCCCAAGTTGGAATATATTCCTTTTGAATGACTTTTTCTGAGCTGAAAAGAAGTTACTGGAAGCGCTGAAGTTTCCTGGAATGTAATACTTCAGATTCAGGCTGAAGTTTGCTCTTGTGCTATGTGTTGACACTCAGGGTAAAGTAAATCAAATGCCACTGCTGAATTCCTTGGATTGGTGTCTTTCAATCTGCCCAGTAATTCTTTATCTCTCTTTTGTCTATCTCTCTTTCTCCCCTTTCTATCTGGAACATAGATATTCAACGGTCCTTTTGATTTCCTGAGGGTCTCGCTCTGTTAGTTGTCAATTTTGTGGCGGTCATGGTTCATTTCACAGCTGTGTGCTATTGAGTGTTGCCAAATACTGTGTCCTTTTACCTCCTTGAAAATGTAATGGCCTGTCACTGTGTGTGTGAGCGCATTTTTTGCATCTGATGTTGGAGACAGTTGAGATGAATAGAGAATAAGGAGGGGAGATCCGATCATGATTTATATGCAAATACCCATGATAGGGTATCTGAAATATACATCGAAGTATTCATTACCAAAAGATAGGAAACATTGACTCTCAGTCTTGCTTTTTGTGTTTGCTTTAGAGTGCTAGTAAAAGACAAACACTGGCTGGGAAAAAGAGAAAAACATAAATTATAACCTTTGCAGAAATGCAGCTTATCTTCCACAACAAACATCCACTTCAACAAATAACAGCAGCAACAGAAGTGATTTTCTTGAAGTTTTATTTTTTGGATCTATACTTTTTCACCATATCTCAAACACTGGCTTCATACATTTCAGCTCAGATGAAAAAGTGTTTATGCTCCTTTCTCCTTCACTTGCTTCTTCTCTGTTTTAGATATTCTCAGGTTTCTTTACTCTGTCTTATCTTGCTCCAAATTCTTCTGCATAGACGCTGACAGGATGTCCCACTTTGAGTGCTCAGAGAGGGCCGGTCGGCAAGGGCAGCGGCGTAGACACCATCGCTGGAGTGGACCAGATAACTTCTACAATGATGGCAGGTTGGTTAGGTCTGGAAGGATGTTGCCAGAAGAGAATTCAAAAGTAGAATGCAGAAAGCAAAGACACAAAGCCAACATCATTCTGTATTCCCTCTGCCTGGCTCTGACTCTCTCCTCTGGGTTTTATCTCTTTTTCGCAGGGCCCATGTTGTTCAACACTATGACGGTCTCAAGGCTTCAAGGATCTCTTCACGCTCTGTCCCCTCTGAAGGCAGGCAGCATGGCTACATGGCGATGCTGGATGAACTCACACTCGAACACGTGACTCAGGACTGCAGCTCGCTGAAGAACCAGCTGCTCAGGCTCAAAACAATGCTACAGGTGAGAGCCATTTAGAAACACAGAGGTGTACGGGTGCATGTAGCAAAACTTGCACACTCTTACGGCCCGTCCACACGGCGGCGTGCTATGAAGCTTCAACGCTGCTTCCCATTCACTTTGAATGGGGTGACGTCACGCTTCGCCAAACTGCATTGTGGTTCTGTCGCTTTGCTTTGCCTCCGTTGCTCGCTTCAAAAGTTGAGAAAAGTTCAACTTTTCAAGCTTCGACGGAAGCGTCAGCCAATCAAATCATATGCCAGTACAAGCTCTAGCCAATCAAACCGCGTGCTTGTGTTTCCGGCGCGGGAGATTCATGTGATTGGTTGTTGGTCGAGCTTCCGATACGCCAGCCGGCAACCTTCAACGCACGCTGCCGTGTGGACGCTGCGTTACACACGTGAATGCATGTAGAGAGATCTACAAGATGCCAACACATAAAGACATTTGTTTGGTAGGTACATGCACTAACACACATAAGTGTTCACAGAAAACTCTGTGACTCTTCGTTATATGTTTACCATTGTTTGAGTTCTGTTGCATTTGCTGTTGAATATGTCACGTAACATGCAGATATTATTGCCACTCCCATTTTTTATTTTGGTCTCATATTAGGCACATTTCCGAGTTTTGGGTACAATTTCAGATGCTTTTATTTATTAAATTCAGCTTTACTTTTTTTTGCACTGCTGTTAGACCCTCCAGAAAAACGCGGGCTAAAATCCTTGATTATGCGATTAAAAATGCTGGGTTTTTATGTGATTTTATCTGGTGAAATTGCGGGAAGTTGCGAAAAAGAATAGATTATTTTTTTAAATATTGGGCTGTCTTATTTATTCTCTCTCACACACAACCTGCCACTAACGTTAAACCCCTTTCCTATTCAATTAAACACATTCAATGTTTATTTATTGTAAAAGCAATTGGGCTATTTTAATCACACTCTCTCTCTCTCTCTCTCTCTCTCTCACACGCACGCACGCACGCGCACACGCACACGCACACGCACGCACACGCACACGCACACGCACACACACACACACACACACACACACACACACACACACACACACACACACACACACACACACACACACACACTTCTCCGCCTCATTCTGTCTTCATTTACTCGTTCGTTATCTGACCAGCTTCATTCTTGGAGGCTACTCACTTCGTTTCTTGTAGCCCTCGAAAGGGTTTTGGAGGTTGATGCCTCGGTGAATGTGAGTTGTTTGGCTTTCTTGTCCGCAGCAGAAGAAAGCATTTTCGAATGTTTGAATGAATCAAAGTGGGTCGTCACCGTCGACTTTCTCTAAGACGTATGCTCCAACACACAGTTGCACGGGGTGCAGAATAGTTTCCCCCCACTTTCAGGAAAGACATCGGGGTACTGCTTTGCCCGGTCTCTAGCAGAAATGTTCGTCGTGTGAGTTCCACACGTTCACTCTACGGTGTTGTTTACCTTCTGTGATGCGCGAGCTGATGACGTCACGTCATCATCATCACTACTTCACGTCAAGACGAGTTAACTTTTTTTTTTCTCAACTTTGTGTGGAAAACTGCGGGGATTATGCGGCCTTTTGAAAATCTGTGCCATTTTGCTGATTATGCGGTAAATTCTGTGATCGCAGGATCGCGTTTTTCTGGAGGGTCTATGCTGTTGAGTGTTCTGCAGGGGAGAAATGAGAAGTGTTTTCTAACAAAACTCAAGTAAGCTATTCTTGATCTATAATGCGCTTCCACTCCAAGTACTTAGAAGTTATTAAATGTTTAATTACATCAGTTGTATTATTCCTGTCATCACACAGGAACAAAATGCATCACCCCCCCCCCCCCCCCCCCACATCCTATCATTGCCCCTCGCCCACAAACCCCAAAGTACTGTCAAACACCCGGTGTCAAACTCAGAGGCTTTTCTTTGTGTATTTGTCCCTTTTATTAATAAATCATCAATTTTTCAGCAACAGCAATTTTAGTTATTAGATGCTCTGAGACTCCTTCTCTTTAAATGCAGTCTGTGTGATTTGTGATGCATGTTTGTGTGCGCTTTGTGAAAATGATCAGATAGACAATACATATTATAATTATGATATATATTTTCAGTTCGTCAGTCAGACACATCTATTTCATGGGAAGAAGAGTGGGTGACAAGAAGGGAAAGGAGAGGAAAAAAAGATGTCACCTATAGAAATGAGCTCTTGCATATGAGCTGAAGTCCCACGCTGCTGCGAAACACAGACACCCATCTTTGAAATAGCTGAAATGCATAAGCTATTCACACTGCGCACTCTGTAAGATTAAATGATCCTGAATGCTTACAACTCAATTTCCCCTATACAGCATAACAAGTGATTCTGCTTTTGCATTTAAATCAAATCTCCTTCAGATGTGTTCATCGTGCTCACTGCAATTAGTCAAAGGTGTTTGCTGTATAGCCTCAAGTAGTACCAGTGTTCTTTATTGTGTTTTAGTATGTTGTGAGCTCAAGGCAGCGCATGTCAAATGAGCCACTAGCCTTTCTGAATCCTAATTGATCATTGGTGTATTGTGTCTGACATCCAGACATGTTGGTTTCATCTGATAAAAACCACATGACCTGAACAAGAAGCAGGTGAAACGTAGTGTTGTCATATTGTATTTTAAGTAGTTTATTGAATATTAATCCCAATTTTGATCATTTTCCAAAAGCCATCATATTGAGATTTGATAACCTTTGATTGAGATGTGTAATTATTCATGACAATTGTAATCACCAAGTTCTTTATCTAAACCATGATTGGTTAAATAATCAGCAAATGTAATTACAGTTTGCACTGAATATTCTTTTGATTGCTGCCCTAATTTCAGCAGCTTCGACAGACATTTTTGTTCTCTATGAAATAAATATAGTTAAAGTTAAAAAACACTCCGCTCTGCCTGAGGTATCTAACATTGGAGGCTTACAGTTCATGGTCAGCAAAGTATATATTCTAAATAGTAAAATTATTTCACTGTGGCAGAAATATTGCTCTTGAGGCATGCCCGAGGAAATCGTCATTGATCCAGCTCACTGTGTGTGTGTGTGTGTGTGTGTGTGTGTGTGTGTGTGTGTGTGTGTGTGTGTGTGTGTGTGTGTGTGTGTGTGTGTGTGTGTGTGTGTGTGTGTGTGTGTGTGTGTGTGTGTGTGTGTGTGTGTGTGTGTGTGTGTGTGTGTGTGTGTGTGTGTGTGTGTGTGTGTGTGTGTGTGTGTGTGTGTGTGTGTGTGTGTGTGTGTGTGTGTGTGTGTGTGTGTGTGTGCTGTTGTGTGTGTGTGTCTGTTTCCAGCTTGAGGATACTGACTCTCCAGCAGATGTTCCTGAAGAGATTGAAGACAATACAACTGCATCACAGGTAACACTCTTTACTTTAGTTGTATAGCAGTGGTTGTTTGGATATTCTTTATTTGTCTCCAGTTTTCTTCACAGTATACTGTATGTGTTTTTCCAGTTGGAGGAGCTGATCAAGGAAGTGCAGGTGCTCCGAGAAGAGCTGAGGAGCCGAGACAAGACCATCGCTCAACTCACATTGCAGAGCCAACAGTTACAACATCAGCGGGAACCAATGGTGAGTTGTTGTGTTCAGAACTGATACAAGTGAAAAGCCTGAAAAGGGAAATGTATTCTATGTCAGATGGAGAAATGATTACATTAATTTGAGTAATACATTGTCTTCCTGTCTTTTATTTTGGACTATCACAGACATTAAACACAGCGTAGGGCACGAAAATCCAAAACACTTCTACAAGTGCTGAATCATCAAACCAACTGGAGGCGAAAGTCTGATAAGATCTGCAGACTGCACTCATAGCTCCGAGCAAAAAGCAAATAGGTTTGACAATGCCTGACAAAGATCTCTGTTGGATCAGAATGTTGCTCTGATAAATTACATTTGCTGGGAGCTATCTGTAAGGCGTGCAGATACTATTTTGTCTGGAATTATCACTGATAGTATAGACAGTTGACAGTCTTTTATCTTGTTACAGTTTGTGAGTTATTTCTGCTGATGGGTTTCTGTTGTGTTTATGTTTGAAAGTACTACAGTTTTTAAAAACAGGTCATTAGCGAGATTAGAAACAGACAAGATTATTGCAGAGAGATTCTGCAAATGCAACCCTCACTCCTTAGACCATCGGCTTGCCAAATAAAAAATAAATGAGAATATTGGATGCATAAGGGTGCAAATATATACATATATGATTATTATTATGGAGCTCTAGAGAAGGGAACATACTGTATCAGCACCCTCTTTATGTGAAGATGCAGCTGTTATGAGGGTTGCAAAGGGGCGGAACATTTCCGGTAAATTTCCAGAAAGTTTCCATGGGAAGTTAAGCTCGGGAATATTGGAAATATTCGATGCAAAATTAAACAAAAAACATGACATTTCAACAGATTTTTAATTTTTATTTAATTTTTTTAAGTAGAACAGAACAAGTTTTAATTATTTTATTGAACAATTATTTGTTTCATTGAAGAACGAAAACAGGAATGTTGAGTTAAATATTACTCAACCCTACTCATTAAAAAATGAACAAAAATGCGCCCCCCATCCAAAAATCCCCAGAAAGTCCCATTTTAAATGAAAAGATGTGGCTTCATTTGTCTTGTGCTTTGGGCTCAAAAGTGTGATCCAGTCTTCTCGAAATCATCCGTGCATGTGATGGAGGAATGCACAGTGCCTGTAGGGGGTGTGGTCTCAACAGCCATGCAGTGGCAGTGTGCTATGGCATGGATATTCAAGTGTACTTGAATGGCATCTGTTTGTTTTAGTCATGATTATGCTAAAATATACTTTCCCCAACTATATTTAAGTTCCCTATGAAGAGTCAACCTTCAATTTAGAAAATTCCAAGTTTATTCCCATACATTCCCGTTTATTCCCATGAAAAGTTTCCATCTTTGTAAAATCCCAGAATTTTGCAACCCTATTATACATGTTCAAAGTATACTCTTTGAAAGAAACTCTACATGACATATGAACTAAGGTGACGCTCATCACTGACAAGTAAATGATCAAGCCTCATACACCGAAAATCAATTTAGGTTCATCTTCCGTGTAGTGGTACAGTACATAGAGGCGTGTGTTCCTGGAGCACGTTCACACAGGGCTGTGATCCTGCTCATGTCTGCTGATTGCTTTCATGTAGCCATCATGCCCTGCAAGCATGTAGCTTCTAGTCTGGTATTCCATCACCCTGACACCATTTCTCTTCAGTCTTGAAATGTCTGGGCTCAGCCTTCAATCTTTTGTTTTACATCAATACCAGATTTGATAAAGATATAAAAAGGAGAAGAAATAGCGTTTGTACAGACATCATCACCTTGTGCTTTGTGGCACTTTGAGGGATTGAGGAAAACACACAGTTTAAAAGGCTTGTGATAGATGAACGGATCCACCATTCAGCTCTCTAGTGGTCTCTGAAGACATACTGTTGTACCCTTTACTGCAGGTTGGAGTTCATTTCTCTGCTCCCTTATGCACTCCAGTGTGTCTACTCATGCGCTCTAGACTGTGTTTCAATAACCTCCATTCTGTTCGCTTTAAGCTGGCTCCATCTCCACTCCAACATTCATTAGTGTCTTGACCAGAATCGCTTGTTAGCCATACAACCGTATGCCTGGCTGACATTATTCAAATCCCTGTCGTATAGAGAAATACCATAATGTCAAAGCAGGGTCTGTTCTCCAGCCTCCCTGCCGCATACTGTGCCTCCAATTAGAATGATCACCCTCCCACTGCAGGTTCTTCATCTGAGCACAACATTGTTGCACCCTCACCTCACAACAAGCAAAATGAAAAGGACATTTTCAGATCTGTGTCTGACATTAATGAGTGTGGAGGCTGTGAGAGGGAAGATGTTGTAAGAAGATAAGAGGGAAACTGAGGTGTGTACTCTGCTGCCTCTGTTTGGAAACACTATGTGGGCAACCAAGGTTATGTTAGAAGAATTCTGAAGCTGGTTTGTGTTCACACAGCCTCTGTTGTCCCTTCAGGACAACATTGAACAACAATGAAGCCAACTAAATGGGTTTAAAATGTTTAATGTGCTGACCAACCCTACATTTGGTCGACATGATATCTAGAATTAGAAAGTCAACGGTTACTGGATCTGCTTTTTCTCCTTTGAAATTGGTTTTAAGACAGTATAGCGGTTACTTAAGAGTGAGGGAGTCGAAGTGTTACAGAGAAAACTGAGAGAAAAGTTGACTGAATTGAACATAATGGACTGATTATAAAACAATAGAGAAGCTGTGTGTGTGTGTGGCAGCCAGAAGAAAGTCTGTTGCACTGTGTGTGTGTGTGTGTGTGTGTGTGTGTGTGTGTGTGTGTGTGTGTGTGTGTGTGTGTGTGTGTGTGTGTGTGTGTGTGTGTGTGTGTGTGTGTGTGTGTGTGTGTGTGTGTGTGTGTGTGTGTGTGTGTGTGTGTGTGTGTGTGTGTGTGTGTGTGTGTGTGTGTGTGTGTGTGTGTGTGTGTGTGTGGAGCTGGGAGGAGTGAAAATGAAATAATGTGATAAAGAACAGTGGAACCATCACAGACAGAAAACTGGTTTCTCAGTCTGACTTGATGGAATGCAGTTTTGGAAGCTGCTTCCACCGCTGTTGAGGCAGCCCGCTCATGATTATGCACACTTTTTTTTTCTTTGAGCTGCATTGCAGATTTCAAAAAGGCTGGTGAAATCTAGCCATTTCTGTCAGATTCTGATGTCGTCCTTGCAGCCAAGTACATATTTCTCTGCTATTCATTAACGCATAAGTTATAATATGAGATTTAGTGCTTACTTCTTACAGAAATAGGTAAAGCACATCATTGCTCTGGTATTTGTTTTCATATTGGATGGTGCTTATAATTCATAAGGCTGATAAAGAGCCTATATTGAGATAAGATAGTCAAAGCGGTTTAACAGATTAAAAAGGAGGTTATTTTCTGTCATGTGCTTAAAGTAAATGTTAGGGTGAGTTTCATTTACTGAAGGATCTTTAAATTACCATGTAAGGGTACCCACTTTCAACCAGTGCTTATTTTTCATATGTCAGTAATAATACATAATGTTTGATAACCTTCTAACTCACTGACTTTTTCCACATTCGATGTGAAGAAGGGAAGATGCTCTAATTTTTTAAATGTCATCTGTTTTATTTGTAGAAAAAAAAAATTTGTTTGAAGAAAATATTGCACATTCTTTATTTATTTGTCGTCTGTTTGTTCATGTTATTGTATCTGATATTTCACAACTAAGTGGGTGGTTTCCCTCGCCACCAGTGGTGTAGTGGTCGTTGGACGCGGGGAATTATGATTCGTCATCACGCTTGTGACCCCAGGGTGACACCACCAGCTAACTAAAGTAGGACTTTCTGTTGACCTGTCTGCCCGTTTTGTGCACTTGCGGCCTTGTTTGGGATGACCTAATTAAAATAGCGTCCACCCAGTAAAAAAATCCCCACTACACCACTGCTCACCACAGTATCATTCCGGAAAAGGTTATACATTAACTGTTGATGCCGAATGCCAAATACTAAATCCAAGAAATTAATGATCTCTTTCTTTCTTTTTAAATGATATTCAAGCATCCAAGTCAATTTCCATTGAACTTATTGTTTAAAAGTTTAATTGAGGTGGTGCTAATTGCACTGATTGCACATGATTTGCCCTGCATAGTGACTTGCTTAGTGCCAGCATTAATGTAGTAAGTAGAACATCTGGCCCAGGTTAAAATAAGTCAATAAATCCAGCTTCCGGATATTGGTTAATAAGCTTTCTTTCATTCATTCAATTATTCTTACTCCCTCAGCCTGCACAGGGGCGGTCGGTCAGATGTCAGTGTCACCACCAGAGGGCGCCCTCTTCACTACGACAGGGAGAGAGACAGATGGACAGGCGGACGCAGCATCACTATGACAAAGCCACGCAGACCTACTGGAGACCACCGAGCCAAGCTGTGAGTCCAAACATCCACTGAACGCATGACAGCACTCCTGAAGTGCTCACAACTGTGTAATATTGCTGATATCTGAAACTGGTCAACAATGAAATGCGTGTGTTTCAACAAAGATCTTTATACCATTTCATATCAGCACTTTGGGATACTCTGGTGACTTAGTACATGTGTCACTCCGCTTGAGTCACTCAACCAGTTTATCTACTGCTTGTCTCAGGCCAGCCATGTCTAAAAATGAGTACACCATATCCCCTCTATGGAATACAGTTTATTAAGATGTCAATGTGCTTTTTGTGACCCTATCACACACTCGTTTCACCCAGATCTCACTCTAAACAGGGTGTTGTGAAGCTGGTGTTTAACTTCAATTACTGAGGAAGAGAGGATGTAGAGTTAAAGGATGGAAAGAAAAAAGAAAGATTAAAGGAAGTAGGAATTTAGACAGAGAGATAGCTAGGTGGAAGATGGGCGGATTAGATGTGTGTGCAATGTGTTCAGTATCATGCCACTATAGCATGCTGTGTGGCAGCCAACTATTGATTCAATAGCAGGAGTGCCACAGGCAGGGTGCCGAGTAAACACTCCCCTAATTGACCTGCTCTCATCTCACACACACACACACACACACACACACACACACACACACACACACACACACACACACACACACACACACACACACACACACACACACACACACACACACACACACACACACACAATAGAAAAGGCAGAAATAAGAATTTTAAGGACATTACTTTGAGTAAATAATGTATTACAAAACATTACACCAGATTTTCAGTCTTATCTGTTTAATTGTAGAAATGAGACCTAGAGTGTATTATGTATATTTTATTATGTACAGAGTAAATAAATAAAAACAAGCTCACTGACCAAAATACTGTATGTCCCTGCTTACCACAAGAGCATATTATGGTTTAACAGTTGCTATGGTAACCATCAAAGAAAGACTAGCTGTGCTCTATGGGATGCATCTCGATGATGGGAACATCTACCTGTGACCTGTAGTGCCTGGTGTATAATAGCACGCTAAAACACAGCCAGGTGGAGTGCATTATTTTCCCTCTATTCTTTCTACTCTGGTTTTTCTGATATGTTTGTTTTCTTTTCCGCCATCCTCTCTTTTCTCTCCCTTTTTAATCGACATTACTTTTCCTCACCAGAGTGGAGAATACGTGTTGCCGCGCTGTGGGCACACACACAGTTATGTTAGTGGCATTTTATTTTTCAGAGAATACAATCCCTCGTAAAGGTTAGCAGCAAGTTCTTTGTTGTGATTTTTCGACAAGGTTGCAACAAGAGAGAACAGAGAGTAAACACATATTGTAGCAAAAGGGATTGTTTCTTTTCCTGTTATTTTTTACTATTGGATGGTATCAAAGGTTTTTGGTATAGCACTGACATTTTTAGCACCTTCAGCAAGCCTGGGTTCACAGTCTTCCTCAAACAAAACTTCACTTCCACCTCTCCTGTTTTTCATACAATCTTTCAAAGTTTTCTTTTAAGGAGTCTGTTTCTTTAGCTATTCTCTTTCTAACCCTTGCCATTTTTAGGCAACTATTGTATTATTTTCCAACTCTTGCACATTCATTGTTTCCTTATTTCACTTTTCAGTTCTTCTCCTCCAACACACACAAGCAGACATTCATAATCCACTGTCGTATTTATAGTTTTTTCTCTCTTAACTCTGAAATGCCCTTTCCTGTTGATTTTCTGCTCCTTTGACATTTAAAGTGCCGCTTTAACCGAGCACTGGAGTAGCTTTTGCCCTCAGATAGTACTTTTTGAGTGCTAAGCTGAAGAGATCAACCTAGAATATTGTTGATGTCAAAGGACAGCAGCTATAATCTTTTTATAGCTTTCTGTTGCCTTATCAGTGGCTCACTGTGCACCCTGGTTCTCGGAGGTCTGGAAGTGAGTGAAACATGGATTTAGGAGAAATCTGTCTTTGCTTAGAGCTCAGATTAAGAGTATAACAGCTTTTGGTCTTCACCCTTTTGACATGGCTGTTTGAGGACATTTATTTTTCAGTCTACAGTATTCATGCGGCATCTTCAAGCAGTTGATATATTTATTTCTCGGACATTGTCGGCTGTAGCTCCGTAGGCTGCTTTAACCAATGTCACTGTTTGAGATGAACTCGTTTCCTGACTTCCTCAGTCTGTAGGATGGCTTTGGCAACACGTCCTAACCAACCGCTCTGGGCACCAGCTCCCGCAGCTTCTCATTTCAATCTGCTTACAATCCAAGTTTGAGTTCAGAAGCAGGCTCAGGAGGAAGACAAGTCTCACAATATGGCACGAGTATTATGTCTGTCAATTTTCAAGAGGCAGAGAAGTAGCGGACACACAGAAACAGAAAGACGCTTGTATCTAGTGTGACATTAGAAACTAGTTAAATGTCACCTTTAAAAAAACTAACATTTTGAATAGCTCCCCAGAGCAATCACAGCAGGATAAACGTTTCTGCGCCTCCTCTGCTTTTCCAGAAAACAATGAACTCGAGCGGTATTATTTTTGGGAACTTCAGTTGTAGCACAATAGAAATTTAAATTTAGCAGCCTTGTATTTGTGTGTGTTTTTGTTCTGAGAGACACTGATTGTGTGTGTGTGTGTGTGTGTGTGTGTGTGTGTGTGTGTGTGTGTGTGTGTGTGTGTGTGTGTGTGTGTGTGTGTGTGTGTGTGTGTGTGTGTGTGTGTGTGTGTGTGTGTGTGTGTGTGTGTGTGTGTGTGTGTGTGTGTGTGTGTGTGTGTGTGTGTGTGTGTGTGTGTGTGTGGCCACTTGTATCTCTAGTACTGAAGTGCGGGACACATTCACTGTGACTTAACAATGAGTTCAGCAGACTGAGCCGACCTTGTAAATAACCCAGATAAACAAACGCCAGATGAACAGCAGCAGTGAAACAAACAATGGCAACACAATAGGCAGTGTTTCATCAGTGGCAGACATAGAAGATAATTACAGCTACCTTCCTACTCCCTCTGTGCCTTTTAAACATCCTCTTCTTCACCTCTTCATCCCCTCTCACACCACCCTTCATCTCTTTTTATCACTCCTGCTCTCACTCTGTTATGTTTTGCTTTTCCCTCTTGTCTTGCTTCATTGATTTCTTTCCATCCCTGTATTTTCGTCTTCTGTCATTCCTTCTCTGACGTTAGCTCTCTACTTCTTTGCTGTAATTAGATCCATTTGCTGTCACACAGAGTGAGAGGGGGGGAGGTGAGGTGAGGGAGAGGCGTGAGGATTGAACAGGGTTCACTGATCAGCGCTAAGCTGCTGGCTGAAAGAACACGTTTTTCCCTCTCAGATCCTGACATTACCTCTCCACCCACATCTGCCCCTTGCACCACAGACACACCACCACACATGAACTCACTTACACATGCACGCTTATTAATGCACGAGGCACAGCAGAGTCCCGTTGGACAGGTGAGGATTTAATTGCCAAAGTCTTTGAAGTGAGACGTTACGGCCAGACCTGGGGTTAGCGAACCATGAGGAACTCTGTGTAGTGGATTAGGGGATTAGCATCATGGCTTCTTCTAAATACGGCTGTTATTTGATAAAAAGGTTGTTGAGTCACAAAGAACATTCTTTTACTTTAGTTGAGAATGCTTGTCCTACTTTGCCAAGTTTTGCCATCTGCTTTTGGGAATCTGCACAGGCAACCTAGCTTAAAAAATCACTATGAGATAAGCCTCTAGTGAACATAGCTTTACACCCATTACTTATATGGTATTATTGTGCTGAGGAGAATTACATTTAAAAAAGAAAAACTTCTGTATTCAACCTCGCCAAGGAGGTTATGTTTTGGTTCTGTCTGTATGTCTGTTTGTCAACAGGATGACTAATGGCCCCTTTTTAGTGGAATGGTGTAGCATTGACCAAGGAAGAACCCATTCAATATTTGAGTGGATCCGAATCGTGGGTCCATGCATTATTATTATATTTCGTTAACATCGCAAGAAAGGGCATTTGGCCTTGGCTGAGGTTCACTGGCAAGAGCCACTAGGCATCTAGCTCTGTACTGGTAGGGGAGATATGAAAGAAGTTTTGATTAACTTGATGGAATATGAAAAACTTTCAATGTCTGTCTCTCTGCCCTTGTCTGTCAGCCCTTCATTGAAGAGTCTTTACAGCAATGGAAAACTGTAAAAGTTGACAGGCCTTGCTGCTGCAGAGTTCTAATAATGCTGCCAGACACTGTCAGAATTGTTCAAGAGTCCTCCAACAACCCTTTCTTTTTCTCATAGACTGAGGTTTTCCTGCCTGCGAATAAAGCCTCAGCAGGAGACTTCTGCACAGACCTCCTGCCGAAGCAGTTGTTGGATTTCAAGGAAGAACATGGATATCGAGAACAAATCCGGGGGACTTGTTACCCCCCTCTATAGCAGACGCACCAGGAGTGCTCTGAAAAAGCTTATACCGGAATTGCTGGGAAGTTGCCACTGCTGCTTCCCTTTCTAGTCCTCTGTCCCTCTCTTTCTGTTCTGACAGATTCACTGCCTCTCTTTTCTATATAAGTGCCTTATATGGGTTCCGGCCCTTTCCACAATTGAGAAAAGAAGTAACGCTTCATAAGGTTATAGTCGGTCTGTCTCTCCTTCACATGATGGCCCTGCTGCCCTTTCACTTTGCCTCTCCCGACGGGGGCCACGTCTTTGAATTGCTTCACCTGAAGATGTGGAATCAATAAAAGGGCTTGTGTTATTTCAGGTACTGATTTGAAGCTTAGATGTGGGAAAAACTAAATGTTTGGAAGACAGAATGACTGAGAATAGAACATATGGGAATCAATTGTGTTAAGAAATATAATATTTATTAAAAAAACTGTCAAAATGATACACACTCACACTGTTCCTCAGGTAGATGCTGTATTTGTCCTAGTGATTAATACCTTTGGATATGCCACTTTGTGTAACTAACTACAGTTGTGTGTGTGTGTGTTTGTCTTGGGAGAGATTTTGGCACTATGATAGTGTTGCAACCAAAACGTTATAGAAATGAAGTAGAGATAAAAATGAAGTTTGCAGACTGTCTGGGCAAGAAGGACATGTCTTTGTGCTTTTATTTCTTTGGGCAGATTTTGTGACGACCTTAGCATTGTAACCATGCCCGATTTAGTCGTGAAACTTCACAGATGTTCAGTTGAGATTCGAGAGGAAAGAGGAACGTAGTCCAAACATTACGGACAAAGGGACCTTTGTTAAAACCACTTTTTTCCCCTGAAGCTTCACGCTGTTGTGTTCGATTCCAACATGTTGTAAGCAGGTGTTTTTTTTAATGTTGTATGCATCCTCATCGACACTCAAGCAATTGGGTGTTTGGCCACTTAGTCCATGGGTTAGGCATTTTGGATGGCTCCATATTGAAGTGGCACACAAGTGACTTTGTCAGTGTGTGGGTTACAGAAAATCACCTTGCGGAATTGAAAATGTGGTGCAAAGCAGAACATGTGTTTGGTTTTGGAGACTTCAGCTGAGGTTTTGCTCTGAGTGTCAGTTTCAATCCTAGCAAATCATCTTTTTGTGTAACCCAAAACTGATGCACTAAAGAGACTCTTAAAGACGTCTTCAGCATATTTAGTAGACGTACATAACATTTCACGGTGATCCTGTCGACTTTCAAGGTGATGAATTGAAAAGTTGTCCTTTACAGTGTCATCTTGTTTTTTAACACAACCTATAATGGAGTGCTTTTCTACAATGGATTGCAGGCTTGGCAAGAGGGATGGTTGGTAATGGATTTTACTGTATTTATGTAAAAGCAATTATACAGATGAAGGGGGAAAAATGGCTCTCAGGGTGGCCAAGGGCAAAACAACATAAAGACAACTGAAAGTCTCAAGGTAGCAAAGGTTTTATATGATAATGAGTATATTACTGAATAAATGTGAGAACAAAATGACCTTTTTTGATTAATTAATTGGCATAAATACAAATTATATTGGCAAATAGTGTAAAAAGCAGTGTTGTGCTTCATGTGTGTGTCCATCTCAACAATTCCCTATAAACTAAATCTTAATAACGTGGAGTTTTACAGTTTAGAAACTATTCTTATATTTATTAACCAAAACGATGGTCCATTTACAGTATATAAAATGTGTGGGTTAAAGTCACGGTGCTCCCAAATGACTTTATTTTCAATTCTAGTTGAGAAAGTGTCTTCATACAGTAAGCACCAAATAAAACATCCATTGTCTTGAATTGCAGGCAAATGCATACAGAACGATATGCTAGGATCATGGGATGAATATTTCACTCAGTGTAAATATCATCTATATGTATGTAGCTTCGATGAATAGTTGAAACGAGTCCAAGTAGAATATTTATCCCACCGTCAGACAGTGAGTGTATTTTTTCAACAAAAAAGCTACCTAAGGGAGAATGCAATAGGGAGACTTGATGTTAACACTAACCCTTTTTAACACTAATACTATGAGGTTTTTTTTTACAGAACAGAAAGTCTATACTATAGCATTGATTTAACCCTGACATGGTGTATGAGTCTCTACTACACCATGATAGACCAAGTGTGCATGTCTGTGTTTAGTCTGTCCTGTGAGAGTGTGTTCTCTAAGTGTGCTTCTGTGTGTGTGTGTGTGTGTGTGTGTGTGTGTGTGTGTGTGTGTGTGTGTGTGTGTGTGTGTGTGTGTGTGTGTGTGTGTGTGTGTGTGTGTGTGTGTGTGTGTGTGTGTGTGTGTGTGTGTGTGTGTGTGTGTGTGTGTGTGTGTGTGTGTGTGTGTGTGTGTGTGTGTGTGTGTGTGTGTGTGTGTGTGTGTGTGTGTGTTCCGGTACGTTATGCCTCTTGTCCTTTGTGTTTTTCTCTGCGTAGGGTGTGCTGCCCCCCCCCTTGCTGTCCCCGTGGCAGGCACAGCACCAGGGCTTGACCCGTACCAGCATGCCCCAGCGCAGACAGCAGAGTGAGTCACTAACATCCTTTGCAGCCTCTTCTTCATCTTTTCATAAAACCACCTAGTATCCACCGGTGTGAAAATAGCCTGAAGATATGGTTGTTGCTGTTAGTCGAACCCTTTCTTCTCACAGTTCAATTACAGGACAACTCGTGCTGATACTTCAGGATTAATATGGTACACGATTAGTAACGTACAAAATGTTTTTCCTTGTTTGTTTTACTAAACGCAGTCTGACTTCTTGTCCCACCATAACAATTCATTTGCTTGTGTCCTTTTCCCTGTGCTGCCCATTTATAGCTTCAGTTCGCCTTAATTAGCTGTGTTCAGTCAGAAACTTGCTGACTAAAAGAAGCGGATACTTGCATTTATAAATCTCGCTTTGACCCCTGCAACTGTTTTGCAAAAGTACAAAATCCAATTTAATTATCTGGAACAGAGGATCTATCTTCTGTTGTTGAACAAATTGTACACAAGACCTTAACTCCATTGTTGCTGAGGATGTAAACAACTTGCAACATTTTTCTGTCGACAAAAATACTTTCACTTTATTGAGCATGACGGGACAGTTGAAGCAATGACAGCACTGTCACATCAGCGAACACAGACGACAAATCTTTTGTGTTAAGCGTGTGCTGATGAGGTAGCAAGTAGAGAATGTAGGGAATGATAAATAGACGAGAGGAAAATACACATGTGAGTGAGCAAAGAGCGAAAAAGTAAAGAAAGAAACAAAGATAAGAACCCACGCTGTGTTCTTTCTATTTATCCCCTTGGGGCTCAGCTTCGTATCAAGAGGGAAGGTGATACAAATGTGGCACAGGTGAATTTTCACTTAATATGTCTCAGGTGTTGTCTCGAGTTCTCTTGTATTTGAAGACTGTTTTGATCTGGTTTTCTACAGTAATGAAAAACAGAGTCTGTACTGTAGGAGAAGAACAGTGGGAGGAATGACGAAGACATAGAATATAGTGGGTTTAATGGATTTAAGATGACAAACAGCAGATTTGACTCCTGCTTGAACCCCCACTGAGAGCTATGGCAGTTTTTGCTGCTGACAATTGTCTCCAGAATAGAAAAATTGAAATTGTCAGTTCTCTTCACAAGGTTGTGCTGAGTGGAGGAAGCAGTATCTGTTGCATTACATTGGTTTGTGTGTTGATCTAATGTGTGACCTTTCCTTGCAAGCATGGGCTGGAAGTTAATACTGGATTTTAAATGTTTTAACCCCAATAAGTGTTTTCTCTCTTTCTCTCCTCCTGCACATCACTACCTCTCTCTCTCTCTCTCTCTCTCTCTCTTCCTGTCCCTCAACCCTTTCTTCTCCTTATCTCATCTCTGTCATTAAATTAAATCGAATCTCCCATGTTCTCTCTCTTTATACCTTTGCCTCCCCACAATTAATGCCTGTGACAAGGAGTGGAGCACCTAGTGCAGTACTTCACTGACGTGGCGTGGTACAGTAACGTTTCTTTAACATGCAGTTCACTGGTTGCCCCCTCCCCCCCCCCGCCTCCTGCACGCTGGGCTGTGGTTTGGCGTCATGACGCACGACTGAAGCATGCTTCTTCTAAATCTGCGTCTGCATGCTTTGGGTTGGATTTTCCGTTGTTTTTAACTTTTTGGAGCCTTTGTATCTACACTTTGGTTTGCTCTTCTTAATGAAATCCGCTGTGATTCTTTGTTTTGTTTCAAATGTTTCACTTTTAATTTACCTGGTTTTTGGTGTCTTTTTCCTTTTTGCCTTCTATCAAATACATATAAACAAAAAGAAATGCATGCATGGGTAAGTCTTTCTTTGCTGTATTTGATCAATTGACCAGTTGCTTTGTTAATTCTAGATGTCCGCCATGAAGGATTTAGTGGTTTGAAAGCGATACCATTTAAGAATATCCTGTGTGTTGGCACGTGAATGCATATTACTGCTTAGCAATTTCCTTTATGCTTACTCCCCTATCAAAGCAGTTAAGCAAAGCAAGCTCAAGACAAATCATAGTGATTATACACCCTATGCGCTCACACTATTTCTACTTCTTAAACTTGAACACAATCCAAACCAGAATGTTCACGACCACGGATATTAATGCTTATGCAAAGTCTAATCTTTCTTTTAAATGGATCGCCTCCATATTGCATCTCTTATCTGCTTATGTGCTGCAATCTCATTGTCTTACCATAGACGTAACAGGGATCATTTACATAATTTACCCTACACGGCCATTTTTCACAGTGAAAGAGGCTGGAGATGAGATGGTAATAGTGTGCTTGACATCTCAAATATTCACATTGACATCTTTCTTGTTTAGAAAGAACATTTCTATTCGAGTAATAGATATCATTAGTGGGCTGAGATATTAACTTCATTGCAGTGCAGGGAAGCGCTCAAAAAGGATTGCTGCTAATTATTAGTATCTGTAGCAGACAGCTGTATACGCCAATGATTACCGACTGTAAGCCTATAGATCCTGCATGATGCCATCACTGTCAGAGGCTTCCTCCAGATGCGCCAGCTATACATATATGCACCCAATGCAAAGCTTGTAATAAGAAAATGTCATTATTTCCCTATAGCCTTACAATATGACAATGGTCATTTCAGTCAGTATTCTTCCCAGGAACAACATTATCTAAACTGAAAAATAGTACAAGTCCTATCTATAATGATGATTGGTTCTGATTTACTTTCTTATCACTGTAATCAGTGAAATGTTGAAATGTTTGTATATTGTTTCTGAACTATGGCGTTCAGCAGTTAAGATTTGAACTGTGTCTGAAAGGAAAATAACATATAGATAGAAACATCTTGATAACATGGCCATGATTTGAGTGACAGACTAATCAGAGCTGTTGTGAAAAGCAACATAAACGTTCTTTATATAGGAGCATTTTAAATTACAGACTTTAAAAAACGAATATCAGTATTGCATTGCTTGAAGAACAAACAGACGCTGAGAAGTGGACAAGGGTTTTGCAAAAGGCCAGCGGAGGCATTGTGGCAGGGGACCAGGAGATGGAGCTGTGGCCTCGGTCATTCACTCCCACATACAATATTAATGACTGATGGTAGAAACGAGCAGAGTAGCTTGACCTACACAGCTATATATTCACACCCTCACAGATCTTTATACTTTCAACTCACAGAGGGTATGTTTCTGCTAAAAGTGAGTTCAGGCTTTCATGTAGCTTTAGATGGTTCCAGGTGGATTTGGATACTTTATGTTCTGCTCAAAGGACATTGATGGAAAAAGGCCAGTCCAGTAAAAAGCTGGCAGAAGTGCCGTCGGTACGCCTTAAAGTAGCCTGTCTCGAACTAGCAGACTAGCATAAGAAATAGTATATCAGATTTGTATAGATGTTGAGCTCATAAACAATTCAGAAAATGTACTCTTATACATTTTAAGATATTCACATCAATATTGAATTCGTTTTTCTGATTTGAGCATCTCTTGCTGTCGGTTGGACTAATAAGCACCGTTGGCGTTCTACTCCGCTGCTTATCTGGAAATGTAATGCAGAAAAGTTGTTGTGACCAAGGTTAAAGCTATTTTATATTCCTATACATCATTCAGGCTTACCGTGTTGGTGATATCTTAAATCTTAACATGTGCAATTGAAACCAATCCAATCCATTTTGTGCTGTTGAAACAAACACTAACTCTGTTAAGTCATAATGAGTTTCTGCCAGAGAGGTTTCACTCAACTCTTTTGAAGCCCTAGTTTGTTGTTTCGTCGCACTGGATAATTAGCAGCTGTCTTGCACAACAACTACTGAACATAATAAGCTTCACTGAGACGGTAATTGTTACAGGGCTGTTTTAAGAATGGCATTATATTGTTCAGGTGTTTATGATTTTGTGCTCATTCCCTGTGTGTCCCCTGGTGGAGGACAACACCACGGTTGGTCTACATTTCATGTGGTTAACGACTCAGCACGTTCTGACACAGGCAGCAGGCATCATAGCTCTTATATTTTGGAGTCCCTCTGCGGCAGCGATCACAGACAGAGTCAAAGACTTCAGTAGATCCCGGGCTTTCGCATGGCAAGGTTATTCTCCTCAGCTTGTTTTTATCTGCTGAATCAGGGCTTCCTCTGTGACTTTGCCTCTCCCATTGGCAGTGTAGTAGTTGAGTGACTGGATACGATTTTAAAGAGTAAACACATCATAAAAAGGCAGATTTCTTTGATCTGCTCTTTGATTCAGAATACATTTTGAAGCAGCAGAATATTTAAAAGCTGGGAGTCTACAGGGATCACTAAAGACTAAAAACATTTTTCAAATCCTGCCCCTCGTGGAATATGGTAAAAAGAAACCAGTTGTACCTCTTAATACCCTGACTGTTCCTTGGCTATTTTATACCCATCTTCTAAACATTTCAATTTGATCTTTTCTCTTTCTACAGCCTCAAATACTTCAGCCTTTCAACCCCTGCCTCAACGAGCACCTCCACCAGGGAAGACAAGTAAAAACTCCCCCCACCGAGGGCCACAGTGACTTCACAAGGAGTAGATCAGAGGAAGAAGGAACGCACAATGATGCTTGTCGTCCTCCTGATGACTCCGTGGCAGATGTGTCTGGGCCGGCAGACCCCGACGGGCTGCCTCGTCTCCTCCGCACCCACCTACGTCCTGCAGCTCCACAGGGAGTCGCTGCGGGTGACAGTGCAGCATCAGAAGCTCAGTCTGCAGCCCAGCGTGGAGGCGGGGCACCCGCTGTGATTTCGCAGAGCTCTGTCACTCCTAAATCTGCTGGTTCCTCTAGCCCTCGCATGCTGCAGCCCCCTCGCCTTCACAAGCGCGTGTCTCTTCCCGCACTCAAGCCAGGGGGCACTGGTAGCTTCGCCTCTCTGAAGCCAGGCTGCTCTTTAGGACCCCTGGCTAACCGGACCAAGCAGCTGCCCCCTCCGTCTAGAGGCCTTCCCTGCTTTAACGCTGGACCCCAGGTTCAGTCTCTAAGTCTCTGTCGCACTTCACTGCTTCAGCCTCGCAGAGCATCGGAGCCTTTCAGTGATCCGCGGGGCTTCCACTCCAGCCTGGAGGAGCCCAATCAGGGGACACTCAGAGACCCTCGGTCTGCCAGGATCCTGATCCCTTTGAGTCGCTCAGGCCTCCCCAAGCCAAAGATTCCCTGAGGAGCCTAATCTCACCCGTCAGAACTTAAAACAGGATTCACTCTGACATTGATATTCACCCCCTACCCCCCTTAGACATTATAACAGTGTCAGTGTTTTTCCTTTTGGATGTCACAAGAACATACACTGAGCTCATTAACCCACATGGACCAATCAGGGACTACCTTTGTCACTGACATTGGTTTTGTGACTGCGGCATTCACATCTACAACTCCCACATGATTAACTGATTTAAATAAAGTATGAGCAGGATCTTATCTTCCATAGTGGTATGTGACAGTTTTCAGATTCAGGGGGATGGATGAAAGAAGAAGCGTCCATTTAACAAGCCTTGCGCATGCATATGATTGAATAATAGTGTTACCATTCACAGGGGACAGCTTTAGTTTTGTATACCCGCTGGCTGTTATGAAGTTTAAAAGTTTAAGTTCACAGCTGAGCCCTTTGACACACAGGTGCATTTGGTTTCAGACATGGAGGGGACATAAATGTGACCTTTTCAGTGTAATAGAAGACCCAGAGGCAGATGGAGGCAAACATATAAAGTGGTAAAAAGAAGGATAACATAAAAGCAGAAGTGGCATGGGGGCTGGTTTGAAAAACAAATTTGTCAAAGTGCTCTGGAGCTGTCACTCCCAGAAAGAAAATGTGTTTTTGTAAATGTGCTAGAGTGTATGTATGGAGGTGAGAAATGACAGACATGGAGGTGAAGTGCATACATGTTTTTATTTCAGTTGCAACTCACACCCTCTGTGTGCAATTAATGCATCTCAGACGGGAATATAGGCTTATAAATAACAGTATCATGCTGGTGGTGGAGATGATGGTTTCGTCATTTAGTTGAGAGAGCGGCGTACAAAAGCACTCGCACTTAAGTGTGCTCAGGTACGACATAGGCTTTACTCATATTTGCGAACACACACAGTACTAACAGTGTGAAGCAGTTATTTTAGAGCTACTTTAGAGATGGAAAACAGTGAAGAGTTCCAGGTAACATTATGTGTGACCTGAGTGAGGAGAAAAGCATGTAACAAAATTAATTTATTATATATGAGTATTTGATGTGGCCAGGGAAAGGAAAGTTTGGGGCTCTCTGCTGGAACTGCTACCGCCGCGACCCGAAAACGGATAAGCGGGAGAAGATGGATGGATGGATGGATGGATGGATGGATGGATGAAGTATTTGAATCCTTGTCCTAATAAAAAAAAAAGAACACGCAACATTTCCAGTAATGTGAGAAAAGGGTCAATTCAACCTTTTTTTGCATTTGTGTAATGCTTGCTTTGTTGTTGAACTGTCTCCCCTTAATGACCCACACATGTAAAGATCAGCTTACAGGAACTCATTACATGTGTGGAGTTGCTGCCTGGTGTGTATACTGAATGTGAGTTTGTGTGTGTGTGTGTGTGTGTGATGTGTGTGTGTGTGTGTGTGTGTGTGTGTGTCCCCTGTCTCTCTCCTCCTCTCGCTCTCTTGCACATCTCTTTGGGAACATCAAAGGTATTAGTGTGTTATTTTCAGGTAGGGAGCCTTTGGGGCTTTAGCGGTGTTTCTGTTGGAGCTTTGGAGAATTGTGTTTATCTCTCCTTTGCGGAGCCCTTTTCGCAGTCAAACGCTCTCGAAAATGTCCCCGAACGGAGAGCAGCAGTGTGTTAAAAAGGCCTTCTGACAGCAACTCAGCTCCCTTCTCTGTCACGCCGCGTGACCGCTTGGTGTACGCCTCTGGCACTGTCCGGTCTACTGCGTCCAATAATGCACCCTACATAGACGGAGTGAGACAGGAAGAGAGAGAGAGTGACACACAGAAATATAACACGCGTACACATCCGGACACACAAGATACATTGACGCACACGCACACGAACTCTGATACAACTCAAAGAGACACAAAACTCAGAGACACATCAGTTCACACTTCCTGGTAGCTAAACAAATGGGCCTGCGTTCTATAATAAAGTGCTTAAAAGTGTTGTTTTGGTAGTTTTCAGCAAATGAGCTCGCCAAGTACACATTGATCCATCTGTCCTCTGCAGCCAAGGAAAAGGTGGCACTCCCTGGATTACCCTGGAAATGGGTCGAGGCTGGAAATGTGGATCCATGTGGCTGATAAAGCATGTTTACCTGTTGGAACGATTCAACACTGTGCCAAACCAGCCAAGCAGTCAACACTGGAATGGGAAGCCAAGAAAAAAACCATTTATTTGAATGAAAACAGAGACAGAACGTATATAGAGAGGATGAGAAAGAAGACGGAGCGTGAAGAGAGAGCAAAGACTAATAGATGATGAGATGAAATGGTGAATGTGCTATGATCAGGATAAGCTGGCAGACGTTTCTGCTTGTGAATGTCTATAAAATGTCGTGAAGGTTTGCGTAAGAGAGGAAAGTGACAATACTCAACATGTTTGTGTGCGGGCTCCGTGGTCCGGAGAATGGCTCACTAACTGCTTAGTTATGCCAAACAGGAAGTCAATGTTTCCCGCTATATGTTTGTGCATCTGTTTGTGTGTGTGTGTCTCCAAACACCTCTGACTGCCAGTGTTTCTGTGGTGTTTGAGAGTGTGTGAGAGAAAGATGAAGCCAGGGAAGCGGGACACTGTCATCCTTCTCTCCCTGTGCTGTATTCCCTATCTCCCAATCAATGCCCCTGCTCAGTTTAGCATTCGAGACAATCAGTCTTGCTAGCTTTGCTATAACAAAACCACAACTGGGCTCTCTGTAGCAACTTGGATCGATTCTAATGCGGGATCTTGATTCACTTCGTTTTGTGACTTACACATTTTTAAACTGCGTTGCACAACAGGAAAAAGCACCCAGGTTGTTCTATATTATTACTTCTTAATGAGCACCAAACGCACATTATCCATTAATGCAAGAACAAAACACAGGGGCATATTTGCACCAGCTAATCTGTACTTGTTTTTCGACAACATATCAGATGTATAAGAAGCTGCTTTTACAAACCCACAGATAATTACCCCCTACTGTAAATCTCTAGGTCCCCTCGGCTTGAAAGATGACTTTAGCCTCTTTCAATGTACATCAAGGTCATTTCCAGATGGAGCAGGCAGCTGTTTCCAGTGGAAAACCTACTGTATCCTACCTGGCCAAAGCCATACGACAGAGAGAAAAATGAAGTTACAATCGAGCTGAACACACTTGGACACAAACATGACTCCAAATTAGTGAATGACTAAATATTACAAGCTATTGTTTGCTAACAAAATGACCCGATAAACTGTATAAGGTTTCAATCTGTTGTTCTGGGTCTACAGCTGGTGTCCGCTGCTTTCAAGATGCCAAAAACAATGAGTTAATGCATGTGTAAAAACCATAATGAGGAGCTGTTGTTTTGGGGCCATCTTCTACCTTCTCCTGTTGACGGTTTTAAAGTCAAACTTGCAAAAATACCTTTGCTTATTTTTGGAGTAACTCTCTTATATTTGACTGTGTTGCATTACATTTCCCATCAGACACAGACACAGTCCACTGCTTCAAATCTGCCATGTAGTGTATCTATTTATATCTCCATAATATGTGTTATTGTCATTGTGTTAATCACATTCATAATACTATAAAACTACTACAGCCGTTAAGCACTGTCTCCTGTATACTGTGCAATAATGTCTTGAAGCTGAAACGTAAGGGAGCGCTACACTGTTTTTTGCAACCTTTTATGCAAATGGGGAAAAAAGCTAATAAAGCTTTTTAAAAATTCTAATTTTAAGCACTTTATATGACATTATTTGTTAATGCTGAATGAACATTGAACTGGATTTAAAGATACTTGGTTTTGAAATACATTTTGATTTCTAATATTATTTTCCTTTTCCCAGTGTGTGTCCGTTTGCAAAGGTATTCTATTTTCTAAGTAGCCATGTGAGACTGCGATAAAGGTTGAACCAAAAATCTAACAAGGGTGTTTCAGCTAACCTTCTGTAAGTGGCCAAATGTCACCGTTTACGTTTCTTTAAAATGTTGTTTCAATCAAAAATGTTTGCATGTTAGACTAATAACCTCCAGCTGGTTTACGGAAAATGTCAAACATCAGAGCATAATATGGTGCTGTGCCATGAAAGAGAGGCCACAGGGGAAATCCCTGTGGTGAGGTACTTCTTTCACAGTTAACGTTGTGTATTGATCCGGATAGACCGTTGTCAACGCTTACAAACATGAAGCTGCTGACCTCAGTTGAAGATGAGAAACCTCATTCTTACTTGTTTCCCTTGTTTTCACCGTCTACTGGTTTATTTCTGGAAATAAAGTATGATTGTGAAACGAATGTGGTTTGGTCTGTTTTTCTTGTGTACATTTTTTTATAAACCAACACCTTTTTCCTATATACACAGCCTTATACTGTAGCTTGCGTGTCACAGAGGCACTTTTACGGAAATTCTGTAAGAGGTTGCTTTTAGGTCTTATAGCAAAAGGCATTGTTCATCAAGCATAACCCATCTCTATTCATTACATTATATACAGTCTCTGTACACCTTGCATATAGTCCACATACTAATGAGGTTAAAAGCTTCAGAAGCGATGGGTGGATATCAGCCTGCCAAGCGCAAGGAGTAGTGTGATACTGTCGTTAACTTTGGGTTAAAAAAGGTTGGAGATGCAAAAGGTTTCTCCCTTTGAAAGGAAGCCAGGCTCTTTTATCACAAACTGTCAAATATGCTGCAAGTTTTCACTGTGTAATGTTAGAGTGCTGCATGTTGCTACCTCTGAGAACACCAGTTTGTTGGATTCACTTTATGGATAATATTGAGGAAAAGACAGTATAACATTATACAATTGGTGCTCTTCAATTATGCAAATGTATGCTATTGAGTATTTCTAACAGCAGGGTGGTAAAATCCTTCAGTTTCCCTTTTCATTTCACCTCGAAAATCCTCTTTTAACACACATTTATATTCTGCAATGCAGCTCTTCATTAAACATTCATAATGTTTTACACCAAAGACTATTTGTTTTATTATGTCTGCACCATGAAATGAATGTATTGTTTGTATGCTACATTTGATAGTGGAAGCGTCAAGCCAACACTAGAATGGTGCCTCAGGTTAATTTGATTAAATGTTGAGTTTTTAATACTCTTAAACATGTATAGTTATGGACATGTTTAGATACCTTTTAATTTTTTTGCATTGGAAAAAAAAGTCTATATGGTGATGTCAATAAAGTTATTTGAATGCTCTCTCTCTCTCTCTCTCTCTCTCTCTCTCTCTCTCTCTCTCTCTCTCTCTCTCTCTCTCTCTCTCTCTCTCTCTCTCTCTCTCTCTCTCTCTCTCTCTCTCTCTCTCTCTCTCTCGCTTGCCACTTAATTGGGCAACCAATCAGTTAGGAGATTTTGAGATGAGCTTCCTTCAATAGCATATTTTCAAAATGGCGGCCTACTGAATAATTACTTTTCCTAAATAACTTGTACTCTGCTGCCATGCTCATTTAGCTTACTTTGCTACTAACAATGCTGCAGAAAACTGTTGCTTCAATTCAATAATATTTCCTATACACACGCTCGCCTGTTAACATGCACTTTCAGGAGAATTTCAAACGCAACTTCAACCCGGAAGCGGAGTTTTCTCTGGATATTGTCGGCAGCCTGGGACCAAAATGTCTTTCTTCCGCCGTAAGTCTCTGCGGTTTGTGCTTACTGCATATTGTGTGGCTGTGTGCTGCTATGAGGCTGCTGGCTGATCTTTTACCATCTTGCTGTTGGATTGTTATGACTTATGATTTAACTTCTTGTAGGCCTACTAGCTGAGTTTTTCGTTTTTTGTTGTATTTTTATGCTGTTATTTTGTTTATATGCTTAGAGATTAAACAGTCATGATTTGGGCCTTATAAGGGGTTATGGGCTGAACAGGATTTAAGAAATACGTAATTCTTGATTGGTTTGTTGTTGTTGTTGTTGTTGTTTGGGGGGTTTTCCCCTCTCACTGCAAAATAATAATGTAAATTAGCTTTAGATATGTAAATATTATTTATATCATGCAAACAGCTAGTGACTTGGTTATTCCTCTCTTTAATAATATATTATATATCATCATCATTTTCAAAATCAAAGGATTGTACGTCAGAGCTTGCTTTGCTGTTCTTCATATCAAATAAACACTTTTTTCTTTGAGCTCCTTTTTATGTTTACCACGGCTGCTGCACCCGTTGCCAACCTTAAGCTCACAGTCTGCACTGAACAGTATTTATTTTACTTATGACTTCTTTAAAAATGTCTTGGCATTATCTATAACCAGGGGCGGACTGGGACTACAAGTCAGCCCGGGACTCCCGACCAGCCCACCTCGGTACCGCCGGCCCACCTCGGTACTGCAAGTAATTACCGCCAGTAAATTGTCAACGGGGGTTGCTAGTGACTTATCCGACCGGCCCACATCGTCCGACCGGCCCACTTCAGTACCGGCCCATCGGGATTCGTCCCGAACGTCCCGATGGCCAGTCCGCCCCTGTCTATAACCCTAAGCATACACGTCCTTTAATTACAAATATATTCCATTATGTTTCGGGGGCAAATAATCCCATATGTCAGTCGGAAGGTAGACATTTCCTTCTGCTAATCACTTAAACCTTTCGTGGTGCAGTGTTTGTCTGCTGAGTCTAGAACAGCAATCATTTCTAGATGTTGTAATTTACATAAATGTATTTGGAAAGATGTACGGTACTTACATGATAGCAGTATGCACGGGTAGTGAGTTAAGTGAGCGATACTGTGTAAAGACACAAATATTCTGTCTTTGATATTCAGATAGCAGGGTTGAGTTATTTATGATTTACTTAGGATTTTGCCCCAGGAAATAGCGGGCGCAGCAAGCCTTTCAGATCCCCAAACACACGTAGTCTCATGATCAATTGAGTTGGATGACATCCTAAACAGTAACCTGTGGTGGAACATTACGGGACATAATTCGCTGTGTTTTAGAGAGTGTGTTGCGCCACGGACCTGTTAGGTAGCAAACCTGTGTTTGGTTATCATTCTAGCTTGAGTAGCATGCAATGAAATTGTTCCTACCTTTCTGTAACTAATGGAAAATAAAGTGTGGAGTTCCATAGTAGGCTACTCAACGCGCCGCCTCCGACTCCCATTCATCGGCTCTACAAACCACACTTTCTAAGAATAGCTTTGCCAGTGTGAAATTGCTTCGTCTCTTTTCCAGCAAAGGTCAATGTTTTATTTAAACTTTTATGATGTTCGTTGTAGTCTTTGTTTCAGACAAGGTGGCTCACATCTGCTCCATAAAACTCATGAAAACTTGACTGTTGGTGTTGCTGCACTATACTTTGATATGGGTGCTTTAAAAAGTTTGCAAAAGTCCCTCTGACTGTACACAGTGTGGCGAGTGGTGCATAAAAGGTCAACAGGACACGGTTAATGATAATTGTACAGTATGTGATTTTAATCCCTGGCAGGTTGTAGCAGGGTTAATACAGGCCCTGGGCAAGGCTTAATGAGGAGTTTCATAGTGTACTTGATTGTGTTGCAGCAGAACGTCTTTGTTAAGGCCAAAGCTTACAGCTGGTAGTCTGCATTGTACATTTTAACGGGGTTATTGCAATAATAGGCACATTGTGTGTATACCAGTATGTCACAGGATCCAATGTTCCTCATTAACTCTCCTTGTTGGATGCGGGCCGCTTTTTCTGCACTAAGAAGTGTGTGGGAGGTAGCTGTATTATGTTACATTCAACTCAATTACGTGAGTTTTACATTTATTCTTCATTCGTTAGATTTTAATTCTGTTTGTTAATCTTTTTTGAACAATTTGTACAGTTAATATGATGAAAAAAGTGTAATTAAGTGAGTGTTATTCCACTGAGTTGTCACAATGTTATTTTTTTATCTCGGAAAGATGTATACCAGATGTTAGTGCCAGAGGATTATTTTAAGAAGAATCTGTATTTTTTAGGTCCTTCTTTTAATCCACCTTTCGGTTACTTGAAAAGCTAAACCTGCTGTGAAAACGTGGAGGAGAGTTTATTTAAAAGAAAGGCAGTTACAAAGACTCAGAGGGACTTTTGTGTATTTTACCCGTCATGTTTTCAGACAGAGCCGTCTGCCACCAGGGTACCTGGACACTTCTCTTGAAGGAGAAATGCCAGCCTCGTTCTCTTCCTCCGGCAATGCTTTCAAATATTCACAAACGCTGTAGGCTAAACGGCTTAACTTTAGTGTAGACTGACTTTTTAGGGGTGAAAACACAACATTGGTGTGTGTTGCTGTGGGATGGCAGTGGAACATGAGCTTAATTGGTTCCCCTGACAGCTGTTTGACTTCTACCTGCTCTAGGACAGGACCCTCTCACTCTGACGCGTTAATTTACACACAGATGCTCATTGCTATGCATAGCTGTCCTGATCAGTTTGATTTATACAGTGGTGATCCGCTTTTTTAATGACTTACAGATCACCTGTCTACCAGTTCAGAGTCTCTGCTGTCAGGGGCATTTGTTGGCTTGGCAAGATGTAAAAAGAAATAGACTAATTATTTAGACTTTGTGTTGTTGGTGCAATATTTAGTTCAATGTGAAGGCCAGGGCATATTTTAGTTTGTACTTGTGACGGAAGTTTACATTTCTTTTTCAATAAAAGTTTTTTTTCAATTTTATGTCAGTTTTGTATTTACAAGTTATAAACCCTACGAGCACTTACAAGAAATTAAGAGTGAAGGACATTGCGGGATGACAGGAAATATATACAGTGGGGCAAAAAAGTATTTAGTCAGCCACCAATTGTGCAAGTTCTCCCACTTAAAAAGATGAGAGAGGCCTGTAATTTTCATCCTAGGTATACCTCAACTATGAGAGACAAAATGAGAAGAAAAATAAATCCAGAAAATCTCATTGTCTGATCTTTAAAGAATTTATTTGCAAATTATGGTAGAAAATAAGTATTTGGTCAATAACAAAAGTTCATCTCATTACTTTGTTATATACCCTTTGTTGGCAATGACAGAGGTCAAATGTTTTCTGTAAGTCTTCACAAGGTTTTCACACACTGTTGCTGGTATTTTGGCCCATTCCTCCATGCAGATCTCCTCTAGAGCTGTGATGATTTGGGGCTGTCGCTGGGCAACACAGACTTTCAACTCCCTCCAAAGATTTTCTATGGGGTTGAGATCTGGAGACTGGCTAGGCCACTCCAGGACCTTGAAATGCTTCTTACGAAGCCACTCCTTCGTTGCCCGGGCGGTGTGTTTGGGATCATTGTCATGCTGAAAGACCCAGCCACGTTTCATCTTCAATGCCCTTGCTGATGGAAGGAGGTTGTCACTCAAAATCTCACGATACATGGCCCCATTCATTCTTTACTTTACACGGATCAGTCGTCCTGGTCCCTTTGCAGAAAAGCAGCCCCAAAGCATGATGTTTCCACCCCCATGTTTCACAGTAGGTATGGTGTTCTTTGGATGCAACTCAGCATTCTTTCTCCTCCAAACACGTCTAGTTGAGTTTTTACCCAAAAGTTCTATTTTGGTTTCATCTGACCATATGACATTCTCCCAATCCTCTTCTGGATCATCTAAATGCTCTCTAGCAAACTTCAGACGGGCCTGGACATGTACTGGCTTAAGCAGGGGGACACGTCTGGCACTGCAGGATTTGAGTCCCTGGCGGCGTAGTGTGTTACTGATGGTAGCCTTTGTTACTTTGGTCCCAGCTCTCTGCAGGTCATTGACTAGGTCCCCCCGTGTGGTTCTGGGATTTTTGCTCACCGTTCTTGTGATCATTTTGACCCCACGGGGTTAGATCTTGCGTGGAGCCCCAGATCGAGGGAGATTATCAGTGGTCTTGTATGTCTTCCATTTTCTAATAATTGCTCCCACAGTTGATTTCTTCACACCAAGCTGCTTACCTATTGCAGATGCAGTCTTCCCAGCCTGGTGCAGGTCTACAATTTTGTTTCTGGTGTCCTTTGACAGCTCTTTGGTCTTGGCCATAGTGGAGTTTGGAGTGTGACTGTTTGAGGTTGTGGACAGGTGTCTTTTATACTGATAACGAGTTCAAACAGGTGCCATTAATACAGTTAACAAGTGGAGGACAGAGGAGGCTCTTAAAGAAGAAGTTACAGGTCTGTGAGAGCCAGAAATCTTGTTTGTTTGTAGGTGACCAAATACTTATTTTCCAACATAATTTGCAAATAAATTCTTTAAAAATCAGACAATGTGATTTTCTGGATTTTTTTTTCTCATTTTGTCTCATAGTTGAGGTATACCTATAAATTACAGGCCTCTCTCATCTTTTTAAGTGGGAGAACTTGCACAATTGGTGGCTGACTAAATACTTTTTTTCCCCACTGAATCTGTCTGTTAGTGTTCGTCTTTTGGCCTGTTGCACAGATGGTGTGGCCTCTTTTAAGCTTTGATAAATGTGTCATGTTAATTAAATAATATATTCTCTTGTCAAAGTGCCGAGTGCCACTTCTCTTATATTTTACAGGTCTGGCACTTTGCTGCCAAAAGCTTGTAATTGGCATTTAAACTAACCTGTCAACAGCAATGCTGGTGTCTATTATTATGTTACTTAAACCTGCAATAACACTTTTTTTTGTGCATTTCTTATTACTTACTCAAACCCTACAATGCTTCAGAAAGGTAATATGGACAGACCTTCTCTCACTTCGGCTTAGCACTTTTTGCAGGGCCACAGGCTGCCCTTTTATTGGAAGTATGGAGTCTTATTCTGTTAAGCATGATTATTTCTTTCTCATATTAGACTTTGTGCACTCATAAATCATGATTATGTCCATGTAAGTGGGCAAATTTGGATTTCTGGTAGTTTGTGTTCTGGTAATGGGAAGCCTATTCTACAGTATATTAGACCTTTCCACTCAGGAGGGATGCGGATGAGAGAAAAACAGATGGCTGGAGGACTGTCTGCACAGAATAAAGTCAGACAAATCGGTCTGGCAGACTCTTAAAACTCTGCTGTTTACCACTATTGCTTCATAGAATAAAGGGCATAGAAAAGGGAAAGTGCATAGAGCTGCCCCCGTCTTATGTGAATAAATGTAACTCACATTTCTTATTCATAACAACAATTTTTTGATAAAATAGGACAAAACTTAAAGACATATTGTGTAACTATTTTTACCTTTATAAAAAATGGCTTCAATAATACCATACCCAGGGAGACGTGCGTATGTCCCTACGTCACTATGTTGATTTGGTGAGTCTGAATCATATCTTATGCAACAATGTTTACTGGTTTTCCCTCTGGTGATTTTGTTGATGACTTCAAGACTTGTGATGGACAAAACTTTACTGCTTGCTAAGTAGCACTTACAGTACAGCTAACTGCTTCTAACTGAACTAGTCAGACTGTTTTCTCAAAGCCTTGCTGCCATGACTATGAATGCTGGCGGGGAGCTGCGCTAAATCACAAAATACAGACAACATTATTTTGCTTCAAATAAATTCAACAACATTGATCCATAATTTAATCATGTTTTTTTTGCATTTCTTAAAACCTCACATTAAACTGTCAATCCAACATTTCTTTAAAATGTTCTTGCTACAAACTGCACTTTTACTTATAACTGACAACAATGTCAACGGAAGGCAAAGTTCCAGCTCTTCTGTCATGATCTCATCCATTTGATTGAGTAAAAACAGGCAGGTACAAAGAAAAAGAACTGAAAAACTGAGTAAGCAAGCAATACAACTTTGAGTGCTGAGTCAGAAACTGCTCTTGTGGCCTTCAGTTACAAAGAGCGTGTCAGAAAGCTAAGAAGGATAAAACAAACCCATTGGGTTTGAGTGCATCTGAGATGAGTGTCGACATCCAGGGTAGAACCGACAAAAGGCCACGTTCTCTGTTCATTTTTAGAGCTTGATGCTGCTTTTACTTTACAAGATCTTCTTCTCTGTAGGTAGTGCCGGTTCAAACGGTGATCGTCGCAATGGATATTCTTTGTTAATTTCTGATGGATATCCGTCACTTCCCTTGAACTGTGCATCAGATCACAGCATGCACTGAGGACTTCCTGTCAAAACAACATGCCGTCACTATGATGAACGCAGCGTGTTCGAGGGTGTCATTTCCCGCTGCTGCCATGGCTGAAAAATGGTGAAAGATTGATCATCAAACTCTGCTCATTTATATATTTCTTAGCATGATATAGTATTGTCACAGTGAACCTAGCATTAGGGCTATTAAGGATTTCAACAGACATATATTCTTTGAACAGTTGCGGCGCCAGTGTATTTTTGTTGGGTAATCTATGGTAGGGCTAACGCATACAGTGGTGGGGCTCAAGTCAGTATTTGCAATGTAATTAAATACACGCTATATCGCCCCCCTTGACAGTGAAACGCCACGCGTGAGGTTTAGATTATTTCCCTGTCTCAATCCAAATTGAACTGTATGAAATAAAAAGGCACATTTGTCTTGTAGTAAATAAAAAGGGCGACCTGGAGCCAATCCTACAATTTCCCCACAAGTGAAAGAGTTGACATGCTGAAAACCCAACCCCTGCAGGGGGGTCTGGGGGGATTCTCCCCCAGGACATTTTTTGAAATACTAACATATAATACACATTCTGGTGCTCTCTTGAGAAGAAAAATAAATAAATCTATTACTACACGAAATATTTAAAAAACTGAATGCCATTTTAGTTTTTTGTTACTTTGTTCTGTGTGTCAAAATGAAAGACAGCCCACACACCTATCCATCATCAAACCGTGGGGTCTTATTTAATTACGTGTTGATTTCTATCAACACGTAATGTTGTATCGATGTATAGAGATGTACTACAGCAAAAGTATTCTCCGTCGGGACTTCCTGCAACAACACCACGCAGTTATCGTGATTCTGATTGACCAGAAGACATTGTCAAAGATGTTCTATTGAGAAGACGATCACTACGTGACAAACGTTTTCAAAACCGTTTCTGGTCTTTGGTATTTCCAGACAAGTAGCTGCTGGAATCAATCTTACTAACTGCTGTCTGTGCAATTTACTCCGCGCGAGTTGGCGGATTTAATTTTTCATGGTGGGGCTATGCCATTTCTTGGTATGGCTGTAGCCTACCCCAGCCATACCCTGGCGCCGCCACTGTCTTTGAAATAAATGTCCCTTAGAGGTGGGGTAGGTAATTTTGGAGAAACCAGCTCTAGTGCGCTAGAATGTGAAAATACACAACTGGAAAAAATCTGCCACTTCCTTACAGAGCCCCTCCTCCAACACACACGAACGCGCACATGACCAATGAGGGCACGAGATAAGTTTGTGCACAGATGGAAGGCTGACAGGCAGGTAGGCCATCCAGTTATTTTAGCTGGGCCGGCTCAGGTGATTGGTCGTGCTTTTTACAGTACTACGGCTTCCACAGATGACATTTTTTTATGGATTTGTTTTCAAAGCACTTAAGATATTCATTGCTATCGGGATGTTAAGAGCATTCAATGGAATATAACAAAAAGTGTATCTCGAGCCGGTTTCTCAAACTTACCACCACCTTTAATATCATCAATGAATAGCTTTGATCTGTTTTTGAAGATGGTAATTATGTTTCAAAGCTCTTTAGGTCAAGCAGACTGTGAGTATTTTTGTAAAAGCTTTTCTGAGGTTAAGTTTCATTTAATGGTAGCTACAAAAAGAATTTCTTTAGTTACAAGATATAATTTAGGCTATGAACTGACACATTAAACTTAAATCAGCATTTCTATTAGAAAACTGGCATCACAAGTGGTGCCAGCAACAACCCAAAAAAGGTAAGCACACACGATTACAGTGACACTAACAACATGAAGGCAAAACATAAAAAGCCAGACTGTATAATCACATCTATGGGGGCCAGCTAAAAAACTGCACATTTTACAAAATCATGCCAAAGAACATCTGATATGAATACCACTGTCGCAGTCTCTATGCAGTTTACAGAGTGATTAAATGAGTCATCAATCAAACATTTCAATACAGCATAACATTGTTTGCCAGTATGAGATGAATTCATTTGCTTAGATTAAAAATCCATCTCATATCATAGATGTTTAGTCATTTTTGAATGCAGAGCACATCTTGCTTGCTTTCTAATGTTAAGCGCCTGAAGCCTTGGGAAATGAGATAAAGAAGAGATGAGTGCCTTCCTCTTTAAGAATGGCTTCACAGTTTTTCTTTGTAGGGGGATTTCTTATATTGGGCAGGAAGGCTCTCTAAATGTCCTTTCAGATATTTTTACACTTAGTGGCCGTGATAAGTCTCAGTAATGTCTGTCTGTGCGGGTCAAACAGTCTGAGAGTCTATGGAGCATGAACCCTGCAGGACTGCTTTACCACTGAATATCACCCATTTAAGATGAGGAAATATGACGTTCATGTTCACTTTAGTCTTTGATAAGAGAAGTGATGGAGGGAAATATCTTCTGGTTTTGGCAGGATTGTGCTATGGAAGAGATGTATCTGCACTTGGTTACTATCTAACAGTCACATCAAGGGAAGACACCAATGCCAGAATGACTGAATTCGGAGAGAAGCAAACTCCTCATTTTTTACATGTATTTTTGAACCAATCTTACTATGACATTGCGAGTTGGCTGAATTTGAATTTATTAGGGATGTTGCAGTTTAAGATAATTTGAACTCAAAACACAGAAACTGATTTGCTGTTGATATTTTTCCTACTCTTTTCCATAGTTGGTCTTTTACATTAAAGCTTTCAGTATCATAGAAATACAATAAGTAAACATCACACAATACACACAACATGCAACCAATAAAAACAGCTATACATCTTGCGAATTACAGTACATTTTCAAATAATTAAGTGAATACATTTGAAAAAAGGCCCACAACACGATATTTTAAACGCTGGCTCCTACCATGCTCCTCACTACACGGTCATTGTCTTGTATTTTTGTACAAAAAGGCTCTGGGTCTAGACTGTTAATACATCTGAAGCCTTTTAATAGAGTAAAAGATTAAATCACTTATCGTTCTAGCATAAATGTGAATTAACTATTTATTTGATCGGCTTAAAAAAATCAGTCAAAGTAAAATAGTTTTTTGTTAAAAATCTAAGTATTTCAAGCAATTTTCACCCTTTTGTTAGCAATTTCTAAATGTTCAAATGTGATGCGAATACATTTCATTGAAAGAAACTGTGACAATGATTATAAATGCATTTATTCACAAAAATGTGAAATAAGCAGCGGTCATGTGAGAGAAAAACAGTTTGTCTCTATTCATTGATTTTTGTCAATATACTATGTCAGCCTAGACAGGGGGATGTCAGCAGATTGCATCGCTGACAAAGATTAGGTGTTTCTGTCAAAGTTATAGAGTGTATGTTTGTCTTATCTGTTGGCACCTTCAAAATAAATACATCAACTGGATGCTCCCTGCTGAGAAGTTGCTTTAAAACAGCACACTGTGTAGGATTGATCACAGAAAGCGCACTCAGTGGCAGAGCAGATGGGGGAATTACTGGCTGAGAAACAAAAAAAACTGCCACCTAGTAAGCACCACTCCATCGCTGAACACTAAACAAGTCTCTCTTCTGTTGTTTCGTTTCCCCACACTGCTGATACATACATATGTAACAGTTGTAAATATACAGTGGTGTTTTTTGTTAATCATTTAATATAATCACACAAATTCTGTGTTTTATATTTAATAATTCTGTGTTCTTCATTTGTTGAGCGTTCAATACCTGACAAGGTCTGAGATCAATGGGCGGAACCTCCGAAATGTAGTCACTGTACTCAGAAGATTATTTTTGTGGGGACGTCTCCCTTGATATTGTGTCCCTCACGTTTCCTCTTCCCTTTTTGTGAATGTTCCACGTGAGAAGAGTGGGAGGAAAACAATTGAATGACGACTGATTTGTTGTATATTGTCAGTGAATACAAGGAGATCGCCTCGACTGTATGCTGGCTCGGGTATCAACAACATCAACACAACGCAGACACCGCTTATCGACACCGTACATACATGTTACCAGCTACCCTACCTTTTTTTCACCTTGTCAGACTGTGTGGAGAAACCTACTGTAGCGTAACGATGGTTTGAGTACTTTGCCAGCTGTCTATATTTCTGGATATTGGTCGTGGGAAGATTTTGTTCCCTAAATAGCGTCACAGCTGTGAAGCGTCTTCTTTCAATCGGTTCGTTCCCTTAGTCAACATGTCGATGTATCTTCGGGCAAGATACATGACCAACCGAGTGCGAATGTTAGCTTCCTTCCTTCACCCCTTGACACCCCTATCATACCCTCTGTATATGGGTAAATTATGACTTGTGTTTTGAGGGGGGTTGTAAAGACTGGATAAAGCACAATATTAATGCAGTCCATCCATTTCACCATTTACAAGCTTTGCTATAGTTGCAGTCATTGGACAGATGGGGATTCGCTATATATGTGCCCGCAGGAATAGAGATAAAGCCCCCATCATTACATAACATATATCATGCTTTATCGTTACATTTAGCCTTAAATCTTTGAATAATTGTGCCCTCCACTCATCTGGATGCAACATGACTTGACAAGTAAACAAAGAAAGAACAGAACATAAATAAACTATTTATAATCCACTTGAAACCTAAATGCAACAAAAATGTGTTCACATACCAGACCGACAAATAAACACCTGGCAAAGTACTACATGGCTTCTGTGTTGGTGCAATAAATGCCTCTAGAAGCATCAATGCAGAGATAATCTTCATTCACATTACATTGAAGACAAAAATAAATAATAATAATAAATTCGACCTTGAAACTTTGGATAAATCAGCACATGTCTCCAGACACTTTTATTTTTCTGCATTTTAAATCCTTTTTTGGACATCCCCCCTCTATCTTTCTCTCTTCGTCTGCCCCGGCTCAGTTGGAGGGATCGGGAGTAGATTCATGTCCCAGGGAGAGTGTTTGTCAGTAACAGATCAGCCGATGCTGCTGCGGTGGCAGGTATCTCCATCACCTCCGTGGGGCCTTACCTCCGATGCATTGATCAACTCCCTGTGTCTGGCTAAATGGAGTTTGGAAACACATCTGTTGCCTGAGAGACCCTCGAACAACTGGGGACGCGTTGGAGATCTATACTTAAAGCTCTGCGGAGACGTGGCCTATGGTCGAAATCGGTGTAATTGTTTCATTTCAAGCCTTGAGGCTCACAGAGCAACAACGGCCCATAAAAGGTAGGGCGCGTTTAAAAAAAAAAGAAAAGAAAAAAGGGTAAGAAATCAGAAACCTTCGTGATTCTCGAAATAAATTGTGTGATACGCACTTTCCTTCTCTGTCTGCTGAACTCTTGATGTCATTGCATAATTCTCTCCTATCGCACAACACATAATAGACTTGTCCTATATTCAGGACACTGTCATGTCAGCCCTGGTATACACTAACACACTCCGACACCGACTCTATAGCGCTCCCATATTCTCCTGAGTGAGACCAGAAAACAAGGTGTTGTTTGATGGACAGACACAATCACAGTTATTTCTTGCCACTACACATCTGTCAGTCGCCTTTCCATTTTTCAGATGCATCAGTAGTATGCTGTTTGAAAGCAGACCTGATACAGATTCTCAGCTTATTGTTTGAAGACTAGCTTTGCTGGAAAAGTAAAGGTATATTTCTTTGGTCTTGTGATATTGCTTTGAGTCTCCTTAAGGCCTTTGATCCATCCATGTCATGTTTGCACACAACTTATTTCTGGGTTGCTGAGTCACATTTGACACTAACTTAAAAATCCACCTCTTCACTTAAAACTTATATCTAATGAGTTGCAGACATGGGGGAAGAAATGATGAAAATAAAGATACAAAAACAGACGGTTGGAAATCAAAAGGCTCTTAAGATCAAAAGGTTTTCACACCGAATTCTTCTGAAAAGCAATGATGTTGAGCTTTATCAAAGCTACCCTCATTACTTGGCAGGTGCAAACACTTACCTAACTGCAGCCCCCTAATGCGAAGGATCGGACAGGATCTACCAGGGCCAAACAGATCGATGTGAGCCATTCCAGGCTTGCTAACCTGGGCTTTGGCTGTAATAAAACTCTGCCTCCTTGGAGCCCAACACATAATGCAGCAAGATAGAGATGAAGCAAATGACTCTTTGCATGAGCCAGCATAGTAAACACTCGCTCTTTAATGGCTTGGAGTTGCACACCAAGACTTTGAGAGTTCATACATCCTTGAACAATTTTTTTTGGAATATATGCTTCAAGCATGCGGACATTGGCAGTGTATGAAACTGTCTTTTTAAAGGGGAGACCTTTTCTGACCCTTGTTCATTGAGCTTTGTAAGAGCACCCTGCTGCTCATTGATATTCCTTACAAAGAGATAATGTTGTGGCAGTAAACCTAGCATCAGGGTTATCAATGCTGTTCCAAAGGCAAATTCACTCTTAAATTAAATATAAGTTAAATAAGTTAAATATTTCATAAAAAAATCAATGAATAGCTTATTTATCTGTTTTTGCAGATGGTAATTATATGTTTTGAAACCGTTGCAGGCAAATAGTTAGGCTCTATTTTACTGGATCTATCACCCCACATCTCCATATGCCTGTAAACAAAAACTTAGTTCAGTCAGACAACTCACGTGTTTCTTTAACATGTTTATTAGAAGCAGCATACAGTATAGTTGAGTTTGGCGTCTAGGCTCGGGCCTCATCACTCCACAGATATACATAGCACGATGAGTGATGATTAAATAACTAACCCCCCCCGAGCCTACAGGTGGAAGCTGGGGTGGAAGCTGGGGTGGTGGTGGGGCGGTGGTGGGGCAAGCAAGCAGCAGTGACTTGGAAGTAGATGCAGCAATAGCAGCAGCAAGCAATGCATGGAGATATATCTGGCAGGTTAAATAGAGCGGCTTATTAAGGAGACTCTGTTTGGTTGGTTGCGGTGTTGCAAGGGGCGTTATGTATGAATGCAGCATAAGTGCTCGAGTTGACTGCCTGAACTAGCTCGCAGGCTTCGCCCCATCTCTGCACTCCATAAGAGGATTTTACATTATGGATATGAACTGGGTTTGGAATAATAAAAAAAAGATAATAACTGTTAGTATGCTGATAGTTGCACTAAGCACAGAGGTGTAGCTAGAATGAATAGTTGGATAGGGGAGAATGTTTTTCTTTAAAATATTTGACATATTTAATGTTTGGGTAGCTGTCTTGCTTACAAACCATAAGAAATATGGTTAAAACAGTGAGTGAGACTGTGTGTGGGAATTCTTATAAATAAGTTTTAGATTGCACCTTCCTCTTCCTTTCCTTCACTCTTTTATGATTTTTTATTGGTGTAACTTTAAGATGAGTGCTGTAGATTGCTCAGATATGTGATTGTTTTAAAACTCAGACAGACACTAAAAGAATACCCATATAAATAGTGATTAGAATAAGCTTGCAGGTTGGCTGTGTAACGTCTTTAGGTTCATCTTTGGCATCAGGGTAAAACTCACAATATCACCCAATGCACAACAAAAAGACGTAAATGTTGATATTTGACTGACTTCTCTGACGTAACCGCCCCCCTCTTTGCCACAACACTTCTCCACCTCCAACTCCTGACAAACGTAGGTGATCCAATAACCTTTCCAAGATCTTAAGCAGCCTCAATGTGATTTATGGAAACCATCGCTGTGGTCTAGGCCAAGAGAGTGTGGCTGTTGAACTCCAGGGACTTCTCCTGGATTCGTTTTTAGAAAAGTCATACATCACATTCAGTTTTCACTTATTCTGAGAGTCTTGACTTGAAGGCCAAGCTTTATAGGACAGCTGGATGTCCTCTGGTGTGACAGACAGACGTCACAAACACCCCGGTAAATGTAGTCACTTGTCACCTCAATGCATTTCTTCTATAACACTCCATGAATATATCAGAGCATTAGCATGTGCCTTGCTTTTCAATGAATACCAAATTGAGAATTCAACTTGAGGTACAAAAAGCTGAGATTGGTTCCAGGGGAAATAGCTGTAATTTGTGATATTCAGTTGCTCCTGGTTGCTGTTTCACCCCAGATAGCTTATTTAGGATTTGAAGCAGACTTTCTCAGTTGTCACATTGGCCTTGGCCTACCACATTTTTGTCCATTACCCAGCAATGGTCTTGGGCACATTCGAAAGGTTGGGCTGATGTAGATTGAAGCTTGGTGTAAAGTGCTCTCACAGAAATTGCACGGAGGTAGAAAAGTGTCAACTCGATCAGGCAGCAGAGGAAATCCCTATCAAGTCCTCTTAAGAGTTTTCGACATCGTCCTCGTCTGCATGTCAAGTGACAGAGGACTCAGTCAGCCATACTGAGTCACTGATATGACCTCAGCCGTTAAGGTCAACATGACTCAGCACCTGTGTCTCTCTACTTCAGCTTCTATCTTTCTCTGTCTTTCTTTGTCATTCCCTGGGCGGCAAGATTCACAATGCCGTTTTGACATTTATAAATGAGTTTGGCGGCAGTAGAAGAGTTTGAGATCCAACTAAATGTCCCTTGTGGTGAGGTGCTGAGATGACAGGATAGTCTTTTCGAAGCAGAAATGTTAAACGTTTTCTAGTTAATCTGTTAAATGTAAGGATTTGCTGTTCGTTCTGTTTTATTTTAAACATTGGATATCTCTGAGTTTAGACTGTTCATCAGACAAAAAAAGGTAATTGAAGGCCTCACCTTGGACTTGGTTTTCTGACATTTTATGGACTAGATGATTAATTGGGCAATCGAGAAAATAATTGTAAGATTAATTGACGGTGAAAATAATTAATTAGTTGTTAGCTTCAGGTTGCAGCCCTAATTCTATGCATGAGAGTGTAGCTATGTGTAAATTCAAGATTCTGATACAGATTTTTCACTATGCTTGCTCTGTTGCTCTAAATTACTTTATCATTTCAGTGGCTCCCATTTAAATGTAGCAGTATGAGCAGGAATGATTTACGGTGTATATTCAACGATAAAAGAGACAGAAAATAGACTTACATTGAGTGACTTTGTATAGTATTTGAGGGAATACACAATCACACTTCAAATGCTTTCCCAAAGCATATTACTTTTTTGAACAAGAATACATTCAACTTTTAGAAAATCTCTTGCAAAAATGTAACTTTTCCAAGATTACTTTATTAATATACTGTAAGTGCTTTGTGTATATGTGTATATATATATATATATATATATATATATATATATATACACATATACACAACTTTGTGTTGGAATATTTTTAATTGGGACATGTATATTATGCGATTAAGTATAAAATGGGCACTACACAATCAGCAAAAAAAATGTATTGGTCTTTGACTACAGTAATCATTATTTATCGATGCCGGACATTTTGCTGCATTTTTAGATTTTAAATCATTGTGGGCTTTAGAGCTGAACGATCAGGCAATGGACAGATCAGTAATGTAAACCCAAAATAGAGGACTAAGGAAAAAAACGAATTATTCACTTTGAGAAGTTGGAGTCTGTGTTTTGAGCTGCAGATAAAATAAAAAGACGTCCTTTTGAATTCTAGGAACCTATTATTGACCTTTTTACGTTTCCTGACATTTTAGACATCAGACAGTTAATTAAAGGCAGTCAAGACATTTTTTAATAATTGATAAAACACCTATAGGTTTCAGGCTTTGTAATTTCAGTGTCTTTCTTAGTTTATATTACACTGGAGAAGCTGGTAGCTGTAACATATGCTTTTAACAGTGTCAAAGTCAGAAGCCTTACTCTTTGTCTTAATGACTTATTGTCTGTTCACTGCACATTGGATTTATTCATTGGTTGTCAACTTTCCCCTCACTTCCTGTTGTCTTCCCCCCGGCTCTCACTGTGACTGTTTGTGTGAAGTCGGTGTAGCCGGTGTAACAGCATTGGGGGAAAAGAAAAAGGTTACCTGTCGACTGAAGCCCTTTAATACGGTTTGTGCTCCTGAGTTTGTCCTGTTTGTGTATGTACTCTAAGTGCAAGCGTGTGGAGGAACAGTGGCACTGTAAACTGATGCAGAGAGACGAGGCAAAGTTCTCACCCTGAAATATTTATCAGCACAAGCCTGGGAACGACTTCTCCCTAACTTTCACAAACAGCCACTTCCGCAAAGGGCATAGGGGGGATGTAGCAGCCGCTTCTGCATTAAAATTATGTCTTCTGATCCAGCAACTCTTTGTTCTGTCGTCATAACGTTTTTTTGCAAATGATTTGTACGGACAGAGAAAGTGCAACTCCAAAAGGGGAAATGCACAGTGAAAACGTTCAACATAACTTCTGTTGCTTCACAGTAATGTGAGCATTGTTTTAGCTCTCACCTCAGTGTTCACAGTGCCTGTCTCCAAAACCTTGAGATAATTACTTCACCTGAAGAAGCAATTCACAGAGTAGAGTAGCAGAAATGCTGCTGATGACTAAGACCTGATTGTTGCAGCTCTAATATTTCCCCATAGAGCGGTGCGTATACAGAACCCTAAAACCAGAGAAGGACTTAGCATTTGACCTCTTCCGATTCCCTTGTCTCGAAGAACATTGTTTTTTTTTTTATATGTTTGTGGTCAGAAGTCTAAAATGGGTCTGTGGTTAACACAAGCTTACACAATGTTCATGTTTTGTTCTGCGACATAAAATACGCCAGTAATTACCCCACTTTTAAACATCCGATCTTTGAAGTGTCATAAAAATGGCTGTTTTCTATAAGTGACTATTACGCCGACACGAGTCTGCCCTTAGCTGAGGCGTGTGTTGGCCACAAAGCTGATTTTATGCAATATTTAGAAATCCTATTGCCTTTTGTTGAGAGACCGCTTGCGAAGTCGGCTTACAAAAAAATGACATAAAAATATGTCATCACTGTTAGGGACATTTAATTAATTTTGTATTTAGATGGAATTTGCTTAGGTATTCAACCTTCGACACAGTTCATTGTTTTTTCTCTTTACTGTCTCTTTTCTCAAGGCCTTGGGTATCGCTGCTATCTCCCTTAAGGAGGAGCAGCTTGGGCCCATTGTTGTTGCCAGTCTATGACAGAGCACAAGCTGCCATGAGGTAGTTTACTGTTCAAGGACGTAGGCTCCCTGGCGCTTATTCTTTCGTATGGACGAGAGCTCTAGTTAGATTCAGGGTCCATATTGCTTTAGTCTCACTGATGAAGAATGTTGATTATTACACTCCGAACTAGTTAAAACCTCGAGCTACAGAAAGAGTTCTTCAGAATTGGTTTGGCAACCGCTGTGTCAACTCGTGACACACCGCCTGTCTTGTCAATTCTCCGGCCGTAACTCCAAATAAACCGTCAGTGTTTGCCATCAAAGCTCCAGCTCTCCTCGTGTCTCTCTGAGTCCTGTTTCCAATTGCTTCAGAAGTTTCCCCCACAATCACTGCAAAATCTATTGGTCTGTTAAATTGGAATCATTTTCTCATTCCAGTATTTATGGTATTTTTTTTATCTATCAAAAGGATCAAAACCCATATATGTATTAAATGAATGCCATTAACAGAAATAGATAGCATTGCTTTTCTCCCATTCATGCTGCAGTCTTGCATAACTCCAACAACAGTATAAGGAACTCAAAGGGGGCTGCTCTACTTGTAAATGCATGAAATGATTCATCACATTTCCATGAAAAATTATGCAATTAATAAAATGTATAATTAAATTGATGAATAATTTATTAAATAATCATATTTTGCCTAATAAAGCAAAACGTTCAAAATAAACATCAAAAAGGTTAATTTGAGGGAATTGGATTTTGCTCTGACGTCTGTCAAACATCAGTCAGGAAGAGCTTTCTGTAATATTCATCAACCTTTAAAAAGATTAAATATTCATGACGTGCAGAATGACTATAATTTAAAATTGTTTACTCATCATCTTCTTATGTAGATATGATGGCATCCACACGTTTACTGCATTTGCAAGCCTTATAAACCACAATATTAGCAGGTTAATACAATATATAGAAATAATGAGCTGCCAAAAGATAGTAAAAAACAGTTAATAAATTAGGTATACGCTGCATATGTAACACATTTCAACAAATCTGACTATGAAATGCATCAGTTATGCAATAACAAAATGTGTCCCAAAAGGAGAGAGTGTTGGTTGTAAAACAATGGACCAATTTAATGTAAAACCGGAAAAGAACAATGAGATATATTTATATATGGGCAAAGGATGATATCTATTAATTAATCAGCAGCTATGGAAACCCCAGCATAGAATAATTAGAGCAGCTGACTATAACCTGACACACACTTACCCTCTCAGATGGAGGTGTGTGCGTCCTGTGTGTGAGACGGTCCGGCCTGTTGCCCTCTCATTGCTTCCTCAGCCTCTGTGTCTGTGTTTTAATGAACTGGTTAACTTCAAACGACAGCCTCCTGATTTAATTAGCCCTCTGTGAAAGTCAGCTAAATCCCAAACCTTATGGCTTTCTTCGATAATTTATGCTTTTTCCAGTTAGCTCAGCTTGCCTCGTGTTTTTTAGTTTCTGTTTCTAATGAGTGGAGGACGGGTGTGATGGAGAGGGAGGGGGGGAGGGCGTTCGGGCTAGTGAGCATACTGTAAGCCACTTTACCCCAGCTCAGCCACGGCCGCAGGGACTGCAGTCACGGCTACTGTCGGCCACCCGAATTTAAACGGAGGGACAGATGTGGAGCAGAACAATGGCAGACAATAATTCTAACATAATGATCTGTGAAGAGAGGGAACGAGGGGCATGATGAGAAACAGGGAGACAATAAGAGATGGAGACGGAGAGTGGTATTGTCAGGGGAGGCAGAAGGCAACAGCTACATAATCCACTTCAAAGGAATACTTTGGGAGTCTCTATTACACAGAACACGGATCCCTGACGAATTATTGATACCCAGAAAAGATAGTTTTGCTTCAGAACTTGTAAATAATGTGATGTTGTTGCAACATCATTTAACCGAGCGAGTTTTACTCGGGGCTCGACATATAACACTGGCTCGGATAAGCCTTGCAACATCACTGGGTAATTATAAGCCAACTATTGCTTTAGAATTACCACTGAGGTAATGAGTTGGATGGAGGGAACAGCACTTTGGCTGTCAAAGGGATTCCCATCATGCCAAGTGAAGTGTGCGGGACACGCACATTTCTAGCGGAGAGCTTCACACATTGCGATCTCCAAATGGTTGTTAGAGATAGCTGAACAAGAATTTGCTTTTGTTGACTTTTAAATCCCAGAAGACATTTATTCTACAGCGTGTGTACACTTGAATTGGCTCCTTTTGGCAGATTGTTTTCACGCTGTTGTAAGGAAGACAGTCTTTAAATTTCAAGTATTCATTTGCGATTCATCATCTTCTGTGTGCAGAGCTTGTATCCCAATGCCTGGATTTAATTAAAACACATTGGGCTAATAAATAATTTCGTTATAGTACTAAAAGTGTGAGGAATGGATTATAAAGTCTGTTTATCTGCTTCTATGTAAGCTGCCCCATTGTTTCACTAACTAGCTTACTATAGTAATTACAAATCATCACTTCCTAGGGCCTATAGTGACACGATAACATTACATAACATCAAACTTGTTCCCATTTTATGTGAAAAATCAGTCAGTCTGAGCCCGCATCTACAAAAGACACTAGAACTTACTTCTTCACTGTGTTTGAGGCTGGGACATATAGTATTAGTATTATCCCCATTCTTAAAGCACAAAAGCATGTCAACTCAAAAGGTCAGCAGGATAGAGCGTTTTCAAGCAGCTCATTAAGCTAATGTAAAGACATAAGCTATATTTTGATATCTTGCTACAGCCGATACAATCTTCCAGAGAGAGTGACTTTTTTAGACTGAGTTAATTGTTCCAGGAACCTTTTAAACATGATTTGTGTTTTATCTTTTTCAATGTTAATGGCAGCTATGTATCATACATCATTGACACATGTCTACATTTTCTTGCTGAGAATTTGAGGCACTGAGGTGTCCCTTGAACTGCACGTCGTTATTGATAATAAGTTCAGTGACTCTGTAAGATCAAGGAAACATTATGCTGCTGCTGCTGCTGCTGCTGCTGCTGCTGCTGCTGCTGCTGCTGAGAGCAGGAATAACCTCTGTTTATCGGCGTTGAGAATAAGGCAGAATCTCTGACACATCCCTTTTTTTGTTTCGGATAATACAGTCTTGTATCTCGTGCTCCCACAGAAATCTGACAAGTGGCTGCTGAGGTGAAACAAAGCAGGTGCCCATGCAGAACAATGACATATTATCACTGTGAAGTATTGTATGTGCTGTGCAAAAAACAAGTAAAGCTCTACAAGAGTTTCAGATTTTTGTTACTTACTGGTGAGAAGACTGCTTCAGTCCTCTTCATCAGCCAACTCACAGAGAGTTTCTTTGACCCAAAGGGAGAGAGTTTCCATGTTGTTGGTGTTGGACCATCTGCTCATTCAGTTACTGTGGGGAAGCTACACACGTACTGCTGCTTCTGTTTCTAGACAATAGTTCTTGCCTTCATTCCTCCTCCTGAGTGAGGCTCACAGCTGTCTGTTGCTCCAGTTCATCTGACAGTCGAGTATATCAGGTTTTAACCAGGAAGCCTGGCATCATGCACTTATAAACCATAGGATTCAATTTGTTCTCTCAATGAGTTTTTGGCACCATTTAACTCCACATGGTGATGCTGTTAAACCAGTCCAAGAGTCTGTCAATCAATCGGTAGAGAAAATCTAGCCAATTAAAGGTTTGCAAATTTCACTACTGGAACAGCTGGTGCATAGATCCAAAAAAGAAATTACGACAAGGAAAAAATGGAGGATACTTTGGTTATGGATGAGTGTGGATCACAGAAGATGCTGAGTAGTTAGACCACAAATGCAGGATGTACACTTAAAGAACAGACGGCAGGAATCAAGGACACACATTCTCACAGAGGTAGAAGAGACAAGAGACACTTAGTCAGGAAAGGCAGTGGAAAAGGATTGAGAAGGGCAAGGACTAAATTAACTGGAAAGGCCAGTATAAAGCCACGCTGTTCAGGCCAGGTAATTGAAGAGGACTCAGATAAGCGGAGAACGTTGTTGTATTTACTAGGGGTGCACCGAATGGGAAATTCTTGGCCGAAACCGATACCGAAAATAGGAAACAGTTGGCCGAAAACCGAATGCCGAAAGGCCGAAAATGATTAATAGAAATATATATATATATATATAATGTATACATTTTTTACCAATGTTGTTCAGCTACCTGATTATGGAAAAAGACATGATTATGGCAAAACTTAACTTAAATAATAATCACTATTATGGGTCCATAAAACATTTATTCAGCACTTTTGAATGCATACAGTACATTAATTCCAAGTCAAGTGCATTTTCTTTTCTCTGTAGGATAACTACAACAAAGTGCATTCAGAACAAAGCCAAGGTGCTTTAAAACTGCATAAACATCTAGGCCAGTAGGCCTACAACAAAATAGTGTAAATAAAGACTGTAACAGCCAGGCCTTCAACAACAACAAATGCACCTATAAGTGCATGCATACAAATGTGCAAACTGGATAAATCCACATGAATGTAACTATTTACAAATGAAATTACAATTGAATTTCAAGAATCTATAAATAAGGCTGTCTGTCCTCATAAGCAAAGTAGTAAACATTGTATAAAGATACATAAAGTGAAAACTGGATACAACATCCACAATCAATTACAAATTAAATTACAATTTCAAGAATCTGCAAATAAGGTGGTCTGTCCTCATGAGCAATGTAAACAACATTGTATCATTTAGATACCGAAAGTACAATATATTGAACACTGTGCTGCTGTCATTTCCCCCTAATGATAACCTGAGATGGTGAATTATAACTCACAATGAAAATTGTTCAGGAAAGTGGGTATAGAGTAGACATGTAGAACTAGATAAGCTTATGATAAACCAGCCTTGTCTACTTATTAAGGAAAAGTGGGAGGTTCTTTTTAATGAACATTAGCTTCTCTGCTTTATCAGCCATAAGTCTGCTCCTCTTCTCATCAAGCACATGAGAGGCAGCGCTGAACAGCCTCTCGCTGTCAGTGCTTGTGATTTGATCTTATTCCGCATATTTGTCCGGGTGTTTTGATTTCAAGTGGCGGAGTAATCCCGAAGTGGTGAAAGTCTTTGCTGTTACACCCCCTCGAGAAATGTCAGCTGAACAAGTTTTACAAATCGCAATCCGCGCCTCTTTCTCTGATATTTTGAAATATCTCCAAGCGGCAGACATGTTGGCTGTGAGCCAGCCGCGAGCATGGTCGCGCGCCGTGCTTGTCGCCGCGTTTTGATTACGTCATCACAACAACACGTTAGCTTACCAACGTAACCCTGTTCTCTGACATTTGGTGATATTTTTTCACGAAAGCCGAAAGGGCCTTTTTAACCATTTTCGGCCGATAATTTTCGGCGGCCGAATATTCGGTGCATCCCTAGTATTTACAGGCAAGTGTTATAACTTTCCTTTTAATTAAATAATATATTTGAATACAGAGGGACAGAGGTTATACTTTTTTGATTCAAGATGAGATCATACTGACTTTTTAACCATCATAAGAGGGATGATAAGGAATAGTTTTACATTTTAGGAAAGTGCTCTCTTGCAGAGAGTTTGAGAATATTGATACCATTACAAGTGTAATTCTAGCAGTAGCTGGCACCTGGTTAGCTTAGCATACAGACTGGCAAACAAACATGTCTTATGTCTAAAGGTCATACAACCCAACCACTGATGTTTGAAAGCTCTATAATCGACTTGATCTATCTAACCTTTACAAAAAAGCGCAATCTGCAATTTACTGAAAATGATGTGCCATACTATTGATGGTAACTAGGTTGACTCCATTAACTGATTGTAGCATCATCATTTATCCAGGAAATCAAGAGAAGACACTATTGGTACATTTGTAGAAAAAAGTATTTGAAAGTAATCTGCAGTGCCTGTATCTACTTTATTGTGTCCATGTTGTTTACACTTATTCTGTGTTTATCTTGAAGAGTGCCAGGGTATTTTGTTGTCACAGTGTCCCAAGGGCTGCTTCTTTTTATATTCAAAAAGTGCATGAAGAGAACAAAACAATTTTTAGGTGATGGATGTGTTTTCCCCTGTGGCTGAGGCAAAAATGTCTAAGATGTGTTTTTTGTAGTTTCACCTAAATATTCCCTACGAACTGCAGAAAAGCAAACAGTCCAATTTAAGACAAACATCCCAAAAACTATTTTTCCAGAAGAAACATAAAGGTGACGGCGTAGAAAGATATCATGTGATCATAGGTGAAAGTAGATTGTTCAGAAAATACATTTGTAGTAAGGTATGGATGAGCTTCATGTAAGGTATTGTGCTGCATTAATCATTACATTGCAGTGTTAGCCTCTTTACTTAAGGCTGTTCATCATTTGCAGCAAAACAAGACAATGTCAAAGTTTGAACATGCAAATTGAACGACTTTAATCTTCTTGAATGTATTTCCAAAGCCTGCAGGCGGTGTATGCTTTTAATAAACCAATGCTGTCTGTTCTCGATACCGCCCACATTTTTAAATACCATTAACATTATATCTAAGAGGAAGTGTACTATCCTTGTTATTATTACTAGAACAGTGCTGAAGGCTGCCTTCACTGTGTGCTTCTTTTTTAACCTTGTCACTTCTTCTCTGGCATTTCTTTTCCAAGAGCTCTTTGAAATAATTTGCTTTGGGTTAACGCTTTTGCTACTGAAACATTTTTAAGACATGAAAGGTAGCAGATTTATACAGACAAGGTCAAATAGCATCCTCAGGTTATTTTCAAGATTTTATTATTTCAAGTAAATCTACAAATTTGCCATTTGGAAGGAACGTAATCGGAGTACATTACCATTAGGGCTGCACGATTTTGGGAAAAAATCGAATTGCGATTTTTCTGACAAATATTGCGATTGCGATTTGAATTGCGATATTTGTTTTTAAGCGACCCAACGGAACTTTATTGTAAAATGCGGCCATAACTCCGGCTAGGAAGGTCGTATCAACGTACTCCCGTCTCTAGCACCCCCCCGCAGCCCGAGCTACGAGTGAAATAACTAAACTTACATGAAACTTCCGTTGGGTTGCTTTAAAGTCAAGCTTCAGTTTAAGATTCACCCTGTAATAGATGTAAAACATGTGATGGAGCATTGCTAACCTGACTCAGATGGTTTGTTTCACCACACCATCTAGGAAAGCTCCACTGGAAGCCATTTGGAAAGGGCAGGCACTTTCAAAAGCACTTGGCAGGTGATTGGATCAATCTGTCTATCACCTTCTATCATGGGCCACTTCTGATTGGTTAACAATGGCTGGTACATGTGGAGCACAGCACTTCTGATTGGTGTGGATGACTGACACACAAGAAGATCAACAACATTTTTTTTTTAAATTGTAAAAAAAAAAAAATCGCAGGCTTTGCGATTTGATAATCGCATCATTTCAAATCGCGATTTCGATTTAAAATCTATTAATCGTTCAGCCCTAATTACCATTACACTGGAACCCTAAAACTAGTTTTTCCAGTTAGTTTCTCATCCATTGTTCTTATCTAGCTACATTTCTGGTTGTGTAACTTTTAAGATTTCGGTTTTTCGTAGAATCCAATATAGACAAACCACATCCTCACAGTCATGATGAAGCAGGTTAGCATTTTTAAATTTTAAATTCTGAATAAATAATACCAAAAATGGTCTTTCATCTTTAGTTGTTAGCTATTGAGTAGTTAATGTTATGTATAAATACTTAATATTGGAAGTTTTCAGAGGCTTAAGGTTATAATAGCGAAGACGAAGCACCCCACTGTGATTAATTGACAAACATTATTGCAGTAGCTTTTGTTTTTGGGTCTTGTGGTTGTTTCCTTATTAACATAAATCACTTAAGAAGTGTACACTTTATTCACAAGGTCAGTGAAGGGAACTCCTTGGCTAAACAAAAACAATGTGCAGCAGGAGTGAACACCATCTGAATTTCAATTAATAGGATATAATGCAAAGTCAATTAATATAATTCACAAGCTAAAGGGGGTTGAACCCCAGGCTCAGGCACACAATACTGTATGTAATCAGAGGTCATCAGCTGACTGAGCTGTCTCAGCCAATATGCAGATAAAACCTTTCAACGTTGTCTCACATGAAATCTGAGTGTACACAGTTTCCGGCGCATCTGCCAAGCATGAAAAGACGGTCAAACCCTCCAGGGACCTTGCTGATGATATCTTCAGAGAAAGGTTGCTTTATTTGCATCCCTGCTCTGGAAATGACATTGCTATTATCTTGCAAGCTGAACCATGAACTATGTTACAATGCATCAGTTGCATCATCTGCTGGAAGTAACATTAATATGTTTTACACTACAGTGACGTTGCAATTTGCATGGTGGAAATTAAGGCAATGGATTTTTAGGCAGCATTCCTTTGCCATGTCTCTTCAGAAGTGTGTGTGTGTGTGTGTGTGTGTGTGTGTGTGTGTGTGTGTGTGTGTGTGTGTGTGTGTGTGTGTGTGTGTGTGTGTGTGTGTGTGTGTGTGTGTGTGTGTGTGTGTGTGTGTGTGTGTGTGTGTGTGTGTGTGTGTGTGTGTGTGTGTGTGTGTGTGTGTGTGTGTGTGTGTGTGTGTGTGTGTGTGTGTGTTTCCATCTCAAACTAATATCTATGCAAATCATGTCACCAAGGAGGAGTCTTTACTGTTATTTCACTTAGTGATTGTTACTTAAAGGGATCCTCTTGCTTCCTCCTCATAATTTCCTATTTCATCTTCCTATAATTTGTTGTAATTTAGCTGGAATCCTTTTCACTCTTACAGGTGTGTGCCTGATTGATTAACAAATAGTTGTTTGTGATCAAAGCTAAGGTGCTTCTTGTTACTGAATGCCGTTTCAAAGGAATGTCAAAACAGGTGGCAAATTAAAGTCTGCCTTGTCTCTCAGTGTCGATATCAATTATTCAAATAATACTTCAAGGTGACATATCCAGTTAATCCAAGCCCAAAAATCTATAAAACTTTTTTCTTGAAATCATTGCATATCTGAAACCAAAAATAAAATCCTCCCACTGTTTCATCATCAAAGACTAAACGGAGCGACTATGACACTCCTGAAACTGAATCTGTCAGATGTTCTTCAGTAAAGCCATCATTTATTTAAATGTTATCTGCAACCACTTATATTACGCTGTATGTCAACAGTAGGCATTTGTTCTCCGTATGCACTAATGGTTTCCATAAACAAAACGTCATTTTTTAAAGATTTTAATTAACTGGGATAATTAACAAATGGGATGAATTGCACTCCATTATTTGTATATATAATATGTTATCCTATATTTGCAACCAAGCAAACCAACAAAATAATAATACAGTAGACCCCTCTGCATCAACACATTTTACTATGGTGTTCTGCCGCCAATTTAAATCAAAATACTGCAGGCCTTGGAGAAACTAGAGCCTCCATCATCATCACCACGGAGATGGCATGCCCCTGCACGCCTGTGGCATCGCAGCAAATGTGGTGCAGACTCGTCTAAACCCTTGGCCAAAATAACTGATAATGGTAAGAAAGCTGGTTGAGCATTTTCCTGAAAACACAAAAATTGTGATTTGTGTTGAAAATAATATTTAGGAATTATGGCCGAAGATATGTGAAAATATCTACTTATCTTTTGAAAATTCTACTTGTTTTCCTCACGGATTTACAGAATAATGATAGCCCTGAAAGGACCTTCACTTAAAATAGACCACAGGCAGATTTTGTTTTTGCAGCAATCTTTTCTGTGTTCAATTCCCACAGGACAAAGAGATGATCAGAAATCCTAAACATGTACAAAAAGCAATCCTTTATCGTGCTTTATCTGTGCTCTATGCAATCCAGCCCATCATTCTGGAGATAGTATAGTATGTGCTGATCTTATTGAATATGGTGCAAATAGGAGGCGTCTCCACTAGGCACTCTCTTCCCGACACCTCTCTAACTGCGCATTGATGCAAGACTGCCCTTTGCTATTGCATATAAAACGTTGGTTTAACACCAAAGCTACTGCATACATTCTCTGGTGATCTCGAATTGCGGGGCACACATGAGATGGAGAGTGTAAAGGGTAAACCTTGTGAGACTGCGTACTTTAGTAATCTGCTGCCAATTCGTTGGCCATTGGGATGCAGTGGGGCTCAGTGTCGCCTACACAGCGGCTTAAAAACCTGTGCATGTTTGCCAAGGGAAATGACTGTGTACCTGTGGAGTCTTGACAATAGCACTGTCTCCATCCTACAAAATCTTTCATCGGCCATCAGGCGCCATTAAAGCCCCTGTCACACTGTCCCGAAATTGACACCCGATGGACACACGATTAAGGAAATGTTCAAATTCGGCTCTGATCGTAATAACATCGGGCCATTCGTGAGGGCATCTTAAGCCATCGTATGACCGCCGGTGGAGTTTCTCAGGCTCCGACAGCAACTTCGGGAGCGGTGGCAACATCTTTGGCATCACAAAGCATTGCCGAAGGACCTTGTGAAGGTTCATTTTCGTGTTGACTTCGTGTGTCCATTTTGCCCTTCGTAAGGCATTCGTGAGGGCATCTCAAGCCATCGTATGACCGCCGGTGGAGTTTCTCAGGCTCCGGCAGCAACTTCGTGAGCGGTGGCAAAATCTTTGGCATGCCAAAGATTTGGCCCGAATGGCCCGATGTTGCTACGATCAGAGCTGAATTTGAACATTTCCTTTATCGTGTGTCCATCTGGTTGTTTTATTGCACAACAAAATCATGTAAACATATTATGTAAATAACCCATCCAATTTGTGTTCTGTGAAACTAAAAAGGATATAATATATTATTTTGAAGGAGAGGAAATTGTTGTTGCTATGGAAACAACATGACGGAGAAAACTTAATATCTTCTACATATAAAGACGGAGAAAGTAAAGAACAAAGTCTGAATATCAGTACAGTATCATAATACTTTAACATAATTGTTTGTGTTACTTTCGTTGCAGTTGTATGTCTTAAATGTAATGTAAATGTTGCCTTTGTGTGTGGTTCGGGGCCATCTTCGTGCGAAATTCACAATTCCATATTCGTGTGTCCATCGGGTGTCAATTTCGGGACAGTGTGACAGGGGCTTTAAGCTTTACATGGGCATTTTCGAAAGCATAGTGAACTGATATTTAATATGTTATAGCACGTAAGTCATGAGGAGTTATACGTAGTCTTACTTTATTGTTTTGTGCTGGCTACTTTGTACAAACTGGATTGCACAAACTGTTGATGAGCACATGTTGCAGCACTCCAGCAGACCCCGGAGATGGGTGATATTTTCCTGAGGGATAAGTGCTTCAATCTGCAAAGTGGTGGATGAAAACACAAGACAGCTGAGACCTCCTCCATCTTTTTGAAGCTGTATCAAATGAAGTCAGGATGTTTGGTTTTGTGTTGAGGACTTTCACTGCAGTGGTAATTTAGCACTACTGCTACCGACTCATTATACAGACAAATGAAGTTCAGGTTCTGAGTAAACACTATACCTATTAAGTGATAACAAGAAACTAGAGGGATGCATTATACCAGGATATCAGCAGCCCTGGCTCTCTTTTTCTCTCATGCTCAGTCAATTGTCAAGTATTGAGTTTTCTTTGTTTGTGCAGAGTCTCAAAGGACTATTTTGTCTCATTTGTTTTAATCTGACTTGCTGCACTTTCACCATATTAGAAAAAGCTACAGTCATCAAACTGTAATCATTAAAACCTTTAGAGACCTTTATTTTCTGCTTGAAGACTTTGATTTTAATTTATGATCTGTTTCATAATGTTACACTTAAAAGCTTTTCTGTTGTAGTTTTTTCCAGCATGCTTCTATTTAAAAAAAAAAAAAAGGATCTCAAAGAGCAGTACTAAATTATACAAATGAAGCAGGTATGTTGCAGGGATATACATCAGCTGTTGGGGGTTTCCTTTGTGTTAGATATCTTAAACCTGTTGTATCGACTATTCCCTGTTAGCTGCTAGCTGGCAAGAGATACTGAGGGTATATTTTTTATTTTTAAGGAGCACAAAAACAAACCGAACCACTAAGAAACAGAGAAATTAAGTGAAAAGCAACCTTATTTCAAACTGCAATAACAATCGTTCTGCCTTGGAAAAAAGACAAAACATTACAAACCCATGTTTATGAAAGTGTTGCTCAAAAGATTTGTAGCAACCGAGATATTTAAAAAAATAAGGGAAAATGGAAAAGAAGACCGAGTGTTGCCATGGTGATGCTTGGCAGTCAATAGAGAGCTATTGTGTGACCCCCCCCCCCTCCCCTCACACACTACTTTTGAAAGCTGATTGAGTTGACCGGTGGGTAGCGGAGCAGAATGCCACAGACAGCCTATCCATTCCCCTGATTAGTCCTCCACACTGTTCCATTTTTTATTCATTTGAATCATTAATGTTACAGTTGCCATGCTCACCCTATGTGTGTCAGAGAGAGCTGCAATTCTTTAAAGGTCTTGTAGTGTGTTACCATGGAGAGACATGTACATTTCAAAACGGGACAAAATTAGTTCTGGCACCAGCTTTATTAGAGTGGAGGAGGTGACAGTGATGAGAGAAATTGTTTCATTGATATCTAGAACATAATAATTCAGGAATAATATAAAACAAACCTAAGGGCCTGAGCACCAGCGTCTATTTTCAATTGTTTGCAATAGAGTGGTCCAGGAATAGGTCTTCTACGACATAAACAACGTCAGTAATTACCCCACTCCTGAATGTCAGCTTCTATGTGTCATATAAACGGCGGTTGCTTACAAGTGACGTGGGCTGTACTTCATTTATAGCTTTGTGTTAGCTTTGGAGGTTGTCCTGCTGAACAACACGTGATAAGTATCATAAGTACGTGTGTTGGCAACAACGCTTATTTTCTTCAATACTGTATATCGAAATCCAATGGGGCAATCCAACAGCTTTTTGTCGAGGGACTCCTTTGCGATACTTACTTCAGTGCAAAAAAAGTAACGTTATTTGCTGCACCACTCCTTAAAGAGAGAGTTTGGCGTCAAATGTGTCCACCTTGAGACTAAGCGCTGAACGCTGTTTTAGTGTGAACGGTCTGAGCGCCACTGAAAATATCGGAAAAGCTCTGGTGACATTGCTGTTAGAGGAGGAGGAGAAGATTATAATTCTATAAACATTTAAATATATTATTAGTTTCATCTCAACAAGATTTTGGATCACATATCTGGCTACAATATGATATTTGCCGATCTATTTGTCGAGCCGTAGATTTATTTTCCAAGGCACACTGCACTTTGACACACATCTACAATGTTCCCACTCGCTCTCTTCTTGCTTACAGCAGTATGGATCGATGTTCCTCTAGTATACTGATGCAGATAAAAGGATCATCATACGCCGAGTAAAAATGACCAAGCATCGACGTGTGACTGTAACACTGATCTGAAATAATTGGCAAGAGGAAGGAGAACCTGTGTGACAGAAAGTTTGAACCTATTTTAAAATCCAACACAGTTCAGGGCAGAAGCTAATCTAAAGTTAACTTCAAGCGATCATGGCGTATGTAAATTAAATTCTATTATGATATGCCATGGTGTTTTAATCGAATTTGAAATGGTATATGTAATCACAGTTGATATATTTATAATGTCTGGGAGTTGTGTTTGTGCTGCCTTTTCATAATCGCTTAACATCTACACACAGCAAATGTCTCTTGGCAACTGGGAGGCTGAGATTTAACTAAAGCTATGAAAGAGATAAGAACAAAGAGGCTTTCATTATAACTCCATATGACATCAGACTACTAGTTCAACAACCTTTGTTCAAACTTAGTCAGAAGAAGACTGTTCAGATAAATTGAGTGTTAATGTACTAAACATCAGTGGAAGTAGAGAGTACTGAAGAAGGATATCATAAGGTTTAGTACAGCCATTACATTAGACGCACTTAAAGACCTGAAGGCACTGCAATCTCTAGAGGAATATAGACGGGAGAAGAGGCAGCATTAAAGTAGCTGCTATTCATCTACGGATTACAAACATGTAGGAATAGAAAGGCACAATTGCTTAAAAGGCTATTAACTCTAGGTTATGTAAGAGATATTCTCCATACAATGAGATAATTATAATTTAAACTTTGATTCCTCTAGTTATGTTTTTCTGTAATTGTCGAAAGTGAGATACAATATATGAGACTTGGATTACAATATATGAGTTTTATGAGAGTTTGTGAACCAATGCTTTAAGTTAGTTTTGCTGTTGTTAATTTCAACCACAATCTACTTTTACAAATTATACCTTTTCTCAAATTTCTTCAAAATGGAGGCCTAGGAGAAAAACTAAATGTTCTTCAATAATTCGAGATCATCAGATATTATACACATTGTCATGTTGTGGGTGAAGCACTCCTTTAATACCAGAAGTAGAAATAAATCATATGCAGTGCAGGTTGATCCACTACTGACGGGCAAGATCCACATGACCTTTAGCCATTGTGAGTCGGTTTTTCTTCATTTGCTGCCTGTCGAGACTCATACACCTAGTTCAGTTAAGTGTTAGGGTGAATGTAAGTGTCTAATACGAAGAACATGTATCTAAATCAGTATTCTTTTGGCTGAGAGGTTTTAAACCCCTCCATGATTTACTCTGTTTCACTCTGAGTGGTGATCTTGACCCTGAACATCCCCTAACTTCCTCTTCAGTGGCGGAACCAGGACATTTTCAGTTGGGTGGCCAGGATGGAACCAGTGATCATTTTGAGGTGACATTGAAATCACTATTATATGAACATAAAAATATATCTCACAATAAAATAAGGGGTTGTTTAAGGCACCTACAACACACCTCGACATTATTTGGGATTAACCTAGTGGTGGAATAGATCAAATAATATCCAGTATATCTTACTATTTTTTTCTTATTCCCGCAGGCAAAGTAACAACGAAGCTTACATTATACAGATGTAATGCAATATACAGACTGTTTAGCTTATGGTGATCAGCAGCACTATGAGCTCATTCTCTCAGTGTATAATCAGGAATACAGAGACACACACACATCATTTAAATACAGTTATTGGTTGAGAATAAACATCTTAAAGTAAATAACAATAAACAATAGCCCTTAACCCTGTAAGGCCCCCGGTTGTAATTTTACAACATTACTTGAGCTATCCAAAAAAGTCAGTACATTTTCAACTTTTTTTAAAAGACTACATTTACATAGTCAATAGGTCCTTTTGTTCAGCCTCACGATGCTATTGGGTAGTAAATATTATTACATTACATGTTACGTGTTAGACGCTTTTATCCAAAGCGACTTACTCAATACTGTGGACAATCCCCACAGGAGCAATTTGGGGCGAAGTGTCTTGCCCAGGGACACAACGACATGCTGATTGCAGTGCCCCCGTGGTGAAAGTGTTTGGGGTGGCCAATAGGGTGGCCAGGATTCAGCCACCCACCAGCTCCGCCACTGTTCCTCTTGCAGGCTGGCGTCTTTATAAGCTGAAATATATGCGGCTTTGAGAAGTGTAACCACACCGAATCTAAAAATATGTGTATCGTGTATGTGTTAAGCCTTCACTGAGCAAAGATATTCAGGAGTATGAATAGGGGGTATCTCCATTAGCGATACCCCTTTCCGCCTCAGTTTGAAACCAATGATGGCGATAAGTTAACCTCAACCAAAAGAAAATATTCAGTTCATAGGATCATCATTCAGTAGCATCTATTTGTGACCCAATTGAGAACATCAATGCATGAAACAAACAGCAAAACCTAGCCTTTAGCACTTCCAAAAAATGGTTGTTCTCAACTCTAGTAAACAAAAAATGGCAGTCGTCATTGTTGTAGCAGTCTCAAAGGGCAGCAATGTCAAAGAGGACTGAATATTAAATCTGGAGAAATGACAAAGGCTAAAAGAGACTCCAGGCAATATTGAAAGTGAAGACAAATGTAGACCCATGTGTGCACTGTGACTCAGAGATGAAACCCTCCATGTTTAGAGAGGGACTCTAAAGATTTCAGGAGCATCTGGGACCTGCATCAATAAAAGTGCCAAGCTGCAATGAGCCCCAAAAGAAATCATGATAATATTGAAAACCGTAAAAATATTGAGTCTGAGAGAGTGATTAAATGAAAATGTGAGAAACGAGTGTTTTCATGAACTGAAGACAGATGTGAAAATTGCAAGGTAGTGAAGCCCTAAATCATAGGCTGCTTTATCGTCCCCTTAAACCTTAAATGGTACGATCGATTAACATCATATTGTTATGAAGAAGAACAGCAACTAGTGGTTAAGAGAGTGAAGGGGTCTGAGCATTTCAATGGGCTGCCCCAACAATTAAAAAGATAGGGACAACTTGTGATGCAAAACATGGCGTCTTGCTCTTTTACTGAACCACTTTTTATGTTTAACGGAGAATTCAGGAGAAAACAATGGCTTACGAGGATTATAAAAAAAACATCAATAAGATTAATGTCCCACCGTAGCCCAGATAGTTTAGGCATTGTGCATCAGCAACCATCTGCCATTATTACACGAGTCGATTGATCTGGTGTTGCATTGTAAGTCAGACTGAGTGTTAAAATGGGCCTCCAGACATACTTTGCGTTATTATACCTGGGAGATGCAACCAAGTAAAGTCGGTGTACGTAAAAAAGTGCAACAAGCCAGCTTTCAATTGCTCATCTTTTTGTTCTGTATGAAAACAAAGAAAAACGAACACAACCAGAATATGCTTCAAATCCTTTTGATTTTGTTCAAGCAAAATCAATTCATCCTTTGAGAAAGGGAAAGGGGTGATGATGGTAACATTGTGCTATCATAGTGTTCACAGGCCTCTGACTATCCTCTGTATTGTTTGGATGTAAATTGAATTGATTTTTCTTCTCCTAGTCTTGCAGCTCTACCTATTGAAGCCAGCCACCTGTTTGTGGGTGTTACCGTCTGAAAAAAACATCGATGCAGGCAAATCAGAGCCAACAGGGATGCAATGATGGAACAGATAAAAGACAAATAAGAATAAAACAAATAGATATAGACTCCTGTGCAGAAAGAGTTACAAACAAAAGAAAAATGGCAAACAAAACAGAAGTGTCAGAATGTGCATTTCAATGTTTATTGTTCATGGATGTAAGCACTTTTGCTGCGGCTTTGCAATCACAAATTGCTTCTCCATTCCTTTACCTCCCTGTTCTCCTGAAGAGATCGTGTCTGGCAGTCAAAATCGTCAGCTACAATTTATGCCTTCATTGCTTTGTGGCACAAAACGGGATTAGACTAAAGATACCTGTCCAGAAGAAGTGTCATTCTGGAGTTGGGATCTTTTTTCGTTCGTTGTATTTTGTCAAAGTGATACCTTAAACATGCAAGCCCGAGCTACCAATTCAGTGGTTGATTATCTGGTGTCTAGCAGAGGTTAAAAAACGGCTCTGTAAAAAAGCAGAGAAAACACATTTTCCCTGAGAGCAACAATTACTCTCAGAAAACTGTCAACTAAACTCGTCCTTGGTTCACCCCACTGCATCATGGGTCATTGTTAGGAACTTTTGAGCTAATGTACATAGTATATGAGAATCCTGACAATTCAGAGAGTATCTTCAGAATGTAATAATAATAATAATAAATTATATTTCTAAAGCGCTTTTCTTGAACCTAAAGACGCTTTACATTTGGGACGGAGGGTAGACAAACCAAACTAAAACAAAACTAAAAAGAAACAAAGAAACAAAACAAAACAGAAAAGCAGTCAGGAGGAAGTTGGTTGAGAGGGGGGGGGGGGGGGGGGGGGGCGCTATGTTGCAATACCATCTACATGGATTATATGTAAAAAAAAGGGATTTTACATATTGAGCAATCAATCAAGCGCATCATAAAGCCAGCCTTAAGACTTCGTTTTTAGATTTAAATATCCAACAAAGTCAACTGAGCCCAGCAGCTGGATTCAAGAATGATTGAGGAGTGGTTTGGATGACAACAATGATTAGTGTTGTATTTCAAAGTTAAACTAAGTTTATTCTTAAATTTAAAAAAAATAGAAAACACTTATACAAGGCATTGCATGCGTTGGTAAGATTAGGCAAATACATAGCTGAACTTTAAGTTTAATAAGGATTCAGAAAACAGTTATTGAGGATAGTTAACATGGCCGCGTTAGATTACAGTTATAGTGTAAGGTTTACTTGAAATACAATACTTCAGAGTGCAATACAACATGCATAATGAATTTATAGTGCTTTTGTATACTACTGGGCACATTGTTTTATTGATTTGAGGAACTGCAGGACCAACATTACATATTTACGATTTAAATATTAGTCATTAAATGTTACTTTTGTGTTTCCAAAGGTCAACTTTAGCCAAAGCTTTTTACTTGTCTGGAGGTGGCCATCATTGAGATCAGGTCCTCCTGTCCCCCGTCTGGATTACTATTTCAATGAGTGTAGTGATGATATTAGACATAATGACTACGGTATTTGGTTAAAAATACCATCATTTATGCTTATGCGCAATACCCCATTTGTCTGTTCTCTCTCCATTGGCTGCCTGTTGCACACACAACAGCATCTCGGAAACCCTGCAACATAATTACTTATCCCTCTTAACCGCTTATCTTGCTTGGGATGCACATCATTTCCTCAACAATTGCTTTCAATTTTAGGATAAGGGGCTGACCTGCCACACAAATAGTTAAGATACGGTCGATTAAGGTTCCTGACATTTATTGACATTTCATGAGTTAAGGGGTTATATTGAGAAGCACATAATAACTTGACCTGTTCTAGTGTGTCTCCACCTTATCTTTTAATTTGATTAATTCCACTTGGAATATTGTCTTCTGCATTTAAACTCAGTCTTACTTGTTTTCAGAGCAGCCAGCAATAAAAATGAGCCTAAAAGATGGACCTTTTTCTGAATTTGTTTAATGTTTGCTGAATAGTTAATACTGGCACTAGAGCTCTTTGGTGCATTGTGTTGCCAGGCTAAACATCCAAGACCTTGGAAGGCAACTTATACAAAAACATAAACTTTCTTGAGAACTTTATTGAAAATGTTTATCAAAAATATGTTTAAGATTTGCAAAATATTGTCCAAATACAAGCAGCAATCCAAGACATCGGGATGCATGATTGCCATGAGTCAAGGTTCCCCTTTATTTTTGTCAGCTAAAAGGATTACTCTGCAAGAGTTTTCAAGATACCGCCAGTCGAAATGGATTGAATACCTTAGTCATGTTTGTGGATTTTAAATTGATTGATTTTAATTCAACAAAGTGCTCTACCACTGGGAGGGATATCACATTGCAAGTATTTGTTAGGATGTACATCACTTTTTAAAACAGTTAATAAATGTAAATACAGGACACTATATACTAGCCTGGACTAACTATATTAAGCCTTAGAGACTTAATATATCAATTACTTGTGGTTGTCAAATAGTATGTCCTTTATTGAATACAATATCATAAATTAACCAAATGAACACCAAAGTTAAAAATGTTGGCACGAGTGCAAATGTACACTCAGTTCTCTTCTGAATCTGCCAGAAACCATTTCCTTCACAGTTTGTAACATCCACTACTGTCAGAGTAATCATCCTCTAACTCAAAACACTGTGGGACAGCTTTGAACATCTTATTGGGTCCAAAAATAAAAGTATCTGTTTTTTGAAGCATCATTATTGAAAACATTTCATTATAGTGATCCAATGTACCTTGAACTCTGTAAATCAGTTTCCAAAACACCCCACACATTTTGTTGTTAAGGTCAAAGGTGCTCACAAAGAGGACAGCTATTACTGCGTCACAGTATGAGATCATGCTGAGCCATCTTCTCCGCTCTCCATCAAATTCAACAGGGGTCAGCATGAGTTCTTTTGGACGGTTTGTTTTTTCATTCAGTGCTGTAGAGAGGGGTCAAAGTATTCACATAGGCTGCAATACAAAACTGTTCAGATCAAAAACATTCACTTTACCTTTGGTTTCTATGGCTACAATTTACAGTACATCGATGAAGGCGGCTATGGCTCAGTTGATAGTGATAGTGGGTAGACTTCGAATCAGGGGGTAGCAAGTTCGAGTCCCACTGCTGTCAGCATGTCGTTGTGTCCCTGGGACAAACACTTCACCCCAAATTGCTCCTGTGGGGATTGTCCACAGTACTGAATGTATGCTTTGGATAAAAGCATCTAACAAATTACATGTAATGTAATGTAATGAGCAAAGAAGGTCACTTTTGACATTGAAGTTCTTAAGCTGTAGCTAATTTACAATGATTATGGGAGTTGGCACTATTTACGCTCAGCTAATGTTCCTTGTTTCTTCTACTCTCCTCTTTAAATAAATGGCCAGGCAGGACAGCTAACAGTCTTTTGACAGCAGTGAAAATGTTGTTTATTTTGGATAGTTTACATCCACTTTTTTGGTGCTTGCTTTGCATGTGTTTGTGCTTGTTAAAGAAAATGGAAGAAGGTGGACTTTAATCTGTATTGTTTTTATATGGTATTAATAATAACAATTTAAATATCAACAATATATCCAAAGATTTTGAATCTCAAACCATTCGGTAGGCTACAGCCTCTATAAAAAGTAAGACCATTTTTTATTGAACCAAACATTATAGTGTAGAAATCAACATACAGTATATGTTTTGGGAAGAAAAGAGATATTGCTATATCTTTTGAATGTTTAAATACATGGGATAATAAAAAAATAGGATAATTTGAAGTCACCAGGACGGTCGATAATATAAACTATCAACCAACCTCTTGTTAGTTATTAATGCTGCAGTTTGTTTCCCCAGGGCCGTCTAGCTTGATTTTAAGCCTGTTAAGCCTGACCTTGAGTTCCGCTGGATACCTTTTTAATTTATTATAACACAGCAGGCGGCTCTGGAGTGCAGCGGCAGGCCCCCAAACAACAAATCACCATTTTGATTTGCAATATTATTTAGAAAAATTGTAGATAAATCTAGTTTTCTCAAATTGTTAAACTTTACCACTTTTTATCTATCACAGAGTCAACCCTGAGATCCTGATGATGTGGAAAACCTCAACAAAGTGCAGACATAGTGCTGTATTGAGGATGTGGTATTGAAAAATGTGTTTATTACTTGAAAATCCTTAATTGTTAGTCAGAAATCTTATGATTCTCCTACTGTTGCCAGATTGCTGCCCCCCGCAGAGTTGGCAACCTGAAATCTATTATCTCCAGGAAATAACTTTGAAGTTTGAGTGCTTATTTTTATTAAAAAGGAGAGATTCCTGCAGAGACACCAAGGAGAACGGATTTTCTATTTTCCCATGGTACACTGATGGCCTAATAAAGATCTCATTAATAGGCCTAATTTAGCTGGACGTGAGCTCGGCTACATTAATCTACTTAGCAAAAAATAGAGTGAAGCTTGGCTGCTTGGTATTCCAATGTAATGTCACTATCTTAATTGTTATAGCTGAACAGAGTTTGGGCCCGGTAGTGGAGACTGATGTGGCCATGTTGATGCAGGTCACTTTTCAATACAATTAAACATTACATCGCATCTTTATAGCATTTCCCGTCGGTCCAGTGTTTTTGTCTCAGTGTAAACAAAGCGTGGCTTAAACGTATTTCTGAAGAAAGATGCAGGAGTAAACATTTTTTGTCTAAGAGAGACCTCATACAGTACAAATCGTGCCAATTAGAAATAAGCAGCCTGTTGGGACATAAACTATATGAAGATGAATTCCCCACTCCTCCACAAAGTGTGTGTGTGTGTGTGTGTGTGTGTGTGTGTGTGTGTGTGTGTGTGTGTGTGTGTGTGTGTGTGTGTGTGTGTGTGTGTGTGTGTGTGTGTGTGTGTGTGTGTGTGTGTGTGTGTGTGTGTGTGTGTGTGTGTGTGTGTGTGTGTGTGTGTGTGTGTGTGTGTGTGTGTGTGTGTGTGTGTGTGTGTGTGTGTGTGTGTGTGTGTGTGTGTGTGTGTGTGTGTGTGTTGTACTCGTTCTAAGCACTCAATAATGAATTAATGATGGTGTTTCCCACCTGTGCTGCTGTACCTTAATGCAGCTAAATGGCCCATTTCAGGTTCCATCATACAGCAGTCCCACTTTCCCTGGAACAATCAGCTCTGTGCGAATGCTTATCAGACACCAGCACACTGCCTAACGGTTTGCAAATACTATCTGATAGGATTTTAGAGGATTTTACAAATCTGAAAAGATATAACAGCCGTTATCATTGTATCCCTTATCTAGTGGATTGCCATGTGAATACAATGATTCATACAGTATTAGAAAACTTGGCAAAATAGCTTTTTTAAAATAAAGTAGAAGGCTTTGTTTTTTAAATGTTGTGTCAGTATTAACATGGCCTACAATTCTTCCTATTAAGCGGTACAGTGCAAAGCTATATCTATGTGTATACATGACAATATTCATTATTTTGTAATAATTAATAACATCACGTACATGGTAAGGAACAACAACACAGTGTACGATAAAGAAATAAAGAAGGACAAGGTCAGTTTGTTAAGGGAAATAAGTGTTCTTGTATTCAAATGGACATGTAGGTACAGTATATTGCTCACAGTATAACTCATGCGGCCAATATTATAAACAGGTGCGTGTGAGATGCAAACACTTTGGCTCAGCAGTAGACTGGGCACATGTTTCGCCTTGGAAACACATTTTCTGTTTGTCCTGAAGACTTACAAATGCATATTTTCCTTTCCAGTGGTGTATCTAAAATGCAGAAAATCTGTGACCTTTTCACTGCTCTGAATATCCCCAGAGCGAGCCGCTCAGTGCCGTTACCCGTGACTGAGATTAATTCCTCAAAGTCCAATTAAAACTAAAAGGTATAGCGGCCTGCTCTCCATCACAATGAAGAGGATGTGTGCGAGAAATAAATAGTTTAGGGGATATATTGCATATTTGCAAAATGAGGTTAAATGTATATAGGTTTTAAAAAATATATTTACTCATCGTTTGTTTTTTCCTGTTGATTGTGCCTTTTGGGTGCTCACCAAAAACATGATTATTTTAAAGATTGTGTGTTTGTTCCCAGTGTGAAACGATCAAGACATGCACGGATGATTCAGTTGCCTTTTACTAATTCATTAACTCGTTTTTCTTTCAAATCAGCAAAAGCAATCTTTAGGAAAACAAATAATCTTCAATGCATCAAAAAGTCATTATATTCTAATAATGTTTGTGTGATGAGGAAATGGTTGTACAGTTGAAATCCTTCAACATGCCATTGTATTGTAAAATGTGTGTAGAGCAGTTCCATAGAACAATTTCTACCGTTTTTAAGTACCAATTTTGCAAAAATGCAGCTCCGTTTCTGGCATTATGGGCCATACATTCGTCAGCACACTAAATGGAGTAATCTTTAAATTAAATGAATACGGCTTTCTTCAACCTCTGGTGTTTCATGTCAGTGCTGCTCATGCTTTTTTTTAGGTTCATGTATTATTAATATTAGTTCAGCTTGTCCTGACCACATTCTATGGAGCAATGTTTATTTTAATAAAATGTACTGTAGATATCAGACTTATTTCTAAAGAGCTCTACATAACAAAAAAGGAACTACTGTAGCCTCAAAGCGAGACTTTGATGATTTCTTAAAATATGTTGTGAAGTGTGTGTGTAGTAATGTGTCTCTTGTTGCAGGAAGGCCTGAGTGTGATTCAGACTCTTTTCAACCTAACAGAATACTTTAAGGGAAACTCAATTTTACATATCAAAGTCTGTTTCCTGGTCTTGGGGAGTACTACTCTATGTGAACAAAAAAGCTTTAAACATTTGGTGGCTCTGGAGAGAGCAGTGCAAAGTCAGTTTAAAAAGTTTAAAACATTAAAAGTCTGGAGTTAGGAAAGAGTGAGCTTACAAGAGTGAACCTCTGTTTTATGGATTAGACACTGCTAAACTAAAACTAGCTTTGTGCAGTTGAGTTGAATTGTTGGTATTTTAGGCACCAGGTTACAACGAGGAATGGCACCAAAAAAGGAATAAATGAACAATATATCTGTTCATCTGCATACATCTGTATCCTCTTTTTAAAATGTCCATTGAAGGCGGACATGTTTATGGGAAGGCAAAGCTTAATACTCTTTTTGGAGATGGTTGACCTGCAAAATGTCACTGCAATTGATGCAAAAGAAGATTTTTCTAAAAGTAGTTTTGTAACTTACTGACACACACACACACACACACACACACACACACACACACACACACACACACACACACACACACACACACACACACACACACACGCACACGCACACCATGGGCCATTTAGCTGCATTAAGGTACAGCAGCACAGGTGGGAAACACCATCATTAATTCATTATTAAGTGCTTAGAACAAGTTCACTAGACACACACACACACACACACACACACACACACACACACACACACACACACACACACACACACACACACACACACACACACACACACACACACACACACACTTTAAAGCCATCTAAATGTCTCCTTTTGAGGTCCCTCCAGCTGTTGGCACCATTGATATATGAACACAATAACACAACAATCTCCTTTAAAGAACGTTAGCTTTTAGAAAGCTCTTTAGGCTGCTTTGCAGAGTGATATAGACACAGATCCATGCCTCAGACACAGATGAGGTTCGCCTCCCTTGGAGACATTCTTTGACAGTGTACGACAAGTTAGATTTATTTGGCAGATTGGTTAAAGGAAAGGACGATTGGAGCTGCCACCGCTTCATTGATTGAGAGGAAATCGGTGTTGAGCTTTGATCGGACACTGAAGATAAACATCTCACACGGATCAGAGTCACCTAGAAATCTGCAGAGAGGGTTTGCATTTAAAGTGTTGTGGTTAACACAATTGTAAAAAACTGAAACTTTTCTTTTTAACTTATTCACAAAAATAAAAAACCTTAATCCAGCGTATGGCTGCAGCTATTGATTATCTAAGTAATCACGCTTTGATTCAATAAAGAATTAGTTTGCTTCATGAGGAAGCAATAGAAATTAATTTGCATTCTTTTATGAAATATGAAATTTGTTCTTGCTTTAAAGGCAGATCAATATTATTTTCTGTCAAAAATGTACTTATTTAGTGCACTTAAGAGCCTATAAAGTAACAAGGCTCCTTAAAAAAAACATATTTCAATTTTCCTGAAGTCAGTTTAAACCGTATAATGAAGGTTGAAATGTATTTCCTTTTACCTTGTTACTCTGCATAAAATCACACCATTCAATTTAATCGGAAATAAATGCTTGTTCTTTTATTTAAATCTTGGCACTCGTAGTTTCAGTTACATATTACAAGCTGCTCTGCGCTATTGTTTATGAAGTTAAACGGGTCATAATTCCCTCTCTTACATCGATGATAGAAAAGACGAACAAAAAAAACAGTATTTATTCAAGTTTCTCAAGGAATCATTCGGCCATACATGAGTGTCCACGCCCCCGTCCCTTATTCTGATTACTTCCCTTTTCATTTTATCTGCAATTAGCCATTTAATAATTGTCGATGACTTGACTCGGTGACAACAAAAAACGACATGTTGAGAGCCGTTTTCATGGAAACAATTTCCATATCTCCGGGGGAACCTGTCCAATTGTTTCATGAGTAGAAAGATTACCTGTGCAAAAGCAATTTAATGGAAATCTGAAAGAGAAACTAATCACATTTAAATCCAATTTTGTGTACCCTTACCTCAGCTCTTGTGCATGTTAAATGTCTGATAAATAAATAATGAACTGTATAGAAAACCAAAAGGTTTTGCTTTGTGACCTTGATGAAATGTTTTCTATGCAACTATGAAAACATCACACAGAGATTTAAATGGCTGATGACATGTACAGAGAGAGCTGTTAATTACTATCTGAATTGACAAACTGTTTACTCGTCAGTATGAAAGTGTAATTTCATGTCAACTCATGCACAAAGCTTTATGAAGCTCAGCGCAAGTTCAGGCAGGAAGACCTATCACTTTGTATCGCGCGTCATGGCAATACTCGCTCCCTTCACTAAATGATAGGGAGCGCCACTCCTCAGCTAACTTATCACTTCCCTCCGTTCACAAGCCTAATCATCGCACCTGTTAATCCCTCTATATATGCTCTCCCCTTTTCCATCAGCTGTCTTCCAGGTGCCAACGTGCAACCCTCCTCCACCCCTTCGCCTCCTGCTTCCAACTCAGGGCCAAGCCCAACCTTCTCCCTTCCAACCGGACCTAACCACTTATCACCACCACCAGTGTCTAGACCCGGGGGGATTCATCGGAAACGGTTCTTCCCTTCCCGAATGACATCCTACAAAACCTGGGCCTAATCGCCAAACACCATTTCATTCACTTGTTATAAACTGTCATCATGATGTTTCATATATATAATGTGACCCGATAATAAACATGTATTCCATACATCACGTCTCTCCTGATTGAAATGCTTTAGACCTTTGTTATTATCATAGATGCTTCTGAGAAGAGCTTATTTTCATCAGAGAACTGAACTTCTTCACCTAATGCGCTGCCTCAAGTGTCCTGTTTGCTGATTCTCTGCCACTACATTAGCATAAACACTAGTTCAAGCTTATATATTTGGTATTTTAAGCTTGTTTTCATGTTTTTTCTGACAGTGAGTTAATGTGTGCCAAGTTCTAAAGGCTTTTCTTATGAATTGTGTGTTTTGCAGGCTTTTCTTCTCATTATCTCACTAACTGCATTGGGGTAATGGTGTGAAAAATTGATCCTCAAAGTGAAATGTCAGTCTAATCCATTTTAATTATTAAAATAAGTATGGTGGAATACATTAATGACAATATAAGTATTTTGGTATCCTCTAAATAATGTAAGCAGAAAATGAAATGTCTTTTTATGTTTATCTTTCAACAAAACCATAATAAACGAGCTTTGTCATTTATGGATAGTGGAGTGTTGTGCAGGTGCTGAGAAATACAGAGTACATTTACAATATATTTTCTGAGCCTATGCTCTACAGATTGTTGAGTTCAGCACACGATCAAGGATAAATATAGGAGGCATGAAACTTCTGCTATGTTTCCGCTTTGTAAGACGTAGAGCCAAACGCTGCATAGAGTCAGTTTTACAGTAATGCAAAGAGAGAGCAGCGTGCGCATAAGGTAGAAAAAATAAAGACACCTGTCATAATAGGAGAGAGATTTTCCGAATACAAGCAGAAAGGTCCTGTCGCTTTGATTCAGATTTATGTTGTGTTTTTGTACTTCTTTTTTTCCCATGAAGCGTTTGGACAAAGGTTCCTGAATGAGGGTGAAAGCTGTTGATGGGGAGTGGGAGGAAGAGCCCCAGGCTGCTCCGTGGTGTGGATGCTGATCAACTGATGTAGTCGTTTGCTAATGAGATTTTAGCCGTCTCCTCTCTCTGGCTTTGTCCATATGAAGGGACATCTGCCCTGCCGTGGGCAGCGTGACAGGAGCCTCACAGTGAACAAACTGGTCAGTAGGGGTGTGTGTGTGTGTGTGTGTGTGTGTGTGTGTGTGTGTGTGTGTGTGTGTGTGTGTGTGTGTGTGTGTGTGTGTGTGTGTGTGTGTGTGTGTGTGTGTGTGTGTGTGTGTGTGTGTGTGTGTGTGTGTGTGTGTGTGTGTGTGTGTGTGTGTGTGTGTGTGTGTGTGTGTGTGTGTGTGTGTGTGTGTGTGTGTGTGTGAGAATATGAGGAGGATGGCACGGACCTAAACCGTTCTCACCTGACATCTTGTGTTTCTCCGCTTGAGAAGGAGGAAACAGAACTTTGGTGGGAGGTCCAAACTCTCAAAGATGCTGAGGCATTGAAAACCATTTCAACACATTTATAAATAGCACAGTTTGGCAGGTCGCCCTCTTTGTGCTGTGACAGAACTCTCTGCAGGCTTTTTATGAACTCTGTGCAATTACTTAATTATCGGATTCATTGAGTGGAGCACAATGCCAGGCCAAATTACATTTTTTTGAGCCAAGCAAAAGATCATTTTAAGCGACAGGTTTAAGCTGTTTGGAGTCAACTATCAGATTTACTTATCTAGAGCTCAAACCAGGCGTGTGACGTTATAATTGTGAATATCCAAAATAACCAGAAATAGTTCAGACATCTGCTGGTCCAGAATATTTTAGACGGCAGAGAAAGATGTCCTAGCTCTGAACATGGATCCAAACAAACACGGTTTTAGATATGCTACAATGTTTTATGCATAAGAAAATCCATTCAAATATGTCCTATTCACATTCATGATGTGTGTTGTGCTTGGAAACACTGCATGTAAACATAGCCGTGTTTGTTTACATTAAAGACCGGTTTGACTTCAAGAATTCAAATGATTTTATAAAGATATTTTTCAGACAAGCACACCTGAAACATTTCTGATACATCAAATGCAAATGATGTGTTTGTCTTTGAGTGATCACAGTAGGAGGTAAAACGCAGTTCCTCTTTGGCAATATGAATTCATAACAGAAATCCTGTCAACATTTAGTTCTCTTTTTCTAAATGTCATTAAATAATATGTTTCACCAATAAGCAATTGTAACATTGCTATGTAAAAGGTTGCTTTTCAATGAGGAGTTGAAGATAATAAAAAATAGAAATAACAATATTAAATTAACATAATCCGCATTTTATTAAACATGAAACAACACTTACACAAAGTTGATAGAGGAATAAACAAAACAAACAAAATAGAGCTCTGAAAATGAACAAACTAATAATCCAATGTTCTACCCGGGTAGTCTGTCGTTTCTTCGGTGATCCAGTAGGAGAAACGCGACCATTGATTATAAGTCCTTTTTCTGTTTATGTAATCCAACACTGCTGCTCCAAACGTTATCCTTCCTTGGTAGGGTCTGTTAGTTCCTGTTTTGTACCATCAAAACATCACAAACAATTCCAAAAACACTTTTTCTTCATATTTGAGTGGGTTACACAATTAACAAAGAGAATATCATTTCAAATGTTTTTCGACCTTTATTCATTCACGTCTCTGGTGCTTTGAATGAAAAGGGAAACGTGTCAGTGCAGGCAATGGGGTTTATTTTGTGAATGCAGAACGTTAACAGTAGATCTGAGCTAGGTATTTATATAAGCAACCTGACTTTGTGCTGGTAATCCCAGTTTGACACTCATAATTCACCTTAAACCCACTTTGAATTCATTTGGCACAGCAGCTACTGAAGCCTGCACACAGTTTTGTTCTGCCCTGCTGGCACAACTTCCGTGCCGCTATGGAACTGAAGCCACTTGGGATTGAAGCACACCTTCTACCCCCTGTCCTCTACACACACACACACACACACACACGCACGCACGCACGCACGCACACACGCACGTACACGCACACACCCAACTTTTCTCTGCAGAGGAAAGGCTGAATCACAATGTCAGCACAAACTTGAAATGCAGACAACTTGAACTTGGGACAGTAACAATGAGAGACGTCATTTGAAACTTGTGATGTCTTTCTCGTGTGTGTGTGTGGGGGTGTGTGCGTGAGAGAGTTTTACAGAGGAAGGGTGTGTCCCTTTTTATGTGTTTTGTCATTTGACTCACTCTGGAAATATATTTCTGTTCCGTCCTTCGAACAGAGTGACCACTACTGCCACACTTTTTGAGATTAATATCCAAACGACGTGGCCGTCTGCCTAACTCATGCTGTATTTTGCACTACAAGGCGAAACAATGTACCAATTATTTCTAGAACTTCTGTCTCCTTAACACAAATCGTCAGCTGGGATACACTCTCTAACATACAAACATTTCCTCTGACTTCATGAAATAAATATTTTGATTCGTATCCGGTTTTTAGAAGTCCAAGGTTGGCTGTATTCTCTAAATCATGGTGAAAGGAATCTGTTAAACAGTGTACAGTAGATCTAAATGTCTTTCTTTCTCTCTCCATAAAGGGCTCTCAATTCTGGTACAAAATACTAAAATCTAGTTACATTTAGAAATAATATTTTACAGGTTAAGTGCTAACTAAAATTAAACCTGGAGCTTTTGAATTTTTTAAGCACATTTTCTGTATATTACCAAGGTCTTCAAAAGGTGGCTATTAGCCGCTTTCACACCAAGTACTTTGCCGTACTTAGTTCCCAGCACTTAGTTCCCAGCACTTGGTTCCCCCATGGAACTAAAGAGCAGATCGCGTTCAAACTGGAATAGGTTCCCTGAGGGAAGATTACGCAAATGAAGCCGCTGACGTCACTTCTTCTCCTTTTAATTTGGGTTTACTGGCAGGCCGCAAACAACTTCACGGCGTATACTGCCACCTGAAGTCCCCGGCCGGAAGTCCCCGGAGTTGGGGACTGGCTTCAGTAGAAGCAGCTGGGACTCCCAGCAGCTTCTACTGAAGTCTTCCGGTTAATCGCCAGAACGCCGACACCTCATCATCTCCACCGCTCCCATGTTTTCTTTTGTGTTGCCATAAGTTAGTCTCTCTCCGTTGGTGCGCTATGCTAATGCTAATAATGCTAATGCCAGCAAACCATGGCGGCTTCACAAAACTTTTCAGAGTTTTACGGGGCGTGGTATGCAATTCGCCGAGCCAATCAGAAATTGGAACTTTCTCTCCCCAGGAAAGTACCTGCTCTCTAGCAGGGACTGAAAAGGGGGGAAAAGTTCTCATGAACTAAGTTCTCTTTTTGGTGTTAGCGCAAAATCCCAGGAACTATCGGAACTAAAAGGGAAAAGTACTCCGGTGTGAAAGAGCCTAACCCCTAGAATCCACCGGGTCTGTCTGCTTCGCGTTACGGCTGTGCCGCGGTTTTGGTCCGGCCTCCTCCGGCGTCATACCCTACCGGGCGCGTTTCAGAAGCATTTCAGAAGCGGAGCGTTTTGCCTGCTGGCTCACAGTTTTTGTTGATTTGGGCATATTTCCTGGACAGGCTACTTTGTACAGACAAAGTTAATAATACTTCAATATTCCAGTTATAAACGACATGAATCAAAGATGTGTTGCTGTATTTTAATGGTAAAAAAATGCATTCATCATGATAATTATTCTATATATATAATTTAAACAGTGCATGTAAACCGGAGGAGAACCCAGCGGCGAGATGCTTCTGGGAAGCTTCTGAGCCGTAACGCGGCGCGTCTGGTGAAATAGCACCCATTGACTAGAGTGGCCTTATGCTGCGTTCACACCGGACGCGATGCGACGTTTGGGGGCGGCACGATTACATGTAAAGTCAATGCAGAGACACGATCAGACGGCGCGCATGAAGCGGTGGACACGGCGCGAATCATGCGATTGAGGCGATTGAAGGGGGCCACGTCAAACGCGAGAGTTCAATTTTTTCAACTCGAGCGTCAAATTCACGTGACGCGTTCTCGTGGAAGCCAATCAGAGGTGAGGATCTCAGCCTGCCGTCACTGACGTTCAACCAGAAAACATCAGCCATTAGCTGTTAGCAGTTAGCACACAGAGATCACAGCTCCTCATATCTGTTCAGAAACTGTACAGAAGTTAAACAAGTACAAACCACAGACTGTCTGTGTCATGGTGAATACAGTCGCTGGTTTGTTTATGTCTGTAGGCCGTTGTTATGAGTGTGGAGTGAGCATATACAACGTTAGCTTAGCCTGGTTGACCCATTCTCCATTCAGAAAACAAGCATTTAAAAAGGTTTTTCGCCTGCCGTCTTGTCTGCAAACGTGTCAATCATTAATTCATGGTTTTTACTAACCGGTATCAGTAGGTTGTTACGTCGGCATCATTTAGAAACGTGTATTACAATTTAATCATGGTAAAATATGTTCATTGTGTTGTGGTTGTAGCTCCCGAGCCAGCGTGTCTTGTTTGAATGATGCGAGTAAACGCAGATGGACCCGGTGGAATCTAGGGGTAATATGTGTGCTGGTGTACTGTGTATAGGTTTTTCTTTTATTTCCATATTGTCTGTGTATTCTGTTGTGATAATACCTAAAGCTGTATATTTTTTAAATGTAAAAACAAAACTATAGACAAGATAATTACGACTAGCTATAAACTCAATTTTCTTTATTAAATCCTCGACAGCTGAAGTTGCATTTCCATTAGATGATCACAGTGTGCAGCTGTTTTCGCATTGCTACGGTATTTTACATTGTTGAATAATTGACTGATTTATGAGGGGCATAAGTGGTCACTATATGAGGTTAAAAAAGTCTTTAAATGTGTGGTTGTTGAGTTGAGGATCTGTCTTAGGGTTTTTTTCATGTAAAGGTGAGACGATAATTATGATTCACAATGGCCATTTTGAATATCCAACAGCTTCAATTCTTAATAGAAACCAAAGCACCAAAAAGCAGTTGTCTTACTATTTTTAAAGAGGATTCAACAGGTTCAACAACAAATCTATGGACGCCATGTGACCGTTACATTATGACGTTGTCAGCCTCACTTTAATTGTTTCACTTTTTGTCCAGCTTTTTATTTGATAACTTTGAATACAAGGACACATCAGTATGTGTAATAATACTTTTTTCCTCTCATTGCACAGCTTCCACAGCAATCCTTTCCCGGTGTTTGTCATGCAAAATGTCACTGTAAGAAAAATGATTTCTATAAATGAAAACTAGCTGTTAACCACAATGTACAGTGTTTAAATGTTCTCATTTACATGACACTTAATTAGCTGTTTAGCTGACAATAACCCAAGAACTGACATGTAAATGTGTGTAAATGTGTATAAAGTCCCTGATGAATATTCATAACATGTACAAGTATATTACTGTCTTGTTAAAGCAGGCAAATGCACAAGATTCATACATTGTGAATATGTGATATCTTTGACAGAAACATTAGTTCATATTATATGGCTCCCAGTGTGACAAATGTCTTCTCATACAGTTAATTTCACATCTGAAAAGACAGGGAGACCATCAATCACTTCTCCCTTTGTGTGAATTACTGAGCAAGTTAAAACTCAACATTAGGCTATTCCATTACTTTTATTGTATGGAAATATTTCAGAATCCAGGGCCATTTGTTTGATACAAATGCAGTTATTTTAATTATTTCCTCACTCAAAAGTCTGATTCCTGTTTTTCCACAAGGGAAATGTCTAGTGGAAACCACAGCTGACTGGAGACATGACTCTGACAAGTGCAACATGTTCTCTGGTGCTCTGGAGTTTAGTTGGTGGTTGCATCTCTGTCTCCTTTGAGCGGTGGATGTCTGAGGCTGTTTACTCTGTGCCCAGTGTGTTGGCTGCCTCTCACTAAACATCTTGTTTTTAAACCTTTGCCGATGTGGGATTGCTGACCAGGCTCAGAGGTTCTGTCAGAGATGGAGAGCTGAAGGAAAACACACTTATAGCGACGTTTTTATATATCCATGTGTGACTTGGGTTTACACATCAGTTTACAGTTGTAATGTTGTTATTAGAGCGGCCCTTGTATGCTCTCTGTGGTTCTCCCCCATCCAGTAGTGTGTTTTAGGTTTTTCTGTATGTAAATGGTTTACAAAGGCTAACATCTGAGAGCCTGAGTTTCAGTCCCATTTTTAATTCTAATGGTTGCTTGAGGTTGTGAACAGTTTTCATTTTGTATTGAGTATCCTTGGCAGTTCAGCATGACGTAACTCTACCTGTCAGAAGTGTGTATACTGGAAAAAGGAAAATTACAGCCTTCTCTTTTTGACACATTTTCAGAGATAAAATCAAGTTTCATAACAAGCATCCTCCGTTTCACTTTGTTGCAATGTGGAAACACCAACACTGTTCTGAAGAAAGATAATTGGTCCTGAAAGAATCACCATAGGTTGCCAGAATCTCGCTATTTGCATAGGAATATATTTTTTCTGAAGAGCAAGAGGCGAGACTTTGTGTGGGAAGAACTGTGATCATTATTCTTTTTTGGATTAAACAAGCAAGTGGAACAAATTGGTATCAACAGCATGATACTTTTGGCGATGCATTATTCCTTGAGCAGAGCACCAAATTATACATTCATTGTTATACTTTAGGGGACATGAATGTCTAAGCCAAATGTGTTATCATGATCTGGATCAAAGAGGTGGACTGATGGTTTAAAATGCCACAGGTGTGGTTAAATCGTTAAAATTGCTTTTCTTCTTAACTGAAACCGTCTCACTGTTTGCAGAATAACTAAATCAATATTCGTACATTAAACTCATGAATCACTAAAGATAGTCATTTCACAAAGAGAGAGAAAAAGGGGAGGACAGTAAAACTGATTATTTTGTCCCTTATTTCTCTTTCTCACTCAGTATGTCATTTTCTCCAGATAGGGGTCTCTTTATCAAATCAATGACATAACACAGAGTTTAGTGGCATCAAAAAGTAACAAGAGGTCATGGGAGTTTTTTTCTTCAGGTCAGAAAAATGGTGAAAACCAAACCACACTGCTTTTTTCTCGTTAGCACAACATTGTTGTGCCTTGGTACATCATTTAGTGTGAGGACAGAGCATATGATGCAAGAACTGTACACATCGTAACAAGCTGAAATGGCATTACAACCCTTCTGTGTGGATCGTGTCTTACAATGAGAGGTCGTGGTAGTTATTAAAATGACCTTTCGGAATAACAAAAAAGAGTGCAGAGGATCAGCTATCGTTTTCAGAACTACAATAAAGCTGAAGATAGAAAAGTTAAGGGAATTGAAGTTAAGTCTTCTCAAGGGGTACATGAATACCTAAATATCATGATGAGACATTAATGAGACATCTTCCTCCAAACATGTGCATGTGAATCTCATGATGGCTTTGGAAGAAAAGGTCAGGACATCACCAACGTTGTTAGTATTACACGTCTGGAGAGCAGGAATAATTGTATGGCTGCATCCAATAGGTTATTGCCATATTTCAGTCTGGTTCAAGTATTATACAAATAGACAGACAAACATTTCCATCCCAAAGCCGAGCCTCTGAAGTGTGACTTAAAGCAACCCCTCAATAGTCAAGTGATTACAACTCACTCGCTCCGAAAGCTCCAAATCAAAGAAAGCACGGCTGCAGTACATCAGAATCAGAATACCTTTATTAGTCCCACAGAGGGGAAATTTGCTGCGTTACAGCAGGAAAGAGCCACAGACAGCTTAGTGTTGCATATCTTACATGCGTTAAAAAAGTACTAAGTTATAATATAATAAACAATATGCCAAAAAAGAATAAAACTTAAAGAAGTTACATCATTTTCAAAAATACAGATCAAAAACAAATCAAATCTGCAAATCCTATAGCAGTTCTTAGGATTTAGCAGCCCGGTATATATTACAGTTATTAAAGATGGCATATGTATATAAAGTATATATTGCACATAAAGCACATATTGCACATAGTTTGACGGTATTTAACAGCAGCAAGTTACACAATTTACAAAATACAAGATACATACCTTGTAACAGTAACAAGGGTTTAGCAGCCAGGTATAAATTACACAGTTATTAATGGCATATATATATTGCACATATAGCACAAAGTTGGTTTGTATTTAGCAGCAAGGGGTGTTATATTCTGTGTTGTGGTGTGTGTAGGAGGGTCTACTAGGGGCAGTGCTGGTTGTAAAGTCTGACCTCTGCAGGAAGGAAGGACCTGCGGTATCTCTCCGTGAGACAGACAGAGTGCAGCATCCATTGCAATCATCAAAACACATAGATAGACTGCAGTAGAATGTATTTCTGACTTTCAACAATGATAATCTGCAGTAAAATAATCATGGCTACCAGAATTGGCGAAACAAGAGGGCTAAATTAGGGCTGCATGATTTGGAAAAATGACTAATTGCAATTCATTTGACACAAACTGCGAATGTGATATATTTCATGATATTGAAGGGATTGATCATTTTTCATCATTATATATATTTTAAATGACTTAACTGTGTTTCCTTAAGAGTATCTCAACCAACCAATGATATGTTATTCTGTAGAGTATGATTTGGATGTCTCAATATTGAATATTTGATATAAATCTGATTTAATTGTGCAGATAAACTAACGAGATAATAAGATTTCGAGATTGTTACAGTCCAGTATGTTTGTGGAAGGATGTAATGAATTAAATTAAGACAGCAAAGTGATGGATCTCTGAGGTCTGTTTCTTTTATTTTAACCAGATGGTCACACAAATTACTAAACACACAATAAAATCCCCAAATAAAAAACAATCTGTTAACTAGATATCCTCCAAAAAATGTGTTTTTCTTTCTTCAGTTTGGACATTTCTCTTCTGCTTCCTGTGCACTTGAGACACACGCTCTGAAAATAGCATCTCAATTAACTGGCAGGCTGCAGGGGAAGAATATCGAGACTCTAACAGTGTGGGTGCACAACAACCTGTTGGCAATCAGAACCTATTTCTGAAGTATGCAGAGAGAAAAATATGTTTTTAATATAAACAAACATTAAAAACACAATTAGTAAGAGTGAAAAAGTTATTTTAAACATATTTGAAGAGACGGACCTAGTGAAGGAAAACAGATTGAAAGAAATCGAGACATATTGGGATTCTGCATGCTACCCGAGTTATGTCTGGTATTCAGCAGGAAAGAGCCTCTGCGGCACAGGGCATAAAAGTTTCATAGCTCTGTCTGTGTTTCTCTTGGATTATTTATCAAATAGTGAGGAGTTGTTTATCACCCAGCTAATACTGCTTTGCTCAGGTATGGGAGCCCAGCAACTTCACATATATTGAACCTTATAATAAATATTAATCTGTTTTCCAGCATCAGGAAGAGAAATGGATGTCACGTTCATTTGACCTAAGGGTTGAATGAGGTGGATGTTACACTACAAAGCTCTTCCTGTGATGTTATCTGGAAAAAAACACGTGACATAAACGATTTAATCAGCATATCATAAGGGATGGATATAATGCAGAGTGGTGATTCACCCCACGTTAAAAAGACAACAGAGTCTGTACAAAAATAATAAAATGCCAAGTGAAACAGATCACGCCTGCCAACACAACAGACAGTCCCAGAGAAACAACAGGCCTCATGTTATCAAAAGCATTGTCCGTGAGGTAATCATAGGTCATTGCTAATTGACCCTATTGAGATCCGAGGGCATTGTTTTGGCTTCACAACAAAGCCATTATCTCGTCCTGATTAATCCTATTACAAACCATGCACAGGTCACTGATGTCCAAGGTGTAACTTTGGTTTGAGAAGTGGGAGGGGGGGGGACAAAAAACAGGGGGTCCTCCGCAATGAAACATTTTCTCAATTGAATCCCATTTCCTGCCTTTCTACAAATATATTAGGGACTGTAGTGTTAACAAATCCAAGAAAAATGTGTAGTCTGTATAATGAGTGTGCACACTTATCTAGTATCCTATCCATGTGAACCTGTTTTATTTGTGATGACCTCACATCCTCTAGGGGGGTCCGGGGGCATGCACCCCTGGGAAGATTTGTTTTCTTTAAATTGAAGCTAAATGCATCAATCTGGTGCACTCTGAGGGCAACATTAAGAGATATATGGATACAGCTCTCAAAACTCATATGAAACAGAACTGTATATATTTCAATTATCAAAAACCATTAGAATATGCTCACAACCAATAACACATATTTGATAAACTCCTCTCTCCTATCTTTATCTTACCTAGTCTGCATTCTTTCTTTTTATTTATGCATATTTGACTAATCACTCCCCTTTCAAACTGTGTTTTTTATTTTTGTACTGACCTATAGTACACATTGGAAGGATTTCTTAACTTATTTTATATACAACTAATATTACATAGATGGATATATTTGTTTACAAAGATGACCAAACCGTTTGAGAGCCACTGAGATAACTTAGACTAAAGTTTACAGTCTAATCACTCAGTCCTTTACCTCCCTGAGCTGCGTTATCTCTCTCAGTCCGACAGGAGAGGACTCTCCCTCTCCTTATTGTTGAAACAGCTTCTAATCTCCGTTAGCTCCGAGCTAGCACCAGATGCTAACAACAATCCCTGTCTCTCTCTCTCTCCGTCTCTCTCTCTCTCTCTCAAAGTTCGACAGGAAAGAGCTCTCCCTCTCCTTATTGTTGAAACAGCTCCTAATCTCTTCTAGCTCCGAGCTAGCACCAAATGCTAACAACAACCCCTGTAACTCTCTCTCTCTCTCTCTCTCTCTCTCTCTCTCTCTCTCTCTCTCTCTCTCTCTCTCTCTCTCTCTCTCTCTCTCTCTTTCTATCTCTCTCACTAGATGCGCTCATGCCACACACACACAGACGCTCCTCCGTGACGATGACCGCTTGCGTAAAAAAATAACAATAAACACATTTAAAAAGTGGGGGGGACACAAATGGGATTTTGAAAAGTGTCCACAGTGAAAATGACGTCCATGCTGATGTCTGTATGTTGTAGGGAGGGTGAGGCATCAGACACTGACCAGCCACGGCTGCTTTGTTTGGCAGGCAAAAATGATAAGATATATGATCAGGAATGTTGTTGAAAATCTCACAGTTTGAACAAGCTATTGGCTATTTTCAAATAATAAATTGAGTGAAGGCTGTGGATTCATCCTCCACCATAATGCCAGGCAGAAAATGTGAATGCTATTTTCACTTAAAGGTGCTGGAGGCCTTTTCTTTAAACAACCATCCGTGTTATGTTTGCATTCAGAGTTACTCAATAAAACACACTGTGGGTTTTGTGAAAATGGTATGAGGGTGGATTTTACATTTTCTATTTAAATCATCACTTGCAATATCACAATATAAGAAATGAAAGATAATATGTCTCATTTCACAATATCAACATGTTGTCCGCCTTGACTTCTGTAAAAACAAACATGCAGAAATTCACACTCTGGTGACATTTTGAAGTCATGACCAAATGAGCAGTGGAGTAACAATGTTGAAGAGGTTGCAATTGAGTTTTGACCGTTGGCTCAGTTAAACTGCAGTTCACACAGATGATAGTTTTGATGAGTTATGATCACAGGCCCAGGCTACTCAACAAGAGTTCTCCAAATAGTGTGTGACAAACCAAAGTGTTGTCAGCATGTCATCTATACAAACAATCTTCATTTTCTTAAAAACTACTAAAATAACCACTAGTTTGATGTCTGTTCTTCACTTATTTGTTCTCTGTAGTGGGTTTTCTTTATGTCTAATACATGTTGTAAATGCATCTCCCTGCTTGCAAATCATTTGTAAACTTGTAGATCTTGCACAAATTGTTCATAAGTATTTTTCCGTCATTAACACAAGTTAATTAAAAAGCAGATGGTGTGTGTGAAGAACCTGAACATGTATAACTGTTAACGAGAACTGGGTATTAATTTAACTACTGCATAAGGAAGGCCTATTATAATTTTGTTATAATTGTCCTATCAGTTGACCTGAGGGTGCATCTTAACAGCTGAACAGGGAGCTCAAGGTGTTACACTTATGTTTTCTCTTGCTTTTCCACTCCATCTGTCTCCTACTATGAGACAGGTTATCAGAGGGTGGATACCGTCCCTGTATAACTGATTAAACGATGAGTGGTACTTCAGTTTGTCTATTGGCCAACTCGAACCCTGACACCCATAGACCTGAGCATAAGTTTAATAAAATATACGATATTCTTAAAGGTCTATAAGGTAAAACGTACTAAAAGATGCCATTCACTTCCTCTTCTTTTATGGATATCTATAAATACTTTAAATTGTGCAGATAAAACTGTATTACTGAGACTGCTGCGCTTTGACACTAAACAGAACAGAGCGTACTGACTGCATCATCCAGCAGATTCATATTATTCATGCTTCCTTCTTTGTTTATTTTTTATTTGCACAAAGTTACCCATGCCTTTCTAACTTTTTGTTAGTATGGTTATGAACACAGCCATATTGTTGGAATAAACTTTATTGGAATAGTCAATAGAAAATGGACCGTTGTCACGGGCGTACAAGGAGTGGACCCAAAAGCACGGAGGCAGACACAGGATTCAAGTACACAAATAGAATTTACTTGAAAAGCAGTTTCAGTACAAAAATATGACAAATACCAAAATCACCGGATCAGCCGATCCAGAAAAAATACATACAATAAATAATCTACACTAATGCTTACCTAACAAAATACTAGAAAAATATTACTACATGATCTTACCTTACTATAACTATAGATGCGAACAATGACTTTAACGATAACTAGATGCAAATAGGAAAGCGCTGGAGAGCTCGGCATAAGACACAAGACAATCTGGCAACAGACAAGGGGAGACAGGACAATATATACAAGGTAAGTGAGCACAGGTGGAAACAATCAGGGGCAGGGCAGACACTGACGATGGCGGGAAAACAACCAAGGCAGGAAGTAAAGGAATCTTGAATGAGACGGGGGCCGTTTCTCAATCTCGAGGATACTGTCTTCCAAGCCAATATTTCAAGGATGCTACGTCATCGAGTGCCGCCGAAGGACTGTTCCAATCTCCAGCATACTTGGAATTCCACCGAGTTCGCGTCCTTGGTTTGGGGGAAATGTCGAGGCTGTACATGGGTAGACTTCGCGTCCTTAAAATCCCCACAATGCTTTGCGCACCGACCAATTTCAAAAACCCTTGCGGAGAATGGCTGAACCGACGCAGCACACATTTAATTGTAAGTATGTGGCGTAGAAAATGTGTTATCACCAAAAATGTGTTCCGTGAAAGTAAAGCAAGTTCACAATTAGATAGACATCGTGAGGTTTTTATTTTTGGTACAGTTTATGTTGAAACCGTTAAGGCACACTTGTTAGCCTGTTCCATTCTTCTTTGTTTTCCGAAGCCGTGGCTTGGAAGCATACATGCTTCGTTTCTGAAGGAAATGACTTGGAAGTATGCAACTACCAAGCCAGCATCCTCGAGATTGAGAAACGGCCAGGGGGTGTTTCTCAATCTCGAGTACACTTGCTTGGTAGCTCATGTCTTCCGAGTCACTTGCTTCAGAAACGAGGCAAGAATACTTCCTGGCATTCGGAAAACAAAGAGTGGATCAGGCTGGCAAGTGTGCAGGTGTGCGTCATAGGAGAGGCCCCCGCCTTACATTTTGGGGAAGATTGATTTGGGGAAATTGGTCCGTGCGCAAAGCATTGTGGGGATTTTAAGACCGCAGAGTTTACACATGTGCAGCCGGAATTCCACCGAGGCCGCGTCCTTGGTTTGGGGGAAATGTCGAGGCTGCACATGGGTAGACTTCGCGTCCTTAAAATCCCCACAATGCTTTGCGCACGGACCAATTTCAAAAACCCTTGCGGAGAATGGCTGAACCGACGCAGCACACATTTAATTGTAAGTATGTGGCGTAAAACATGTGTTGGTAAATATGTTACTTTGTTACATTTGTTATCACCAAAAATGTGTTCCGTGAAAGTAAAGCAAGTTCACAATTAGATAGACATCGTGAGGTTTTTATTTTTGGTACAGTTTATGTTGAAATGTTTTAAGACCGCAGAGTTTACACATGTGCAGCCTCGACACTTCTCCAAACGAAGTACGCCGGGCTCGGTAGAATTCCAAGTATGCTGGACATTGGAACAGTACTTCGGCAGTACTTCGGCAGCACTCGTATGCTTGAAATAGTGTCCGTTTCTCAATCGCGAGGATACTGGCTTGGTAGTTGCATACTTCCAAGTCACTTCCTTCAGAAACGAAGCAAGTATACTTCCAAGCCACGGATTCGGAAAACAAAGAAGAATGGAACAGGCTAACAAGTGTGCCACTCTCTCTAACGGTTTCAACATAAACTGTACCGAAAATAAATACCTGACGATGTCTATCTAATTATGAACTTGCTTTACTTTCACGGAACACATTTTTGGTGATAACAAATGCAACAAAGTAATATATTTACCAACACATGTTCTACGCCACTACATACTTACAGTACATTTAAATGTGTGCTGCGCTGCGTCGGTTCAGCCATTCTCCGCAAGGGTTTTTGAAATTGGTCCGTGCGCAAAGCATTGTGGGGATTTGAAGGACGCGAAGTCTACCCATGTGCAGCCTCGAAATTACCCCAAAACCAAGGACCTGGCCTCGGTGGAATTCCAAGTATGCTGGAGATTGGAACAGTCCTTCGGCGGCACTCGATGACGTAGTATCCTTGAAATATTGGCTTGGAAGCCAGTATCCTCGAGATTGAGAAACGGCCAGAGGCTCTGGAGCAGCTTTACTCGAGATTGAGAAACACCCAAGGTAAATACAAAATAAAACAGGAAGTGGAACATAAATAACTAAACTAACAAAAAACATTTAACACAGTTGCCGACGCACAACAACTGTGGGCTCTGTGCCTGTGTTCATTTGAATCAAAATGTGGCCACAGTCTCTGGACTGCTTGTTTATGTTGTCAGCACTGTCAGTCAAATCTAATTCAACCGAACCACACAGTCCTGAGGATGCATTAGCTAAGTGTTAACTGTGATGTTGCATATTAAGTCATTAATATCTGATTAATATCATTGTTTGTTCTGGTCACTTGAACTGTTTTGCTTATAGTAATACAACATTTATAAAAAAAAAGAAAGAAGGAAAATACACCGTTATATACAGTACATCACAGACCAGCCTTTAACAATGTGCCGTTTATTCATGGCGACTGGTTAACCTTATCAGTGTGTACAGTTTACAGCAGTTCTTTTTACTCTCCTCCCATTTGGGGAATATTTGTCTTACTATACTGTGAGATGACTTTTTAACTGGACCTGGAGGCCTTTTTAAAATTCAAACATTATGCAGAAGTCTATGTACCGCATTTGAGGAAAAACAGTTCTCACACTCTTCCCACATCTCTAATGCAAAGAGCTATTTTGTAGTATGTTTGAATATTTTTATGCAGGTAGGCAGTTTAAAAAACGTCTACTGTAGGTGGACCACCAAATAGTTTTAAAAGAAGTGAGAAATACATAATTTAACAGTTTAGCACTTATGCAGGTTTACCAATATGAAATAACACGGTTTAACACCTGTACTCTCACAGCCGAGGCCCTCTGCTTCATGAAAAATTCATTTCTTTTAGCAACATCGCTTGTTATTATAATGCCGGGCATAAAATGCTGTTTTATTTTGCCATTGTTTAAGGCAGTAGGTTTAGGCTTTTTAAGTCCCAAAGGTTTAAAGTATAAAGGTGAACAATGAAATTGTATTCTAATCTATTCCATTATTGCATTGTTGTTTGTTGTTGCCTTATTCAGGAGACAGTTGACAGATTTATTCTACTCCTGAGGGAAGACTGAAATATTTATACAACGATTGAAGGGACTGCCATGAAATTTTCTTTAGGTGTTCATGGTCCCCAGAGGAAGAACCCTAAACAGCTTTCATCCCGTCATCTCATTCAGCTCCACCAACAGGTCAACATTTACAGTTGCCTAACACTTTGGTTTATGACTAAATACCTGCAAACTATTGACATTCACAACAGAAACACTTTTATAATGTTTATTGCTGATGAGCTGACTTTAGCATGTTATTTGGCTAAACTTAGTAAATCTGATTTAAACTGTTCTCCGTTTGTGTTACTGTTCCATAAGATTGGATGACAGTGTGGAAGCCAACCAAAAATGTATCAAGGCAGCAGGATGAAATGGGTCTGAGCAGCAGAGCTTCAGTCTGTGTAAATATACCCACTGTCAGTTTATTTACCAAGTTTGTTTACCCTCTCAACCTCCCCCTGAAGCAGCCAGTGTGCTTATTATAAGTAATGCATGTTAGCTGAATGTTAACTGTGATGTTGCATATTATTAAGTCATTAATATCTGATTAATTTCATTGTTTGTTCTGGTCACTTGAACTGATTTGTTTATAGTAATACAACATTTATTAAAAAAAACAATAAAAAATACACTGTATGTACAGTACATCACAGAGCAGCCTTTAACAATGTGCCGTTTGATTTAAGTTTATTCATGGCGACTGGTTAACCTTATCAGTGTGTACAGTTTACAGCAGTTATTTTTACTCTCCTCCCATTTGGGGAATATTTGTCTTACTATACTGTGAGATGACTTTTTAACTGTACCTGGAGGCCTTTTTAAAATTCAAACATTATGCAGAAGTCTATGTACCGCATTTGAGGAAAAACAGTTCTCACACTCTTCCCACATCTCTAATGCAAAGAGCTATTTTGCAGTATGTTTGAATATTTGTATGCAGGTAGGCAGTTTAAAAAACGTCTACTGTAGGTGGACCACCAAATAGTTTTAAAAGAAGTGAGAAATACATAAGGCAGTAGGTTTAGGCTTTTTTAGTCCCACTGGTTTAAAGTCCCACTGGTTTAAAGTATAAAGGTGAACAATGGAATTGTATTCTAATCTAATCTACATACTGAAATGTTGTTTTCACACTTTCTGTAAGGTAGGGTATTCAGATATGGACATAGTCTCCTTGACATCACTCTGGAGGTTGCTGCTTGGAAACAACATGTTCCCAGCCAAACTATATTTCTTTGTTCAAATTCTCAATGCTAAACTAGCCGGCTACTGAGTGTAGTTTACAGATTATATTTATCCTCTATCTACCTCTAGGCTAACGCAGTGACTAAATCTATCGTCCAAATTGACAAACTGTTCATTTGAAAAGACATGTAGGCTAGTGAGGTCAATTTATGCTTCCCAATTAAAGCTCTCCATCTGCTATTCTTGGACTCTAAATAGTAAACTATGACGTAGTCTCTACTGTATGGCTCTGTAGTTAACAGATGGGCCTTCGGGGGATTAATAAAAGTCCATCTTCTTCTTCTTCTTCTAAAATGTCTTCACACCCAAAAAAGATTGTCTGCTTTTAAGCCCTTGTCACACTGTCCCTAAATTGACACCCGATGGACACACGAATATGGAATTGTGAATTTCGCACGAAGATGGCCCCGAACCACACACGAAGACAACATTTACATTACATTTAAGACATACAACTGCAACGAAAGTAACACAAACAATTATGTTAAAGTATTATGATACTGTACTGATATTTTCAGACTTTGTTCTTTACTTTCTCCGTCTTTATATGTAGAAGATATTAAGTGTTCTCCGTCATGTTGTTTCCATAGCAACAACAACTTCCCTGCCTTCAAAATAATATATTATATCCTTTTTAGTTTCACAGAACACAAATTGGGTTATTTACATAATATGTTTACATGATTTTGTTGTGCAATAAAACAACCAGATGGACACACGATAAAGGAAATGTTCAAATTCGGCTCTGATCGTAGCAACATCGGGACATTCGTGAGGGCATCTTAAGCCATCTTTGGCATGCCAAAGATTTTAACACCGCTCCCGAAGATGCTGCCGGAGCCTGATAAATTCCACCGGCGGTCATACGATGGCTTAAGATGCCCTCACGAATGCCTTACGAAGGGCAAAATGGACACACGAAGTCAACACGAAAATGAACCTTCACAAGGTCCTTCGGCAATGCTTTGTGATGCCAAAGATGTTGCCGCCGCTCCCAAAGTTGCTGCCGGAGCCTGAGAAACTCCACCGGCGGTCATACGATGGCTTAAGATGCCCTCACGAATGGCCTGATGTTGTTACAATCAGAGCCGAATTTGAACATTTCCTTAATCGTGTGTCCATCGGGTGTCAATTTCGGGACAGTTTGACAGGGGCTTTAAGAAATGGTCAGAGGCCACATTCAAAATGCTTCCAATTATATAAAAACCTTAACCTGTGTGTATTATGTGTTATATTGTCCCATGTTGTCCATTAAAGTGTAGCTGAGAGGCTATTCTTATTCCTAGTTCTAAATTTGGAAACTAAATTAATGTCATTCAGATTTAAAGTTTTAGGGGCAAAAAAAGGCAAAGAGGTTCCCTCAGGACAATAAAACAAAAGCCATGCATGCAGTTTAAGTTATGATGGCTCATTGAATGGATACTAAAGCTTCTAATAAAGCTACAGCGGCAGTCTGGACAGACGGTCAGTGATCTCCCCGCAGGGAGAATAGAAGTTATTTTACAGCAGATTGCCTCACACTGCCCACACGAGCTAATTATACAGACTATTCATGCGAGTCATGTATGGCAGAATTGTATAATTACAAAGACCTACATTACTGTGATAATGTGCTATGTGAAAAACTGATGGAGATTTGGGTTTTACAAGTAATACGAGTTCATCCATGCACAGTACATTTTCTCTAGTTAAGAATTAATATACACTTATATTAATTGTATTTTCACAATGTTTAAAAAGTAAAATTGTCTCATTTTTAAATTACCTCATCAATAATTTGTTTGGATGAAAGTAATCTCAGTAGCTCCTCTGGGGAATTGGATTGGTTTTAAGTGAGGCAGAGTATCTGTGGGAGTAGTTGATGTAGAGGTGAAACGGCCATGTCAGAATGTGAGTCACAAAGTGGTGGCAGTGGACTCTTTGTGTTAGGCATTACAGAGGAAGTACGTCCCTGACAGGACTCAGCTCAGCTCTCAGCTCAGCTCTCAGATCAAGGTCAGTGAGTGCTGCCTTGGAGACCTAACAGCGTCGCTAAGGACCACTTCTAAGACTGGCAGACAAGAGGGGTGATGCGGCCAAATCAACACACATATAAATGCAGACAGATCTCCTTACTTGAGTATGTTGAAATACATGCACACAAATACTTGAAGGAAGCAAAAGTACTTCAAAGTTTCATCTAGAGGCAGAGTTCATTCAAGTTGAAGCACCGTACCAAAAAAACCTCACCGTTGCGTGAACCCGGCCTTAGCAGTGAACACAGTTGGCAAGGTTCCCCTATTGCTTCAGTAGTGACTCCTATAGGAACTTTCATTGTTTTTACCAGAAAAAACTTTTGCCTTCAGGTGGAAATGAGCAGATGGTGTCTCCAAGTGTGTGAGAGGAGGCAGATGTTGGTCTCCCTCCGAGCCAGCAGTGGGTCAGTGGCTGCAATGACTGTGTTACACAGAGAATAAATGGACAACAGCAATAGCCCCTCATACAGCGCTCACTAGTTGAAATGCTGCTGACTCATGAAAAGCAGTCCTTGTACCATTGAGGACGATGATGATGATGATGATGATAATGATGATGATGATGGCAACAGCTGTTTTCCTTGCATCAGTGGTGACGATAACTAATGACACTTTCGCCTGCCAAAGTTAACTTGGCTAGTCTGAATCAAAAGGGAAATGGATACTCTAGGTTTCTTTTGTTTTTGATCTGGTTTGGTTTAACAATGCAGAAATGAACAAAATTGCGTTTGTGAAGGAACAGGGCGGGAGATTAACCTATAGAAGTCGTTATCATTATAGTAAGGTTGCGGTGTAAAATGGAAATGGATATATATCAGCAGAGAAAAAAACACTAACCAAGCAGCATTGAGCAGATCGCAAGTTCCTTCTTCTCCAGTTTATCTTAAATTAGGTTTTTGATTTCAATATTTTCGAGAACTGTATTTTGTATGTTCTCTAAGTTCCAAGATTACTGCCTTTAACAACATTAGAGATTGAATAAACAAACAACTCAACGTTGCCTTGTCGTAGCACCCTGTACTTGTTGGACCCATAATAATCTCTTCTCACCACTTCATGCAGCAACATCATTTGTTTAGCAGTCGGATACTTAATTACTTATTATACTCAGTGTATCTTCTTCATATGAAACAAATCAGTTGTTATTTTTGTCTTTGAAGTGTAGAAAGTGTTTTTAGCATGAATTTTCACATTACAAGAAAACATCTTTCTTAATGGCATGCTGTGCAGCTCTTTGCCCGACACCCTTTGGTATTCCTCTAAGTGATTATATTTTGCTGATCTTATCACTCCAGTAATATTCACGGCTATTTAGTTGTGTTGCTCTTTCTCTAATGGTTGAATAAAATATAGAACTGGACAAAATGTTCTGGACAAAATGCTTCAGCAGTCACTGTTTCGATCTACTTGCAACTTTTCTCAAACTAAGTGTCATCACATGCACACCAGGTAGCCTTGAGCCAGGAACAAGTTAAACTTCTGCACACTGTCAGCACTGAGGTTCTTACAGACATGTTTTGGTCAGCAGCTGTGTGTATTCCATGCTGACAGTTGAAGAGAAATCAATTCACTGTGTACATTAACCCTAAAAAATAGCCCTCAATGCAATTTTCAGATAACTATCCCTTGACATTTTTCCGATTTTCCGTCTGCTTTTCTTGGTCGGGGCTTGAATTTGAACTTGCCAGAAGTTTACTTCATTAGTAACCATCGGTGGCAGCCTGTAGGATTTGAACTGGAGATTTTGTAGTTTATAAACAAACATCATTAAGCTCTTTGTGCACAACAGGCAGCAGGCCAGGGGAGTCAACAGAGAGTGGAGAGAAATGTTTAGTTTACGATTTGTAAAATCTCACTGGTCAGAGTGACTTCTTGAATGATATGATGTTCAATTAATCACCATACTGTATACAATCAAAATGAGCTTGTTCCGATAAATCTAACAACAATTAATGCTGGATTATTTTTGTTTGTCTCTACGAATTACATGTTTCCCATTTCTGAGATTGATCAATGGACTGGATTTAAAGCTAAATGATTGGTTGAATAGCCTGTTGGATGTCATTGGCTGTCATTGCTTGGTTGAATTATATTGGATTTATTTAAGACTGAGATGGGAGCTTGGGATGAGATTCCCCAGCCCAAAGGCCACACATACAGATCAACTAGAGTTAAAGTATCAGTCTAAATCCCAACTGACGACTATTATTGACCAAGTAAATGCATGGTCTTTATGCAAGGGCCGCCCACACAAACTATTGCACTGATCAGCTACGTGTGGCGAACACAGCTGCATCTGCTTGACTAACGTTTGCTTTCACAATTGCCATGTGCATGTGGGAACCTCCTGCTACGACTGGCACTGCTGTCCAGTCTGCTCATACAGACCCCATGTGTTTCTGTGGGTGGTGGTGTGAAGGGGGCTCCAATGTGAACAATTATCTTCAAACCCCCCATGGACCACTTTTTGTTTCTTTTTACTAAATTTGGGCTGATAGTTGTTCTAGAGTGGGGTGAGGCCCTTAGGAGCATGTAGGAAAATTATCAGTTCATTAAACATGGGTTAAACGGACAATGGTAATATTTTAGGGCATTATTCTGCTTTTCCAATCCCAGTTTGTACGTGCTAAACGCATGGCTACTCAGATATATGGACCAAAAAATGAAATCGGAAGTCTTATAAGATTCATTATCTTTGGTATAACAAAAACGACATGCAGTTTTAAACTCATACCCAGAAGGTATTGTTTCCTCTTACAGGAACATTCCTTAATTTAAACTAAACCATGTCCTATTAAGCACAGTTCAGAAAGTCTTTCAGCTATATATACGTTTCAAATAGAAAAAATGTGATGAGCTGCAAATCCATTTCGAACTTGGTTTGTTTCCCTTATTTTTACACAAATATCAAATATATAATATATCGAATGCAGACTTTTACTTCCCTTCTGTTTTACTAGAGTCACAGAAACACACTGACAGCACTGCTATCTGTCTAAACACTGAAGGTTTTCAAGCACACGTCTCAGTGTTTTGTGTTATACTTTTTATTTTTTTCATATGAAACAAATCAGTTCTTTCAATGTCTTTGAAGTGTGAAATGTCTTTTTAGCAGGAATTCTCACAGTACATTCAGTTAATGTTGATCTGAAAGAAAACATCTTTGAACTTGGCACTTAGAAAACAACAACAAAGAATTGTCACCTTTATTGATTTAGAACAAAATTTACAAAGCCATTCAAACAGTCATTTTTTTTAATACTCATACATTTTTTAAACTCAACTGTTGAGAATATTCAAAATACTCTTTTTAATGTTGCTTCTCTTTCTGTTTGTACTTACAAATATGTACATTAAAGTCTCAGTGTCTTGGCACGTATCGTCCCACTGACTCTCCATAACTGGTAATAAAAACCTTTTTTTAGTGTTTTATTTATATCTCTCCACAATGTTGGCACTCTGTTTAGCGCTCCTATCTGTGAGAGCTGGAGTGTCTGTCTGTGAATGCTCGCTGTGCTCAGATGGATGTCCCGTGGCTGGGCTCATTGGCTTTTGGGATGGGTCGCCCTGGCACTGGTTGGTAGGACATTGGCATGGGTGTCTTGACTGGGCTCAGCCGGAAGAGCCCCCCATTGGGCGCCCTGTGTTTGCAGCGGATAGAGGGCATGGTGGCACTGCTGAGGGGCAGGGGCAAGGTCCTGCCAGCGGATGCGCCCAGTGTCCTTCCTGCCCCACGACCCTCCTGGAGGAAGGTGGTCACAGAGAGACGTGACGGGCCCCGATGGGTTGGGTAGTCCCGGGCAGACAAGGCCTCCAGGGACTGGCTGGGATGCATGCTGCCAATGTCCAGGGCAGAGATCTCGATAGACTGGCCTGGCAGCTGCTTGTGGGCCAAGTCTTCGTCCAGGAGGCTGCTCAAACGATGGTGGACCTGCTCCAGGTTCACCTCTTTGTCCTATAGATAGATGGAAAGAAAGGCAGAGCCACAGAGTGTGTGTGGAATAAAAGAGATTGTAATGGAAGGGAGAGCATGAATGTAATTAAAGGGGAGTGTGATAAAGAATAAAAATGAATGTGCAGTGAAAGGGTTGAGGAAGTTATGAGAAAGAATGGGACGGGGATTGAAAGTGAACAAAGAGAAGGGTATAGATTAAAATGGTTGTTTCATTATCGGCATCATGATAAGTTTACATGCAATGCAGTCTACTGTTCAGTTGTTACTGAAATGACACACTGGCTAATTTCCTCTTTATTCAAGAAAACCCAAATATAGGCTATAGATTAATTATATATTAGATTAAAGCAGCCAACATCAAGAGAGACATTACCTTTACACACTAAATCTTGAATATAGGGTCGTAAAAAGGTAATGTCTCTACTTCTGGGATGAACTTAAATGAAGATGTCTCTTCATGCAGAAGTGTTTAAATGTTCTCCACAATTAAGTGACCACACATCTGCATGAAGAGCATCTGCTGTTAACAAGACAGGCTCCAATGAGTCAGACTTTGTGAGACACTAACATTTTAATGAAGACAGAGTAGTTAATGTCCCTTGACTGTAGTAATCTAGATAATATCGAAGAATCTTTTTAATTATTCTTCTCTTTCAAAAACATACATCAATGAAGTAACACAAATATGGGAGAGGGAAGGGAGAAGCCAAATAAAAAAAAACTGTTATCAGACATATTTTTGGCTGCACCCTGCCCTCCACACTGTATCGATCATCATGCAAACATTGAAGTCGAGCCACACAGAAGACAAATAAACAGGAGAGACCATGGGGTGGGATGACAGATGAAGCAACTACAATCTACCCCTGCCCGGCCACATGCCCCGCCCCTTTGCCCTGACACAGCCAATGACCATCCAGCACAGTACGTCAGGCCTCTCCTGACCTGTGTCAAGAGCCTCCTCCCAGTCTCTCTCTCTGTCTGTCCATATGTGCCGCCTCCCTTCTGGTGAAGCGCTTGTTATTTCATTATATGTCAATGGACCAGAAACTCTTTCCAGACCATAATCCTTAGTCACCTGCTGAAGATCATAGACAACGAAACATTACCAAATGGTCCTTTGAATCCGGACATTGACATATAATTGCACTTTATTACTACTAAATAGGAATAAAAGCAATAGTTTGACATTTTGGTAAAAGCTCTTATTTGCTTTTTTTTCTTAAACTTAGATGAGGAGATTTAAACCAATCACACGACTGATTGTTGAGTAGAGCGCTGAAAGGAAAGGAGCGATTTAAGGCACCTCTGATTCTAGTGCCATTATTTATTTTCAACAGTGCTAGCCAAGAAACTGCTTTCTATTGCCTTAACGTCTCCAGCCTCTTGTTTAAGGGACAGACATGAGAGTGGTATCAATCTCCTTATCTAACTCTCAGCAAGAAGCAAAAAAGATTTCCTGAGACTGTCAAACTATTTCTTTAAATGGCTGATGTGTACAGGTTAGCAGAAGGTTTTTGTTTGAAATGGCTGTCATAATGTCCACATACTGTGTGTTTGTGCTGTCATGGTGCTAGCATGGCTTGGTACAATTACTGTCACACTACTGAAACTTAAATAAATATTTAACACTCATTCCACACAGGTTTGAAATGCAAAAAGTTTGAGAAAAACAGCTGCTGTGGTCAGCTTTAATTAAGCACAGATGCCATCCACACTTTACTTGTCTTAGTCCAACCAAACTGTCAAAATGTGTAAGCTTTTTAATTAAATACTGAAATAAAACGGAGAAAAGCAACAAAGTATAACATTTTCAGAGTTTGAATCTATATTTTAAGCTATGAATGACATGTATGATAATTGGGTTGTAATTAAAACATTTATTTTGGGTCAACACAATGTAAAAAACTGATTATTTTTAATCAAATGCTCAGTCTATTTTTTAGCATTCTTTGGATTCAACAACAAATGATGACTAATCATTTTGGCATTACTGAGAATGCAGATGGACAGTGGGGTATTCGGGGGTTTTGGACAAATGTCTTTGTATTTATTTCTGCTGTCAAAAAAAATAAAATGTATAAAAACTTTTTATCGTCACATTTCAAGCCGAGAGGATGAGTGTTTGTTCGCTTCAAGACATCTCTACAAACACAATAATTATCGAGCACACAACCATAATTAAACCCTAACAACACATTTAACACTTCCTATGGTCAATAGATAATTAGTGATGTCGGTTTTGAATCTAACATGACAGCAGTATGTGGTAATTATGAGAGCAGCTGCGCACAAAGACTGAAATAGAAATCAACAGCAGTAAGTCTAACTCTCGTATGCATAAATAAAGCCTGGGTAGAGTTTGATTTACTGTGTGTATTTTCAGGACAGGACTGGGTCTTTAACAGGTGTCCTCAGCCAGCGTTTCTTATTGTTGGACTGTCAAGTCAAACAGGCAGGTCAAGGCTCAGATTCTTTACTATCTGCGATTGCTCACACTTTAGTTTAGGGATCCATGTCAAGCCTTAGTTGTCTGGACGCCTCATGCAGAGGGGCTGCCCAGTCGACAGCAGCGAGGTGAAGTCAGAGCTCTAAAGCATTAAGACTTGAATGGATTGGCTAAAGAGAGCTATTGTACAACTGAAGCACTTATTGACTCAGAGGTACAATGTCAGTATGTGGTTTTGAATTTGCAATTCAACATTTAAATTGACTGTAATCACTTCAGCTGCAGTTTTCTCACATGAGCACCAGAGACTGTGATGGTTTCATGTGTCAGTATGAGAGAATCACAGTGAGTGTGTTTGAGAGAGAAGTCCCTAACAAAGCACCCCAACCTCTCTCCCAACATGAGAAGGAATGAGTAGATTGATCACATGATGTCTGGACTATCATCAGGGGCACACCTATTATAACTGGGTATACTGCAGCTCTACTAAATCGGGGCTGGCGTCAGCGCCTGCTGGATCCATAAAGTAGAGTGTGGCAGTGGCATCTCTGGGCAGGACCGGGGGGCCCGGGGGTCTGGGTCTCGACCGGGGCCTTGGTGGGGCAGGGGGACCCGTGGTGGCCACCATGGCCCGGTTCTGGGTTAGCAGGCTTGGGCCTGGGCCCTGGCCCGACGAGGTGTCGGTGGTCACCTCTTTGGGCGTCTCTCTCCGGCAGGGGTTGCTGTTCCACCAGGTCTCCAGCGCCGCCACCAGCAGGGCCAGCAGCAGCCCGGCAGCCAGGATGCAGAAGACGCCGGCAAAGCTTTGGAGACGCAGCGCCCGTCCCTCCGGCTGGTTGTCTGCGTGGCTCATCAGGTCACAGCGGCCTTTCCTTGGCCACCATTTCTGCTTCAGGATGTCAATGTCACCTTTTTCCTGAAGCTCCAATATCCTGTGTAGAAAAAATACAAATAAGTTATTTCACACGAGTGGGTGCAGAGGGTCATGTAATTGCAACACAGCGGTCTAATCCTACAATAACATTAGTTCGGACATGTTCAATTCGAATGAATCAAATGACAAAGCTATTTGAGTCGAGAATCCGCTAATTTAATTTAATCTTCAAAGTGCAACGAGAAAATCAATATAACTGCTCTGCATGACTATAATGACATGATAATACTGCGTTGCCGTTAATGTACTGCATGAGTATTGATTGTTAGCTCACTGAAGACTTGGGCTAGTCCCACGTACTGAAATATTCAACTTTGGGACATAACTGTAGAATAAAGGAATCATTCAAAAAATGCCTTTAATTAAACTGCCACGTATAGCAGCGCTATGCCACTATCTCAGCCAAGCAGTCCCCACTCAGCCCCTGGCTTAAGTTTTGAAGCCCAACACATTGTATTTGGGAAAGCCAGAGGAGAAGCCCCAAAGTTAATATAATGCCATTATCACAAGCTTCAGTTTGCACAGCAACAGATTTTAAGACGTATTCAACTTTATCCAAACACTAACAAGAGCTCAAAAAACTATGTACACGAGGCAAACAATAATAATCAAAGCTTTAGGAATATCTGTTTTGACAAGCTGTATAAGTGTAGAATCAAAGATAATCAAATACGACAGTCTTCTAGTTATCGTACCAAGAGGAATGGATGGATGTTTTGGAGGAGAAGGATGACAGCTGAGTAAAAAATGGGTCGAAACGCCAAACTGTCCCATCGGAGCGGTTAGCTTTCTGCACTGTGATTATTCAACCTCTTCAAAAGTGAGTGGCATATGTGGTTGTGCGCAAGCCTGTACTTGAATTCAAAACAAAAAGAAACACTCAGACTCAAAGCTTGACTTTTATAAACACTCGAAAAACCCTTTAAATATTCACCTTTTCTTCCCTGCAAGTCATGTATTTAAGGGTTTCACCGAGCACTGTTTGTTGTTGACAGGGTAATCAATCATCTAATTTCACATGGTCTTTGGCCTGAATTTATATTTTTAGTTTGTGGCCTTGATTTGAAATTCATTCCTATCAATCTTGTAGAACGGCACGGAAAATGTTCGAGCAGCATATTTCTGTCTTGTGTCTGGAGGGATAAAACAGATTAAGCAAAAACAAAGGACTAAAAATACGAAATATTTAGGCCAACTTCTCAGTCTGCCTCTCCAAGAGAAACTGCTGCAAAATGCCATTAGTCAACATGAATACGAAAACTACGTTTATTACAGCTTGGATTTCATTTTCATAGCTCTGACCCTCTGTTTTGTCAGTTATAACTCTGTACTCGCAACCAATATTGATCTGGCAAAATGTGGCCACTGCTGAAATTAGCAAAATGTATGAGCATTCATCACACACATTGCAGATAACAACCCTTGAGTGTTTAAAGTAGTTTAGAGGAGAGGGCTAAGGGTAAACTTATGACCCAAAACTTCTACTAATTGAGCTTTGCTGTAGTTGTGTGTGATCCCTATGGTTTTCCTGTGGAATAAAGCACTTTCGGTTTCACCTTGTTAAAAATAAATGCCCGCTTGTGCCTAATTTTTTATTCCAAATCTCAGAATTTGTCATGTTAGCTGTTTAAACCGATGGCCAGTGCCTCAAAATCAAACCCAAGTTGTAATATAGTGTATTTTATCTAAATTATATTAATAATTTACACTGGAAAAATCGAGAAATTGTCATTTTCTTGGACCTTGATGTGAAGTTAAGATTTTTGATAATCTTTTAGTATTGCAATTTTACACGTGTACAAAAGTAGCTTAATTCAACTGATGAGTGCTATGTGAATACATGTAAGCGATGTGATGCAAGTAGCTCTCGGCCACTTTAATTTGTTCAAAGTAGCTCTCAGATGAAGAAAGTTTGGAGACCCCTAATCTACAGGATAAAACCATCAGTAAAAAAAAAGGTCAGCTGGTTCCGTTGCAGCACAGCTAAAAAACATAATCTTTTAGTCCTTATTGAATACGTACTTCTGAGAGAAGAGGTCTCTGTAAGGACTGCCGTGCTGCAGGGCCATGCCGTAGCCTCGGGTGCTCATGCTGTTTCCTGCTACTGTCAGCGTGCAGTCGTCATCTGTCAGAGCGGCGTACTCCACCACCGCCATGTCCCACAGAAAGGCATACGACTCTTCCTTTGCCTGTCCACAAAGACATAGACAAAGGATAAATACATGACTGATGTGTTAAAAGCAGAGACACACTAGCTGAGCTAAAAAGATCTGAGACAAATATTGTACCGTAGACAAGAAAATACAGAAAAATAAAGCACACACACACTAAACTACAGAGCCCATGATTCTGTAGTCTTCAATATAAACATGAACATATGTTGTTGTTAAAAATGAATAATGATTTACTTTAGTTTTATGGCTAAATCTGCACATTTGTGAACTCCCATGCACCCAAACATCATGAGTTGTATCACCATAATGTAAACAACGTTATCTACACCAACAATGTTTTTTTTGTCAAGTTAAGTCTTTATTTTCGACTCCTTGAACCTGTGTCCTTGCGTTGGTGAAAGTGTTTTGCACATCAAGAATATTCATGTTAAATTAAAAGGAGAGCAACAGTAGAGCTAAATATTTGCACAGCAATTAGCATAAACATTTTGCCCACTCATTAGAGTACTTACTGAATAGCAAAACGATAGATAATTAAAACATATGAAAGCTGAAAACCTTATTTATTTTCCAGCTTTGCATTTCTCTGCAAGTAGCATATTTTCAGAGACGTGTTCATGTGCTTCAGCCTGAAGCGCACATTGTGGAGAATATGTAGAACCACCCCAGCTGTAAAACTGTCTGAACTCCTGGACTTTTTTGTACGCACTTCTCTTGCTTTCTTCCCTGTTCTTGTCCCTACATCCTACGTCTTCCGGATTGAGACTGTGCTCTAAAGAAACACAGCCGAGTAGCCTTTTCACCTCACATCTCATTAGGACTACACAGGCCTCTTTTAAAGGAGGATGGAGAGAAGGCATCAAATATTAAATCAGTTGCACACCAAGTTTTTGAGAATAATTGAAAACCCTCACAATTCGATAGATAGAATATATCGCTTTGCTCACATGCCTCCATGAATCAAGAATGGTCATTATTAAAGGGTAAGTATTATCACAGTGTCTTCATACCTGGCGGTGGGACAGTAAAAACCTGAATGTAATTATAATCAAGGATGTGCTCATGTCTGGCCGGATTCTTCTCTCTCTGAGCTGGAGATAAATAATATTTTTAGATTATTTATTTAGAGGCATTTCCAGTTGATTTAGGGAAAAGCAATTCTTTTAACTATCTTCCTGCTTCATGCCATGGCTATATTTAATTTATGGCTTTCCACAGAAATGATTATTTAAATAGTTAGCACTTCAGAAAAACTGATTTGATTAATGCTGACTTTTCACATTGCATAGTCCCCCTGTGTTAGGTGAATGTTACTGTTCAATTATATAACGTTTGCAAAGAGGCCTTCAGAGGTCCAACATCAGCAACATGCATTAAAGGTGTCCTGACAACATGTCATTTATAAATAATAAAACAGATCGTCACCCGCTTGATTCCCTCTGATGGGCTGGAGACAGAGTTCTCGAAGGCGTTGTTCTTGTTGATGGTTTTCCAGAGTTCAGCGAACGTGCTGTCTTGCTCCAGAGGGTTGGTCCCTTTGGCCTGGAAATACTCGTACACCGCAGAGTCCCTCACAGTCCCGTAGACCAGGTCCACCTGCTTGGACAGGTCCTGGAAGGACCTACAGTCAAGGATACGTCAGCAGGTTAAGTTTAATTATTGTAAAGTACATGTATTATAAACACAGCATGACTACATCTACAGAGAGGGGTGAAGGGCTAACCAGCCATACTCGGGTACATAAGTATGGAGTGAGTTTTAAATTAATAATTACAATTGTGTTCATTAAAAAGTCATTAACCCGAATATAAACAAATCTTTGAGAGTCCATCATGTTCCAATCCAATTGAATGTTTGGTTATACTTGGATCCCAGACTGTGCATTTACTTTAACAATATCCTAATATGTTGTCATGATACTGTGTAAATGTCTCATACCATTACTTTCCAAATGCACAAGCTGTGCATTTTAGCTGCCAAAAAAGCTGTTATTGCCTACAATATGTCCGTTTGTAAAATATAAACCTTTTCTTTGTGCACATATGAAGCAAAAAATCACAGACAAGCATTTGGTTGAATCAGAACATATGCACTTACACAACAATTACTATAAACTGTAAAATCACCATGTCCCTTCCGCTATGAATTACGCTTGCGTTCATTTCACAAACGTTCTAGGCTTATTTAATTCCATAATTCACTCCTCACAACATAGATCCATAAACACAACTTTTCACTGTCAAAGCATAACATACAGCGACAGTCAATGTAATTGAATGACGGTTGAGAAATAGTTAAAAACCAGATGGTATCACTAATCTAGTGGATTCTTAAAAGGGTTTGAACATTTCTGATGGTGTCCCACTGATGGCAGACTGACACTGACTGTAGAAGACAATTATCAACCGACTCTTGTCTTCGCACATTTTTCCATCAATTACAAATTCTAGTTGTACTTCTCTCTTGGATCACTCCATCCAATAAGTAAGCCGAAAACAACCATCTCCCTCTCTAGTGTACATTTGAGTCAATCACCAATCATCATCGTGCTCCATCACCTAAATGAGCTGCACCTGTAGTGTGCCGCTTGCTGTTCTGATGCCGAGGCTTTCCCCAGCAGTTCACAGTAATGATGACCAGGTTAAGATACTGACAATTATGGGGTTCATCCACATGACCAGGCAATATCCTCTAATAGACTCTGCACCAAACTATAATGTCTTATCATGAACAATACTTCATATCTAAAATGCTGATTATGCAGATGCTGTGTGGGCAATAAGAACTGAGGGTCCTTGCAAAGGCTGTATTGTATATGTTGATTTTATTGCCAATTTTGTACAGCATCACATTTTCTAAATGCCAATGTGGTTGCAATTAAAGTTTGCTTCCAACGTCATTTGAAGAGCAATCTACCCAGAAGATTACTTACCTCTTTGACTGGTATTAGGTTGATGTGTTTGACAAGCTGCTCCTTGCCTTCACTACATTTCTTGAGAAAATCAATACTAATTATAATATCAGAGTAGCAGCAGAATGTTAATGCTAAGATTGTCTTCTTGCCAATTCTCTTTAAAGTAAGATAATTTAATATGGCTAAGATAATGATGTTCCACTAATTCAACCTTTAATGAGAAGCCTATGGTGTAGCATTGGTTGTTGGTGTTATTGTTGCAAGTGCTTTGAGCACCAGGAAAAACGCTTTATAAATGTAATGTATTATTATTATTATTATTATGATCTCCTTTTACTGCACAGAGTAACAAATGCCGCTTTCACTTTGTCTAACAGCTTACTTTAATGTTACTTCACAAGCAACTACATATGTTGAACTATAATCTTTAGGCAAAGAAACATGATAAATATTGAAATCCAAGAGCTGGAGTGAATATAATTAATAAAAGAGATACAGCTTGTGTAAGAACAATCATGAAAGACGATACTAGGGACATTTAAAAAAAGGAAAAATCAAAGTTCCATAAAATAAAATGATATTTTGCAAAGAACATTTGTCACCTATTTGTTCTTGTTTGTTTCTCAAAGCAGTGCAGCCAACACTTTGATTCACAATCAATACAGTGAGGTCCAACCTGGCCCTCTGTTCATTAGCTGTAATGGCTGAACAACGATAGAAAATAAATACACACATGGATTCAACACACACGCACACGTCTCTCTCACACACACACACACACACACACACACACACACACACACACACACACACACACACACACACACACACACACACACACACACACACACACACACACACACACACACACACACACACCCCCCCCCCCCCCCCCCCCCCCCACACACACACACACACACACACACACACATACACTCACATAACCGCTATTCTTCTCCCTCTGCAGTGCACAGCAACACAGGGTTTCTAAAGAATAGTCCTCTCTTGTGCATGCCATTAATTTCCTCCGAGGTATTATTATGTAATCAACGAGGCTAAGTGGCTGGCGCCGTTATATTTAGCTTTATAAATGAAGAATTGGCTATAGCTGCAACGATTAAAGCAACATTAAAAACAAAAAACAAAAGAGATCATCCAAAGAGTTCGCCTAATTATTATTAATCTATTCAATATCCTGGAGGACAAAAAAGTTATGAAAGTAATCTGACGTCTCGGTCATTCTCACACTCACTCAAGAGAGGAACATAAAAAGTTTTATTGCCGAGTGGAAGAAACAAAACAGAAAAAACGGTTTCACCTCCGCGTCCCGAGGTGTAGGCGTTTTGGAAAGGCTTATTTACAGAAAGAGCAAACAAAAGGGGAAAAAGCCATGCAGTGTTTAAAGAAAGTTTCTAATATGTAAATGCTGGCACAAGTAAACTATTTTCAGATCAAGTACAGTAGTTACATGTTCCCAGTACACCGGCACGGGCTTAGAAACTAGAATAGGCAATCACCCATAAGCACATACAGTAGTCAGTGGGAAGCAGGCTCTCAAACATACCCTGCAATTGTTTTTAAAGGAGTTCATAACATCTCTGAACATGGTGTATGCAGTATTTCAGTGTCCTTACAATGAATTACGTGTGAAAGAAAGTTGATTCCAATAATACAAAATGTTTTTGTTTTTTTTAGCAATTGGAGCTTGACAGCATCCCCACTCAGTTTTTTAAGATTTAAATCATATCTGTCAGAATCTTTCCAAGGTTTGGACATCGGATTAATGACAAACTGCAGATTCTTTCCTGACAAAGATTTGCCAACTAGGGAGTACTTTTCAAAGTTCGCCAATGTTGGAGATATCCACCCTTCTCTGTGAGGCAATTCATTGTATTGAGGACTTTTGGTCGCTGCGTATAATTAAAACCTAGATTATCAAATGCATAAAAAGAGACGTTAATAGACGATATTGCCAAGAGGGATAAAATGATTGAGCCTAGAAGTGAGCAGTTAGGGGAACCCTCCAGGTACTGTGCATCTGGAAAGGAAGATTAAAAACGTGCTTTTTGTAATAGAGAAATTCATATTCTCACCATGTTAAGCTCTCATACTTTAGGATCAGACAGCACAAACTTTTAACCTCGACCACCACGACTCGGCACCTGTTTTTGCGGGAATTGAGTTAGCATGTCAGCACCTCAGCTCCTGTCATTTTCCAAGCAAACTTACAGTCTGCTCACTTACATGCAATTAAGTAATCGGCTTTCTCCAGTAAACCAACAAACCCTGGTTTCCGCAATCGGGGATAGGGGATTAGAGAAACCTGATTTCCCCAGGTAGATTTCCTCTGGAGACGGCAGATTTCTCTGCAATGTATACGTGCAACCGGTTTTCTAATCTTCTTTTTAAAAGTACACTCATGGGCGTAGTTTCCACTGGGGACAGGGGGGACATGTCCCCACCACTTTTCAAAATCCCGTTTGTGTCCCCCCCCACTTTTCAAATGTGTTTATTATTATTTTTGTACGCAAGAGAGATTTCAACAATAAGGAGAGGGTTTAGCTCTCTCCTGTCAGACTGAGAGGCTGAGATAACGTCAGTTTAGGTGAAGTAAAGGACTCGCTGAGTGATTAGATTGTTAACTTTAGTCTAAGTTATCTCAGTGGCTCTCAAACGGTTTGGTCATCTATGTAAACAAATATTTCCATCTATTTAATATAGTTGTTCAAAATAAGTTAAGAAATAATTCCAATGTCAGTAAAAAAAAAAAAGTTTAAAAGGGGAGTGGTTAGTAAAATATGCATAAATAAAAAGAAAGAATGCAGACTAGGTAAGATAAAGATAGGAGAGAGGAGTTTATGTGTCAATTGTTGTGAGCATATTCTAATGGTTTTTGGCCTATTGAAATATATACAGTTCTTTTATATGAGTGTTGAGAGCTGTATCCATAAATCTCTTAATTTTGTTCTCAAAGTGCACCAGATTGATGCTTTTAACTTCAATTTAGAGACAAAAATCTCCGAATATATTTGTAGAAAGGCAGGAAATTGAATTAAATCGAGAAAAATGTTTCATTGCGGAGGACCCTCTGTTTTGTCCCCTCCCCACTTCTCAAACCAAAGTTACACCCTTGAGTACACTTGTGCATGACGGGAGACTGCAGACAGCGAGAGTAACAGCTGAGTGGCTAGATGAAAGGAGAAAATATTACAGAGTGATGCGTCCTTGTGTTTAAACTGATTCCTTCCAAAGCCCTACTAAAACTGAAACTCATTTGCTGCTTGCAGGACTCTTTATGAGACGTTTCCTTTGATACACATTTGCCTATTTGTTCAACAGACTTTTTATTTTCTATTAGACAAATAAAATGAATGACCCATATTTCAAAATAAGGTTAGAGATAATGGAGATCCCCTTACTGTCTTGCTGCATGTATACATCGTTTCACAGTCACAAGGTTACTAAGGTGCATGTAAAACATTTCTCAGATTACCATGTTCTCCAAGAGAATGGTAAAAGCAGCAATGGCTATACCAAACACTACATTGCCCATTCCTGCATCGGACATCCAGTCAAGTACCATAGGAAACAGGTGCCGCCTTTTATGGAGATAGATTAAGGAAAAGCTCGATTTAACCTGAGCTTTCAGTGTGTCTGTGAAAAGGAAAGGGCTTATTGTTAATTGAGTAGTTAGGGAGCAGGTTTCCTAATCCTATTCACAGTCTCGGCCACAAAAGATTGTCAAGAAATGTGTCCGCAAGTTTTACACTCTACGTACATTTAGCAGTGTATTCTTCCACAAAGATCATGTTCATGGGAAGTAGGGCAGCATAGTTAATTTAAATGCACAGCTACTAAGTGAGACCTGATGCTGGGCAATTCAAATAGTGTCTTATGCATGCTCAGCAAGCAATGGAGTATAAAGAAAGGTCTCTCCTACTTAAGTTTGAAATGCTGTTTGAACAAAGCTATTAATACTAAGGCTTCACGCTATGGATGGATAGAGATAACCAATAATTAGCTGCTTGTCAAATGTTCATTTATTTTTCCTGGTAAATGTAGTTTAATTAAGTTCAAAAATATACTTCAAAGAGCATTTAGTCTACACATTTAATTAAATGTTTCAACAAATCTGTTGAAATCTGTCGAATCCGTTTTTTCTATTTATTTGAATGTCAATGTATTAAAACAGAAAACCTTCAGCTGGAGTTGTAGAAATGCCCATAAAATGTATTAAATACAAAAATAATAAATGCAATTGAGATAATTAAACGATAATGCAAGGACTCTGTCTACAGTATGGCTAGTCCTTTGCATATCTTGAGAAACACACATCCTATATCCTTCATACTGTATTCATACTAATTTGGTGCGATTTGGACACGCAACCATTTTCAATATGAACACAGTTAGCGTTCTGTGCAGCAGCGTGGGGGGGGGGCTTTGCAGACTGTGTCGAGCACATGTCATTCAAATTGGGCTTTTATAGGCCGGGGCTCACTGACTGCAGTTTACTTTAGCTGATGAACGTTGGATGTTCTCACATTAAGTGGATGCTGGATACTAAATGAACTCTTCTTTACTTCAACACCATTCTAGCATTGCAACCTGCATTTTCTTAAACGTTTGCCCTCTTCATTCATAATGTTACCACAGGCAAAATACCCCCTCTAATTGAATCCACTTCCTACTTTATAACCACTTTGGTTATGTCAAAGCCAGTGACTAATATGCCTATTTGGACATAATCCGCTTAGTGTATTTCACTGGTGTGGTTTTGACTGCGAGGAGGACATAAGCAATTTAGCTTCATTTAATTTTGTATTAATTTATGCGAAAATATTGGTCCCTTGACAGTTGATCACTTCCAGGACATTTGACTGGTCATGAAGTACAGTACCTCTCAGGTTTAGATATGCACAATGAATTTAGTAACGCCAAGGGGTGAATCCCACACAGGCTACGAGTTCTCTCTTCACAGGTGAGCTGTGTGCTGCTTAGCATGCGTCCCCTCTCCTCACATGTCCACATGTGGCTATTTGTTTAACAGAAGACGGACCCAATGCAATCAAATGCCTCTCTGGCCCTTCTTCGGGGAGCGACAGCACACCAAATTGGATTCACTGACACAAAGCATTTGGACTGAGGACAGGCTAGTTGTTGGGCTGCGGGTCAAAAATTACAGAAAAAGCAGACACACCAAACACCAACTGCAGCTAATGAGAGATGCACTCAGATAAACCTTCAGACTGAGCTACAACACTTAACCTTGTAGACACATTATTAAACAATGTACTGTATGGTACCTCAAGATCATCAAACACCTATGTGTGTTTCCAATAATGAAATACCCTTATATATAATAAACACATCTGGATATATCCAATCAAATAATGGGGGCGTAGGGTTAGACAGAAGTGAAGTTCTCTGTGGCCTGCTACAATAGCTGCATTTTGCACAACACAGGGTTAGGGTTAGGGTAAGGGTTAACTGCACTGTTGGCAGACATGTTACATTTTGGGTAAATAGGCACTGGCTTTAACAAACAAGAAAAACAGAGGGTCAGTTTCTGCTTCATCGATTCAGATTGTTTTGTGTGTCTTTTTTAACTCTCCATTTGACAATGTAATTGAAAGTGAGCCAAGTGCTAAATTGTTTTCAAAATCTGATAAAATAAAAAGGATAGTGATGGTAAAATACCTGTCTTTCTTTCTTAAATCTCAGTGTTCAAACCATTCAGGAAGCAGTTTGTCATTTTAATCTGGCGCTGACAATTGTTTCATGGCCACCAGCTGTAGGTCATATCAGCTGTGTGTAATTAATGTTAATTCCGTCAGCACCTTAGTAACATGCAAAATAAAACTGTCTGGGTGTTGTCAGGTTTATGTCCTCCTTTAGCTCACTCAGCCAGAGATTGTTTACGAGGGAAAAGAAAGCATCACTCTGTGACTGTACAGTAGTTCCAACAACTGCAACAGAGTGAGACGTCTCCTCTCTAGTGGATTGCTTTCTGTCAATTTTTAAAGAGTCACATTCTTCCACTTGTGAAAAATGAATCAAGTTTTAAGAGACTAAATTAATTTGAAGGACTTGGATTTGTAACGACACAGCTTTACAGTATGTACTATTCCCACTTTGACAATAGTCTAAACACTACAAGTGTCATTTCTGTGTGTTGGACATTCAAGGTTAAATACCACAGAATGAAAGGACCCTAACTACAACTTACTTAAACATTGCTGTAACTAAATGTTTAAGTTGATTCCCAGTAAAAAGCTCCCATTTTGTGGCTTACCGGACAGCGTTGTCCATGCGTGACACGGTGAGGTAGGCCGCCAGGTTAGCTGTGTAGGACGAACACACAATCAGGGTGAAGAGCCACCAGCTGCCCATGACGATACGCAGAGCCACAGATCCCAGGATGGAGTCACTGCCTGTGGAAGACCAAATATAAACACATGGGTATATTAACTAAAAGCAGACACACACGTGGTCATAATCATCATTAGCCTTATTATGTACTGCAATCCCACTTCAGCAACACATTAGTATAAGTTATGCATCTGATGTCGAAGTGACAAAGTTCTATTGCTGCCAAAACGTGTAGGTGTGCGTTATTACTAATATCAAGGTCTTGTGGACTAATTGTATTGTTTTAGTTAATTATTTTATTGTTTTATGAGCGGGCCAAGAAACAGAAGGTTTAACATCTTGATTCCTTATGTTTTGAATGACTTTGATTATTAATTTCAAACAACTCACTGAGAAAACACACATTGAGAGTTCTGTGTGTGTATTGTAGGTTGTTTCAAATCAACCTCGGCTTTTTTCTTTAGGTTTAAAAAATATGGCATGCTTTATCCAAAATCATTAAATACTGTATATTCTACTTCTGAAACTCACACATTTAAATTCAACATGCCTTTTGTTAGGGAATAATTCTCCTTTACTCCTAGATATCTAACCTTTTTGCCCTTTGACGTTTATGACCAACCCTAACGTCTGTTATCTCCCTTAAGGAAATGGGCTGCTCCAGCTATATGTTCTTATTCCCAGTTTATGACCCGGCAACTCTCGGTCACAACTGGTTTATGGTTGTGAGAACGCTGGAACACTTCCTTCTCGGTGTTTGTGGACTCCAAGGTGTAATCTTCGAGGCCATGAGGGTCAGACAAGTGATTCAGTGTTCCCAGATGTTTAGGCTATCTCCAGTGTTCCCAGATGTTTAGGTTTTCTCCTCCACTATGTTGATTACTCTCTGTGAACCTATTAAAAGGTCTAGCAAAAGAGAGGCGCTTCAGAATTGACGTGGCAACTCTCCCGTGTAGTCAGAACCTCTGGCAGCTGTGACTTGTGATGTGAATTCTCCGGCCGAAGCTCCTAAATAAACCATCAGTGTTTGACATCAAAACTCCTGCTCGTCCCGTGTCTCCTTCATGAGTCGGTGACTCCCACTGCATTGCTACACAGAAGTTTCCCCCACACCTTTAAAGTACCAGCTATTCTATGTTAAAGCTAATGCATTTTTTCCTCATAATAGTCATATTTGGATATTACACTGGAGCAGTAGAACATATGCAAATGTTGATTTTGTGCAATTTCTGTAACTCGTCATCACTTCTTTTCCCAAGAGCTTATTGTAATTAAAAATAATCTAGCCTCAAATGTGTCTTGCCCACTTTTTTGTATTTTCTTTTACACATCCCAAAACATTACATTACATTACATTACATTTAGCTGACGCTTTTATCCAAAGCGAGTTACAATAAGTGCGTTCGACCAGGAAGATACAAACTTGAAGAAAACAGAATCATATAAGTCCATCAGGTTTCATAGAGCCAAACATTTCAAGTGCTACTCAACTGGCTTTAGATAAGCCAGCCCTTTATTAGTATATAAGTGCTTTGTTAATAGTTCTATCGCTCGAAGTGGAGTCCAAAGAGATGAGTTTTCAGTCTGAAGAAGATGTGTAAGCTTTCTGCTGTCCTGACTTCAATGGGGAGCTCATTCCACCATTTTGGAGCCAGGATAGCAAACCCACGTGTTTTTGCTGATGGGAACTTGGGTCCCCCTCGCAGTGTGGGTGCAGCGAGCCGTTTGGCTGATGCAGAGCGGAGTGCACGTGCTGGGGTGTACGGTTTAACCATGTCCTGGATGTAGGAAGGGCCAGATCCATTTGCAGCATGGTACGCAAGTACCAGTGTCTTGAAGTGGATTCTAGCAGTTACTGGAAGCCAGTGAAGGGAGCGGAGGAGAGGCGTGGTGTGGGAGAATTTAGGAAGGTTGAAGACCAGACGAGCCGCTGCATTCTGGATGAGCTGCAGAGGTCGGATGGCACATGCAGGTAGACCAGCCAGGAGGGAGTTGCAGTAGTCTAGGGGTGAGATGACGAGGGCCTGGACCAGAATCTGCGCTGATGTCTGGGTCAGCTGGGGACGTATCCTCCTGATGTTGTAAAGCGTGTATCTGCAGCAGCGGGTTGTTGCAGCAATGTTTGCAGTGAAGGACAGTTTGTTATCTAGGGTCACACCCAGATTCCTTGCAGTCTGAGTCAGGGAAACAATAGAGGTGCCGATGTTGATTGTTAGGTCAAGAGTGGGACAATCTTTTCCCGGAAGGAAAAGCAGTTCAGTCTTGTCAAGGTTGAGCTTGAGGTGATGAGCAGACATCCACTGAGAGATGTCTGCTAGGCAAGCAGAGATGCGTGCGACGACCTGGGTCTCTGAGCGGGGAAAGGACAGAATTAGTTGGGTGTCGTCAGCGTAGCAGTGGTATGAAAAACCATGCGGGCTAATGACAGACCCGAGCGAGTTTGTGTACAAGGAGAAGAGGAGGGGACCAAGAACCAATTTTATGTAAGAGTGTAGTACTTATTAATATTCATTGTTCTCCTTGTCTTTTTAATGTTCTTCCCTTCTTGTCTTTAAGCCTTTGCCCTTCCTTGTTTTCCTTGAGGGAAGTCGACTGGTTTGTCACTAGCGTACTATCTTCATTTTCTTTCTCTGTCATATTGACTCTTTCTCTCCAAATATCCAACTGCTTATGAGGTGCATGAGAAAAATGTCAGCACATATTCTAAGTTTGAAGAGTAAAGCTGTAGAAATGTAATCTGAGAGATCCAGGAGTGTGAAATATAATGAAAAAATATTTGTCTGAAAGTGTCACAATCAACACAGCTGCGCCCTAAGGACAGTTTGGGAAAAAACTGAAGGCCTTGTCAAATGCAAAGCACTCCGGCGTCAGTCATTTTTATTACAAATGGCTTTGACTGATTTCTTAAGGTCATGGAAATGTGCATCTTGAAACTTCACGTGTTCCTACGCTACTGCAGCCGTGGTCTGTGGTCAGTCTCTTTCTTCTTCAAAACACTGATTTATCTCTGTGATCAAAACGAGAAAGCATTACTTTCATCAAGTTCTCCTAGACGGTTTTAGATGATTTCCTACCTCTCCCTGACCTTCTTATAAAACAAAAGAATGGCAGTCCCAGTTGGAAAAAGCGATGAGAGTGTCTGTGGGTGGACGGTTTAATCTGCGTGAACATGCAACAGAACGCCGCCAAGTGTTGGCATATCATGCTCTCTGACAGTGCCACAATATGCACCAGCAGTCAGATCCATATCAAGAACACCTACGTCACACCGAGAAAAACATTCAATCCACTTGATTGAAACCAAAAGTGACGACGTTGGAACGCGAGCCAAAAACAAGGAGAAAAAAAGAGAATTTAGCTTCTCTTGAAATATAGCGTGTGTTGGGTTAAAAACGGCTCACAGGCAGCGTGCCAGACTTTGATAGATGTTGTTCAGGCTTTAACATCACTTGCTGAAGTAGTCATTTATCCAAACCGGACATACCTGGATCACCACCAGACCTAAAGATGGGATGTCTCCTTGACAAGGGCACCTTTAGAAAATGCTAGGGTGGGCGTTGTGCCTCAAACTGACTCACTACTGAATCAGCATTTGTTGCATACTGACATCCACATGTGCATTTACATTTATTTTTGTTTTGAATTGTATTTTCTTAATCCCTTGAGGTAGTTTAAAAAAAAAATGCTCCTTGTTTTTCAGCCTAAAATTAAATGTTGATTATTTAACAACGGCATGGCTAGTGCTTGGTACCATATATAGTACTGATAGAGGTCAAGAGCAGGCAGGCTTTCATTGATTCAGAAGTGACACAAATGTTTACTAGTAAGAGGTTTTGGTAGAATGAAACCCTGCCTAAGCTTAACCCACCAATATATGAGGAATCAACGATTGGTGATTGGCTGTCCTTGGATTTTGTGGAGTCCGTACTAAAGTTATATCACCCACCCTGTTGCACAAAGGCACCGTAGACGATCCAGATGGCACTCTGTAGTGATGTGGAGACAGAGGGTTGCGGGGGTCCTCCTGCAGTGTTCTGGCAGCGCACCGCTTGGATGCGCCTGAGCAGGAAGATCATGATGCCCACCACAGGGATGGCTGCGGCAATGCACGCCCACACTGCCAAGTCAAATGGTGCCAGCAAAGAGAAAATGTTAATCTTTTCCTCTGACTTGCGCATCAGGATTCCCACCGAATAGTCCAGGTAGCGCTTGCTGAAATCCACGACGCTCTCACGCTCCGGGGTGATGGTTATGGCTGAGATGGCCAAATCAGCTCTCTGTGGAAAGAGAGTCACATGCTTTAATAACTTGAGATTTTAGAACGACAACATATATTTAAGACAAAGAGATGTTAGACATTGAAAGAGAGTCTAGCATATTGGACCTCCATGAGATGGTCGGTGTTATCTCATTGTTGAGTTTTTAAAATGTGTGGTTGACTTTAATATCTCTAGAGAAATAAACGTTGGTGACCCCGTGGCCCCTTCTCTTGTTTCTCCATCATGCTTGCTTTTCAGTTTTTAAATGAGCTTCCATTTAACTTGACTCCCGCCTCTAACAGAAACTAACCTTTATCCTCTGTCTTTTTCACTTAATATTCATCAAGCCACTGTTTTGACTGTCAAATTGAAAGAATATGTTTTTATTCCCAATGTGAAGTAACCTTTGGATTGTTAATGCTTTGACTCGAGATTCACTTTCAGTCCACACTTTCAATTTTAAAATGCATTTATCTCTCTCTGTCAGAACCAGACAGGCAATGTCTCTGTGCAAATTCACGCTCTCAGCAGGAGGAACCCCTTTTGATTTTCTGACACAATGATCCTTCATCATCATTCTGTCATCTGCTCAGTACGTTGTTGACTTTGAACCTAATAACTATGGAGATCATTTGGCCTACGTGAAGGTTTTAATAATGGAGTGCTTTCTTTTCAATCTGGGAATTGGGTCCACATTTCTTCTCCCATCTGCCTTTTCTTGATATTTTCTGTGGAAAGATATGTGTGACAGTGTATGTACTTTGAAATGTCCTAAATGTTCAACAGAAAAGTTAATTAAATCACCTTTATGAAGATATCACTGTACATTAGATAGAGTTCATAAAACTGAGATTGATATAATTAATTTAGTCGTTATGTCTAAAAAACTTCTAAACTTTTATTTCCATCTTAGGGAGTTCAGTTCCTATTATCATTATGAACTTTAAAAGCTTTAGTTATGGTCTCAAACTTCTGAAATGCAGAAATCAGACCCAGATCAATTGATTTGTGATGTCACCCACGGGAGAAAACGGATGTGCAGACAGAGACAGTTGGCCCCTACAATGTTTGTCTAATCTTTCTCCTTCCTCTGAGCCTTATAATTTGGAAACTATTTCAAAACGAGACAATGTGGCCTGACTCCCAGAAAAAAACCGATTTGGACTGAAATCTGGAAATTGATTGACAGAGATATAAAGAAGACACACTGACCTTGCCGATGAGTTCTCCAATCATGCCATTCCAGGATCCATTAGGGAGAGCTGAGCCATACTTCCCGTCTCCCACTTGGTAGATGTCATACTTGAAGCCCAGGACCTTTGCCAGGGCGTCCAGGACATCAATGGAGAAGCCCTTGTATCTCTTGGGTTGGCCCAGAATATTCTCTCCCACCATCACAAAAGGCTCTTCCTGTTTGAAGGAAAAGTGTGCCTTTTGTAGAAGACATTACTGACCAGGATAATGCTGAGGAATGTGAGTGTGTGAGGATTTTTCTCTAAGCCTGCGATTTATCCTCAAACTTTGGAAAAGAGTAGAGCATGTGCACTTCATCACAGGCACGTCATTTATCACGATGCACCATAATCTCCTCGGGGCCAGTTTGGCGACCGAAGCGAGGACACATTCAGTCATCTTAAGAACTTTAGGGTGACACCTTTATGAACAGCTTCTGAGGTGATCTAAGTTAAACTTCATCTTAATAAAAATAGTTTCCTCGGCAACCGTTGACCTGTAACACATGGCGCCATGGCAATTGCTATGGTTCATCAGCGTGGAAATTGCCATTTTAAATACATTGCACCCAGCCATGGTTCTTCTTTATGGTTTAAAATATCAGGGCAGAATTAAAAGGGTGAAGGAGGAGTAAAGAGAGCTGAGGAAGACAGAGGAGAGAGACATAGAAAGAGAGGGGGGGTGTTAAAGTGGGCAGGGGCAAATGACTTGATTAAGTGACACTGCCAGGGGAGAACCGAGCAGAACGTATGTGAATAAATACGGTGCAGGTAAATCATGTGTGAAGCGGAGGATAAACGAAGAGAGAGCGAGGGAAGTGACTGCCTCTGCTAGAATTGGTAGAGATAGTTCAAGAAAAACTGCTGCACTATGGGATTGATTTTAACGGCCTTCTGTTCCTCTAGATTCGCAGGACAAGCTGGAAAAGGTGACCTAAAACTCCCTCTTCTAAGTGAGAAAAACTGTGTAAAGTATATATTAGATGTCTAGTTCTGCAATTTCCTGTGTTGTCCTTATTGGTCCTCCACCTTACTTTGATAACAACTTGTAAAATCCGGTAGAACTAAGCACATTTTTTTATCACAGTAAATTATCAAATAGAAAAACCTGTTTCCAACTCAACTGAGGTAAGAAAGGGGGAGTTCTTTAAGACTATCATAAGATAATTATTTACCGCCATGTTTTGCAAGAATCTCTGCTCTGCTTGCTGCTTTATATTTTTATTCACTCATTATTTATTGTCAACAATCTGCAGGGAATTGTAAGTGTCATTAACAGTGGCTAAAAGTCAATCATAAAAAAGGCAAAGTACTTTATTATTAACCGTAATTACTTCATCAGTCATTAAAGTACAATTGACAGTATCTTGTTTCTTTGAGTGTGTAGTTCACTGAGAAGCTATTGCTTAATCTGTGGGTGTAAAGAACCACCTAATAGATGTTTGTACTGGGGTGTTTGTTTTTCTTGCTCAGATATTTGCCTACTCAGGTCAAGTGTTAAAAGACTCAGTATACTCCCACAACTTACCAGTAATGTTACAATCTTCAGCGTCACTCCTTGCATGCCGCTCTCGATGCGATTTTCCTTTAGGCTACCATTCATACCACGAGTGTTGTCCCAAGACGCCAGCTAATAGGGAGGAAAAAAAAGTCAGATAGATGAGAAAAAATTGATAAAAACGGGGGGGGGTTCACAAAAAGGTGACAAACACCTTATTATTAAACATTGAATTGCAGTAAAACAGTAAGAGAAATATAAGTAAGGTATCATTGTGCTGTAAACTCATGGTTTGTGCTGGGTGTATGAGGGTTAAATGAATGGGGTTCAGTTTATGTGAGTGTGACTTTAAATCTGGGTGGAGATTCGCGGGGTTTATTGATGTGTTAGAAATAGAGGGGAACATAAATTAACGTCATTGAGATTGAGGAATCAGGAGAAGCCACTAGTAAGTGTGATTATTGTACTGAATGTGATTTAATGTGTATGGGATATGTGTGATCCTAATGGGTGTATTGTTCTTGTCCTTTTTCTTCTAAGGTTAACAACCTATTTAGATTTGATTAAATCATCAAAACTAGGAGTTGTTTCCGTCCATCTTGATTCCACCGATACTGTCGGTAAAATCATCATGTCCTGCATTTTCTGTGACAGTCTTTGCTGAGCCACAAATGTTTTTGTTAACATCTGAGCTAGTTACCAAGACAACAAGCACTGGCTACTGGCCATTAGTATGCTATTAGGACCCTCTTTTCAAGCTCCTCCACTGAGTGCTGCGATGTATTGTCCCTCTTTGTAGCTAATGATAGTATGATTAACCAGTAATCATATAGATGGAGGTGGTGATGATGAGTGGAAGGAGCAAAAATACAATAATGATGATGATGACTTTAAATAGGTCATACTTATAATACCAATTCAGACTAAAAAACAAATGAAAAAAGTAACACAGTGGTTTGAGTATTCTTTCTTGAACCAGTCCCTTCTTTTAAAACTCTCTTTCCGCACTGTCAAGGTTCTGAGCTATGTCTGAAGACGTGAAGCCAATGTTTGTTAAATTCTTAATCAGTGCTGCAAGCAGGACAAGGATTCTCAAGGATTCGACAAATCATTTGGAGTGGTCAATGAGATTTGAGCTGACAGGACAAGAATGGTGGCTCCGGGCCAAACTACAGACACTCTGGCCCCCACAGCCCTCCCTCAGCCCCCCCCCCCCACACAGCCGCCTGCAGCACACATGCCTCTTCTACAGGAGCCCCGTATAAAGAGGATGTACCCACATATCTACTCCATAACAACAGATACTTAATGAAATATATAAATGCAAATAGCTTTTTAAAATTGAAATAACTCAATTTGAAGCGGGAAATGTATGTTTTGTTTGTATTGAGATTAGAATTCTGGATCATTGTGGTCTTCTGAATAAATGGATGTTTTGCAATTACTTGTTGTGACCCGTTACCTGTCATTTCTATTCAGTTAACTAAATATAGCATCATATATTTCAATATAACCATTAAGAAAGTATGCAGCTGTATAACGATGCAATGATTAATGTATTATTCCTGCCAAACTATCAAAGCTTGCAAATAAGTGATTTCTGCACATGTGTCTCATGTTGACACAAATACATCCAGCTCAATCTGAATAGGCAGTTTAGTCACTTCCTCAGAGAGGGAAGGCTTATACAAAATGCTTAAAGACCGCTGGCTCCACTAGAACATTTGACATTCTATTTAATATTAAGTAGAAAAGGGTACCAGAGATCAAAACTGGGAGCAGCAGTCGAGATAATATAACGTTTTACGATCCCATCACAAGTCCAGCACTTAACTTTGAACTCTCGCTTCTTGAAATGTTAAGGTTACTTTGCTCTCTTGCCTGATTTGGCCTAGGCAGTTTGGTTTGAGCCTGAAGGGGAAATATCAGAGCCAAACAACTGAGCAGATTGTCTTTTTGTATTTTAAAAGAAGATTTTGTATTCTAGGGATGTTCCATTTGGCTAAGGGGATATTGATGAGAAAACAAAGTGAACAAACATGAATCTCTGTCACCATTTGCAAAGGCAAACAATTATACAATCAAAAGGAAACAACAATGACTATAGACACACATGAGATCCGACAACACATGATTTCAACTGTGAAGGAAATAGAATCATAAGAGGGAAACACTTCACTATTATTTATCTCTTTTGTTTTTCATACACCATCTGCAGAGCATGTGGTCCTCCACACACTCAGTCTCAAGAGTTATTCTGCTATGTATAACCACACTGCAAACTGCTACTGTATCATATTTATAAACTTGCAGCTTGTATTCTATACATTTTCCTGAATAACGATGTCACTCAAGAAATGCATTTTCAAAGGGTGTCTATCTAAGCACTGTGCATGTCAACGATATGAAGATCAGTTAGTCGTGGAGCTGTTCATTGTAAACATAATATAAGGTTAGGCCCTATGTATTCACATCCCTTTGTTTACCTAAAAGCTGCCCTTCAATTTGCACGGAAAACTATGTTGATATTCGTTTTAGTTGTAATAGACTGTCTACTTGTTCATCTGTGTATGCGGATATATGAGACTGTGTAAAGCCACAGCGGTTTGCGTGTGCGCGCGTGGGACAAAATGTCAGTCTCCAGGGGGGGGGGGGGGGGACTATTTTCTCCATGAGCAACTTCGTCCTCAGTGAAAAAACAATCTCCGCTCTGTAAACTGAAGAACACTAAAGAGGAACACTTCTACTTCACAGAGCCTTGCACAGCAGCATGCTACTTGGAAGGTCACAAACAAAACATACAGCCGAGGCAAAGCGTGTGCATATGAACGAGTAACACCTCACTGGACACACTGTGATCTTTACCAGACTTTCAAGGACATGACTCTAAAACAAGTTTCAAACTTCTACTGAGAACGGATGTATTTTATAAAAATATATACTAAAAGGTAAAGAAAGACTCCACATTTCTTTAAAAAATGCTTTGAGCTTTTTCCCTGGTTCTTTCTTTTTGAAGTCTCAGCCTCGTGAGGATTTAGGTTTAAGATAATCTTTGTATGAATATGTATAGTATCCAAGAGCGTACCCAATGTAAGTAAGACCAACACATTCAGTTGTTTCCTCCTGTCTCATATATGCGTTTTTGTATCCTACAGCACAATAGAGAATATCACACTAATGACATTTTGTAATATTTCCAGTTTGAAAGTTGCAAAAATATCAGGACTGCCATTAAGTTAATGGTGACAATTCTCAATGCCATATTATGATCATCTGTAATGGAGCTGAGCAAATGCCAATGACCACTTAGAAATGACAAAGGGAGTCAAATGGCCCAGGATTCCTAGTGCCACATAGTATCTCCCATCATGCGAGTTTCTCATTGACTCCTTTGTCTGACACGTCAGCTGGATTGAAAAGACTGTGCAACCTTATACTGTATGTGTGAGTGTGTTTTGAACAAGTGTGTATATCAAAATGTAAACGCCTGCCTTATTTACCACCTATTAATACATGCTTCATCAAATTCATCTTTATTTCTTCTCCTTCTATCTATCTATCTATCTATCTATCTATCTATCTATCTATCTATCTATCTATCTATCTATCTAGTTGTCTGTCTTTCAGTCTGTTATGAAACATGAGTCAGGATTCACTTGTTTGTTTGTTTGTTTATTTATTTAAAAGACAGTGCACATTAATCCACATTGCTGTAAATGAGCCAGTATTAGCCAGCAGGCTAATGTTTAACTGTTGTCCTTGGCAAGATGTTAAATGACCACAACAAGACTTCACATCACTGTCGCGAGCTTAAAAAGAGCGTTGAACTGAAGTGATCATACACACTTCATCATAAATAAGTGAATTATTGATTTTGCTTCCTACTCATCGGATCCACCTTTACACTCCAAATGTATTTTACGTCACCTCATAAAGTCAGAGCATCAAAGTGCAAGTACTGTAGGTGAAGTGCATTTTAGGTGAACTTGATGATGATAGGCTGGGTAACATTTGTTGAGCTGTTTTCATGATGGATTGGATCACATGAGAGAGAATTCATCAAGAGGTGGAAAAATACTGTGCACTTTTCATCCTATTACTTGAGAATCACAAGAGGATGAATTTTTTGAAGGAACAACCATAAGTGGCTTCTGCCACTTAAATGCTTTCCTTTGAATGCGACTGGGAGAAAAGGCAATTCAAACATAATTACAGTTCAACATAATGCAGTTTTACCAGGTTGCAAAATGGTGCTGTCTTTCACTTGTTGTTCATGGTCGAATGCACTTATGTAAGTCGCTTTGGATAAAAGCGTCAGCTAAATGAAATGTAATGTAATTGTCTGCAGTGAAAAAAATTGAACAGACATATACTGTTTTCTACACGGCTAAATTGGAAATGGATATATGGCATGTAAAATACTAGCTGTTGCCTCACAGCACTTTTCTTTATCTTCCCGCAGGTGAAAAATCTAAGCAGGCAGGGCAGGTTTAAAAAAACTGTGGGAGCCAGAAAGTTAGTTTTAAAAAAGCTGGCAATCTTAGTGCTGACAAATTAATCATGGATCAACTGCCCTATTAACCCCCTCCAGATCTATTGTTGGCATGAGAGAAGTGCCCTTTGGAGACTATTTAATGCCATTTCAGCTTCATGAGCCAGTGGAATAGGGCTGAGCGATAGGACGAGTACATCAGCTATGAACAACTGCAGCTCGGTTGACACAACATTCAATTGGGCACATGGAGCTAAAACTGTATGACCTTCAACTATCACTGGTTGAAGGGCTGATTATTGGCCGTTAAGAAAAATGTGTCATATCATCCAAAGTGGCCAATTGCAACCGAGTGTGACTGTAAGGTCTCCTCTGGCATCACAGGTCTAAATGTGAGAAGGCTCTGGTCCATTTGTCGTTGCACAATTCAGTTTTAGGGGTGTGGACCTGGGATATTTTAGGGTAAGAATCCACTCCAGCTAGCTTTTATTGGGGGGGGGGGGGGGCTGGTGTAGGAACCCACAACTGAATGTATACTTGCACAGATTCTCATGAGTTATTCTTTAAATCTGGCAAGGATCTGGCCACCAGATGTACCATATTTATGCTGCAGATGATAAAGCCGTTTAAGCTGATTCAGATAAAATATGCATGTAAAGAGCAGCACGAACTGCGGACTCCTTTAAATATAAAACATTAAAGTGACAATGGCATCATTGCTAACCTAATAATATATTTTTACTTTTAACCCTAAGGGTGTATTTCACTTTTTCTATTTTGAAGGTTAATGGCCCAGTCGCATGTCTCAGACAGCCAGGCTATATATTATTTCCAGCACAGGTAAGGCTATTTAGAAATGCTGTCATATAACATGTGAGGTAATATACCCTCTAAAATGAAAAATGTATTTTTCATGCGGCCACAAAATGGAATGATGGACATTTGGAGCTTCCCTGTTCAAACACTGTGCACAACATCAGGCAGACAAACATCATTAGGATGATACTTTTTTGCTCAAGAATAGTGTAAATACAACCAAAAATGTGACTTTAAATATGACTATGGTGCCAGCCCTACTACAGTATGTGGACACATTTCAGAGATAACTACTGCATGATGCATGCACGATGCCAGGTTAGGAAGAACAATTACATTCAAATGAATTACTTTTCTCTATGAAGAGCTTTGTGTTAGCTGGAAGTCATTAGCAATATCTGCTTAGAGATGAGCTGACACATCAATAAGAGCAAACTGGGAAACCAAAACAACAACAACAGCATCGATCACTCTGCTGCAGCCCTGGATGGTGGAGAAAACTCACAGTAGCCATCCAGGAAATAGTATTTCAGTCTTCATTACAGTGTCTAACCAGAAAGACGCCTCATCTAAGAGCCATCAGGCTGGGGAGAAAATGGACTGAATGCAGATAAACGATGATGGAGAGGGAGGGAACCAGGGATACTAAATGGAGAGAAAGGGTTAGGAAAGAAGAGAAGTGGGGAGAGGATGGGACATGAGATGAGAGGAAAAGATAAAAGAGGGGAGAGAGGAACAAAATGAGGATGGCTCCGAGGGGTGAACGTGGTTCGGGGGGGATGAAGGACGACATGCAATCACTGTTACCCTTCACTCGAGAAAACACAGACCTGACAACATGACATTTTATATTAGTACATTGCAGAGGACCATGTCATGGTGTGGCTGAATGTATATACACTTCCTATTATAGAGGAACAGGGAGGACAGATACATGAATTTGAGTCTTTTTTCTCACCGTAATGGTTCTGCCAAGTAGTGGGCAGACACACGGATAGACATGCCAGGTAATGAACAACAGCACTGAATGCATTTGGCATCCGAATTATCTGGCCTTGCTGTCCCCTTCTGCCTCTAATGCTTTTGAGAAAAAAGCTCCGCATGTTAGTTTGTTCCCTGGCCTCTGCTTTCTGTTTGCCTGGCTGCATGCTCTTAGTATCTGAGATCCAAAACAGTGTGTACAATACATGTTTGTGTGTTAACATGCTGTAAGGCTCAATTGCATGTATGTATCTGTTTCTTCCTGTGTGTGTGTGTAAACACATGGCACTGTGAGTAGTGCGTCGCTTCCTAGTTAATGCTAATGGCCACATTATGATGAATTGGCTTCATGATTTCAGTTAGGCTGAGTGGTGATTAAATCTTCATTACCGTTTCTGGTCAGTCCTGCTCTACATAGATTGCCGAGAAACTCCATTTCTCTTCATTCAGCAAGAAGTCCCTGACTGAATCAGGACATCCACAGCGACAAACAAATTACAGCTATGTGAAGAGCGCATAAATAATGCTCTCACTGTCTCACTTCAGCTCTGCAACACTCATAGATCAGACACCTCTCTCAGTTAAGACTCCATGGGTCGGTTCATAAGGCCTGCTCAATATTTAAAAAATGTCTTTACTCAACAAAAACAGATCAAACATTCTCTGATAATCAAAGCCGAAGTTCCACGTTTTGTTTTTGATAAAAAACGAACACACCAAGTGTGGAAGTACAGTTAAGTCTCAGGTCGTAATGATACACTTAATGCAGGATGGTTGGTGTGATGAAAAACAAGATTAAAGCAGACTGGTCTGGTTAATTTAAGTGCTCCAGTAGAGGGCACCCTGATACCTGACACCTCACTGTCAAATGATAATCCCTGACACCGTAGTTCTCAGGGATCAGAGAACCGCTGATTCCAATCCTACCAGTACGTTTATTTTTGCATTCACCTGACACCCCAGAAAGTACCAAAATACCAGTAGAGCTCTGTATCCTGAGGATTACGATTCAGAAACAGTGGTCTATAAATAAAACGCAAATGCACAAACAAAGAGTTAAAATCCTTTCTCCAGTTATTGTTCCAATCAGGCAATACAATGGACTCAAGATTCCTCCTGCAGGTCTTTTTACCTTCAGCCTCACTTGGCATGTAGTGTGAGTTTCAGATAGGAACTAAAACCAGCATGACAGCAGTTCTTAAGGACAGGAATTGAGTACCTACACTTTGCAAGGGGCCTCTGAGAAAAAAATGACAAATAGTTTTATTTCCCTCTTATTTCTCTCCTTAAACAGTAAGTGGTCACATTGAGACAATGTCTTAGAAAAGCTTTTTCCATCAGTAGTTTCACAGTACCTGCTGTTCCTGCAACACCTACATAATGGACAGTTATGTAAGTCTGTGCAAAATCGCATCTACCAACAAAAAGCTTCTGAGTAAAGTTCTGTACAGAGGTCCAATCCAATGGTGCATACAGTATATAAGTGTGAGAGGGCACAGTCGCTTAGCTTTTCGAAATGAGAAAGGTGGGGCACCCTGCTGCGGAATACATTACGCTAACAAATAGAGCAGCTACATGGTTCTTTCTGACACACTGAAAGAAAACAATGGACCACTGTTACTGAACATCTGAGTTAGTTACTAAGAGCGAAAAACCATTGGCATATCATTCATCATTTTGATGAACTGATCTACCCATATTGTATGAAAAACAAATCTAAATGTAAATAGTCAGTGTCCCCTGAATTTTCCTTTACAAGTAAACAAAACATATATATATATATATATACAATTCTGGACTCACCCGTTTTACATCTTTCCCAAATGTCTCACTGTAGCTGGTTCCAAGAATCTCAAACTGCACATGGGGATTAGAGCCTTCAGTTCGGAAGTCCATCATTCCTGTCAGGCCACTGATCCGTCCCTGTAGCAACAGCGAGCAGAAAATAGTTACTACGTGTAGATGTCACAACACAGGAGCAGTAGCAGTGATAATGTTCTTGTCTTTTTTACCCTTACTGTTCAAAAGGTTTGGGCAAATAAAAATAGCCTGCAAGCATTAATCAGTACATTAATTAACCCCTTTGTACTTATCAGCTCAGTCTAGTTAAATTAACAGCATAGACTGACATTAAGGGGAAGATAAACATCAATTATACCACATGATATATGCAAATTCTCATTTTTTGGCTGAGACAGGAACAAATCAATAAAATAGATTAGTTTAACACGCCAATACACAAGAGCACTCTTTCTCTGTTTCTTTATGCTCTGCATGGCCATCTCACTATATGTCACACTTGAGATTAAAGCAGCGTGAGTCACTGTAAGAATATGAAAATCCATAATCTGATTAAAGTGGATGAAATGTAGACACTTTATTCAATTGGACCTTATTTCAATGATAGGGTTACACAAGCCTTTCGATTAGAAAAGTCTAGAATTAGCCACAAATCTGTCTTTAGGCCAATCCCGGTGATCACATTAAACCAACAGCTTCCTCAGGGTATTTTAAGGACTTCAAAGGATTTTCTAAATGACTGTTTGACTTTAAATACCTTTATACTTGCTTCTGATACTTCCCTGAATGGGTATTTCTTTCTAGATTTGATTAATTTAAGCAAAAAGGACATGTTATTTTCAAAAACCTTCTTGATGGTGTCCAACATAGACCACCCTCCATTCCATGGCTTGGTGGACTTCCTCATGCAGTTAAGGCTGGCCATACTGTGCCACTTCCTGTCCTCCAGTTTTCTGTAGAAGGCGTTGGCTAGCATCAAAACACTGTCATACAGGTAGAGATTGGACACCTGTCAGAGGACAAAACAAGTCATTTAAAAAATGCATTATTGGAGTGCGTTTGTGTTGTGCAACTAACAACAGAATAAAAACTGTGGATACAACGAACTACACACATATTGTTTTTTTGGGCTGCAAGAAATATTCCACAGTTGGACCCTTGTGAATGAGGCAGTGACACAAAAGCACCTTTCTGTCAGCCTGTTCCTGTGAGGTTTGAATGTGAAATAAAAACCTTCTCAGAGGGGAATAAAAACGTGTCTCATTCCTTGGCGACAGAATGGATGGCATTGGGAGAAACGGTGAACAGTTTCTATTGTATCCGTCAATGTCATGGCTGTCATTGGGGGAAGACCCAGTTTCTTTCTTCATTACAACAATATTGAAGGATGGCAAAGCAGCAACCTCACTCTGAATGTCCACATGTTTACACTTGCAGGAAACTTTCTGTTGAGGCACTTGGTTTGATTTGCTGAACGATCATGGGATTGCACTCCCTGACAATCTGGAGAGTGGCAAAACAAAAATTATTTCTAGGTCATTCATCCTTCCCGAATGAATTTCAGAGCTGCCATCAGTCCAGCTGTCTATCTCTGACTGCAGTGCACCCTGTCAGGAAACATGTCTATCTCTCCTGTGTTGGCCTGACAGTGGATTTGATAGGTCCTCTGAGTCAAGTCAAGTCAAATTCTCCCACAGCGGAAGATCCATGGGCGCAAGACTGGCTGCCACTCCAGGCAGTCAGTTAATGAATCCTTCAGACTTCCGTCCACGTGTCTTAGTGGTAAGAAATCACACTTGCCTCAAGGTCACTCAGTCAGACGCTAAGTCTAGATGTAATGCAAGGTTACACTTCATGTGAAAGGGGTTATCACAGTGCAATCTCCACGGTGTTAAACTATTCTGATGAATGCTTAAACTGCCATTACCCGATATTAAACCCTCTTTCATGTGAATTATTTAGAACTGTGGGAGCACACACCACATGCTTTACCATCTGTACATAGTATGAATAGAAATGAAAAGGACATTGTGATAGAGCTACGGGAAACACATATACCCTTACTTATACTGTACTGACTGGGGGGAAAAAGTGGCCCGGGGATTAATTGACAGACAGGCCCACTTAATGAGCGGCATGTATCGGCCGGCCGGTGACGAAAGTATGTTACTTGACAAAAAACCCTATGCATTTTATGTTATTTTGGACCATTATTCATAGTAATCACATTACCTGAGCCCTTGAGTTGCCTAGAGCAAAATAGCAACAGCATATATTTATTGATTTGAATGTTAACAGATCATGGATGCAATAACATTTTGACCCAATTTGCCTGACTTGACGCATGGAATAAAACACGGGCGTAGGAAGCATCCTCAATGTGGGTGAGACAATTTAACAGGGGGTGTGGGCAGGTGGTGGACCTCACCTCCTCTAGGGGGGTCCGGGGGCATGCTCCCCTGGGAAGATTTGTTTTAAATGTTGAAGTTAAATGCATCAATCTGGTGCACTTTGAGAGCAAAATTAGGGACTAAATCTATTGATACATCTCTCAACACCCATATGAAACAGAACTGTAAACAGATTTACTTTTTCTTTCAACATTTATTTGAACAGCAAGTGGAGGCAAAGTGACTGCACCCAAAACAATAAACCTGCTAGCTAACTAGCCTAAACTCAGTAACAGAATGTGGGCAACACGTTCTTCTCCACAGCTGCGCAACCTCTGAGTCAGACGTCACTTCCCCCTTTTCTATCCTACGGGTACAGCCACTCCCCCTGAACCCCGTTTCCTATGCAAGCCCCTCCCTCTGAACCCAGGGCTCGCTACAATACTGTATACTGTATACACAAACTATACAAAAATGCCTTTACGCTTTGGAGCTTGTTTATCCATCTGTAAGCAACTTCCAGCTAGGTCTCTCAGTCACTCACTCCTGATCGTTCACTGCGCAGTGACAGCTGCTACGGGCCTGATGTGTGAAAGTGAAACTTTCTGATAGATAGAACATAGGTAGCCTATCAAAACGGCCCAGCCCAGCCCAGTGGGGTGTGGACCACACCCCTCCAGGGAGTGGCCGGAACACTTACAAATGTGGGCCGGTAGGATTTAGGTAAGTGGGCCGGTAGGATTTAGGTAAGCAAAAAAAAAGAAAAGGCCAGTCCGCCCCTGGGTTTCAACACAAGACAAGTCTTAGAGGTGTAAAGAGGCGCTCTTACCTTACTATATATATACTATGTGTCACGGTAAGCAAGGTTACTCCGAAGACTTAAAGTAGGACTGACATTGTATTAAACAGCTAACAAAGCTGATATTTTGCTGAAGGGTATCTTCCTCTATTGACTCGCATTGTCATACATAATTTACCGTAGGTTGGGTTACTGGTTGACACATCCTTAATACAAATGACAGATAGCGTAATCCCTTTGAGATTATAGAGTACTCCCCACCGTGGAAGCCTTTGATAAGCTTGTGATAATAGTTTATCAACACATATTATATATTTTTAAGATTTGCCATTTGAATATTTTCAGTTTTAAGTACATTTGCAAGTTAATGAAAAACAAGCTCTTATTCACTTTAAAACTATATTTGATTCTGTTCTGCCATTATTCCCCAGTCGGAGTGAGCTTCCAGTCATTTATATTCATGGGCATTCATGTCCCTCATAATAGCCTTATCTAGGAAGTTTAATCTATATTCAGTCGCATACATAATCAGTTAATATTTGCATTCATGAGGCACTTGGCAGATGCCTGCCTGTATACTTTCCTACACCATGAGTGCATTCTGTACAGTCTCTACTGAAACTGTGAAAGATGCGTGATCAAACAGGAATCATGCTCATAACCCTTTTACAGCACATGGGCTGCACGCTGAGCAAAAGAAAGAGACCAGATTGTGCTTGTTTTATAGCCCTGCTTCTCCGACTGATAACAAGTGTCCCTCCTGTTGGCTGCTAGTAAAAGTGGATGAAACAGGCTGGTTGTTGCTAAGCACAGTGTTGCTGTTCGCTAAGTACTAGCAGCAAAAGGGATGCATTAGCAATAAAATCAAAACCTTGTAACTGGTCAAATAACAAATAATGCCTCATCCATCATATTGCTTTCATGCTCTTTCGACCATACTGAGTATTTACATGGATAATGTGGAGTGGTTTGAGAATTTCCTTTGCTCTTCATTTCTAGTGTTCCCCCTCTGGTTGGATGATATCAACAAAATATAAAAAATCTATGTTTTGGGATGGGAACCTTTTTGTAGCATACTTTGCAAACATTTCACCACAACAGATGTATTTTCGGTTTCTCGTTATTCTGTGTGGGCTGAGCACTTGTATTTGCACGACACGTTAAATCACTCACAAACCTTTGTCAAGAGGTTGTTTTTGATCCTGTTTGTGTCTGCTTGTTATGTGACGGTATATCTAAAAAATGTGTTTACAGTTTCAGTGTTATTTGGTAGAAGGTTAAACCCAAATTCAAATTGTTGTTGTCTATTCATGTTGAAAGCATTATGAGAGGGTTTTTTCTACATTTCAGCAGTATTTGTTTTCTGTTGTCACTGCAGTTATTTTAACAAAAGAACGTTGCTACCATTATATCCATCTATTGCCCATTACCATTTATATATGAATGCATATCCTTCTGCAGTCCAGTCAAGTCATTATTAAAATGTTCTGTTGAAAAACGTGTGTACTGTAGATATGGGGGAACTTCGTAGTGTGACACTAAGTGATGAGCTTCAGCAGTACATCTTTAAATTGTTTTTTACCTCTAGGGATTGCAGGTAGCCTTCCTGCGGGTCACAGAGCAGGGAGGAGATGCGATGGTTGTTCCTCATACAGCGAACGTTGGTGTCTTTCCACAATGGGAAGACCTGACGAATGATGGTCATCCGCCCCAGAGAGCTGTGCACCAGCTCCATGATGTCTGCATCACTCACCTCCTGAATATGGAAACAACAGGAGTTAGGTTCAACAAATATACCTATAAATATTCAGTGTATGTTCAAAAGAACCTCAGAGGGGGTTTGCAATGGCTGTGTCTGGTTCTTAAGCAATTCAACAAGATTACACATTGATGCTACAGAGCAGTTAAGATATACACATATTAGGTATAGTATAGATTGTTCTAAAAAGTATAATGGAAACAACTGAGTAGGGTTTAACATATAAACGTGTGCTTTGTTGCTGTTTAAGGACATAAACCTGGATGATCAATCTTTATTCACACAAAATGTCTGTCCAAGGAATTGGTTTATTCAATAACTTCAACCATTTGAGTCGTTTGTTGCCGAAATTGGATATATGGTTGCCATTTAATCCCAACACATTGCAGTTACACATCATCTTAATGTTGAAATAATAACACATCTATTACAGTAACCAAACAATGTGTTATCTGATCATTTACATGAAGTATTCTAAATGTTATCTTTTGAAGGCGTCCACCCTCATTTCCAGCTTTACTAAACACCAGCTGTGCAGCTGTGGTCTTGTTCTTCACAGATCACTCAAAAATAATCCAGCATACTCATCTGTTCTCCCTTTCACTTTTCGGTTTCTGAACCTTTGTGCTGATTCCTACCAGAGATCTGTTGGTCCTTCAGTGTTGGAGTCTTAGATTGTAAATCCCTCAAGTGACACCGACATCTGCTGTTCATCTTCTCTACTGACCGCCAATCTGTCCTTATCCTGCTTAGACAGCTGAATCCACTCTCACATACTTCAGAAGAGACTTGGGGATCGTGAAGCATCAGAATGTCGGTAATATTTTTTTTTCTTTAATACATCGTTTTATTCCAGCCTGGGAGCCATTAATTTGGAACCCTTAGACTTTAGTCCTGAGGACACAGGCGGAATGTATTGATCTATTTTCACGTTTTATTTTAAGATAATTCAGCATCTAGGAAACGCAATTATTTTCGATTTAACATAAGACTGACAAATCAATGAACATTTATTGTATATCCTTCACAATAATAGTGCAGGTGACCCTTGGCCCTCTCCTGTGAGCGGGTGCATGTGTGGAGGGTCCGATCAATATTCATGAAACATTGAAATGCCTGGTGGTCTCCGGAGCAGGACAGTGTTCAATGCAGAGGCAGACAGTGAGTCTCCTGGGAAATGTTTGGTGCATATACTATCTGACAATAAAGCTGTAAGGTCACTGGCGGGTCAGAACTTAAGCAGCTCTGGGTTGATATTATCTTTAACCACACATGCCTGAACCCATGCTTCCTATCTATTTTCCTAATCAGTAGTTTTGATCTCTCCCTTTTGCATCGACCTCTCTGATGTATCTGCTGGTCTCTGTGCGCCCTCACAGTTAATTTCCCCTGTCTTATTTCTGGGTCCTTCTGTGCAGTCGATCTTGCTTTTTTCTCTGTATCTGTCTGAAACAGTTTAATCTGCTTTTAAATTCATTATATTTAATACCTTAAAGGTGGGGAAGGTAATTCTGGAGAAACCAGCTCGAGTGCGCTAGAATTTGAAAATACACAGTCGGAAAAAATCTGCCACTTCCTTACAGAGCTCCAACACACACGAACGTGCAACTGACCAATGAGGGCACGAGATAAGTTTGTGCACAGATGGAAGGCTGACAGGCAGGTAGGCCATCCAGTTATTTTAGCCGGGCCGGCTAAAATGATTGGTTGTGCTTTTTACAGTACTACGGCTTCCACAGATGACATTTTTAATGGATTTTTTGTCAAAGCACTTCATATATTCATTGCTACCGGGATGTTAAGAGCATTCCATGGAATATAACAAATAGTGTATCTCGAGCTGGTTTCTCAAAATTACCTAACCCACCTTTAATGTAGCTCAAACTGTCTTGATCCAAGTCTTTTTTTTTTCAGAGCCATGATTCCCAGATCTTGAATCTGTGTTCTGCATAAATAAAACACTCCTCAGTTGATTCTAGTTCATTTAGTTTTGTCCTCTGACTCTTTTTCTGACTCAGTCAGGTGAAAAATTATGAATATTCATGAGTTGCCTGTGACACATTAATCAGATGAATTACGCTGCATGGTTCAGAGAGAACAAACCCTCACGTCCAAGTTAATAACTTCCAGTGCCACCCAGTCCAAGTGTTCTGTCACCATCGTGGCCGATATCTGTGTCAGAACGTGACCCAACAATGTACCTGACCAGGCGGATAAGGATGATGTGCTTTTTTAAATCAGTTTGAGTAAAAAAAATCCAGACGATTTCACCTACATTTCACCTGTACTACAGTATATGCAAACAAAATGCAATATGTACATTTTTACAGACACAAAAGAGTGTTAAATCAATGACTCATTACAATGGATTCAGCATTACAGAAGCATTATGTAACTTAATATTGTATAAGCACAAACATAAATGTGTCTTCAGTTCAGGTGTAAAGCAGCTTGGTACTGTAGGTAACACACACACATTTCTGAAAGGGTACAAACAGCACGGCCATGTTTCAATGACAACCAACGACCAAGACATTCACAAATCAAGTTGATATGACAGATTATCCTCTTTGTGCTGCTTAGTCAATGTCATTAATCTTTCACTCGAAATAAATAAAAAAGATTACCGGTAATGATGACAGGGATTTAATTAGAAGTTAAGGTGCTTTTAGAAGCTGCAGGCAACTACATTGAGGAGTAATGGGAGTCAGGGAAGAAGAGCAAAGCACAGTGCGTATGACATTAATTTGAGCTGTACTTGGCTATACAAAGTATTTTTGTATTTATGGGCTTTAGTGTATTGTTGAGAAAAAACTAATTAGTTAGGCATAAAATAACAAAATGATTACGTTATTATCCAGCTGATAAAAAATAAAACATTAATGAATTAACACAAGGCACAAGCCTCCAGTGAGTTGTGATACTCTGACCTAAATTATCTTAGTATACGCTGATATAAAATCATCAAACAATAGACATGATAATTGTAAATGATGCAACATTGAAGTGTTTTGCAATTAAACCGATACCATCCCATTCAGGCAGAGCTGCATTGTTAAAAATCTCTCATTATAAACTATTGTACCTGGAATCAAAAAGAATACTGCATACCACAAAGAGAGCAGAGACTGGATAATTACTTGTTTTTTGCAGCGTGAGGACAAATACAGCACTTCATTCATGTGAAAAACCATGTAGGAGGCACTGCTGTTATATTGAGTATTAAAAACATGTCGTACATCCATCACCAATTTGCAGTATTTAACAAATGTATGTTGGCTTGAATAATGACTATCATTAAATATATTTAAAACGTTTCTACTAGAGCTATTACATGTTCAACGACACTGCATACCTAAATACAATTATCCTTTAACTGTACAGCATGCATCAAGTATTTCTTTAAAAGCACGAGGATCTGCAATTAAATGTTAAGTCTACATATATAATGAATTTCGATCTATAGTACAAGGATAATAACGTTAACATTATCATTAAAGAGACCTGCATTAGCAGCGGCTCTTCAGTCACTATGATCGTTTAATCATCAAACTTGTACATTATGGAAAATGATTATTAATATAGGCTTTTATTGGACTTTATAAATGATACTGTCAAGCACTGCCATTAAAAACTGCATATTAAAGTAAGCTGATTGTGACAGGGGATGGAGTTCCTGTTTGCAATGACATGAGCGAATAAAAAGGCAACCAAAGTAGCATGTAGTTTGATGAAATTAGATGTGTTACTATGTTTCCTTAAAACATTGGCATTTAGTGAATTATATGGAAGTTCATCTGTTTAACTCCACTTCTAAATAGAGAAGAAAACATAGGATGGCTGCTGACAGGTCATTGTTGCCTCAAATGAATGGACTTCAAAATGAAACTGAAAGGAAGGGAAGACCTATTGCATTTGATTTGAGCAGGAGGAAATGGATCTCAATTTTGCATTATGTGATGGGCATCGACCTAACCATAGTTTTATCGTCGACCATCTCTGTGCAAGGCTGTTTGTTTAGAGGTTCTTAATCCAGCTTTAGTGCAACAACATGGACACTGATGTAAAACAACACTGTGACTGCTAACACTTTAGATGATATAGATTATATAACTAGTGCAGGACATCTCTAATGCAAGTTGAAATTGCATGTAAAGTATTACAATAACTAATAATTGCACTATTTTTAAAGTACAAGTGCAAGTCATCATATTATTCCCATTATTATGAGTATAGTGAGCTATCTATATTTGAATAGGTGTTTAGATTTGCATTGCTATGATGGAGCATGCATCCTAGAGCAGTAGTGGTCCTTATTCAATGAAACAAGCTGTGTGTGAATTGGATTGCCCACCTCATAACCTCAGTGACATAAAACGACTGCAACTGCTGTAACATTTAGATAAGGTGGTTAGTGCAGGGAGTAGCCTGTCTGGGGTCCTTTAGATTTATGACCATGAAGCAGGATGTCTCCTGTGGTCACCCTTTGTGGGTTAGTACATCATCTTTTGACATCTGAATTGGATTTCTGCATAGATTCTCATTTTGGTTAATGGTTCAAAAGATCCGAACAGCAAGGCCAAAGATTTTGATGAATGCATATATGCTTATACAGTACTTTGAGTAATCAATAAGCTGATTGAAAAATGAAATATTTCTTATTCTCGTAAGTAATCCACCATCATTTCCCATAGTCTGGTGTGGCAGAGATTGCGTCAGAACAAAAGGAGTTCCATCTCAGTTGCTTGATGGGCAGTTACCCAATACATCAGTCATATCGCGACTGTCCTCCTCAACTCTTTCTGTCAGAGCAGGCACAGCCACCTAATCCATCAAACATTCTGGGGTGTCAGCGTCCTGCCTTTGAAGAGAAAAAAAACAAAAACAAATTCTCCCAATCCATCTGAGTCCACTAGACAGTGTCAGAGGCAGACACCCTTCTGTGTGCCAGCAGCTGCAGCACCCTGGCAGTGGGTGGTGAGGGGGAATGTACATCCCCATGTCCTCCTGCTCACGTCAAGCCACACCATACATTTCAAAGCTTTTACTCTCTAAATATTATGTTGGTCATTCGTGTGTTGAACAAGTTTCATATCCTGCAGGCTTGTGAATTGTGTGCCATTCAAACCCACTCCTTTGGCTTTAAATTGCATTCGAGTCAAACTAAAATGTTTGCAACTGAAGTAAAAGTTGATGGTTTTTTAACTAAGAAATTGTGTTTTCATTACAAAGGCTTTAAAAACACATTTTACAAATGTTCTGGCCCTGGAATAAGACATCACTTGAGACCAGTTGTGGAATCTGATAAATACTGAAATGCATTATTGAAATACTTTTTGATTTGCCCACACTGGGGATTGAAGGTCAAGCTAATTCCTTGTATGTGTAAACCTACTTGGCAGTAAACATGATTCGGTGATGTCAGTTTACTAAACAGCAGTAGTACAGCAATGTGTGATCGACAGCAGCTTCATCTCAGATATTGAAGTTACTTTCTATGCATGTGTCATCCAGTCCGTCACACCTTATTGTTTCCTGACTAGTGAATATACTCACTTGTCACCATAATCCCTCCTCTCTATCCATTACACTCTGTGCTCTTATCACATTTCTACTTTGACAGCTACATTCATTGTGCCACATGTTGCTGCTGGTGGCAGATTAGCATAGCATTGTGGTGAGAGTTGAATACAATGTGAGCCCTCACTGACTGTGTGGGGTATGAAGGCTGGCGGGAGTCTTTGGAGAGCAGACGGTGTGAACAGGCAGCAGTGAGGTTCAAGGACACCTGGTTAAAATGACTGTCACGACTCAGTCATGACCACACAGCTTAAAAGAGCCAACTGTGCACAGGGACTCTCGACACATGGGCAAAAGGTAACATGGAAATCTGTTCTCTCCCTGCAGGGTTCTGTGATACAGCTGGACTGCGTCTGATCAGGCTAACAGGATTTCCCTTGGATGCATGAAAAACTCTCTGGAATATATTTGTTGTGTAGTAAGGAAACATAATTCACAGCTGCTCCCAAAAAACAAACATTAATAGCTGTTGCAAGTAAAAAAACAGAACAGAAAAGATTGTAAAATATAAATATCTGAAAGTGTCATTCTGACTATCACTGTGTTAGTCTTTCATCTGACGTTTTGAATTCATTTAAAAGCTTTTTGTACATTCTTTGTGTGACCAGCCATGTAAGGAGCTTCTCAGGAATCAAATCACAGGCTAATGGAAACAAGTTGGTTTCCTTTAAATCTCCTTCCCTGTGAGAGATCAGCAAGACGGGAATTAATCATTTGCTTTCACACATATGCCCAGATTCAATTTACATGGTGACTGTTGAAAGAAGTATAACAGTCTTGATGAATAAAAAACGATTCAACAAAAGAAAGGAAGTTGCTCAAGTTTTCAGGTTTCTTTTTTCCTCTTTACTCGGGGCCAACGCCAGCATGAGTAGCAATTTAATTTTCTAGTTAGCTATTTGAACAGCTATGTCTTATTTTCTCCTTTCAAGGCAATTTTCAGTGCAGTTTATCTCTGGTGATGGATTGAAAGGAAATGAAACAGAGAAAGGTCGACTATCGCCAGTAGCACTCACCTCCATCATAATGAAGTGCTTTGAGCGGTTAGTCAAAACCATCATCACCTCCTCCCTCCCTGACTCTCTGGACCCCCTGCAGTTTGCCTACAGAGCAAACAGGTCCACAGACGACGCCATAGCCCTCACCATCCACACTGCCCTCTCACACCTGGACCAGAGGAACACATATGTGAGAATTCTGTTCATTGATTACAGTTCAGCCTTCTACACCATTGTTCCCTCCAAGCTGGTCATCAAGCTCAGAGACCTCGGGCTCAACAGCGCCCTCTGTGGCTGGATCCTGAACTTCCTGACGGGCAGACCCCAGGCAGTGCGGGTGGGAAACATCACATCCTCCACCCTGATCCTCTCAACACCGGAGCCCCTCAAGGCTGCGTGCTCAGCCCTCTCCTCTACTCCGAGGCCGTTTCTCAATCGCGAGGAAACTGGCTTCCAAGCCAATATTTCAAGGATACTACGTCATCGAGTGCCGCCGAAGGACTGTTCCAATCTCCAGCATACTTGGAATTCCACCGAGGCCGCGTCCTTGGTTTGTGGGTAATTTCGAGGCTGCACATGGGTAGACTTCGCGTCCTTCAAATCCCCACAATGCTTTGCGCACGGACCAATTTCCCCAAATCTGTGGCGGAAAATGTAAGGCGGGGCCTCTCATATGACGCACACCTGCACACTTGCTAGCCTGTTCCACTCTTTGTTTCCCAAATGCCAGAAAGGACTCTTGCCTAGCTTCTGAAGGAAGTGACTCGGAAGACATGTGCTACCAAGCAAGCGTCCTCGCGATTGAGAAACGGCCCCTGTTCACTCACGACTGCGTGGCCACACACAGCTCCAACACCATTGTGAAGTTTGCTGACGACACGACCGTCATCGGCCAGATCACCGACGGCAACGAGACGGCATACAGAGAGGAGGTCGAAAATCTGACATCTTGGTGCCAGGATAACAACCTCCATCTCAACGTCAGCAAAACCAAGGAGCTGATTATGGATTACAGGAAGCAGCAGAGAGAGGGTCCCGCCCCCATCGCCATCAATGGGACTACGGTGGAGAGAGTCAGCAGCTTCAGGTTCCTCGGTGTCCACATCACTGAGGACCTGACATGGACTTTTCACACCACCAGCATCACCAAGAAAGCTCGACAGCGGCTCTTCTTCCTCCACAGGCTGAGGAGGTTCAACATGGACTCCAGGATACTCTGCAACTTCTACAGGTGCACCATAGAGAGTATCCTGACTGGCTGCATCACAGCCTGGTACGGCAGAAGGTGGTGAAAACTGCACAGAACATCACCAGGACGGAGCTACCATCCATGGAGGAACTTTACTCCCAGCTCCTCAGGAAGAAATCCCTCCGGATTATAAAAGACCCCCATCACCCCAGCCACAAACTGTCCTGTCTGCTGCCGTCTGGCAGGCGGTACCGCAACATCCGGACTAAAACCACCAGATTCAGAGACAGTTTCATTCTACATGCAATAAAACTGCTAAACACCTGAACTTTGAAACAACATCTGTTAAACACCTGAAATGTTGAAACAACATCCACAAAATTCATCTGGCTGCTACTTAGAAATTATATATCTTATATATTGCATATAGACTCCTATTGCACTATTTTTATATGTATTTAATATTTACTTGCACTGTATTGTTCTGTTTATCTGTTTTATTGTGTTGCACTGCTGGAGTGAGCCTGTGACCTAAGATTTTCATCGTCATAACTACACTGTAGCTATGTTCGTATGACAAATAAAAAACCTTGGAAAGGATCATCAAAAATGAGGGTATTTGTTTCATATTTCAAAGATATAACCAGGCAAGCTTATGTATTCCCCTTTAAATGTGTAACCACGAGAAATAACTCCACAGTAAGCCACATCACACCAACAATTAAGGGAGCGCAAGATAAATTAACATGCCATTAGTTCATATGTTCCCAGAGTCTGATGCAATTAGAGCTAATGTCTTGCTAGAAGTCTGTTCTAATTGACTGAGAGGTGAATACTGTCAAAGAAAATAATGACAGTCCCTATCTTATTATCGTGTTTGACACTCCTTTATTTTTAGGAAACGTATCAACGAAATAATATGACTCAAGGTGCCAGACATTAAAGTTTCATAGAAATTGCGGTCTCATTAGCTGTTGATTTTGAATACTTTAGTTATGTGTGTACTGAAATGCGGGGTGAAAATGATTAGGAAGTTATTCTATAAAGGCTCATTACGATCAACAATGAGGTCATTTACAGTAGGCTTCCATATACCAGAAGGTTTTCAACACATTGACACTTTTGAAAATCATTAATGAAACATACTACAACAAAATGACTAAATAAAGAATACAAATAAATGAATTACTTTTTATTTGAAGTCCAATGTGTGTTGTATTTAGTATGTGTTTCAACCTTCTGTATCAAGGGATAGAGAAGCTGCTTCTAAGAAATACAAAAGCCAATTAATGAATGTATGTTGCTTATAAGACATGGCTTTCTATATATATATATATATATATATATATATATATATACACTGCAGCATACTGTATACTCATTATTCATAATCCATGCATTACCGATCAATATGTGTCATGTTTCGGATGTTGAACATATGCTCAGATGTTTGTATAAGGAGATGACATTTAAATACGTGTGTTTGTGCGTGTTTGTTCGACAGAAAGTGTCTTATATTCCAGGTTAAATAAAGTCTGTGAAACCTTTTATCTAATGTATTTCACCCACTGCTTTTAGTATTGTGAACAATCCTGTGTCTCCGCTCTTATTTCCAAATCAAATTGAATCTATGAAAATGCAGCGCTGAGGCACTAAAGCTAAAGGCAGAGTCCACTGTTCTGTATTCACAAAGTGCACCTGGATTTTGTGCTGTTACAGCCACTTTAGAAACCCATTTCGGTCAATGTCAGACATACGCGTAAAGGGGAGGGGGCGCACTTGCCTTAACGGTATAGGAAGGGCAATTATACAATATCAAATAAAGGCCCAGTCCATCAGTCAGCCAATATAGTATAAAAGCATAAGATGTGCTGCTTATTTATATGAATGTGAACACATGCAAAAGTTTTCATGTGTTTGTGTGTGCCTTGGCAGCATGTGAGACCTTGTTGACAGAGACAAAGTGAGGTCTGTATTCACTCAGGTGCATACAAGTGTGGTTGTGTTTGGCCTCACCTCATTGGCATAGACCCAGTGACTGTCCTTGGACGCCAGGTTGGTTTCCACAGCCTGCATTGAAAAAAATAACAAGGGGAAGCGAGGGGAAAGAGAAAAGGACATTTGAGAAAACCTTGAGTGTAATTCATTGAAATCTTACAGCATGTTAATCACTCCAAGTATCTTTAGAGCTGATTCAGAGATGTCTTGAAGCTATATAAAAGCTGTAAGTTACATTTGATGGTAGAATGAACCTTGAGAAAAATTGCGCAAACTATGCACAATGCTGTAGTACATAATACTCCGTTGGCCATTTTCAGAGATTTTGAAAGTGAAAATGTGGAACCAAAATAAATTGATGCCAGTGTTGGATAAAACAAATCTGTTACCTGTCAGAATCTGGCAGTAGAGAGTCAACTGCAGAAATACTGATTACTAATTATTACTATGAGAAAAGGCTCTGTAGTGACACAGCACAGAATTGTTTAACAGTGCGACTATTACGATTCTGAAACTTCAGGAACACCGGTAAGAACAACTTCATTCTCAGACCAATGCATTTTGGCTTGAGACAGGTTATCCAAGGACAACGTCTGACATTGAAGTCGTGTGTTGCTAGAAATTTGAGCTCTTCAATTTGAATATGTCACACTGAGAAGAGAAGCTGTGCATCCCCCCGATTATATATAACAGTGTTTTGTCATTTACATGACATTTAGATATGAGTTTTCAGGAGAAATTGAACTGCAATTTGGTAACTTAAGTGCATGTAAATGAACTGGGTGACCTGAAACCTCTCAGTGCAGGTGGAAATTACCCTCCATAAACCCTCCATCTCATTATGAAGTTCCTATACCTGTCACGAGACTGCACACATTTGACATCTGTCATGCTTAACATCTTAATGCATGCCCTCTCCAGCAAATTACTAACATTAGTATCTAAATGAATCCCTTCTATGCAAAGCAATGAAGACTGATGTCTCAAATATGAAATACGGCATTTTTACTCAACAACACTACTCTCATCAATATTAGCTGGTGCAGAGCTATGCACCAAAAGCTACCAATCAATCCTGTAACCTCGGAAGAACCATGATTTGATTCGAATGCTCCTTTCTTTGCCAGATTGAGCTCGTCAAAGTGCAAGAGAACCAAACCAGTGCAACAATAATATTTACCTCAACAGTTGAAATACCACGTCTCGTTCTAAAAGAGCAACATTAACTGTTGCACAAAAAATGGTTTATTACATGGTGGGCTTTTTTTTACCAGTGAAACCACTCTTTAAGTAATATTGAGACCAAAAGGGTCCAGTTTAGCATTCAAATCAGATTGGTTTATTTATACTTCAAGAAACACGCGATATTTCAAATTAAGCTACTGTATAAAGAGACTACTCACAAGGCTGTAAAGTACAGCACTGCATATCGGCCTAATTACATTTAAATGTGATAAAGGCAGAGAACAAATGAAATATTTCAATACTATGTCACACAACAAAGCACTGGAGGGCCTGTGTATGAAATGTGTGTCTTTGTGTCAGTGTGTGCGATTGCTTGCAGGTGTGGAACAAAGCAAAATTCTGAGAAAGATGAAGCGCACAATGCTCAACGAAGAGCCTTAGGGATCACTTTAGGCATAAGGTGAACAAAAAGAAAGCAGAAGCAGAGAGACGAAAGGGAGCTCTGCGTGGGCGCGGGGAACATGTGCGAGTGTTTCTGAAGGTGAATCATGAACAGTGTTATTTTGGTAGAATCTAGATATTTTAAGTATATTTTCTTCCATGGAATCATAATTGTATTACCATGTTTGATTTGAATCATTTCAGTTAAAAATGTCGAGTTCTCAGTGCCTCGTGCAAAATAATATAATCCGTTTACAGATAGCGCAGGGCAGATTTTTCACACGGATAATTACATTAGCCCTTGAATCATCCTTGAGTAACACGATAGGACGGTTTACTTTGGCAAGAGATACATCTCGACACATCTCTTTCAGCAATTCAGCATTACCCTTTTAAATAAACAAACAAAAGATCCCAAGCAGCTTCCTGGTATTTGATTGATTAGAAAATACCCACAAAATACTTTAATTTGTGAGTGACACATTCATTTCAATATTTATGATTTCTCTCTGGACCTGAACTAAAACCTAACAGTGAGAACCATTGTCTGCCTTGAGGAACAACCTTGACATTCAGGCGAGATGACAGGTCCTTGAACTGTATTCATTGTTCCAGACTAAATCTGTCGGATGCCATAATGGTAAGAAAACAAAGCCAAGTACCATAGTATGGGTTAGTTGATGCGTACCAGCTGGGATGCAGTGTTTTGTGGAAGCCCCGGGCACAACAAACCCTCCACTTGAGAGGCTCAGCCCTAGTTCACAGCACAACTGAACACTTGAGACACTCTAGAAATAAAGCCTTAGTTAATCTAAATAATATTGTTCCCCCCCCGCATGGATGTGACAAAACCATTATTGTTATACTGAAGTGTTTGAGAGCTGCTATTGCAGACTCAAATCTGTGCTGCATTTACAGCTTAGCACCGTGATGTCACTCATTGTTAGTCACCTTTGCCATTTTCTCCAACATCAATATATGAAGGCAAAAGGTGAGGACAATTACCCTTTTTAGATTCATGGGAATTTAAATATACTGCATGCAACAGAACACTAATTTGAGTCTTAACATTCATGACTGGTTTTATTTCGTCAGTAATTGTGATTGGCCCCAGATTAATTTTCTTCATTCAAAGTGAGACACATTATTTTAATTGAAAAGTGCCTGGGTGCTGAGGTCTCAGAAAAAATCACAAACACGCCGTGCATACAGTATATTACTTCAGCAAGTTGCTAATAAGGATTCAGAACTTGCAGTTCTTAAATACAAAGGCCCCATATGTCTCCGTACAATTCTTCTCCGTACATTATGTTGACTAATAAGCCCTTTCCAAATCACATAAAGTAGTTTTTCAGCTAAACTAAGAAAGGTTTTCCCCCTTTTTCTTAAAATATAAGACACCAAAGCCTTATAAATCAATTGGAGACCTTAAATGCTATCGACATCCAGGCAGAGTAATTTTGGCTTTGTGTGTTTTCTTCTTTTCCATTCACTTCAGGAAATGATGTAACAGTGAAACTCTGGAGAGCAATGTGGTTTTGGAGACGGCAACACAGACAAGAGCCTGGAGTGACATGTGAGGAATATTCTATACTGTTGATACAGCCAAAGCCGGGCGACAGTAAGATCTCCAATCAGAGAGGCATAGTACCCCAGGCATGTTCTTATACAGTAGCAATGCAACAAAGGCGGCCACAGAATGCCAACTCCAATTTAAAACTGTGACAGCCAGAGAGGGATTGAGAGGAATTGCAAAGATGTGAAAATAGGTAGGGGGAGGTAAAGGCAATTCTAAGACGGCTGAGGATGATTTGCATGCATGTGTGGGTTAACACGCAGTATTGTAAACTCATTAAATATCATTATTTGTCCAAGTGCAAAACCGTAAAGCAAGTTTTGATTGTAAGTGTATTCGTCACACCTACAGTATATAGCTAAAAGTGTTCCCTTTAATACAACATTCCTGAATCAAGGCTACTTTCCCAAAAGTCAAATTGTTTCATTTCAGTTGACATTGTTTTAAAGAGGCACATTTGATTTGAATTGCTGAATAACTCTAAAACTTTTCTCTGAAAAATTGTTCTAACAACAACATAAACATACGGTATATGAACATTGTTTACGTCATTAACAACTTTCTAATTTGTTCACATCACAGTGTACAGATCTTGCAAGTGAAGCGAATCCCCGCCCTGCAGCTCACAGTTTAAATAATGATCTTAAATCAATGTGTCTTCAAAATGGTATAGCACCATGGGAAAAGAACAAACACCCAACCTCCTAGCTAGATACAAAACGTTGTGCATTTGCTGTTCCCTAATGATCTTGCGAATCACAATTTCTGATTTAATTGTAAAACAGGATGTTTTGATTAACTTTAAACCAACAAAGATTTGCTCATTAAAATGTACCATTAGTTTCAGTCTAGCAATCTTTACCACTCATTGTCTCTAAATGTCTTCATTTCTACCTACCTACACATATGCAGTGCGTAGTGTGAATGTGAATCTACATCGATTCAGGGCCGCTCCTCCCTACAGGCCAATCACGCAGGCTGCATGGGCCCCGGCCCAGAGGGCCTCTGCTGCTGTGGGCAGTTCTCCGCGCGCAGTTCTCCACGCGCAGTTCTCCGCGCGCAGTTCTCCGCGCGCAGTTCTCCGCGCGCAGTTCTCCGCGCACCCCCCGCTGACACGCGAGAGTGAGAGGTGACAAGGGGAGGGGGGGGGGGGGGGGGGCTCATCTCACAATGTCGCTTGGGGCTGGCTCTGGGTAGATTAATTGATATCTCTAATAACATGCTCAGACTGTCATTTACAACAATGCCTGAAACCATAACATTACATTTGCAGTCTCGATATGAGCAGTAAACAAGAGTTAAGCTTACATGTAATGCTTATAGGCCACTGGTTGCTGAAGCCAAACCGAATAATGGCAAATACTCAGTTCAGAGGTGTGCACAGACCCAGAAAATGAGGTAAACATGGCTCAGTCTGCAGTGTTTGAGAACTAAAACTACACGGGCTTGAAGGTTTTCCAGAATAACTGCCTCATTTACTATTGTTTGTGTGGTTTTCTGATGCAGCATTAAATACGATTGGGGATATAATTATTTGTTGTCACACATTTACCATTGAAACCATTCTACTGAATTATACTAGTATTGCAGTGCAGTGTATTGTATCGTTACAAAGTCATTTTTTAAAGTTTTTTGGGTTTGTGATTAGTAGTCTAAATGTTGATTTCATATCTATATATATATATATAGATATGATATATGCAAAGTAAGAGACTAACTGAATCAACTGAGGGAAAGATACAAACCCCTAACAACTATCTGTCCTTCCATCAGTCTTATATACACTAGTGAGGACACTCATGCACTGATTTTCTTGTTAGTGAAACGCTCTCATGATGCAGAGGCTAGTGTGTTTACCCCCCCCCCCCCCCCCCATCTCTCTTAGTGGGTTCAATGATAACAGACTCGCTCCTATTTGAGGCCACGCAACATACTTTTAAGGTCAGCTCTGGGTGCATAGCAACCAAAGGTTTGAAGTGGCGATATTTAAAAGAGTCTTAGTATTCGGCAAGAGGGTTGACAATGAAGGAGGAACACTTTATCTCATCTTAAATGATTTTGTTAATATGTCATTATAACTCAAGGACAAGCAGATCGTCAATGCACTGTGAAAAGCAACACAGTGTTAACCACAAGCTTATTATATACTTACATAACACCAACATAAATTTGGTCTCACTTTTTAACACAATGTAAAAATAAAACGGCAATATTAAACACTGTTCCAGAGAACAGACAATAATGAGGCCAGCACTTCAGTGGCCTTTCACGGAGTCTCAGTATTTGTTCATGATTAAGAAGAGGGTGGACAATGAAAAGATTTTAGAAGCTGTCCAACCTTTCCATGATTTTTCTGAGAGGGGATCTCACAAAGGAGCCAGGCCGGAGTAATGAGGTCTGTCATAAAAGATTCACAATAGTCCCTCTGAACCCAGCCTTGCCACTGTTGCTGTGGAAACACACCTTGAGACTCATAATCTGCTCCATCGACACAGCATTGAACAAAAAGGTGCTAACTGCACCTTTAGATAGGTACAGACATACAAATTAAATTGCCTTTTACACAAGCAATCATGTCAATAGGCCTATTCACACCATACATGTACGGGTTAGATTATTGCCTATGTTCATCACTGCCATGTGACTAATTACTAATGACTGACACTCAAAAGATACAGCAAATGATGAAACCAAAAGAAATGTAACCTGGGGTACTGATCTGCAGTCCTTAGTGATAATCCAACACCTGATTCCCAGCGCTTCTGACCTTCCACTGTCAGTATTCAAGACCAGGTGGCCCTTCCAAGAAGATGGCACACGAGTGTCACATTAAAAACAAATCACGACTCCCATCTGCCGTGGTGCTGAGGCCGCTAGTGCCTCTCTGCATGTAGTTAGCTTCCCACAGGCTTAAGCTACAGCCATGAGTAGAATAGCTAATGTCCCCACTAGAAGACTCACCAGTTGGCACATTAGCTTTGTTATATGGATTAAATTAGAGGAAATGTACCACTGTTCTAAAGCCTGCAATGCAGCATTTTCTGTATGTTTGTAAATGTAAAAAAGTAACATTTGATAAACTATGCAATGCATTAAAACATTTATGAGAAAAATAGTGGATAGATACATTTATTTAATCTGCCAAAAACGGTTCACAAAGAGCGGCTGAAGCTCAAGGAGGAGCTTAATATGACATAAGCCCTTTTTTCCCTTTTTGAACACGAACTCTTCTTCTATAATGTCTTTATTGTTGGCATTTTCAGTCAAAAATATTTGACGGCAACTCTTCAACTGTCCCTGTGAAATATTCCCTCTGTCGACTGCATCACATTTGTGAGCTGTAATGTTGTGCGGGGGATTGTCCCTGACAGGATTAAAACTAGGTGTGACATTTTATGACTACCATAAGAGGCTCCTGAGTGCCGGCATCCAGTGAGGCAGACCAACATTCAGGCCATGGGGGTCGGAACAGTTGCTATTTTTTTTTAATGTAACAAACATGACTTTAGCATTGATTTGACCCATCACAACCAAAATAGTTTGAGACAGTCTTGTAATGAGAGGGCATGTTGTATAAAACCTAGGGAAACAATTGTGTTCATTAACCTTGCATAATGAACCCAAAATAATACATTCACATAAGTTATAAACACATCAGAATGCACATTTCAAAGGGACTTTGTGTGGCTTGAAAGTAAACAACCAGGTTGATTGATTGATGAGGGTTTAATCCATACAATGGTTAAACTCTTCTGAAGACAGGAATCTGCAGCTCTGGTATGCCTTTACTGAATATTCAACTGTCTCATAATCAGATATTTAAAGCCAGGTATTTTTTATTTCACAATGAAAAAACGACATCTCTGTGAGTGCTTGACATTGTGAGCAGGCTTTGAATAAAGACAGTTAGCATTTTCATTTCATTCCTTTAACAAGACATCTAAGAACACTCTTTAAACAATACATCTTAGCAGAAGACAAATGGCTTTGCATTTCCGCAGGGTGTCCTTGGGGAAGTACTGAACATAAACTAACCCCTTGCACCGAGGGGAAATTTATGTTGTGGATCTGTGATGATATTTGCAATTGGATTTTTATTGCATAGCTGATGAATGTAATAAAGCAGGGTAATTAACAGAGAAGAAACTGATTACCTCACCTAAAGTTATTTTGTTCATCTGTGACTACAGTTACAACACAAGGACAAGCATATACTCTATACAGTCAATTTGATTTGAAAAGCAACATGCTGTAAGACATGAGAATATTTGATATTTATAAACTCTACACAAATTAAGCGTAATAAATTAACACTGATATTTAAAGCAAAGTGTTAAAAATAGATTTTACACAGAACATTAATGTTTCACAAACCAAAAAAGGGTTTCAGGCTGCATCAGGATTGTAGTTATGGAAACCTGCAGATCACCTACTCTCTCTAAGCCATTTGATGTTATCTGTACCATTTCTGTAAAATGCGTAACTCAAAATGAAGTTGACAAGCAAAAGCTATTTAAATAAAAAAACGTAACTCTTGGGATTGAATCCATGCAAAGACAATAGATAAGGAAAAGAATACTACTTAAAGGCAACTGAATAATGCATCCCCCATTACCTAACATTAGTCGAGTGATTTAAGGTGAGTGAAATACAATAATTGTTTTCCATAAAAGCACTTTGTACCATTCCAAGACCATTAGCTTCGAATAATGGATCACAGAACTTTCCTTTCGCACTGAACTTCACACCCCAAGTAACACATCTTAAGAAAGAGGTAAGTGATTTGTATTTGGAAACATCTAAATCATTTATCTCTCTTTAGCCAATGTTGCATTCAGAGCAGGACAGGTAGCATACATAAAACTTGCATAACAAGTCATCTGTCCACTCTTTATGTTGTACTTCTTGATCAAGTTTTGTGTAAAGGGTCTTGAAGTGGTTTTATTGTACAGAAAAAGCTAGTTCAGGGAGTCAACTCGAGCACCAATGATACATTAACACGTGACGCACCTCGTCCCTCCTACAACCAACCAAACACATTCTCCTAAACATGCCGCTCTATTTAAGCTGCCAGGTCTTCCTGCCTCTGCCTCGCTATGCTGCTGCTACCACTGCTTTGTTCACGTTCCTGCTACTGCCACTGCTGTGTCCACTTGCTAATGCTACGTTCATGTTCCTGCTGCTGTGTTTCATGTCGCTGCTGCTCGCCTGCCCCACCACCACCCCAGCTTCCGCCTGTAGGCTCGGGTGATAGTTATCTAATCATCAATCAATGTTCTTCGTAAATCTGTGGAGTGATGAGGCCCGAGCCTAGACGCCAAACTCAAACTACATCCTGCTTATAATAAGAAACACGTGAGTTGTCTGACTGAACTGACATAGTGGGAAACTGAGACCTAATTGCTCCTTTTAGTAAAGCCAAAAATAGACCACTTTAAAAAGATGCAAAGACGTTTCATACGACTCCTTGAGGAGTAATAAAATAAGGTTATATAGCCCTCTCTCTTAAGACCGCTCACTACAGTGCAGTGTCCTTACATCACAGCCATGTCAGTGTCCTTGAATGTAACCAATGGATTAGGAAGCCTCTTAGGCTGTTTATGTCCTGTGGACTTTTTCCCTTACATGGGCTATAAGAGGGCACTGCCCACCAGGTAAGAACACTCAGACACACATTTGCAGATGACTGCAGACACTGCTGTAATCTCTGCTTGAGGGTACACGATAACACTTCCTACTGCAGATGAAACTGCTTCAAAATCACTACTCATAGGCGGCTTTCAGGGAAGGATAGCGACAATAACAGTGAGGTGAGAAACCTAAAAAAAAAACTCAAGTTGTATTAAGAAAGCTCAGGTTGGGTATTACGGGAGGAACAGTGTCAGTGTTTTAATTTGAGCATTTATGCTTGAAGGTCTGTCCGATAATTGCAGTGACCTAACTTCGGGAAATGTAGCTTTTGTGGGAAATAAGTACTGCCGTTTCTTTAAAAGCACAACTTTTGGGGGGCTGTTCAAATATCTAAGATATAAAATGTGGTAAAAATAATGGATGATATCATTATTTTCGAAAAATAGAATTCCATGTCACTAGCCTTTTTTTCGGTGCTAGAGGTTATTACTGTCTTATCAAATTCTCACACACTGCCTATCTGGAGGCCTGGATTGAACCTTCATTTAGGGGCATATCTGTTATTGGTATTGATAGATACATTATATTATTCCCTGATGCAAAACAGACCTGATACAACCTTTAATACACAATACAAACACAAGGGGCTTTAACTAAGCTGAGTATTGATATTTATTTGGCTCACTGTAGAGGTTTGGTACCAAGAGCAAAAGATTGGGCAGTATGTACTGTAGGCCTTTGTTTTCATGGATGAATGTAGACATAAGTACATGATATGTTTATGTATGTGTACTATATGTTTGTTTATACAGCATATGCTTACTTGGACAGACCTACATTGAATATTTTGAGATAATTATTGTAGTAATAGAATATGTGTTGTTTGTGTGCCCCCCTTCTACTTGTATCCCCTGTCGCAGATATCTATTCACTGATTGTCTTCTTTAAAACCTGTGGCACATAAGCAGAATCAGATATTATCTCACCACTAAACAAGCCAAATAGGATTTCTCAACTGAAGAGCCAGTTCAGTTTTTAATATTGTCTTCATGATGTGTCAGTTTAAAAAGGCACACATTTAATATTCTTCCTCAACAATGAGTCCCTCCTTGTAAAATTTGACAGACAATACCACAGAAGAAGACGTGCTATCGCCTGCCAAGAAAAAAAGAGTCCGCAATGTGCCAAGTGAGCGACACAGTTTGAAGAAATTGCCGCATTTCTGGAACATCAAAGCTTGGAAATAAGACAGGTGGTGTCCACAAGTGCAGATTTGTTCCTTACTGACTGTTGTGTGGAAAATAACAGCTGTGGCTGTCCAAGATGCCAATGTGTTCCCGATGTTAACACTCCATCAATAACCATTCTTGAAGTAAGTGAGCACTTACAATAGTGCTCAGCGGCTGGTAGTATGAGACTGGAGGTGCAGGCAGCTCCCTGTTGAGCAGCAGACATGTGTGACGAGGCAAGGAGCTCTTGAAAAAGAATATTAATGCTTGAAGCTACTCTAAGTAGGAAATAGCCATGTCAAAGTGCATTGAAACATTTTGGCTTGTGCAGTGTTTCTTACAATATAATACAATTCGATCTCCCAATGCCTCAAATTTTCTTTGGAGTAAACAGGGTGTTTTAAGAAGCCTGAGAGAACAAGCTTAGAAAACAAACTGACAATACATGAGCACAGGCCAGAACAAATTAAAAACAGGCACGTGGGGTACATGTTATAAGACAGATGGGTCTGCATTGATGCTATTTTCCTCTCCTTCAACAATCAATGATTTTTTTGCATCTGTGAAAATTACAGGTCGGGGTACGTAGACAGACTGTGCCTCAAACACTCCCTAATTGGACACAAGTAAGCAAAATAAGTGGGCAGGTGAATAAAGAAATAAGAAAACAGGGCGCAAGAAAGGTAATAGTGGGAGGTTAGCTGGGGCAAAGATGAACTTGAATCTCATCCTAATGAATCCACCAAAGAGTGAGGCATGTCTTCCGAACACCATGGGAAAGAAGAGGTGTTATTGAGAGTGGGAGTGTGAAAGTTTAAGTTTTGACATAATGCTAATTACAAACAGCATTGACTGCCAGGAAGGCTGCGAGAGAAAAATAGGGGAGGAGGAGGCGGCGGTGATGGCACTTTGCCAACTACATCTCCTAACAATGTCGAGAGATATTGTTTGGAGATGCGTTATTTGTTTTATGTAATATTCTTCTACTGTTTTCTTAATCAGCATCCTCACTTGGCTGAGGACACCATGCAAACAGGCATGTATGACACTTGTACATGACAAATTCATTATATAATTGATATGGGCTTTATAGACAATAATTCCAAGCAAACAACACCGGGGCAATTAAAGCAAAGTCTGAAGAGGTTGCAGTTGTACAGAAATTAAATTAGGCAAATGTAAAGCACTTGTGAATGCTTTTTGTTTGGAATCTCTTAAGACCACTGTGGTTGTATCCAGGGGCGCCGCCAGGGATTTTGGGCCCCATGAAAATATATCACATTGGTAAATTACATTTTTTTGTTCTAAAATAGTTTGGGCCCCTGACAGTCACAGGCCCTTAGAATCGTCCTAACTTTTCACCCCCTTACGCGCCCCTGGTTGTATCAAAGAAAATAAATAATTGTTCTTAGAGCTGTGGTTTATCCCTTGCTTGTGAGGAATCTAATTTGCCAGCATGCTCTGGTTGTGGTCTGCGGGAATGATTTTACTGCTTTATAGCTTGCAAAAGCTTTTCGATACACCTGAGGAGCCCTTTAATTTAATCTGTCTCATCAAGATCAATAAATGGGTCTGAAATGTGATTCTTTGGAACATACTACCCGTTAATAGGCCACAATGATTTTAGGGTGACCGTTTTCTGAAACCTTATCTACGCAGTTTGCTGCTATATGGGAATCAAGCCAGAGAGCTAGCGCTGCCAGAATGGGAAAAAGCAAAGCTCTAATGTATATTAAACAAAAGCCAAAAAGGTATACCATAAAAAATACATTTCTCAATCACATAGCCGTTTCTATACAATATGTAGGGAAGTGCACAAGGAGGGCTGTGAGGACAGAGGGACGTGAGGTGGTGGGAGGAGATGGGTTCTCAAAGCTCAGAGTTTGGCGGAGTAGCAGGAGAGGAGAGAGGGTACATGATCAAAGCCTATATTTTGAAATCACTTACTTCTCCATTAGTTTGATTAATGGGACCAGCCTCACAGTCAGACAGAGGCAAGGGGCTTGAGAAATGATGCAATTACTGCTTTTTGAATAGAAGGCTGGAAAGGCCTGCTTGAAAGGAGGATCTGGAGGAGATTCTACAGGGCATCCTGGACAGTAGACTGCCTCCTCTCCATCCATCCATCCCCCTGCCACACACCCTGAAGCACCACCATAACCCCCCCCCCAAGGCGTCTCTCTCTCATCAGGCTTAGTGCCACGCTTCACTGGCCCTCTCTAAACTGGGCGAGCATACTATCAATTGTGATTAATATGTATCTGCAGCATCTTCCAACGTTTCCGTCACATTTTGTTTAATGCTCAGATGATGCTCCACTCTAATGCCTAAATGCAGTCCTTATTCTTTCAACGTTTGCTTTGTCAACATGTATATTGAGCACATTGCTACTGCTACAAACTCTAGCGGCTCAATATAAAAGATTATTTGAATAATTTGTAAACCTCTTGGGTGATCTGCTGGAATAGAAAAGTCTCAAGTGCCTCTTGTGAATTTATTTTAATAAAACATTAAGACAGTTATCTCCAAGGCTTTCGAATCATGTCCACTTAAATGAGATGCAAATAATTAGACTTTATGCATACAACAAAGAAAGCTGCTATATCCTCTTTTAATACCTTATCTAAAGTGTTCGGATATGCGTTACATAAGAACAGAAGAGTGGAGTGTTAATTGCAAATTAAATGTGATAAAGGAAACCTTGACATTTGTTGTAAAAGAGACTGTTAAGCAATTACAAAACACTTTTTGATTTTTGTTGAATTTTAGCTCTTTCTGTGGCAAAATGTGTGTGGGAAGCACTCCACGATAAAAAGAAGGGAAGAAGGTGGAAAGAGGAATTCATACTTTGCAAAATCTTAATAATCTAATACTTTCGAGTTTTCAGCTGAATGCAGAAGGTGCGTGGCAAGTCTTCTGGAAAGGACAAAGGCAGGAAAGCCAATATGCAGTTCTTAAATGCCACAGCGTCTGCGTAGTTTCGGATGAAGAAATATTTTTGACCACCTCTTTGTTGTATCTATGATAACACTTTAGTGCTTTATGAGTGTATACCTGACTAATACTGTAATAAGAACATTTATATTCCTCCTTCCAATGTGGAACCTGGAACTGTTCACTTTCTGCATAGTTTGCTAAAATCACAGACAGTCAAAATGCCCATGGTTGAAAGTAGCGCCGGTCATGTTAAGCCAGTGTGTGTGCTTGCATGCTTGCTTGTGCATGTGTGTATGCATGCGTGCTAAAAAGGTTAATCCGGAGAGGTGAAACAGGGGGAAAGAAGAAAGGAAGTGAGAAGACTTCAGGGTAAGTTTTAGGGAAGCACTGTTGGACAAAAGTGAACACAAGTTTAGAAGGGCAGATTGAAGCAAAAGTTTTAAAATACACATTCACAGATTTATGAATTACATTCCCAACATGGCCCTAATATTTATTTGACGTTATGCTTTTTGGCATGACAATGTTAAAAATATTTCAGCTTTAAAGTACACTTAAATTAAATATGAGAACACGGGTAAGTGTTGGCACAATATCATCAAGTAACTTTCTTGGCAGAGTGTGACATCGAAGATCAAAATATGTCCCCTGTGCTCATTTACACATTTGCATTTACAGTGATTCTCTCCAAAGTGCTCTTTGGGTTTCTACATCAAATCAGTTAAGGATTTCACTCGACGCTCCCAGTGCAAAGTAAATCTGCTAATGCAATTTCAGAAGCACTCACAGCCGTATGAAACTCCCACAGGCTTGTAGGAAAAACTTTTCTCAGAACAGCAGGTTTCTGCACTGAGGTGTTATTGATGACCTGTTGTGCATAAAATAAGCTCCTTCAATGACCGTGCCTCAATCCATAATACCCATAATTGTCTATTTAATGACTTGCTTAAAGCTCTCTTAGTGAATGTTGTTCTATATCAAATAAAGGAATTGCTAATTTCTTCAAAAGTAACAAACCTACGTTCAACTAAAATAGCAGAAAAGTGGCAATGTCCTGCTGTTCTGGATGTTTTTTAATACACAATATAGAAACTGTAGCTATGTCAAATAATGAATGCTGCAAAGATATTTAGGAAATGAAACTTTTTAAAACTTTACAAATGATGTTCCTCAGTCAATAATATAACCTGCACATTTAACATACAGTAGTTAAGTAAAAAAGGAGTTAATAGAGTTAATGGTTATATCGTTCAAATGTGGGTGTCAACACAGAGCTGCGAAAGAGACATCAAAGGCACATATGAATATGCATGAGCACATGTTGAACACTCACTCCTACATATTTGTGCAAGAGCAAAATCAGGAGAGGGAAAAGCAAGTCAGTAAGATAGTTGAAAAGAGAGTAATAGGGCACCTGAACTACACTTTATATTGATAAACGTTCCACTGGGACTGTACTTTAATTGAATATTTTCTCCAGAGCTTTTGGCCGGTGATAGGCTGTGCGCTGGGTACCAACACAGTTCTTGTTTTCCGAGTGGTTGGCTTTGCAATTACCCTTATAACTCTTACTGTATTTTGAGTCTGCCACTTGGGTATTGGGCAATAATCCTGAGCCTACAGCAACAATTTCAGAGACAGAACTTTCTGACAATCTTGTAGGTTTTTGGTATAATTGTATTTCTTATTATGCTGCGAGGAGACAAACATACTCAGTGATAAAGCTTTTAACATATACAGACAAAGTAATTTAGTTCTTCCATATTCCAACCCTTTTAAACACGAATATGAGTTGCACAAGTGTTTTTGCAAGAGCCGAAATGTCGCAAACAACACAAAAAAGAATCAAATTAACATATAGTTTGCACTTCACACGTTCTAACCAGCTGGTCTTTGTGCTGTGATCCTGCCGTTGGCTGCTTTACTGAAACAAAAAGAGACCAGCCTCCTCTGTTTAAAGGACGTCTGCCACTTATGTACAACTCTAGAGGTCACCAGATAAATGAGATAGACTTCAGCAGATACCTTTTACGAGATTAACTATTTTCCCTTGTGAAGAAATAAAAAAACCCAAGAGGTTAACTATTTCAATAATGCTAAGCATGACTCATAATCACAAACATCCATCACAGTTTATCACCCTCTGTCAAGACAAAGACTTTGTTTAAGGTGCCGCTATTGAAATACATCAACAGAGAAGGCTTTTTGTAACCGGCTGTCAAACATTTCCTTTTATAGCAGAAGAATAAAGGACAGGGTTAGAGTGATCACAGAGGCCGGAAGCATTCAATGTGGGGCATAGGTGTCAATATTGTTGTTTTTCATCACTTCCCTTACGGCCCCTACACACGGCGGCGTGCGTTGAAGCTTGCCGGCGGGAATGTCCGACGCTTGACCAACAACCAATCACATGAATCTCCCGCCCCAGACACACAAGCAGCGGTTTGATTGGCTAGAGCTTGTACTGGCATATGATTTGATTGGCTGACGCTTCTGTCGAAGCTTCAAAAGTTGAACATTGCTCTACGCTTTGCTCCCACAATGCAGTTTGGCGAAGCGTGACGTCACCCCATTCAAAGTGAACGGGCAGAAGCGTTGAAGCTTCAACGCACGCCGCCGTGTGTAGGGGCCGTTAGAATAGAATAGAATATCTTTATTGTCATCACACATCAGTGTAACAAAATTCAGTTGGCATCTCTCACTGCAGTACCTTCTCATCATCATTATCACTGTTACCAACACTATCCTCAGTAAAACAATGTTCAAGTGTTTACCCTTTTAAGGCCCTCTCCCACATTTCAAAAAGTTCCCCGGCATTGATTAATGTGAAAGTATAAGCCATCACCTCTAATACACCGCAGTTTTAATTCTATAGCATTACTTATGAAAAGGCAAATTATTTATGAAAAGCTCTTTAACTTCATCAGATGATTCATACTTGCGCAAGTAATAACAATCCATCATGTAAAGAGCTTGCCAACTGTCCCGGTTTCAATTTTAATACCAGAGTTTGGAAATACAACAATTTCTCTTGATTATTCCGCCCTCCTGTGAAATATATTCCTGAAGAGGTGGTTTTATTTAGATTAAGTTTTGTGTAAAAAAGTGTCGTGTTGTTAGAGGTAACATATTGTGTGCTTAGGCAAACACGTTTTTAGTATTTGAAACTGAAAAACACGGAGTATTGCAACATTTATCTCCAGCTCCAAGCATGTATAGCATTAATTGATCATAGTCAGGGAGTTGTGTATTATTGTAGAATGTATTCATCAAGCAAAGCAATTAAAGTTTCCCTGTGTGCACAACAGTTTCCCGATGCTTCATGGTAATGCCGCTTGGCCTATTATGAAAAGAAATCACTTGGAGTTGCTGAATTTAGTCGCAACAAATACATTTGAAGTACCCTAGGGGTGCGAAATTACACTTATACTACAAACACATCTGTTACTGAGATTCAGGTCTATTATAGTCGGTACCACATATTGCAGTTCCTCATTGTTACTAAATTACTGCAGGTGAACAAAGACAACAAAAGAACGTAAACATATATACCATGATGTAGTTGTGTCTAACACAACAAGAGGGATGACAGAACAAATAGAGAGAGAATATTACAGAACAAAACAAGTTTGCAGAGAGGGTGAGGAGAAATGAACACAGGAAGAGAAATGGAGTCATAGACAAAAGTATACAGTGCAATAAGAGAGGAGACAAAAAGATGAGGTTATGGGTGGTAGCAAGGGCAGAAAGATAAAGTGCCAATGTACAGAAAAACGTGGAACCATTAAGTTTGGAAAAATACAGAGAGGGAAAAAGGGAATGTCCTGTAACAGGGACGGGAGGGGAAATAGATACAAAGAGAGAGAAGAGGAGGGAACAGAGGGCAGAGGAGGATGAGATGCAGGACAATGATAGATCGTTTTCTGGCAGGCTCAATTTGTCACGCTGTTATTGGGAGGAAAATGGAATAGAGGAGCAGCAGTGGGGGTCAGGGGGAGAGGACAGGGGTCTAGACGTGGGAGAGTTAAGCCAGGAGGGAGCACCGCCAGCGGGCCGCGAGCGAGATAAACTCCACACACCTCCTCCCCTCTGGCCTTCAACAGATGATCACTGGGGTCACAGCGCTCTGATGACTCCATCACAATGTGCCCCAGCATACAGCGGGGCACCAGTTTCAATTTAAACATGGCTGCTATAAGTGTGTAGAACTTTATTTGAAGCTCAAACTGCTGGTTGGTGGTATAGTTGATGGATAACAATATGTCATTTGTTTTTGTTACACAAGGTAGAGAATCTTTAACATGGACCGGGGATTTCAATACTTTTTACAGACAAGCATTGCATTCATAGTGTTCGGCTGAAGCTTTTCTTTACCCGCTGTCCTTATTGGTTGGTCTTTAGACAAATTAAACATATTGCAGCTTTACAAAAGTTAGGAATTAGATTCATGCATCTAAATGATGCATAATAGAACAAGCATGCAAAGTGCAGTAGGTGATAAATTATTGTAATTTATAAATAAGTGCAAAAATGCAGCTTTTTCAAAATGGCCCATTATATGGCAATTACCATGTTGAAGCTGCAGCATAACTGAAAATGTTTGAATAATAAATAAGGACATCTCCCATAAACTAAAGTGGATTTAGGTCGGACGAATAATGCAATCAGCAAACATGATTAATTCTCAGACTGCCTCCATTGTCAGTTTACACATTAAAGCTGATCTCAGTAGTATATAATCTCTTCTACTTTGTCCTCTATTTAAAACTCTTGCACTCCTCCGATAAATACTGGCCATCCCTAATGTGTTACTTTGTTTCTCATCTCTATACACTTCCATACAAATGATGCCACTCAATTAATAAAACACCGTAGGCTTCATTTGTATTCTGCGCCCATCTGATGGTATCTTCTTGGTGGCTGCAAGTTTGTTTTGCGATGGCGTTTAAAAACGATTCAGGCTGGGAAGTACTTTTGGGGCTTTGTAATTATTCCTGGTCTAACTCATTAGCACTAAGGGAGGGGGTGTAGACAGAAGTGGCAGTGATGGATCATGGGAAGGAGATAGGCGTTATGCAGTGAAGGCTTCACGTGTTTGGGCATCCTTCTGTGTGTGTGCATGAAAGCAAAGGATGTTGTTTGTGCCAGTGCGACGCTCCCGTGCACCAACACCATGCTCTCTGTGTCAGGTTAATGAGTCATGCTGGGATAAACACTTCCAGGTCATAGCTAGCTTGTGTTCTGTCTGAGGGGAGAAATCCAGGTGCCAAGACACAACGGTGCGGCATGCAGGAATACTTAGAGAAAAGTGAGAAAAAAAACAAGGCTTGGGGTTGCAGACTACAGCCCTTTGCTGCATGTCGTGTCCTCTCTCCACCCATTTCCTATCTATTTTCTGCTGTAATATTAAAGGCAAAAAGGCCCAAATATTATATTTTTAAAATAAATTGTATAAAGTAAGCGAAAGAAAACATATTTGGCACAGGAAGTAAAGGCCATTTGCACTAGGAGCTAATTTCCCCCGCATTTTAAAGTCTAGCTATTTGTTCTTAAAAGTTGCTAAGTGGAAACCGTCTATTTTACACAATTTTCACAGTTTAAAAACTTTAATTGATGCAGATAGGAAGACATGTCAGATAGAAATTGAAAGCATTTTTGCTTTGGAACATTAAATACATGAAAAGCCGTATATGGGCATTACGCCTTGATATTAAAGTGTATGCAATGTTTGAAAACTACTTTTTTGTGTAAACTGTGTTTGCAACCTGTGACCCTCTTACTTTGACAACATAATTGTAGAGGATACAGAAATGTTTCTAAGAGAGAGCTTAGTGTCAAGCTGTGTTTACAGCTTTCATGTTAAAAAGATGTGTGTGAGACTTGGTTGCTTGTACGTGTACATCTGTGTGTGTTTATGTGAGTGTGTTGTGAAACCAAAAACTGCCATTTCAAAGGAACTGACTTCCCTAAGCAAGAAAAGCCATCATCGCTGTCCTTTTTCAAAGCCCCCCATAATAGCATGTCAACTCTGACCGCTTTTAAATCACCATCCACAAGCTTTTGTGACAATAAGAAGGAAGAGTCCTTGGCATCAAAACACAATTCCAAGCAAGGGCAAATGTGTTTATTACATCTCACACTCAAGTGTCACGAGGGTCCATTTTTAATCAGAGATTCATGGTCTCAAGTCTTGACAAGTGAATATGTTTCCAACACAGCAGCCACGTCTGCCATGTGGACAAATTGGTACCGAGACATGTTCTGAAAGACCTTCAGAAAAGAAATAATGCAAAGCACTGGTGGAAGAAGTACTCACATCTTTGATCAAGGATAAAATATCAATAGCGTTATGTAAAAAACACTATTCCACTATTCCAAGTCTTACTTTTAGGATCTCACTCAAGCTAAAATATTATTATTATACATTATATCGTTGAATATTTTATCACAGAATAATATTTTATTAATTAATTGTTTTGTTTCATCAGTTAAAACTTGAAACTCCACTTATTACAAAAAAAAAGTTCAACCGTTTCATTTGAAATGTTGTGAATTAGAGGTGTCAAGTACAATACATAAAAGCAGAACAAGTAGTAGTTAAGAACAGTACTGTTGTATATGCATTTAGTTACTTTAACCACTGTAGCTAAGATACGGTTTCATTGTTAGGTGTGATTTTTAATCCCAATATTCCCCAAACGCCCTTCGTACCTTAATTTATGTCTTTGCCCGTTAAAATTAAAACCTTTTGTCATTTGTTTGCTTTGAATAAAACATTGTTCAATTCTTTAACAGTGTTTTAAGGGAAGTAATTCCAGGCATATATTTATTTCATTAGTTGTTTTATTAAATGTTTTAGGTAGCCCACTGTCTTTCAGATATTATACTCCATTTCAGTCTCTCAGCACTCTCCTCTTTTGTCTCTCTTCACTGCCTTCTCTTCCATTAGATCTTACCCATTACTGTTTCATACAGGAGTGCTATGTTTTGGAAGAGCTCCCCATCCCTTTGTCATCTTTGACCTTTCCTCCCTACATCCATCTCATTTTGTCCTTTATTCCTCTCCCTGCCTTTGTATTCCCTTGCTATTTGTGCTCCGTCTCACTTCCTGTCTCCCTCTCTTTACCCTCATGCCACCCTGTGCAGCATCGCTTTCTGGCTCTCTTGTTCCCTGGCATCAGGCAGCAGTGCTTGTCAGTCTTGTAGCTCGGAGTATCCGCCTAACAGGAGGCAGAGCTCACCCTGCTCTCTGCTCCATTCATCAACCGGCCTGCAGGGCTGGCATGCAAACTGACATCACGCATTTTGTTTCCACTCACATCAACACCTTCAGAGAGCTGCTGTCCCACAAGCACCGAGAGGAGGAAAGCAGTAGTACACGAGAATAAGGAAACATATATCACATTATAAAAGTGGAAGCAGACCAAACTTTCAGGTCTATGAGACTGAATTCATAACTGCAACCTGGAAAAGCTTGCTTGCAGAGTTTCGAATAATTATGCGCACAAATGTTCAATCTAATGGTAACATTTTATAGTCTGACTGTTACCGCACACATCTTTCAGTACATGTATTTCAATTGCTTTAAGCATTTCAATCAATGTTGATGAAAATGAGAGCCAAAAAATCTAATTTGGGTGTCATCAAGATATATAGCTTGGAGCTGCATCGTTGACAATTAATCGGAGTATGACTTTGGTAACTCATAAATGTGTCACGATTTTTTACCTAAATGTGCATCGTTTGGGAAACTGATTTAGCAAGTGCTCACTAATATAACCCAAGGACATATAAATGGCACAATTGAAAGCTTAAAACTCCATGTTATGGCCTTCTAAAAGGCTTGCGTGACTCAACTGAAGTCTCCTATCATGAATGGAGCAGAGAGGGCTTGGGTGTCGGGAAGGAGGCGTCATTGAAGCTGACAGAAAACGCTACATCCTCTCATGGCCCGAGTGAACGAGAGATGATATGGCAACTGTCTGGATGGTAGAAAACAAATGCCCCTATTCAAGCGTTGGAAACTGCAGAAACTGTCAATGACATAAGCATCAGGTTTTAAGTATAAAAAATGAATTTGTGAGAAGTGACAACTGACATAATTTGTTTCTCATGGAAGTAGAGTATCATCAAGCTGAGTCTGCTAATGCAGTTACAGCATGTCCTTAAAAATTGGCAGGTGAACTTAAAATGAAAGAATATGCAAATGTTCAAACATAGGCCAACTACATTAGTCCTTTGCTCAACTGTCAGCCCGACAAAGGTGCCTCTCTCCCATCTGCCAAATGCATATTGGAACATTTTCCCTCACCCCTACTTGACCTTGAGACGAATAAGTATCAACAGATTATGAGAAAATGGGCCTTTGGCCACAGGCAGACATCCCAAAGAAACATGACCAAGCCAAACTAAAAGAGACACAGCTGTGAAATATATAGTTGGGTTGCTTGTCCTAGTAGTTATTTTGTAGTAGTGTTGCGTCATTGGCCGTCTCTTTATGGTCATGTTGTGTCTCTTTTACTTTTCATTTTGTGTCTCTTTGTAGTCGCTTTAGGTCTCCTAAATTCTTTTACAAATTCAGTGAAGAGAGCAAGAAACACAGAGCAGTTCACTGTGGTAAACATCACTGCTACAGATGATCAACTTCACAGTATGACTAACAATACTTAAGATTGAATGCGTTCCTTCCTTAATGCTTTCTGTCACGCCTTGTACCAATCGTGACTACTAATGCCATTAATTCTAGTTATTAACTGACATCTACATTGCAATCATGGAACTCAATTTATTGTCACCGTGGCAAATTAACTTTCTTCATTCTCCATTCAGATATTAGCACATTCCCCAGTATCTCAGGTGGAGAGTGGGTAGGCTCTCTGCCAACAGTTACCAACTTATTGATTAAGCTTTATATTAATGAATGTACACATCTCGACCACTTCTAATATATAAAGATATTCATAGGGGGATTTGAGAGCTGTGCTCAACGTGATGCGCTTCTTCCTCAGTTCCCAAGATGCCTTTTGTTAATTATATGAGGAATTATAAGGAATATACTTGGCGTGATTAAAAAAGAAAGATATAATGGTACAGCAGGTTGCCTGAATGTGTGTGTATGTCTGTGTGTGTGGTTGAGTCTATGCTGAAAAATAATTAATTGGAGTACAGGAAAAGATCAAATCAGTATGTTATTAATCAAACTTTAAAGTCTTGGCTTTTTCATAACCTGTTAGCTGGTGTATTTGTGTTTTACTGCTATAGTGTTTGTTTTTTACTTACTGCATTTGGTCACACAAGATAAAACCGTTACATGAGTCAGCTCAGACTTTTTGTGATACTGTATGCAGAGATAAAGTAAAACCTTTTTTGAGACGTACCGTGGGTATTTCTTTATGGCAGGTGACATTTAAGAGGTATCCACTAAGAGAAATAGCTTTTACAGTGTCCTTGGATCATGACCATTGAATGAAAATAAACAAAAAAATAAACAGCAGGCTCAATACATGAGTTTGTTTTTCAAGCAGTAATGAATAAGCAAGACGTTTGGAAGAATATAAATATGCATATAAGTGCAAGCTTAAATATTTAATACATATTTAAGTTATTGGAAATAAATGTTGCTTTCTCTGGAGTTTAGTACAAACTACATACTGTATGTTCCCTACCAGATGCATAGAAAAGCTAACCAACCAACAATCATAAATGGATTTGTTATGTACTATGAGTTCACATGCTCCTTTACAAAAATACATTCATAGATTGGGGTTAACTTCTATCTACAACTTTATTCCAACATCCATGTATTCGAGGTTCAATCTTTCATTTGAGTTGGAAATCTTCAATGGTTTATCAGTGTTTTACTTTCCTTGCCAGATGGCCAGAACATTAAGTGTCAGACAATGATGTGTTTACTGTGCAAAATAAGCCACTCAGGTCGCTCTAATGTGGCCATGTTTTTCACTGCCACGCAAGTGTTTTCTTCAGTCATGCCAAATCAATAAAGAGCATGGATTAATTAAAAGAAAAATCTTCCACTTATGTCTGCTCCCTGAGCAAGGAGATAGATAAATATGTTCTTTGTTATCATAAGATCTAACCCAATTACTTTTGGTTCACTGGACTTTAGGTCAGGCATGGATACACACATCCTCTCTAATGAAACTGAGGAGAGGGCAGCTGATTAACAAATGAGCTTTGAACTAAGCAAGGTAAGACAAAAACAATGTGTACAGAAAAAAGGTCAATGAACTTGCGCACGTTCCTCTGATTCCAACTGCTATTATTAAGACACATGATGTGGCGGCAGCACAGAGAGAAGAGGTTAGCTTCCATGTTAGAATGGCAAGAGCTAAAAACGATGGAAGTTACCGAGGCTATGACTTTGACTTTGTTTGAGTCTTGCCGGGGGTTATATGCAGTGCAGCTGATCTGCACAGTAAACAAAACTCTCTTCATTGGCAGTGCAGTGAAGGCCACATTTTCAGTAGAAAAACTGCTTCTGCTTTCCATAAATATATTTATACCAGTTGTTGAAGAATATTGGCACCTAAAATGTTTTTCTAGCCAACTCGATACTGAAGTCAAGTACACTGATCTCCAAACTCATGCCATCTGCTTTCAGTCAGAACTCTACATGGTTAAGAAAGGCAGTTGCATCTTGTTTGATCAGATTTTCCAAAAAAACGATTTATTTCTTCTATAAATCAATTATCTTGTCATGTTTGTTCATTCAAAACAGTTGAAGCAATTCAATGTGTTATCAGTTGTCAATTTGGGGTTAAAGACAAATGTGTTTACCTTTATTGGTCATCATCTTTAAAGTCTACAGTAGCTCTTACTATTTCTCTGCCCCTGTTGCTAATCCCTTGATAATGATCAACGGAGCCTACCTGGTGGATGAACACCTGTGCACCTCGAGGGCTCATGAGTAACACGGCTCGCCGAAGAGTGTCCCGGTACCGGTTGAGCTCCTCAGTGCGCATCGTGTTGAAGAGGTCAGTGAAGACTCGGCTGACGTTGCGGTCCACCCTCTGCAGAGAAACATCCAGGCCCATCCGAGATGACTGGTCCATAAAGGTTTGCAGTCCACGGATGTCTGAAAGAAGAGAAATGGAGACACAGAGTGAGAGATCGGCGGACACACAAACAAGAACAGACAGAGACGGAGAAATAATGACTTTTAAGGCAGGTGCTATGTTCTACAATGCTTTATTCTGGGAGCATTGTGCTTTCAACAGCTGCACATGCATTGATATTTTTTCATGCTTCGTTCCAAGGGCTTCAAGGCAGGTTTCGTACTCCTGATCTAAAGCGTTACAAATCACAACAAGCACTACTGTCTATCTGTTTCCTGGGGTTTACAGGATATGAAACTGCAGGCAGGTGTTGCTGTCCCCATGGAACTAAGTTTGTTTGTGTGTGTGTGTGTGTGTGTGTGTGTGTGTGTGTGTGTGTGTGTGTGTGTGTGTGTGTGTGTGTGTGTGTGTGTGTGTGTGCTCACAATACAGGAAACCACTTGAAAGAAGCCTGTGCTGCACAGACAAATCAAAGTGATGTGCTGCAGAGGGCTCACAATAAGCACACCATTCCCAGCAGTCAAAGGGGGAGCAACAGCTTAGCATGTGCCAAGTCATGCCTGTTAAAGAGAGGGGTTAGGGTCAGATTCCTTTAAGCATCCCTGTGTGGGTTTTGTTGCATCTCTGGAGGTTTGATGAGTCATCAAGCGCTTTAGTGCCTTACAGCTCAGAGCAGATTGTGTATACTACAGAGGGATAGAAAGTCAAACTAGCGCAAACACAGATATAGCAGCATTGATGCACAACATACAGACACAGACCCAGAATGTTATACTGTAGGGGTAGTAGTCGTTCTTTGAGATGAAATGGCACATCGTTTTAAGAAGCTTGAAGCAAAAACTGGGAATTAGGCTAATAAGAAAGCTCTTGGACTCGTCTGAGCAGTGAAGCAACATATTGGTACATCGCCCCCCCGTTTCTCTGCCTATATAACTTGGGGCTCGTTGAGACAGCGATATGACTTAGCACCATATGAAGCAAATCATAAGAATTAGACACAAAGTTCGATTTTCCCGGCCACTGTTGCCTTGCAATTTATTTTGGGGATAACAAAAATACTCACAGAATAAAAATGTTCAAAGGGCAGAACAAAACAAGAAATTAAGTCATTCATCATTTTTGAAGCATGGCCAAACTCATACTGCGGCACTCTTTGAAAACTCTTTATACACACACACACACACACACACACACACACACACACACACACACACACACACACACACACACACACACACACACACACACACACACACACACACACACACACACACACACACACACACACACACGCACGCACGCACGCACGCACGCACGCACACACACATCACCCTTAGCTTTCTTTGTTTCTAAATTGAATTGAAATTACCCTTGTTGGTTTTGAGTACAATGGGCGGAAAGTCATCTCTGAGCAATTCCTCTAGTTGTAAGTGCACAAACACAATTTGTAAGTTAATCATAGTTCCTTCCCCTTCTGTTTCACAACTGAACCGTTGCAATTAATTTCAACAACAATATTTTCTATATACAGTTTTTAAATGTAGTAGCACATGGTTACATATTGACTGTAGACCAAACATACATATATCTGATTTCATGTGTACTCTATTCTTAATTGTGAATCCTCCTTGTTGTACTGACCCTTGAGGGCTTGTTGTTCCCCCTTGAACATTAGTGATGAGTCAAACAAACAAGTATCTAACTCATAAACACATATTTGTTGTGGAGTTGAAGAAATGTGATTATTTATCCAAGAGGCTTTGTCAAAATCCTTGTTCACAGCATGATTCTACAAGAGTCTTAACATGAATGAATGTTGTCAAACCTGCATAATTAGTTTGAGCTTCGAAAACTTTATAAAGACTTTCAACGCAACAGAAATCATCCTCGTAGAGGCTTTTGAGTTCCTAAAAAGGACAATGCGGTTCAGATTGGATCAACAGGAGAAGAGATCTAGATCAAAAGACAGAACTATCCTCTGCAGTGACATAATGAATCCCATTGTTGGCTGGAAATCTTGTATAAATCCCAACTGGGAAATAGAAGGAACAAACTGTTGTAAACAAACAGTTTTTAATCCCTTGAAGGGTCGAGGGAAAGCTGCCATGCGATAACGACTCTAGGACTTCGATAGAAACATCGGACTTCAAATCCAGTGTTCCGAACCCGAAGCAGGCTTTTCCACCGGGCGTCCCTGTCAGCCACGCTCAGGGCTGCAGGAAAGAGGATTAACGTGGAATTAAAGGTCTGATTTTTGGAAATGTTTACCCAAGCGTCATTTCTGAACACAAATCTGCTTCTGAGACTTTTAGATATCAGAACGTAACCTTTCTCTGCCCCATATATATCAGCATCCGGCTTTGTCACAAAATATGGGAACTCACTCAGCACTGTTGATATCTCTCCATCCCTTACCTATCTTTTACTCTAACTGTATCAGTTTTGGAAGGACAGGCTAGATAAATCTACGGAGACTGAGATATAACCAATGAGGTTTCTCTAACATCCTTTTCAGCTTAATGTTCCTCGAGGTTGTAACAAAAGCGGGACTCCCTCTTGTATTGGAGCGATGCTGAAATGAGTATCCCATGATCAAAGGCCTCAGAGGTTTTTACAGAGCTGTCGAGCTGAGTTGCAATCCAAGCAGTGAGCTATGGCTACCAGCCCGTGTTTACTCAAGATTGTGATGAGTTTGTTTAAGCAATCAGAGTTTTGTCTTGCAACAATAACATCTGTTAATCCTATGCAATGAAGATTTATTTTGCAAATCTGAAATAGATCAGGTGCTGAGTGTGTTGTGCATTGCCACAAGTGCAATGAGACACACAGAAAAAAACTGTAAGAGAGAAACTGCTTCGGATTAAATTCACCCTCATTTTACTTACTTTCATTAACTACTGTATGTGAATATAAGTACAACAAATGGTATCTTATGACATAGATAAGCACATCATATCCAAACAACAGTACAACATATTTTGCGGCCACTTGCATCGAAATGTTTGACCTGTGTGTGTGTGACAGTAATTAATAAATCAACACTAAATGAGAACCTTATTGCATCATGCAGCACTTAGAACATATTTTACCAAAAGAAAACTGACAGATATTAGCTGCTGATAATATACACCAAAGGAACGCAAATTAAATGTTGTGATCACAAGATGTCATTTCTAGTTCATGCATTATTGATTAGTTTCTTGCTTTTAATATTACACTACCAATATTTTGTGGCCAAAATAAAACACAAATGTTTGATTAAAAATCACACGATTAGCCCGACAGTCACAAAACATAATCGGGAAGCAATCTAGCAGCATTTGGGACTGGATACATGTTTGTAAGCTAATGTGGAGAGTGCAAATTATCCATTTAAACCAATAATCAGAGTGCATGTAAATGCAATAATCACAATTTATCATTAGAGGACAGGGCATTTTTGGTGAAGATAATAGAGAAGAGGGCAAATACAGAGAGGCTTTGTCTGTATGTCTATCTGCATATTGTACATTATGAGTTATGAACTGGTTTTGGACTAACAATCCGACACCTTGCAGAAGAAGACAAATGGTGAAGAAATTAGAATGATCTTCTCACACAATGCCAAACACCATTGATGGAATGGTCCTTAGTGGTGTGGGACTCCAGTGCTCAGCCTAGCTTAGGCAAAGATAAGGTTCAGGTTAAAGAGATACATGTAAGGCTCAGATGGAGCAGATAAATAAACCCTTGCTAGTGATTTTGCTATATGTATAGGCAGAGAATTAGAGGAAAATACCATCATACCATAGGAAATTATACAAAATAAATGAAGTTGACCAATCAAATTTGTGTCAGATGAGGTATGTTATCATAAACTTGTTTGTTCTTACTTTCTTTTTCATTCTGTTAATGGTTGTGGTCCAAATATTGATCTTCTAAAGAGGACATCTTAAGCTCATTTTCAGGTTCCTATTTGTATTTTATTTTAGCCTCTGCAGACCATACATGCACAAAAACCTATATCACACATGACAAACCACAAACCACCATTAGCATATCGGGGCTTCTTTAATATAACGGAGACAAAACCACCACTACATGACCATAACACAGGATTTGGATTCGATATGTTGGATAAATATGTTTTTTGGTGAAGTTATGATGTTGATTCATCTCATCAGTTTTTTGTCTTTTTTAGGTGAATCTGTGAAAATGAGTATATTCTCTTCCCTGTTTATACACTGATTTGTGTTGTTATGCTTCAGTGAAAATAGATATTGGTATTCTAACCATTTGCTGTTGTTTATTTTGAGCAGGCTAAAATAAAAAACGATCACAACTGAGCCTCAGACTTGAATGTAATGCATTGTTTTGACACAGGAGGTCCACATCTACTAAAGTCTTTTAACCATTCTTCTGGGTAGTTTGAATTTGCTATTATACTTTTGGTCGGCATGAACATATGCCATTGTCATTCAAAGGCAATACAAACTGAAGGGAAGCAGCATCAACCAAAAGGTTCCAATATTAGTAGTCAAGTCCCAATGTGCAGACCTAATATATATTTCAGTCCAGGCCCAGTCCATAATCTCAAAGATACTGTCAGTTTACACTGCCACTGTGTAGGCTTTAGCAAAAAATACATTTAACTGCCTTATTTTGTTGCTAAGTTTGGCTGGCATGCCTTTGGGAAGCCGTGTGCTTAGAAGGGAGACAATCGGACCAGAATGCAACAATTTAAATTATAAATATGACAAATAATGCAGGAATACATTAAAACTGAAAAATCAGCCCCTGCACAAAACTGTAGAGTATAATAATGGAAAGCATGTTTTCTTTCATTATTTAAAAATAGGTCAGGTTAAAGGTTTCAAATAGTTTGCTGAGATGAGGAAAATTGCCTTGACATTTTTCTCAGTTTTCTGTCATCAACACAGAAGTATGCAAATAAGGTCTTGCCAGTTATTTTACCCTTTCACAAAAAGCTTAAGTGTCTTGCTCTCTGGTCATGCAGGATTAATTTATTCTTTTCCAGCGGGTAATCAACATCGTAGTGAGGAGAATAATGGAGCAGTATCTTAAAAATATCCGTACATTTCCTATTTCTTACAATCTCCTATGAATGATGAACCTTTTCTAAATTGTTCCTGGACAACCTTTCAGAATAAGATTTAATACAGAGAGCTATCAGGTAAAAAAATGAACTGTATTTACCTAAACTGCATAAGAAAGCTAATAATATCTCTTCCCAAAAACTCTATGTTCTATATTAAACATTTGTTATCCTCTCGTTTCGTCCAACTTTTACAATAAGCTAATTATTTCAAGGTCACCTGTGCGTTCACTACCTGTGAAATAACATATTAATTACAGTTGTTACAGTTAGTTGGCAGTATCACAGACCTTAAGGCTTAAATGTAGCATTACATTGTCATTTTCTGTGAAATAAGTTAATATCAAAAGCGTATGAAATGTCGATGCAGGTCTTCACTGTTCCCAAAATGCTTGGTTTATATTCTCAGATCTGTCGCCAACCCTAACATAACAAATTACACAAAGACCACGGTCTCTGCAGGAGGGATCCTTTGTGTTTGTCCTGCCTCAGTTATAAATGCACGTTCCACATTAGGAACCACCCCCTACATGGGTCCAAGAGCATCTTAATCAATCTCACAACTAATCCCAGCCTAATTCTCTCCTCCTTTAACAGAGAGCCAGTCACCACAGGGTGGGCAGAGACAGATATAGCTGCTCCAAATTCATTACTAAGCACAGGTTAACTCAGTCAGACCTGCCAAGGAGCCTGCTGATGTTCAAGAAATCGACCTTTCTCTTAAGATTTCCGATAATCGTGCCTCTTGTGCCCTCCTTGTTATGATAAAATGACAGGGCAATTGTACAGACACTTTTGTCTGCAGATAGGCTATCCACTGTGCCTCCTCCCACACAGAATCAATAGCTTCCTTTTACATAAACACAACTGTGACTACAGCGTAAGCACATGTTAAATGGCTTTGCAAAGGCACGCAGATAACATATATCAAACCCTTAGACTGAGAGTGTACAGCAAACAGCTCTGTGCTTTCAGCTAAACTCGTTAGGCGTCAGCCTCTGGGGAACATTAATGACCCAGGGAGGCATTAATGAATCTCATGGAAATCCATCCAATAGCCGAGATATTTCCGTCTAGACCAAAGTGGTGGTTTGGCCTGCTGACCTACAGGCTGACATTGCCATGCTATCATTTAGTTGGACTTGTTTAGGGGTTAATGAAAATACATTTTCATATTACCATTTTAACATATTTCTTATACATCTCTGTTCCTATTACTAGAACACGTTAAATGCAGAGTCTATTTCAGCGTGTCATTGTGTGTATATGCCGCACGATTAAAAAGAGGTTTAATAATCCTCCATTTCCTTTCCTAATTTCCTTCCCTGATCAAACAGCGAAGGTGACTCAGCTAACTCTCAAGGTCTTTTCAGGATCTTACTGTTTGGGAGGGCGTGGGCCAGATAGAAAGGCATATTGTGTCTGATTTGACAGCATGGCATGACTGACTTATTCAATCTGCAACCATTCCTCTGAACTGTGGGGATTTATGGATGGTTTGATAAACAAGAGAAGAGGAGAGAATGAACACGAGTTGTGTCAGGTCATGGTAAAATGTAGAATTAAATGTAATAAAACCACATCTTTGGATTCAGTCGCTGTATTTTAAATAAGACATTCATTTTTTGGGTACACAAGTTTCTTCTGATATCGGTGCACTTTGGTCATTTTCAGAAGAATCCTTGCAGCGCATGGTCCTTGACTGCAGAGGGAGAGTTTGCCTTGCCTGAAGTTTGTTTGTCAGTATTTCTGTTGTTCGGGTGAACTTTTGTTGCCTTGACATGCACCAGGTCTATTTTGTCCTTTTCAAATAAAAATAGGAGACATTAAACTACCCTTCTGCGCTGTCAGAGAGCAGGGCTGAAATCCGCACCATAGAACTGTTTGAAGGAGGAAAAATAAATTGGCATAAAAAAAAGAAAGACCTTAACAAGAAGGAAAAAGCTGAATCCTAAAAGGCGTGAAAGGTCTTTTGGTTTGCAATGGGCTTTATGGGATTATAATATTATTGGATCATTTCATATTTGTTTTGGGCACAAAACCAACAAAAGGATGTGTTACATTCGTATTATGAAATCAGCTTCCTTGAACTAAAGATTAAGGTTATTACTGTTGCTTTTGAAAGCCATTAAGGAAAATGCTCTCTCACAATAGAGAATCAAATTATGTGTTGAAAATGTATGATAACAAATGGAGCCAGAAGAGGTGAAGCCTTAAGAGTTGTTTGTTGTGGCTTTTATGCAACTGATGCATTGGTGGCTTGACTGCTAGCTTCCCTGACACACTTCATTACACCAGGCTACTTCGCCTCTGAGGTCAAGGAATTCAGCCGTTTGAGCTATAATAACGCACCCTGCTCTCCGACTGAAGAGCAGGGTGCTGCACACCACCCAAAAACAAAGGAATATGACTGGTTATATTAATCATTTTCAAGATTAGTGTTTTTTAGATAATGATTTTTCAGATCATTTTTGTATGAGGCCACACACAGGAAATACACTTCAGGATAAACACCTTGAGGTCAACTATCAAGGATGCATTTGAAACAAATATTCAATCACTTGTTAACAAATAAATACAAACAAAAGCTCTTCTTCATCCTCACATGAAATGTACAAAAAAACTGCAAGGGGTTCAACATTCAAGAAGCTTCTGAAATATTTTAGGATTTCATCTTTGATTTTGTCTCGTTTCCGGGTCCTATCCTGGCTGCCAATAGCTGACTTGATGTCCCTAGTGCTACAGTGTTATGCCGGTGGCTCTAAGTTAAGCGGTGCTCTATATTTTATAGCATCTGCCTTTACAGACTAAGGCACCATCAGCAAATTGATGAATCGGCAGCCCAGCAAAAACAAAGCATTATTAAACTACATCGCAAATCCATCAGCTCACTGATACCTCACATGTTCGATAAAGATGGCCTTGGTATAGCAATCATGCTCGTGATGAATCTGTAAATTAAATGTCCTTTTTGAACATTTTCTGACCGTCATTTACTCATATTATTAGTTTTGAATCAGATAAAGAAATAATGGAATGATGATCTTTTCGAATCTCTGAAAGAAGAAATTAAAAACTTTCTATAGGAGGTAATGTAAAACAAAGATAGCGATACAAAGATGGAGCACAGTGATGATGGATCACATAGTGCTTTGTCATTGTGACAGTCTTTTAAAACATTTAATTATAGCTAAGAGGGAGAAAGAACACGCCTTGTCAGTGTGGACATCTTTTAATTCCTAAACATTAATGTAACTGCTATTTAATGGTCAAATAATGTCTTGCTGTCTGACACTCAGTGCTTCAGCCGGTAAGTCGTTTGCATTACTCCGTGTAATATAACTAGACTTTTATGATAAAAGTACTTGACAAACCATCTCAAAGTTCTTTGCTGATATATTTTTGTTTAAATAAAACTTAGTAACGCTGTTTAGATTACAGATGGTTTGACAAATATAATTGCAGTCATGTTTTCAAGCAACACTCAATGAACCGTAGTGTTTTATTTTGTTAGTTATGAAATATTGAATGTCAATTTGTACCTTTTTTTGTATGTTATGGAAATGATGTATCTAATTAACGGTTAGAGCCCATAATAAAATACAGATGAACCTGTATGTACGAGTTACATGTTCATGACTAAAAACTCTACGAAAATCTGGGCATTTCTGGCAAAACCTAAACAAGGAATGTTATACTACAACCGTTGGAGATGTCACAAGAATATCACACATATCATAACATGAACTTTCCTAGAGAGGGAGATGTCACAGTGTTGTACTTCCTGCCTTTTTATGCTAAACATAGACAGGAAGCTCAGAAGAGGAGATAGGAAGGCTTTGACAAGATCACACCGAGAGCACACTCTATGCTCCTGTGCCATGATCTAGCTTACATCACCTAATTTCCTCTGTTTGAATATAACTGATCTGACAGCTTGAGTCGGAAGTGACACGGTGTCGAAACTTATCTGCGTTCTAAAGGTTAAGCAATGATGGAAACTGTGGCAAAAACAAAGGAGACAGAGATAAAAGTAGTTTATATAAAGTTAGCAATGCGATATTCCGTCATTGCAGTATTCAGTTACGTTTGATTTGTAAATTCACCAATGGATAAGATAAAGAAAACTTACAAAATAGGAAAAACATCTTGATAATACAGTCATTAACATAATACAATTCTATAGTTTGTTTATTTAAGCTGTATAAACGTTGGCTATCAAAACGTTTCTGCAGGATATTCGCCAAGATAACTAAAAGTGTCAACATGTCTTATCAGCCAGACCGACTGACAGCACGAGTGTGGGTGTGCAGTGTCTGTTATTTAGCTCAAAACCTGTTAAATACCAAATGCTGGCTTTTAAATGTCAGATTTCTGACCTTGTTTACTTATTCTTCGATGAGCTCTTCATTTCAATCAAAGTGTTTAAACAACTTCATGTATGACTACCGGTACTTGTGTTTGGCAACCATCTAAGATGAGTCATATAATACACACAACAGTAAGGGAAGGTAAACACAACTCATACAACTCAACTTTAAGCTTGACAAAGAAGTAAAACTAAAATGTATCATATGAATCATGTTAAACCACACAGTTACATATCTGAATAAAACTGAGCAGTTCATATTTAAATCCAACACTTACTGTAGTATCCCTATGTTCAAAGCGCAAACACAGATTTACAGGCCGCACTTTTCTCTATAAGCAGCAGTCTGGGTCACTGTAGTACTGCTTCAAGGCAGGCACCATGGGTATTTTGACTGTTATGTGATGAGGATCCTAATTAGCCGCTACATTCCTTAATTTAACGAGTTCAGAGTTAAACAGTGTTAACACCAGCACAAATGTCAACGGTGCTGACTTTGTAGCATCTCATTTAGCTGGCTTAAAAAAAGGCCATTCTGTTACAGCTAGAATTACTATCCATTATTTCTCACCAACAGTGCCTTGTTAAACCTTCATGCATTAGATACAGGTTCCCTCTCAAGGGTTTGCAATTTAAGGCTATGGTGCACTGTTCTGCGGTGAGATGTTCTACACTAAGACTTTCTGATAGGATATTATTCAAAGTGAAAAGTGTGTTGTACCAGGAGGGACTAATATTTCCGCAAAATGCAGATTGATGGATAGAAAGCAAGACAGATAGGCAGACAACTAGCTATTATAGCAAATCAGAGACAGAGAAATTGAAAAAGGCAGACTGATAGACAGAAAAAACAGCAAGTCAGACATACAGGAAATAAAGTCAGACAGACATCTAGATAGAAAAGACAGATACTAAGGGACACATTGAGATAGCTAGTCAGTCAGACAGACAGACAGACAGACAGACAGACAGACAGACAGATAGAAAGAAAGATAGACAGATGCTCTTCCACGGAGGGATTTTAATCGATCCAAATTAATGCTGAAAATCCACTTTCTACAAAGAGTGTCTTAAGACAGATCTCTGTAAATGTGAAACAGCATGTCACATACATTAACTGGGAGCTCCGTGACTAGCCGTAGGGTGTGTGTGTGTGTGTGTGTGTGTGTGTGTGTGTGTGTGTGTGTGTGTGTGTGTGTGTGTGTGTGTGTGTGTGTGTGTGTGTGTGTGTGTGCGTGTGTGTGTGTGTGCTGGGTAGCTTCTGTGAGATAAGTGGAAGGCTGTTTTCCCCTGAGACCTCGCTTTGCCGTACCGTAGCTTCTACTGTACTGAGAAAAATCAAACTGATTTACGCTCTCCTCGTGATTGCACTTCTCCGAGTAATAAAAAGATTAGCCAGCAGTGGCAAAGTATCATCAGAGTAATGCCAATGCAGCAATATATACTCCTAATCTTTCTGCCCTTGTACCATCTTGTCAATCACTCCACACTCCTTTTCCTTTTACCAAATGTGGGTCAGGAAAGGTCTGGTCCATGTGGGCGTTGTGATGAGAATAATGACAAATAATACAGTATATTAAGTACTGTTGGGACACGCCGTCATCCTTTGGTGCCACCAATGAGCCAATTAGGCGCAGACTTGTCTCTTCATGAAGATGCTACTAATGGTGAACGAAGCAATGAGATTTAGTTTTTCCTGACAATCTCCACTGAACTTTGATGCATTTTTGTAGCAAAGTGAATGTACAATGCGTGTGTGTGTGTGTGTGTGTGTGTGTGTGTGTGTGTGTGTGTGTGTGTGTGGTGATGTTCTTTCATCTTAGCTCATACTCTGATTGTGTTCTTCAGCACAAGAATTCTTAGTGTTAATATACGGCTTTACGTCAGCCTGATCTCCCGCTGACACCGGAGGGGTTTTTCGGAGCATTAACATTTAAATTAAAGAGCTGAAATCATCTCACATACAAATGTCATGTGTTTTTTTGGCCATCAGCTGCTCTCATCCGTCCCAACTCACCGTAGTCGCTCTCATAAAAGATGATGAACTTCTGCCAGTGTAGTTCTGAGACGAGGGTGAGCAGCACGTCGTTGATTCGAACAGGTGGACGGGCAGCCAACGTGTAGCTCTCTCCTTCTGGGCTGGGGTTGAGCTGGCAGGCGGTGCGGGGCGCGCCATCCCCATTTCTCTGGATGAAGAGGTGGGGAATGTGCATTGCATCTGTCAGAGACTGTAGGGCACTCGCAGCTGCGCAGCCAGTGGATGTGACCAGAGCGAGGATCCCCTGGTTCATCAGCTCACATGCTGCACAGAGGAAAGAATAACAGAGGGAAGATGGGTGAAGAAAAAGGAGTAATGGGGTGCAGACAAGGATTTAAAGAAAGGAAATAGAATATAGGATAAGGTAATAGGAGGGAAAGAATAATGAGAAAAGCAAAATATATGGAGGAAGATGGAGTCGGGTAAGAAGAAGAGGAGAAATAAGGCAAAACATGGTTAGATTTGCAATTCAAAGTCCATTACAGCATGTTTTTCATTGAACAAATATGTCAGGTTGTTAGAGCACTGTACATTATTCAAGAAAGTGTGCTCAACTGCTTTTAAGAATTGAAGATGGGTCTTTGTGTATCCTCCTTAGGATTACATCTGAGCCTCTGCAGTAGAGAAGAGATCACAGAAAGGAGGGGATTGGTTCTCAAATTGTATTATAATGTGTAGACGAGAGATTCAGAGGGGTGCATCCTCTAATCCTTTTCCCCAGACAAAAATGAGACAGCTGATTAAAGCCAAAAATGCCAGCTCAAGTCAGCAGTCGCTTGAAAATCAGCAGATGTCTCAGAGTGGTACAGGAGTCAGTGTCGTACTTAGCAAAGAACGGAAGTCACACATTAACACCAGGACTATGTTAGAATAAACTTAATTCTGTCACATACACCTCTGTCAATAAACATGGTGAACATCTGTAAGCCAGCACGGACTCAGACTGCAGGCTCAAGCTTGTAAAGTCTGTGGTGGGTCTTAAACCCCCGACATTTTTATTTACACATGTCATTTGGGCTAAATCTGTTTCAGATCCTCTTAGGGCAGGTCAGCATGTCTGCTGGGCAAAATGCCAAATAGCTTATAAAGATGAAAATGGACATTATTAATATTTCTGCAATTGACAAGAAAAGCTGTTCTTTCTAAGTGGTGGTAAATATTTAATGAGAGTGGGTAGACTGAAGTTGCAGTGATGTGATCTATAAAGTACTCATTATTTGCTCGTTAAATTATCTGACGGTTGATCAATGACCTAAAAGATAATGAGTTCCACCAAAAAACCATGTGTTTATTTCATACTAAAGGAAGCGGAGAGATCTTTAAATAAATCAACACAATTAATTTGGAGCAAACCACATTTGTTGTAACGTGTGGTGAAAACGTACTGTAATATGAAGTTAAAAGTTTCTTTTACATTTGACTTCAATGGTGTTTCCAATGCTTTTCAAAACGTTTTCACCAGAATACTGATCATCCTACTTTCTCAATTTTGGGTCAAACACACAGGCTTAAACTAAGTGCATCAAATCAGGCAATATCCCAGGATACTCACTCTATTCTATTCTAAAGCAAAAGATGACTTTCTAAGTTGAAACCACAGCTTTTATAATGTTATAAGGAACAGTACACATTCATATTTTTGACCGTTTATAGCTTTGACCAACCCTGCTTGTGTTGCGTGTGTATTCACGTCATAAAGCAAATCGTATGTTTCCCCTTACAGTAGGTTACAAATATGCAAAACACTGAAACCGGCAATCAGCATAGAAGAGAAAGTGATGGTGATCCAAATGCAAAACAGTTTTAATGAAGAATATTGAATTTGCATATCATTCTAGACTCTGTTATGAGGTGCATAATAATATCCTGCAGGGATTTTCTAATTTAGCAAGTGAAACGGTACAGGGTACTGCTAATGCTGCCTTGAAAATGTAAGCCATCATTTCTCACACAGCAGGCCTGCTATGAACCTTTTAAGAAGCACGAGTACTGCTCACCATGTACATATCATTAACATATACAGGTAAGAAACTGTTGAATCCACCATGATACCAGAGGCAGTAACGGAGGCAGAGGGGAAGAAAGGGGAGGGTGGTTCTGGAGAAAAGGTGTTAGGGATGAGGTGGGAGGTTCATAAGGGGGGGGGGGGGGGGGTGTTCTGTCAATGGGGCCGTACTGGGGAAGGGTTGTGTATGTCTGTGCGAATGTATTGCAGAGGGGGAGGACTATTAATGTGACAAATGACGATTTCATCTGCTGACTGCAAGCACAGGAGTACATTAGGGCTCTGTAAATCATGCGTACAGGGGCAACTAAATAACATGCTGAGGAGGAGCGGGAGAGGAGGAATGGCACAGCCGAGGAAGAGGTAGATGCACTGTAGTTAAAGTAGAACAAAAATGTAAAGTGCAAGATAAAATATAGGGATTATGTGCATCTTTTTGCATGAATGCTAAGGAAAGTGCAAGATGTATTGATGCACAGGAAGTGTGATAATGTTGAGATGGACGCCAGCATTTCCACCAGGGAACTTGGCAAAGACAATCCTTTGTGAAACATGAAATGATAATGCTGTGCTCAGCAGGAAGTCATGTGATCGACAGTAATATAAATCCAGAGCACGATCTAACACTGATCGAATGTCAAAACGTGTCAGCTTGTAACAATAAACTGTGTACTGTACTATGCACTATACTCTGTTCCTGAGAGATGCCAGTGTTATTGCTGCCATTGTAAAGAGGCTGCATGCACTTAGGTATATAGCTGAAATAAGACGATTCATGGATCAGTCAAGAACAGTTTTAAGTGATTGACTTTAATCAATCATCAAATGTAAAATAGCAAACATTCTCTAAGCTATTCAAATGGGAAGACTGCCATTTTTCTGTGTGTTGTAGTACTTTAAATTAAATATTTTGAATCTCGATTGGGTTTTTTCTGAAGATATCTTTTACCTTGTTAAGGACATTTTCAAATATTATTTGACATTCTATAGTTGAAAGAAATTAATAACCCAAATAATTATTCCAACAGATGAGTTGATGATGAATACAATCGGAAAATGCAGGAGTAAAAATATAAAAGGATCAAATGAATTGTTATATTTTGAGACTGTAATGAAATGAGGCTGTGGTCAAGAGGATTGGCAGCCCTTTTGTTGTGTCAGCAGAACTGTTAGTGCTAGTGTTTGCAGGATTAATGCAGTATCACATTTATCATTTATTTCACCAGTTCCACCATCTGCTTATGTGAGAGACTCCAAATGATATACCTTATTTTTTGTTCTAAAAAATATTTTTTTTTTTGTCTGATGAGCAGCCCCCTGTTCCTCGGCCACTTTAAGCAGACTAAAGTGTGTCCGTGGCCATTTTGGCTTGGTAATGGCCCATTATACAGCAGACAGCCCGCTGACAGGAGGCAGGAGCGCTCAACAGTCATTGGCAAGGATGATAATGATGGAATAATCACTCTTAAATGTTCCCCCTGAAGTGGACAGAGGCCATCACTCATTTTCTGCTAGAATATTTCTGCGATATGACATCTAATGTCAGCAGTCCTATATATATACACCTTAAAGAAATAGCTTAGAAAATCCATATAAACCTTCACCATCTTTAATATTTATAATCCTATTGATTCGGAATAATTTGATACATTAATAGACTCTGTATATGGATGCCAATGGATAGGGGGAATAATTTATTACATTTTTAAATTTGTAATTCAAGGAAAAAACTGAAAACACACTGCAGCTCCAGCGCTGTGGCACAGCACATGATGCATGTCCAGTGGCATTCATTGCACCAATAGGAAGTGTTGCTGCTACAAGTCCAGAGTCTTTTCACTCTGTGATATTACAACTTCTCCTGAAGTAAAATATCTGTGTAGTTCTTCCACCTCTGCATTAGCTTTCAATCATGTGTGGACATCCACCACTAAACTTGATTTCTCCCCTGAAAAGCCAATCTCCAGAGCTATGGCTCTTTTTTCCTTTATATTTGTCTTTACAATGACGGGACTGTTTGTCATATAACTGGTAATATTTCCCGACCTCGATCTCTCCTCATCCATTCTTCGACTCACACGAAAGACAGCAAAGGCAAGAGGTGAGCTCAGTTGAGCTGCCACGGGAGCCAAAGCAGAGAGCGAGTGGAGGAAAAACAGTTTTTTAAGGGCGCCGTATCGGAAAAAAGAGAATGTTGCGAAGTGATGCTGTGTGCCTAGCTGCTGCAGGTGTGCAGGCTCTAAATTGGTTTGTTTCAGCACTAATAGGGAGATGAAAAACGCACCCATACCGGCAAAACAGTCATTTTTTATCAGTAATATTATAGGAGATTGATGGATGATGTTTTCAGTAGAGAGGAATGAATACAAAAAAACATCTAATCATCATTGCAAATTTAAAAAAACCCTGATACAATGACCATCACCATGAGATCATGTACTTTTGCTTAACTGTTAGCAAATGCAGGGACCATAACAGGAAAGGGGCTTGTAGATTGTTGGCATAGACATAAAAGGACATCTGCCAAGCGGATTAGGGCTGATCAACAAAAGTACACAGTATTTCTCAGCAGAAGTCCTCGCCTCATCAGACCAGTGCAGTTATGCAGAGATTGGTCCAGGGAGAGAGAGCATTAGCGTCAAGACACCAGGCTGAAAGAAGACATTTCAGCTTTGTGCCACACAATCTGTTTCCTACGAAAACAAGCTGTCGACGGTGTCTTGCCCTCATTTTACAAATGTAATATGAAGGCAGGAAACAAACCACCACACCACTGATGTAGTGAATATTGCATAAATTGGGTCTGTCTTAGTGATTTCACAGTCATTTCGTTTGCTCTGACTCAGAGCACAATCCTGGGATACAAAAGAGTCACCACTGAGACAAATGCTGCGATGTTGTCAACACCACCCTACCCTGCTGCGACAATGGTGTAACTACAGCCTAATTGAGACAGCTTATAATGCGTGATTCAGAATAAAATGTCTGTTTTGTTTCCCTAAGAGACTGCTTGAAAAGGCTTTGATTGTATTGTAATACTGTCTGTTTCATTTAGGATGAGCATCTACTTATTCCCTCAGAATATGAATACCTATAATATGATGAGGAAGATGTTGAAGAAAAATGGAAATAAGAATGGGTTTAGAGAGTTTAGGTTTAAACGAAAAACAATCAGAGAAATTAACGCAACTAGAATATTGTCGACGCTATTTAATTTGGGATTCAATTGTTACAAAGTTGAAGCCAAGCCAAAACTGCAAAGAACATTTTAATCATAAACTTACATACATACATTTTTGTACTTGAGTCTATCAACTTTGGACCAGGCTCCGCGTCTTTTCAGCACAGATTACTGATGACAAGATAATGTGCTGAGATACTGTTAAATTGGTCATTGATGGTTTTTAAGGGATGACAAGCACAAAATACAGTTTATTTGATCTTTTCACTGCTGGAAGATTCACAAGAGCCTTAAATGATCCATATCACCCTCAGCTAAGAGGAGACCGGATGTTGGGTTATTTCCTCATTATCAATGGGCCCTTCCACTTTGCTTTTTGGCAGCTTCCCAAAACATAATAGCTGTTCTCCACACATAAGGGAGGGATGGGAAGTATCAGTATTAGATGGCAGCTGGGCCACAGCTTAGTTCAAGATTTAAATGTATAGCAACATTGCACCATCAGGAGGAATGAATTGTTTCTCCATCCGTCTCTCTCATTCACTCACTCAATCTCGACCATGGCCCTTTCCCTAAGCCTGCTCTCCTGCTGTCAGACTAAGATAAGGGTACACATCCCCATCAATACTATTGATGCTAAAACTCATCTGAACTGTGAAGGAGTGTTTCACCGCTGTAAATTATACCCTATTCCCAGGCAACTGAGAGCTACAGCAACAGAAATAGACTTACAGTAGATACAGCAGCGGACATAATAACAACAGCACCTGTATAGTACAACTCAAATCAGTTCAAATATTTCCTCTATGAAGCTTGAAGGTTTAAATTATGTTTGTATACAGTTGTGGAAAGGAAAATCTAAAAATACAATGAGATTTAATATAACCCCACCACAACCTGGAGCCTCTGAAATCAGTTGGATTCGTACCCAGCTGATCCGTGACTAATCCCCTCTGGGCCCCTGCTCAGTCCTGGCAGTATGCGATCCCCTTCCATGACTTAGTCCATGCAGTGAAGCCTCGTAATGTCGCTAAGCACGATGCATGGAAATCAGTTGCAATGCTTTATCTATCCACCAGGAGGAGCAGTGATTAGCGAAGCTTTAACGGTTTACTGCGATGGAAAAAGGTCTGGCTTCACCCGTTTTCATTCTGCTATTGGAGAAACAAACATACTGGCTTTTTTTTTATATTTCCTTTAAACAATCACAAACACCTTCGGCTAGGCGCTAACTACGGGATGTATCGGCGATGCCCTTGAAAAACAGTAACAAGCAGATAGCGGATAGGGAGGAGAATGACACATCAATAATACAATCTATTTAAGGTGAGTGAGACTCGCTGTAGTGTGACCATTTTAATTAAAGTTTAACCATTGCAACCGGACATTTTCATTGTCCTAGTTGGCAGTACAAATCATTTCAGATTTGTAAGATGGACTGTGCTTCCATCCTCAATTTTGAGGAAATTTGTCTAAAATGATTCACAATACATCCACAATATTTCCATTTGATGGAAGTGTAGTATAGTGTGGGCACTCAAACATTGAATAAGCAAGAACGTTAGTTTTTCTAAGTAAGTTTGTTTGGATTACAGTAGAAAGTTCCTTTAGAGCATTCCACTATTTATGGAAGATACAAAAACAGAGACAAATGTGTAATAGAGCGATACAACACAATACATTTGTATGCACTTAAAAGCAACCAAAAGTCAACTGCACTTTACCATATTGTTTTACTACTGCAAAGCCACTTATTGTTGACTTATGAATTTCTTGATGCCAAGATGGGTCCACTTATGAACAATTTAGTGTGATGTGGCATTGCTGCAGCACTAATGTGAAACATAGCTTGCGTCTGTGTTTCTATTTATTTAAAAACATGCTAGACTTAATCCTGCTAATATTATACAGCACATTACCTCAACTACAAGTGACTGAACCCAAATCTTTACCGATTTAAAAAGGTTCTCTCTTCCTCTCAATAACACACACTCAATGAAAGACTTTAACAAGATCATACAAGACACGTGTTCCTTACACCGATTCATTTTTGTATATTACAGAAGAACTGTCTACTGCTTTTCTCTGTTGAAATATAAGGAACGCATGCATGTACCTAATAGTTGACGGTAACAGTAGGCTTTAAAAAGTATTGATACTTTGCTTAAATTCTGCTTTTAGTCTTAGGCTTTGTGATACGGCTGCTCCCGGAGCTACAATCAATACAAAAGTATCATTGTGGGTTGACACTGAGACCCAGTTTGTGTAGTGTGTTCATGTCACTTTGACCAGGTCCCGATGTTTAATATGCTTCTGAGAGTTGGTTCTTATTATTTCTGACATTGGAGCTGACAAAAGAAGATAGCTGCTGTGCCCTTATAAATTTATTCTGGGGGATGTTTTTCGACTGCTGGCACCCGAGGGATGCAACAGAAAATGGCCTGCAGTCTAAATTTCTGCAGCCTGGGAGAATACCCTGACCTAATGAAACAGAGTTCACTCTGTATACATTCAGTAAACAAAGTTAATAAAAAATTGAAGAATTGTTTTGACTGGGGAGAAACAACCAATGCTCAGGAAGTGCTGAGTCACTGACTGCTATTTCGACACTGAAACTGATGCCACCAGACAATGACATAAACAACACCACCAGAATGGGATACAACTAGCTACCACGTCTTGTGGCATCAGTTTCAAATGTTAAGCAATTGGCAGTGACTTATTATGCATCACAAAGCAAATATGGGTGGGCAGTTACAGCCTGTAAGATAAAATATATTATATGTATTCTCACATCATATCGGTGTCCCTGTTAAAAGGAAAATACAAATGCCCCTCCGAAATTGCATTTATGTTAAGCCATTTAAATGAATTCCCACATCTCTGTGTCCTTGTTATTTCTCCACTGCGTCTTTCCTTTTACAGAGTGCTTTCGACTCTCTGTCCTTGTTCTCTCATCAGCTTAGCACAACCGCTGTTCCTTCCAGGGCTAACATGGTCAGTCTAATGTGCATAATATAGTCCTTTGCATACACAATGATGTGTGTGTGTGTGTGTGTGTGTGTGTGTGTGTGTGTGTGTGTGTGTGTGTGTGTGTGTGTGTGTGTGTGTGTGTGTGTGTGTGTGTGTGTGTGTGATTGTTTTTCGTTTTCTGTTTGCTGATTAGCTTCCTTAAAATGAATATGCAGCAATGCCTGTTGTTGCAAAGCACACTCTGCTGAATTGTGAAACAGGTGAATAGCCCAGTTTTTGTATGGCAAACATGTGTTTGGGTTCAGTGATGATTGATTTGAATGGTGCTATTGAGAAAGATTGGCTAGCATTGTCAGAGGATAATCATGACTCATTCACCGTTGGGAAAGGGATAGGCTGGGTGCTTGTCTGCTGGAATTAGAAACATTGAGACACATCTCACGCTCTCTCTTGGTAATGTGTCATTTGCTCGGATATCATCTAATTTCTTTCACTTTCTTTGGCTGTATATTTCTGGTTGCTTTTTCCCTGTCCACATATCTCACTCAGTGTTTTTTGAATCCGATCCCTCTGTGTTTGCCTCTCACTTGTCCTCCTGATCTCACCCTCCATGCTGATTATCACAATCTGCCCTTGTCTTTCTCGGCCCAACTGAATCTCGACCAACACCTCAAACATGACGGATAAATAATGAATTACCATATGTTTATACTTATGTTCTATTTATTCGTGCTGCAGTAGTAAATTATGAGGACAGAAGGTTGGAGAATAAAACCATTTTTTCTTTTCTTTTTATAAATCAATGAGAAAAATACAAAAATGCTAATCCAATGCCTCATGCTTTAGGAAACTCAGAGCCACATGAATACAGTAATGTAAAATCAGTCTGAATTCCTCTGAATCACTGTATTCTTGAATTTCAATGACCATGCTAACATGTGGTTTATGTGATAAAAGTGTAAAGGCGTAGATGAGGGCTCAGGAGTATAACCTCTTAAGGTGTTAAATTGATTTATACCAAAACAAGTTTTTAGTGGGACCAATTTATGTTTTTGTGGGAATAATTGAATCCTTGGTCCTTATATCTCAAGAAGAAAAGGCCCCCACTAGCAGAGAAGTACCACAGCTAGTAAGAGGCTCACTAGAGCAGTGGTTTCCAACCTTTTTTCCCAAGAGCCCCCCCAAATGACTCCTGTTGGAAGTTGCGCCCCCCCCCCCCCCCCCCCCCATACACACACACACACACACACGCACACACACAGGAAGGGGGGGGGGGAGCAACAGCGGTAATTAAAGTTTAAAACTCTCAAAAATATTACAACTACTGTCACAAACTAGATGAATGTGAAGTATTTTGTTAAAGGAGGATGAAAGCGTAATTAAGGAGCACTATTGGAGTGACTTTGATGGTTATTGGACTCAGGATTCATTCATTTGGATTCCCGCTGTATGAAGAAATTAAAGGATGGCGCTGAAGTGGAAACAATTCACAAAGGGATTAAACTGTTTAAAACACATGCTCAAAGTAAGCCGGATTTTGCCGATGCAGTTTATGTGGATTCAAAAGTCGTAAATAATCTACAAAATGGAGGAGACCGATCTGATCGGAGCAACTGTGACAAATAATCCAACTGAAACCGGCATGGACAATGACTATGTTTTAAAAATGCGCTTATCCAGAAAAGCCCGGTTTGGACCCTTTACGGGCAGAAGAAACATTTCTATTAAAGAAAGAATTATACATTTCTGTCTTTTTATTCCTTTAATAGCTACTAACTTCAATTGTTATTCAAATCAATTATTTTATATATTTTATTGTAATCTAGAGACAAGGCTTTTAGTGACAATCATGTATTGCTTTACAATTATATGTAAAAAACAAATAAAATTAAAGACAAAAAAAAAAAGTCTAAATATGATATTTGGCCTCAAATCATCTGAGGCCTGGCGCCCCCCTGCGATATTTGGCGGCCCCCCAGGTTGGGAACCACTGCACTAGAGGATAACAGATATCCCCTACTGAAAAATGCCATGTAAAAAAGCACAGGCCAACATTCAATTGTCTTGCAATGGTTTATGATTAGATATTGGCAGCAGTGTGCATTGTTACAGTTGTAAAGGTCCATCTTATCTTATCTTATCTTACTTTAGCAACAAAAGGTCAATTTTGCTCCATTTTCTGTCCACATTTAACATTATTATTCGGGGGAGGATGAAATGTTCTGTAAAAAAGGAAAGAAAAGCACTTTACAGCATAATACATCAGGTAAGGGCATTTACAACACAAAATCCATACACCATAATAAACAATCCCCACAAAGATGAAACAAATGTGCGCTTAAATGTAGGCCCTGCACTGTAAATAAATAGTTTGAGCTCCTTAGAAAGCTGAATTGATATCCTCTATGGCAGTGGTTCCCAACCTGGGGGGCGCACTAGGCGCCAAAGATCGCAGGGGGGGCGCCAGGCCTCAGATGATTTGAGGCCAAATATCATATTTAGACTTTTTTTTCTTTAATTTCTTTTTTACATATAATTGTCTCTACATTACAATAAAAAATAAAAAATATAATTGATTAATTAATTTGAATACAAATTCAAGTTAGTAGCTATTACAGGAATAAAAAGACAGAAATGTATAATTCTTTCTTTAATAGAAATGTTTCTTCTGCCCGTAAAGTGTCCAAACCAGGCTTGTCTGGATAAGCGCATTTTTAAAACATAGTCATTGTCCATGCCGGTTTCAGTTGAATTATTTGTCACAGTTGCTCCGATCAGATCGGTCTCCTCCATTTTGTAGATTATTTACGACTTTTGAATCCACATAAACACATCGGCAAAATCCGGCTCACTTTGAGCATGTGTTTTGAACAGTTTAATCCCTTTGTGAATTGTTTCCACTTGCGTCGTCCTTTAATTTCTTCATACAGCGGGAATCCAAATGAATGAATCCTGAGTCCAATAACCATCAAAGTCACTCCAATAGTGCTCCTTAATTACGCTTTCATCCTCCTTTAACAAAATACTTCACATTCATCCAGTTTGTGACAGGAGTTTTTGAGACTTTTAAACTTTAATTACCGCTGTTGCGCCCCCCCTTGTGTGTGTGTGTGTGTGTGTGTGTGTGTGTGTGTGGGGGGGGGGGGGGGGCGCAATTTCCAACAGGGGTCATTTTGGGGGGCTCTTGGGGGAAAAGTTTGGGAACCCCTGCTCTATGGCAATGATCACCATTTCAATGGCTGACATGAGGTTAGAATAAGCAATCCTCTGCAGTAGGAGTTGGAGCTACAGTATGTTGGACATAATACTACAAACACCGACCAGTTTCACTGAGGCTCAAGTTGTCACACAAGATCGCAGCCTGCTGTTCCCAGTTTGAACACATCAGGACATGTGCAACTCGTATGGCAGATAGGTATTCTCCTATTTAGGTTACTCATCTAAATCAACCAAATCCATTAATAACAAACACCCGGCTCAAAGTAAGAACTAACCTTCTTCGTAAGTGATAATCAGCTTGATGGGCTGATCATTCTGCTGAGCTGAGCAACGCAATGTCAAGCAGTTAAAAGACACAGGGTCTGTGTAATGACGCTTTTGGCACAGGTGCTGGGGGAAGGAACTTCCTTGAAGTACTAAAAATGCATGTAACCAAATGAAGTGCTTCACAGAAAGCATACACATGATGGTGCACCCTTTAAGACATGCAGAGCTTGGAGACAGATGGGTTAGAATAGATTGAATAGAGGGTTTTTTTTATAATCTTGTGTCCTAAAAGTGATTTTTGTACAGCCAATCCATGTGTATAAGTGAATGCTGGACTTGATGTTTGAATGTAAGGAGATGCGGTGTGTCTGTCTTTACAACATGAAACTGCTTCATTTTCCTACTGAGTTCTGTAAACTCTATAGGCGGTCTCCACATCTTAGAAGAGGTTAACTGTAATGAAATAGCAATTAGCAAGAGCAAGTTCTTTGATGAGTGTAATGGTGTGGATAAAGTCAACACAGAGGTGAAGAGGTGAAAGACTATTATTTAAAAAGTCGGCCTATATAAATTGTGTGGAAGGATTAAAGTAAATTATGCTTTGAGCAATTTATCAATGCAGATGGTGCAACATTTGAACATGTATCTCTCCTTCTGTCTGGAAGAAACTGCAATAACTTTCTGGTTTGTCAGTATTTCTAATTCGGAGCGCCAGAATTTTCCAGGTTTCAAAAAGGTTTTTTATTATCCAAAATTCACATGCGCTGGTCCTACACAAAATAATAATCGTAATGAGATAATCAGCCAGCAGATCGTCCATTTAAGTTCACACTATAATTAGGAACTTCTTGAAAGTTTCATTCATAAATATGCGTAGCTTTTTTATTTAAAGTACAAACATATGATATGCCTTGTTTGTCAGTTTGTGATGAATATGTTATGGTGGTAAAAGGTAGTTATACTTGTCTATGATCTTGCACATATTACATTGTCCTACTTTATAATGAGCCCTAATAACTGAACACAAATGTGTCTGAAGATTGAAAATGTGTCATTTCGGAGCAATTCTCCATCACATAAAAGGTGATTCTTCTTTCCTTTGAAGAGGAAGAAATGACTTCTCTCTGGCGTACTGCTCTGTGCTTAATGTTAGCACTGCCCTGTTGAAAAACAAATTAGCTCATTATCTTTGGAAGGCTGGGCACATAGGCGCAGCATGCATGACAAGCCAAGCCTTTGGATGTGACAAGCTTAAAATGTCAACATACTACCTTGAGAGTGCACATTAAACTCAGGCGGTAATGGCTGTCACAAGACAGATCCCCATTATCAAGTCCATTAAGGCACCACACTCCTTCCCAAAAAAAGAAAACACCCAACAAGCAGCAGGGTTTTAAAGTTCGGAATGAGCGCCTGTAGATAAATGCCAAGGTGACACACTTTGCATCGTGTTGCCAACAATGCACATTCCTGAGAGTGTCAAATATGGTCTGATGGAGGAATTTGTCAAAACATTATTTGAGATGTGTTCCAGGACTTCCATCCAGAAATTGGAAAACATATTTTAACACAATAATAACTCCAACTGTAACAAAAAAATTTAGCTAACTGATGTTATGACAGCTCTTTTAACATTTATAACCATCATCATCGTTCAAGGTTAAAATCCTTCATATTATTCTAACCAAAAATGGTTTGGCCTAGGTAAAATATATGCATGAATAAATACATTTTAGGAGCTTATATAGTCATGGGATAAAATGCAAACTTTATGAGTTTTAATACATATATTTATTTTGTTAGAAAGAGTGAAGGGAGACAACATGAGTTAACAAGGACATGCAGTTGGAATTCTGAAGAGATTTTGAGATGATAATCTACACAAAAAGGAAATGATTTTGGAGTAACAGAGCAGTTCAAGTGTGGTTAATAAATTATGTGAATAGACTGTAGGCTGCTGATAGCAATCCCAGCTCGACACAGAAGGTCTGGACTCCTTCCGACCTGGAAACCAGAGTCAACATCCAGATTGCGCTCTGAGCTTTTCCCAAATGCTCCTCCGGCAACGCTGGATAACCACCAAACACTGTGTTGAGGCTCCCGTGCTGCCATGCTGCTCATGAACATATGTCTATGAACTGGTCAAATTATCTGCATGACTTCAATCTTTAAAAAAAAATACAAACATGCTTTATTTAGTTTTGCGTTAAGCCTCAAGTTTTGTTTGGTTGCACAGCGCCTGCAATTATGTTAATTTTTGAAAATATTCTGGTTAATTATGAAGGGATGATTGCTTTTTGTTTGTTTTGTGACTCACTAATTTCAGCAACAAAAAAGGAAAATATACTCTATGGTTTGAAAAGAAAACAGTGTCATGTAAGTTGAGATGGTTAAGGGATGTAAAGTAAAGAAAGACTGGGTATGTTTGTTATTTCAGTGATTAAAGAATATATAGCCTAAATAATATATGGAGCATGTATACTGTGCTAAAGGGTAAGTACACTACATTATTTGTTGTGTTTTGCTCCAAATACTTAATTATATCCCAGAGGTTTAGGGTTTCCATAGTGTTCCAAATACCATTAAGTTAATCAGTGACACTCGAGGAGTTGTCGGGAAAAACATACAAGGGCCTCATCTATATTAATATTCACAGGTGATGCAGGCTTTCTTCCCCCAAAATACGTATTCTTGCTGGTGGTTGTCCAAAATCTACTTAAATTCTTCAGAAAAACCTTAAGGTAAAGGCCATGACAACTGTTTATTTAATTACAGGAGTTTATTATCTCAAATTCTAAATAGGAAAACACAAATCATTTCTTGAATTAGGATCCAATTTCCTAATCATCAGCCCTTCTCTTTGTTCTGTTGTGTTATGCACTCTAGTTTTTATTAATTTCCTCTCTTGGGAGATGAGTTGTGAACAGAGAAAACAAAAACATGTGGAAGAGAGGCTCCTCATGCATGAAATGAAAGAGGGCTTTGCCCTTCTAGGAGTTGACACTGACGTATTCTCTAAAGGATAAAGGCTGCATACACGTTTTGCATTTTACCAATCCGGGTTGGATGGCCTCTGTATTTGTCCTCTTCAACTCTACAGTATATGGCTGTGCATACTGTCAATCTCATGCGAGTGCTCCCTGGCAACAACTTCAAGACTGTTTCCCAGGCAACAGAAATAGTACGTGTGTGAGTGTGTGAGTGTGAGTGTGTGTGTGTGTGTGTGTGTGTGTGTGTGTGTGTGTGTGTGTGTGTGTGTGTGTGTGTGTGTGTGTGTGTGTGTGTGTGTGTGTGTGTGTGTGCGTGCGTGCGTGCGTGCGTGCGTGCGTGCGTGCGTGCGTGCGTGTGTGTGTGTGTGTGTGTGTGTATGTGTGTGTGGTTTTATTTTTATGCATTTATTCTGCACTATTATCCCAATGTATAAGCCCAGCACTTGATAGAACACAGAACACAGGTAATTCAACCTCTGAGGTATGTTCTTCAAAAATATACTGATTCCTTTGTTATTGATCATCTTTTCCAACAGGTTTCCCATGCTCTGCACAAAAGGAAAAACGTTCTTTGAGACCTGCTTCATTTCATCCACATAGTCCATATACCAATATCATAACGCAATCCCTTTACCATCATGTTTCTTTGCACATTAATCAATTATGTTCTATCAAAACAACAGCTGAGGTCTGACAACATCAGATATTATTTTTGGTGCAAATACTCCACTTACACTGGAGTCAAATTATGAAAGTTGCATTGAGACTGAGTTGGAAAGTCTGATGTTTCTATGAAATAAATGAACAGTAACTTATAAATAACACACTACTATAAGCACTAGATATAATTTGAATACGCCACATGGCATATTGTTTTCATATATATTTAAATATAGTCCCTTGTTATGTTGCTGCTACAAAAATATTCACCAAGGATAACACAATTTCTCCTAATCGCAGATTAACCAGAATGCACTCCTTGAATCTCCAGATATTTTTTAGTGTGCCAGTTCAACAGGTGGCATGGACGACACGCAGGCCAGGCCATCTGCCTGCAGATCCGAAGTCTACGTGTGCAGACAGAAGCTAGTGGAAATATTATCTACTTTATGTAGTCCCTAAGTAAAATGTCATTCCTCATAATGCATGAGGGGAGCTGGCAAAAGTAGGTCTATTACCATGTTGATAACATCAATTTGAAGTGTCAGTACGGGGTGAGCTAATACCCGGCCCTGTGAGGCTGCTCGCTCGTCTCCTGAGCCGAAAGGGTTTCTGCTTTGATTAAAATCACAAACCAGCCAGTCTTCCATACACCTTTCAACCCACTACTTCCTCCAGCAATTAGTTTGATATAATACGACACAGGGTGGCTTCACTGGTGCCATGCGGGACAGAGGGTATTTCAACTACTGGCAGAAATGTCACAAAGTTATGTTTCTGATGGCTTTTACCCTATTAGACAGACTGACTGGTTAAAGGTGAAGACCCAACTGTAGCCATAACTAATGCTGTGAAAAGAGACGTTTGACTTCTCCTGGATACATTCACAGAGTGACCATTGATAGAGTCCAGTGCCATTCTTTGTATTTAATGACTGTTTGGTAAAGTGACTTGCTTGCTCCCATGGTACATATTTGACTGATCCAAATTCAGAATCATCAAAGTTGTTATATGTATAGGGCTTATATTGTGAGAGGTATAAAAAAGATAGGATATAGTACAAGCTGACTGTTTCAAGTCTACAAAGAGTAATAGAGTTGTCTCTCTTTGTTCGGACTATGGAGACTGGTGTTGTTGTTTTATAAATCTCATAGGTGCAACTCAATTTGTTCTGCACAAGATAATTGGTTGATGCCTTTATTTGCAATACAAAAGCTCAGAAAAATCGACCTTGTTTTGAAAACAAATTATGCAGCTTATGGTTCTGTGTGAAAGTATTCATGCCAACAGTTTGAACAAATGTATTGACATGCAAATTAATCCTACAAACAACACTCCCTTCAGTCGAATGCTCAGCCTAATATGGTAGATAAGGTTTGGGATTTTAAAAACTAATACTGTTTTATTTCATTATCAGCTCGCCTCTCCCATACTGTTCAAATGTGTTCTTTGCTGGTTTGAGACACAGGTGGCTTGGTGCTGAATCACTGTCTTCTGCACTGTGCTCCAGTGATCACCGCTATGACTGACCCAACAGACCCGAGCTGCCATCTGCTTGAGACCTCCTGCTGCCGTGTCTCTGTCTCTCAGATCCCAACATGTCCTATGTGTGATATATCCAAACCATAGACTGTATCTAAACCTTATTCCTTCTGTCCGTCTGCCTACTGCCTCACCTTTCTCTCTGTGCCTTCCTTTGGCTTTTCATTTCCTGATAGCATTTGATCTCTCTACAGCTGCATGCTGCTTGCATTTCCAGTGCTTATACACACATTGCAGTGTAGGAGATAAATCATCACTCATTAGCATACGCAAACATACTTATCCTGGAAAACTAATACACCTTTTACAGCTAAATGCTATCCACTGCTACTCTTGCTGTTTCTCATATACTGTAGGGGCTGTAACAACTGCCAGTACAATGGTATCATTACAGTGTTCAAGGTATAACGGAGAATAATCAAGGGCCTTAAGTCTGCCTCACGATTCTCAGCATGCATATAATTAACTGATGCAGACAGTACCAGAGAGACTCAATAACTCTACATAAAGCTACCATGTTGCTGTGAATGAAGAATTCTCTATTTTACATTCCTCAAAGCACAAGTTTAAGACTACTCCGTTAGAAACATCTTCTTTTGATTGAAGACTATAAGTTGCAAGATATTTAACTGTTAGAAATATAGAGATTGTATCAGAAGATATTTTACTTATCTTAGTTCAGTCAATTTAGGTCTTCTACATACTCATGACCTCAACTTAAACTAGACAGCACCTTTTATTCTTTGATCTTTCTTACTGCCACTCCTACGCTTTTGAAAAGCTCTACGAGTCAAACCATCTCTCACGTATGCTCTTTCTGGCTAGACTTTACCCTCCAGTCCTTTGCCTCATCTCAAAGTAACGTTTGCTCCCTCTCCCTCTGTATTTTAAATGAGTCCAACAAGTAGGCGAGAACTCGATTTCCCACTGGCTTTGTAGTTGTTTAGCCCTGAGGTCAGTGTGTGAGCAGTGTGAGCACAGGGTGGACCGAGCAGCCCACGATCAGTAGCATTTCTCCACTCTCATGGGAGCCAGCAGCTTAAAAGATTATTTTCGATTTTTTCATGCTCAGCATATACGTAAAAAAAGGAGGAAAACATATTTTCAGAAATTGTTTATACATTTAAGTTGCTGATTTTTAATCAGATGACACAGTTGATAACATTCTCTTGTCTGTATGATAAATATGAAGTTTGCAGCCAGTAGCGACATTAACTGTATTACTTATAAACTGACAGACCAGCTTGGGTTAATGTTTAAAAATATAAGGTATCATGTTGGGTTTCCGAACTTAATGTAATAGTTGAAACTGAAATTAAGATTTGAGCCGCAAACTTTTTATCTCTGTCTGTCTGGCTGAAGATATACGGTATGATATAATACATAAATAACGGTTGGCTTTTGAGTAATGTCCACTTAAGAATTCAGATGTTAACAAGGTGTAAATACATCTGGACCATGCCCACAAATATTCCCATTCGTCCCTTCCTATCCAACAGCTAATAAGCAGATGCCCTCCGCTCGGTCTCTGTCGCCTACTTGTCTGTTCACTTTATTAACTTTACAGGCCTCTGGCACAGACTTTATATCGGCCCTGTGATAATAATTGGCTAATCCCACACTGCTGCACTGCTAAGCATGTAGAGTGTGGACCTTGACAAAGCCTCCCCTAGTTAACCCTTTTTGCCAATAGGCTCAAATCCCTAACGGAACCCTCAACAGTCCTAAGTACAAATCCTAAATACATGCTTCAATTAATTTTGGTACAACATCTCCAGTGTTAACATTTCAGTTGAATAGATATCTATCAGAGTAGTCTGTATAAAGGTCGATTAAACGTACATTGCATTAGGTCTTGATGCAATGGTGAAGACTTTAGTGGTAGAGTGGGTTAGCGAGCGGCTGACGACACACTGAGAAAGATCGGAGCTCTATCTGCAGCATTACTGGGTGGAGATTGATTGACTCGAAAATACCTGTTAACAATCACACCCGCCCTCTTCCATCCAGAGCCCTTCTTGCCTAAACCCCTGTAGGTGTACCTCTCACCCCTGACTGATAATTGGAAATGTAAGCTCCCTTTGAGTGTGAGGGACAACGTTCTTATATCCTCACTACAGGCTGTTCTAAAGAATAGTGAAAATCTTCTGTTGAGGACATTAAGAAACAAAAAGTACTTAATAACAGATACCTATCTGTCCATTTGAAGTGATAACAGCGAGCCACTTCAGCGTCATGCCTCTCTCTGATAAAGATCAAACCGTTATTTTACATGTGTATACTGTAAGATATTACACAATCAGAAGTATATACTGTATTTCTATACAGTAAAACACATTAGCGTATGGGCAACATCCACACATACCTAAACTTTTTAAAGTGCAGACAAAACTTTGTTTTTTTCCATCCCGTATCTGCTTCTTGTGTTTCTCAAGTGTTCAGTCATGTTGCATCTTTTCTTTGTTGCAATGTGGTGGGCTTCTGGGAATTACATTTACAGATATTTCAAATGTTCTGATCCGTTGCCTCAGGTTTCATTTTACATCTTGTTACTCGTACTTTGCTACATGCTTCCAACTCTGATCGCTGCAGGGTTTTTTCTGTTAAGCTCCGAATGAGGTGTGTTGTTGGATACCAAGCAGCACAATACAAAAGTAATGTCTAAATATATGTAAGATTTATTTTTATTTTGGTTTTGATTTGTGCTGTCAAGAAAAAATACCATCCACATGGTCTTATCAATTCCACTGCTTCTACCAAGTGGCGGAGCCAGGACATTTTCAATTTGGTGGCCAGGATGGAACCAGAGATCACTTTGGGGGGGCATTGAAATCACTATTATATGAACATAAAAATACATCTCACTATAAAATAAGGGGTTATTTAAGGCACCTACAACACACCTCTACATTATTTGGGATTAAGTGGTGGACGCATTTGGAGGCAGGACCAAACCATTACATATAAATAGAAGGGGGTGTACAGAGGCTTTGGATAATTAACTTTTGGAAGAAAACAAGTTAAATGAATTGTAAGTTTAGTGATTACATTATCGATATAACATCCTATTAATGTTAATTCTTGATGAATGATGAAAGGTTACTGACACATATTTTTCTTAATGTTCTAAAATTGTTTGGGCCCCCTTGGTGAGGGTGTTTGGGGTGGCCAATAGGGTGGCCAGGATTCAGCCACCCCCCAGCTCCGCCACTGCTTCTACCAGGCTCATGTGTGTTTCATTCTCTGCTACTTTGATTCATTCACTATCAGTGGAGAGATCAGACCTTAAATGTGTACAACGTGGCTATCTTTTCCCATTCAGTCCCCTGGGCCTATTTGTTAGCTGTCAGTGACTATCTACCTTTATCCCTGCCCTGTTCTGTTTGCTGGCTCATGCTGCCGGAACTGGATCTGTCAAATGGCCGTCCCTGCAGGCTAATAGCAGAGCTCTGCATTTTGCTTTATCGATCCAGGGAGATGCATGAAGAAGGAAACAGAGTAAGGGAGCAAGGAGTGGGAGAACAATTACACCACACCAAGAAGATAGTTTGAGGATAATGCTTAGGGGCAAGCAGAAAGGGTTTGACACAGTAAAAAGATAAAACAATAAGATGATGGATAGTGGAAATGAGACTGAAGTAGCAAGAGATTTTTTTCTTACGACAGATGGCTTGCGGGTAAAAAGAAAAGATAAAATAATGAGATGTATTAGGCTGAAGGATAAGAATGATAGGGAATAAGTATGAATCTTTTCTTTTTTGAGCAGTGCAATAGTTATGCAAACAGCAGCAGCCTGTCTATAAATATGTAGCAAGCATGTTTTACCTTTGACCGACCCCTGACACCTTTTCAACCAACATGTTCTGACTACGAAGGAATATGCTAACAATGGGAGACCTACTCGTGTCTCTGTATGTGCCAAGCCAGGCTGGAAGAAAGATTACAACTCAGTAGAGGAAGAAAAATAGTATCAGTAGTGGAGTGGATGATGGAATGAGGGATTAAAATAGAAAGAGGGAGAACTGTGAGGGAAATTATATGCATTTCTGCAGAGGAGCAGCCGGATGGCGGAATGCACAGAGAGCCATACATTCTCATTAGGGAACCCTGCTGCTGCACCAGCCGAACCTCACACAGACACACTAAATGTCGGGGGGAGTCTCATGTACAATGGCAGCCAGTTCGCTGGAAGTGAAATGTGCGAGCAATTGGGCAAAAAAAAGGAATACATATTAAAACAACACAGTGTCAGCCATAAAATATATTTGAACTAGGGCTGCACGATATCGGGAAAAACTGACATTGCAATTTCCCCCCCCCTGCGATATATATTGCGATATGAAAAAATACAGGAATTGAAGAAAAGGCAGTTTTTTTTGTCCGCAAACTATCCTTTCTTGAACTTTAATGCTATACAATTGTTTTTTTTGTAACTATATTTAACCTGATGAAGGATTTTCGTCACGGACGTCTGGATCTTAAGTTATCAGAGCAACGAGCTGAGCTAGCTCGGTTAGCAGCGCCGAACTGCCCTGAAGAAACACATGAAACTACTTTATTCAGTGTTTTTACCTTTAATCACCGGGTCCGTTTGCTTTGGAGATTTGATTGTGATTGGTGGTTTGCTGTGCATGCAGAGCCGGCATGTCACTCACTCAAGTAACCCTGAGAGCATGAGAGCCGCGCGAGTTTTCCTTTTGTAGCAAGCAGCAAAATAATTCTAACATGACGTTTTTGAGTTAATTTGCCTACTTAATATCGCAAGTCCTAAAAAAATAAAAAATACGTCCTGCGATGTGAATATTTCGCATGCGCATATCGCGATTATCGTCACGACACGATATATCGTGCAGCCCTAATTGGAACTCAATCAATCAATCAATCAATCAATGTTTATTTATATAGCCCAATATCACAAATGTTACATTTGTCTCAGTGGACTTCACAGTTTGTACAGAATATCAGTATGACAATACGACACCCTCTGTCCTTAGACCCTCACATCGCACAAGGAAAAACTTCCAGAGAAAACCCACAGTTTAAAGGGAAAAATGGGAGAAACCTCAGGGAGAGCAACAGAGGAGGGATCTAAAAGACTATAGAAGTCCTTTTTCCAGAATCTCGTCCAACAATATGGCTGAGGAGTTATTCCTGTAGCCAAGCACTGACTCCCCTCACAGTGATTAAAAAGAACATGTGGTTGGGTCTTGTCCTTCGTTTTCCAGGCTTGATTGAAAATTGGAATTATCCGACAGTCATTGGAAATGCACGGCTTCTTTTTGGTCATATAAAATGATTTTCCATCATAATCATCGACCTCTCTCGTCTTTAACTCTTACACACACATAAACACGCATACAGGTGCACATCCTGGGAAAACACACAGAGGCCAAAGTGCTCTTTTGTCTGACAGCAGGGTTGTGGTTACCGGAGTGATGGGAGGCAGAGCAGCAACCTGACAGACAGAGACATCTCTGTCTCCCTCCCTTTAGCCCCGAGGGCATTGATAAGAGCAGACATTTTAATTTGCTAGATCACAACAAATGCTCCAAGACTCTGCTGGCAGCCCCGGGAAACCTAATGGCCTCTTGAATACTGCAGTGGCATGAAGGAACATCGATCTGCTGTAGTTTCTTTTTGCCATCATTTTCTAATGGGTCCTGGGCCAAAAAAACTTTAATGAACTAAAAAAGGAGAATGAACCATTATAATTACTGTATCAGTATGATGTACTGTGTAGCAGATGCCATTAACTTGGGTCAGATGTATTGAACTCAATGTAGATAAAGGGTGAAAGTAAAGAAGTAATTCTTGGTTCATATCTAGGTGCCGGGGAATGAGGTTACGAAAATAAATCACATTACAAGCTCTTTTAAAAAGGCATTCAATCACAATAGGCTAACAAACCGTAAATGATCTCTTTGAAATTGTAAATATAAAATACATCGATAATAAAAATATATATTATGTATATATATATTTATGTTTGTTAAACCAATCATATAATATATCGGTGATTGTCATGTGTTAGTGATTGACATCTAGGATGTTTGAGATGAAATCCATAGCACTCTCATATCTGTCCATCAAATACATACAGCCAGAACACAGTGTGATTATTTGCATCATAGAGGTTGAAAGGGGGTTAAGGAACCAGCACTTCTTATCTCTAATTCCAAATAATTATACCTTGTTTGTTTATAAGTACAAACAGTGAATTATTAAAATGGCCATTCATTGTTAAATGAGCAGTTATTTCTTGGTCAAGTGCAGTGACTCCCATAGGTCTTCAATATGACCTATTGACTGTACCAACATATCCATGTCTCACAAAATACTCGTCAAAATCCTATGCCCCCAATATTTCAAACAACATAGTGCAGTCCAACAAATTAAAAGTGCCAATAAACACTTAAAAGGTGCTGATGGTAAAACTCCAGAAACAATGTCACCTTAAATCATATCTTAGTCCTGGTGCATCTGAATAATCATGTTCCTAATGTTGGAGATAAGCAATGTTTCTCTTGCGTAAGAGATTCAGAAAGCTCTACCACAATGACCCTGTAGCATCTGCCAAATGGCCTTGTTCTGTTTTAGAAATAAATGTGTTTTTTTTCTTGTTACTGAAGGACAGATGCAAGTATTACAAATCAAATAAATGTTTTTTTTACTTTTCTTCAACAAGCATCCCTTCCTACCTCCCACCCAGACTTTACCTTGAATTTATATGGAAATACAAGTTCAATACACAAATAATAAAAAACAGAAGATAATACAGATACAGATAGAACACAACATGGTTGAAGTGGATAAGGAAGAAAACAGCTATTATATTTACATGATAACCCTCTCCTATTCAGGGGGGATCGTTCGAAGGCTGTCAAAATAATCGACCAAGGATGATTTAAAGAAACGGCCTATGGCATTGTTCTATTTGAACACATACGCTTTGGTACAACATTCTCAAACATTTGGTCGTCTCCGTGTGACTCTCCTGTATGGTGACTTTTTTTTAAAACCTTGAATTTGCACACTGATATGCTAAAAATAACGTGCATACCGCAGCTTAGAAATATGTCAATAAACAGTATATTTTAATGTACTTTGTACCAAACGGTAGGTTGTGATGCTATGTTGTCATTCCGGTTACAAGTTCAGTTATTTTAGGACTCCTCTAAGACTATGCATGCTGTAAATAGCTTTCCAGTTGATCAAAAAGGCTCCAACTTCCCAAAGAACATAACTACAGTAGTTTTGTGAATAATAATGATCTCTCTCTCTCTCTGGTGAAAATATTGCTCTGTGAACACTTTTTCCTGGGGTTATTACCCTTGAGTTCCTTCAACATGCACATAATCCGTGTAGTGCATATTACAATTGAGGAGGCAGCATGTAAAGGAAGTAAGCTTGTGTGGATATAAATGCTATGGAATACATTTAATGAGGAAGCAAATATGAAAACAGTCAAGAGAATCGATGAGGTGTTGTTATAAAACCTCCTTGCTGTTATAATAATACAAAAGACCACGAAGAAAAGGGTTTATGAGGAGGGGAAAGTATCTTACTATTAATGTACACTTGAACTGGGACAGATTATTTGCATTGTGGCAAAAAAAACTATCTCTGGACAGTAGATATAAATCAGGTTGATTTTAGTTGTCAATCTGAAATTATGTTTAAATCATGAAGCGATACAAATGAAAGCTTGAAGGACCAGACTGTAACTTTTAAAAGAAAATATGAAAATAAACACAATTTCCGACAAGACAATAGGAATGATTGTGAATCTGCAAATAAGAATACCACCAGCAAGACATGTGATCTGGGAGTTCTAGTTAATTCCAAGGTGAAGTAAATAGTTTGCTGAACCGAAGTAGGGCAGCAAGAGGTGCTGGTGTGGATTTAGAGGTATTAAGGAGGCAATTTGGAACATTCTTTGATGCCTGCGCTGGATGGTGAGATTCTTCAGTAATGAGCAAGTCCAAGGTTTTTCTTTCTCTCATCAGAGAGCTTTTAAAACCTTGCTCGGCTCAAGTCTAAGAGGCGCAGAGGAAGGTAAACTGTTGGTGTGTCTTTTTCAGAAAATAAAAGGAGAAAGGCCGGAGAAAAAACACTTGTCTTTTAGGGCAAGGATTAAAACTGTAAAAGCCAAAACTGATAACACCCAAACACAGCCTCATCAAAGGATCAGTGCAGATACAATACTGCAGAGGATCACCTGGCTCTTAATCTTAATGTTATCCATCATTTTTACACCACTCTGCATTTCCTGCAGATGACAGATGTCAGCACTCTGCGGGTGAATTAAATATAAAGCGCCTAATTTGTTTATTTTTGCAGATTGATCATCATCAAACCCATAAACAGCTAACAACCATTGATCTCTGTCTAATCATTTTTCAATCCAATAAGTGATCCATTTAATGTAGTTTTAATTGACAAAGGAGTTATGGAAGAGCTGTTGACTGTCACGCTACATTATCACATTACCTCCTGTTTTCTTTGATACAGTAGTATCAGTACATTGCTTTAAAGTGGACCTATCATGCTATATTTGAATAATATAGTGTAGGACCATACCTATATAAGGCATATTGATACTTTTTATTTTTCAAAATACCAAACAGATCATGCATTTTAGCCATTCTTCATTTCGCTCAATTTAACACAGTCTTTGCATGGGCTGATTCTGTGAGAACAGCACCATCTACAGGCCTGGCATATGTACTACAGCGTCTCCAACGCTTTCGAACGGCAATGTCCGTGGCTGTCTCCTCCTGATTGGTGGAGTTGGCCCAATAGCCGTAGCGTTCAAATCTGGAGCAGTCTGTATCAGATCCGTTGCAGCCCCTTTTTTAGAGACTTGGGTATGGAGGAAAATAGAGAGGGTTGTGTTTTCTGACACTTGGTGAGTTCCCTGGAACATCGGGGACACATATTCTTGTATAAAAGACGTACAAAATTGCATTTTGCATGATAGGTCACCTTTAAGCTGTGTGTGATCAAATATTAGCATTTTAGCTTTTATCTGTGTCTAAATATATTGAGTTGATTCATCAAATCCTACAGCGGATTCATCAGTCATGTTCATCCTTTTTGGCAACTGTCATTTAACTTCATTATAAGCATCTACTTTTTCTAAAATGCATGATTTCATAAAATGTAGGGATTAGATTTATTTTGGCAGTGAATAACGTTTTCAGCAAAGATTTATGTCAACTGTTTAAGTTGGAAAGCTTTTCCTCCCTGGTGATGGATCTTAGCCGTGGCAAAACAAGCTCCGCCTGCTGCACCCATCCATCCATCCACACACAGGGAGGCGGACAGACAGGCAACAGGATAAAAAATGTTCACTTTCACCTGATGGATTGGCAGCGGCAGACCTACACAACTGTAATTCAACCCATGGTTACCGGATTGGACTGATAGCTGGATGAATGGATTGATAAAACGAGCCCTTCTCTGAAAAGAAAAAGACTGAAATAGAGGAGAGGCACAGGAACACCCTTAAACCACAGTGTGTGACTTCATGTTAACAATCCAAATCTATGCTATTGATTAAAAGCTAATCCCAATATTGACATGTTGTACTTCACATGATAATGGTTTATTTTAATTGTATTGTAATCCAACACATTGCCATATTCCAGAGGCGAACCGTCAGGGCCTTCAAGGTATTCAGAGAATACCCTGGAACACTCAGATAAAACAAACAAAAAATTGTTTAATTATATAAATAAAATGTAATAAAATGTATATAAAATGAATAAATGAGAATCGTATTTGTGTTGTTGATCTGTAATATTGCAGTGTTGCGTTGATTTGTTTGTCCTTCTCGGACCATGCACTACGCATTTCAGTGGTTTGGTGTTAGAAAAGAAAGCAACCAATCAGATCTTGTTCTGGGTCTCTGGGTAGAATATCCTTCAACCAAGGTATTCTACATCCTTGATCGAATGCCCTGGCCGTTGGACTGAATGAGAGCGTACGTTTGGACTGACAGTTTGATCAACCAATCATATATTGATTTGTAGCCAATGGGCGTATTCTTTCAGAGTTTCCCTCGGTTCCAGGGTACTCTAGGCCCGCTGTTAACTGGCTCGAGACAGAGGATCTAGATTAATGCGACGAAGCAATTCATGCCGTTTTATTGTGTTTAACGTTGAAATGACAAGTGCAACAGGTGAAAATGAAGTTGTTGCGGAATTGTTGTGAGTACCCTTTTCAAGACGACAATTCAGTGAAAAGACGGACATTATAATGCCGCGGAGGGGAGGGGGGCGGCGGCGGCGGTCCAGTTGTGATAGACACGGTTCGCCACTGCCATATTCAGACTTTTGTGTTTGATTATGTGTGAAAGGGACCAAGAAGAACAAAATGTTACATTCCTGCGTGACAAAGTAAAGGTAACTTTCTGAACTACAATTCATCTTTACAGGTCGAGAAAAGTTATCACACATGGGACAAAATAATGAGGCTTTTATTAGGATGGCAAGTGAAGAGTAGAGAGTCAGTGAACATTCAGTTAATTAAGAGAGCACATTCCCACATTGTACATTATTTGATGGCAGCTCAATTTATCATTGATTTAAATAGGTTAAAATAGCCTAGTATTTTTACTGTGTAAAAACAGATAGTCCTCTCCAGCCTCATGTCTATGCTCAGTTTTCATTTTTTCAGGCTAATTATCATCTTTTTTTTCAAAATACCAAACAGATCCTGCATTTTAGCCATGCCTCATTTCGCTCTATTTGCTCTTTTCCAGCCCTGTTTTTGCAGGGGCTGATTCTGTGAGAAGTCTTCTTCGCTGCTTTTGTGGCAGACTACAGCGCCACCTACAGGCTTGACATATGTATTACAGCGTCTCCAGCGCTTTCGAGCGGCAATGGCCGGCTGTGGCCCAACCCCACATTCCCCTGATTGGTGGAGAGTTGGCCATATAGGCGAAGCTCTTCGTTCCTGACGTCAGAGAATTTTCAAATCTGTGTCAGATCTGTTGCAGCCCCGTTTTTAGAGATTTGGGTATGGAGGAAAATAGAGAGGGTTGTGTTTTCTGACACTTGGTGAGTTCCCTGACACACCGGGGACACATATTCATGTATAAAAGACGTTCAAAAGTGCATTTTGCATGATATTTCCCCTTTAATTATGTCTGCTTTATCATAATGGAATCATGAATCCCCAAACACCATTCCCTGGCCTACTTCAATGTCAAATACACAATAGGTAACCCTGACATTGGCAAGACATGTAGGCATGTATTCCAACAACAGAAGACAACAGCATACACATACTGAAACACATTAACACACAAATTCCTCCTTGTCCTGGAGTTTGGAAGAAGAACAAACCCGACATTGGCATTGACCACAGGCTGGGTTAACAATGCCCAAACAAAATGGTGCACTAATCCCAATTAGGCTTCTATGAGTGGAGCATGCACACAGAGGAAATGCCAGGCTGCCACTGCTCCCCAAAACTCAATTACACAGCCATCCAGGCAAGGAAAGCGGTGACTGAGTCCAGTAATGTGTGTGTTTATGTAAATGTGTACGTGTGTGTGCATGCGTGCAAGTACAGGGATATGTACAGGCTCTATGAAGAAACGTTGGTAGACACAGAGTAATTGTGTGGATGTAGAAGAGGTTTTTACTCCAAAAGACAGACACAGAGCGAGTCTTAATTCAAAGTCACTGCTGTTGTTTAAGGGAACTTGAAGTTCACATAGAAGTGCAGCTGAAGACCTTTGCAAACAACAAACAAGTAAAAACTAAGTTTGTCAAGGAACTGACATGAGGTTATTTGGCAAACGGGAATCAAATAAATGGTCACAAACTATTCTTAAAGTTTAAAAGTTGTTCTATTGATGTTAAGAAGTGTCCACTTGCATCCGTTAAAATGACCAGTCGTGACTCGTGTGTGGAGCTTTTGGTGAAAATACGACACGATTTGTACAACCCTCCGGCCGACACTGTTCTAACTCAGGCATGTTGGAATTACACCATTGGGGCGCAGAACTTGCTCCTATTGTGCTGCATAATAATACAAATCTCTAAGTTATTAGGGTAGAGTTAATTAAAGCATTAAGGGAAATGTAACCCCAGTCGAGCATGTCCAACGTTTGGTAATGTACAGGGGACAGGAAACATAATAGGCCAGTCACCTTTTCTAAAGCAGAATTATGGACACTCAGTTATGAGTGAATGCAGAAAGACTCGACTCAAAGGCCATTCAGTCTTTCATAAGGAGATCTACTCTCGGACAAAGATATTGTGAATAGTCTCTCAGGTGTAAAAACCCCAGTCAGGTAGAAGGAGGTTGAGGGGATTTCATTTCTGAAAAATTACAGTCTGATCAGATCACAGATTAAACACACTGCACATTCAGATGACCTGGAGGCAGGAGATGCATTCATAACCTAATACTGATTTAGTTAAAGATTAAAATAGATTTCTTAACTTTTTTCACAAAGTTCGTGATTCTCTAAGGTTTTATGAATCCACTCTTGCCGTGAGTTTGTGTCGGTAGATGAATGATGTATAGGATTGTGCTGTATTTATCATGCTTTACAGGTTTTGTTCTGATAAAAGGTCAAATGTTTAATTAAAACAATGTCTCTGTAATGGAATATCAGGGAACCATTTGTGCCACATTACCTGTCAATTTCACTTTCAAATGGTACGGCATATGGCCTGGTGATCGAATGCTAACACAGGATTAATACTCCTTGACTGATGGATATGTGTGTGTGTGTGTGTTGCTGGTTGTGTAGGGCAGGAGGGGAAGGAGGTAGGGTGTCCCCTGTAAAGGTCACGTGTCCCCTGTAAAGGTCAGGTGACACGCATCAGTCCCAGATTACACACATCAGCAGGCTATTAGCTTCAATGGAACTGCCATCGTATCTATCCAATCAATGAAAAGGATGCTAGGTTAAAAGGACAGCTGCCATTCTATCAGCTTTTACCTTTAAATTCCCACTCACAAATTAGTGTGAGCAGTGAGGAAAAAGCACTCATAATACATACAAAAATGTACCGCAAACCTTTTATCAGTGTATTACAGAGCTGCAATAGAAATGACGGACAAAGAAAATGAATTAAAAAAGAACAAGATGTCTGGAGGTTGAATTGGATAATGGTTTGCAATGCTATTGCCAGATTCATAGTGTGAATGTGAACGTTCATGGATTTGTGAATATGTGCCATTTCCTTTTAATTCTCTTATCATTTAATGTTTCAGGCAAACTTAGCCCTGGATTTTTAAGCCCACTGCCACCATGGAAACACCTTTCGAAACCCTCAGCTTCAAATCCTTTCCCACATAAATGCACAGCCATAATTGAATTCCTCCTATTTTTCAGAGTAATCTGCAAGAAGCCCTCACCTCTGGCTATTTTTATGTGCATGGTGCTGCAATTCAAAGTTTGAATGACAGTAGCATTCTGACGAGTTGCCTTTATGACAACACAGACACACTAACACACAACCTTGCATACATACAAATGTTTTATCTGTCACCCGTTTCTTTCATCTCTTGATGACTTCATTTGTATAATGCCCTTGAGGAGAGATCGTATCAAGAACATTAAGGAATGTCCAATCCAATGTAAGCATGTCGCCTCCAGGAGATTTTGCAAAAAACTAGATGAGACGGATGCTTAGATATATTTAATGACCAAAGAAATACTTGCAGAATGAGAAATATCCTTGGTTTTGAATGGAGAAAACAGAAATGTGCAGTAAAAGTCTACAATGTTTTTTGACATTCTTATCCTTGAATGCGAGCTGTCCAGGAAATATTTGAGTAGCACAAAAAAATAGACTAGTGGATTGGAATAGTGCACTCAATGGGGATTATTCTGAGAAGGGCTCAAAAGAGATGGCATGTTTTTGTTATCTGGTTCGTAACCCGAGTACTTCAGACATTTCAATAGTAATTTCATCATTACACAATGAAAGTAAACCTACAGATGGCAGACATTGTATCACCCCAAGCTAGTCCTTCAACAGGAGGATTACAGTAATTAAAAATATATAAGTATAATTCATTTTGTATGAATAGAAAAGATTAGTGTTGCAGTTTTTCAACTATATTCCAACAACTACTATTATGATTAGGAAATAGGATGTGGCTTGTGCAATGAACAGGTCAAGTGGGGTACTGAACTAACATTAGGGGTAGCAATAATACCCCTCTTCTATCCATCTCTAGCATTTAGATCTGTATTATTGTTTTATAATCTTGACAGAGTCTAGCGTGGGCCTTTTTCCCTCACTGTGGGTCTACCAACCTCTTTTCTTTGCGGCCCTAATTTCATCGGCAGTGGAAGGAGGAACACAAGGGCTCCCTTTCATCGTAAAAATGCGAGATGAGCTCGAAGCTGAGAGACAATCTTAGGACAACAGGCAATTAATCTCCCCTTTTCCCTTTTTAATCTCCTCTCTCTCTCTGTCTTTGCTCTTTACTTCTTTCTCTCATCCATTTTTTACCCTTCTACACCCAGTTATCCAGGCCAATAAGGAAACAGGAGCCTGGTGGTTATCTGTAATTCCAATTACAAAGAGACAATAATTATACGAGAATCAGAGGTGTAGCAATTACAAAAAACATCAGCTCCTTCCAATGACTCTTTTAATTAGTCTCCAGTGCTTGGAAAGAAGGGATGCACAATTCACATACCTTTTTTTTTAATTGAGAGAAATAATGGTTTGCCTTGTTCTGCTGCATAAATATGCTGACAGACTTATTACATTGATACGACTCCTCTGCAACTGCAACTACCCTCACAGAGACATTAGGTAAATCCATTGGTTCTGCTGCTGGGCTGCCAGGAAAAAAAAACCTTCATTCATCCACAGCTAAATAGCTCATTAAAACAAATGTTGAATACAGTGTCTCTTATGAGAAATAAACAACATGCTACAGGTCATACAGTATATGGTGAAATGTTTCCAATTGATGAAACATGAAGAAGAAAACATGATGAGCAAATGTATAATCTTTAGAGTCGTGGTTTGTTCTCAATAAAATCATGTATTATCATTACTTTCAAAGCACAATGACGTTAGCCCTGGAGCTTATTTTATGTTATGTAGCAAACTGAATTACATTGTCATTTATGTGAAAATAGACTACTGATGCTTAATATCTTCAAAGTGTTCAGCTGACATTAATGTGCTACCAAATCAGCCAACAAGTAGCTTTGCCACAGTCATATGCTTTATAAATGTTTACTGAACACTAAATGAAGATGTACAGTACGGTGTGACTGTGAGCTCATTTCCTGGTATTGTTGTGTAATGTTTTGATTCAAACAATGTTTCATTCAGTTACTACATAACTTATCTGATAAAGACATCTGTAGTCATGACTATGAATAAATTATTCTAAGGGTGAGCAGGGAATTACTACATCGTGCATCAGCAATTGTTTGCAGCAGGCAGACTTTAAATCTTCTTCATAATTAAACATTTAAAAGGCTGTACTCAGCGGAAAGCTATGACTCACCGGCAGGAGTTTGACATGCACCTTTCTAACTGACATGTAACATTCAGCCTGCCTCAGCAGTAGCAATCAAACAACAAGGAAACCAGAAACTGAAATAACTCTCTGTTTCCCCTTCAGTCTGAACCTATGGTCTGAACACACATTTTCCAATTTCTCCAGATAACTCCATCCTTGCATGGAGATCTGATTCATCTTGGCTTGTTCTATTTTTTGTGTCAAGGCTGAGAGATGAAATCCAAGCAGAGGATTTGAGTGGAAAGAATAGTGGATGTGTGAACTATGGATGCTCAGAAAGATGCCATTTTTAGTTTGGCCAAGCTGGCTTAGCGCTTTCAAGTGGTGATCACATTTCCTTTCGTTCCATGGGAGGCCTCAGAATTTGAAAGTGCTGACTCACCACAGAGGAGACTGGTGTATAAATTGAAGGAATTCAAAATCAATGACTCAACGGATAATCGAAACAGAAATGCTGCTTCAGAAGTGACCACGAGAGGACACCATCCATCCTTGCTGTTCTGTAAGGGCAAAGGTCAGAGTTAATTGGAAGGAGGACTGCAACAAACTACATCAATAACATATTCAGCAGACTACTCTGAATTCCTCATAAAACCCTGTAGGGCAGGCAAATCTCCTGAAACCCATTATAGAGGGTACACTACAGTAGGGCAATCAAAGTCACTTAACACTTTATAGTAAACCTAGCCCACTTAAGCTGGAGCAAATGATCGTTGTGCACTGAGCAATCTTAATTAGTAAAATATTAAAGGCCTCTAATAGGTACTTTAGATATGATGGATGGTACAGACATGTCCCACCTATTGTGATGCCACAACAGTGACCCGCCCTGTAGACCCAATGAGAGGAGACGTAAGAGGGAGTGGAAATAGCAGACAGCTTGTGGTCAGATTTGATTAATGATGTAACATTAGTTAGGGTCCATTTGCTATCTGTCCATGACCTGCTATCATTCTCATCCCACTTTAAAAAGGTAAAAAGGAGGCCAAGTGACATCAGAGTCTGACCTTGTGCCATTGTCTTGTCATTTCATTGCAATACCTTGTCGTTTATAATATTACTTTGTGGCTCCATTACACTCTCATACATTGGTATACACATTGTTTTATGTTGCCTAAGCTTTAATATGTTTTCCTAGTTCTCTTTCAGTCTCTCTGCACTGACCTTGAGCTGATTGGGCGAGATTGATTACCACTCATATGGACGGAAAGGACAAGACATAAAAATAATAGCCTTACAGAATATAAAGAATACAAGTAGGATGACAGTTGAGGTCAAGTATGCCCTCCGTCTGTGACTCTGAATTGTGTTTAAATGTGCACTGTTGGACAGAAGTATGTAAAATGTCCCCTTTGAAACTCAACGTATTTCTTATTATTATGTCTCTCTCCCCCTACAGTGCATACATTTTACCAACAATGTTACTTCTTCTGGCAACCTCTCATTTGAACCTTTCAATCGTGCTGTACACATTTAATCATATCGTAACAGTAACAGAAATATGTACTAAGTTGAAATGCAGTGTATAGTATCACACATAACTGATAGCTGCTTTGGTAAAACACTAAATAAATCCTCATGTGAGCTTGTTTGAAGTAATATTGCCACATTCCTGTGCATGTTTGACGTTTCTTTCAAAGACAAAAAGAGCAATTCTGCACTCAAAAGGAAGATTCAACTGTAGACAGGTATTCTCTTTGCAGGATGTTTCACTATCTGTCTCTACTGGAAAAAGCACAACTGTTGCAATGTGAGTGTGTGCTGTAGCTGAGAGAGAAAAAACCCTGAGGGTCACCGGTGATGTTCTATGGGAAAATGCATACATTCAGAACAACAACATTAAAACTACGCATTTTCACAATGTTGAGGTTTTGAGCCAACTGAGCTACTTAGAGCTGCACTGTACAAAGAGACAACACATATCTGTTGACAAAGGGGAGAGAAACACATTGTGCAACAGGGCTGAGCTACAGAATTGAATACAGACATTATTCAGTTATGTACACTCAGTGAAAAAAAGAACTCTCTTTACAATAATGTAATCCAATGAAACAAAACTATAGCTTCAAATGTCACTGACATCTGCAGCCATGTCTCCTATACAACTCATTTATAAGCCTAGTATACAGCACTTAGGGCCAATGCAGAAAGTAGTGTGCTTTCAAATAGTGTGACTAAAAATAGGATTGTGTAGGTCTGAGTGTTGGATGCCTCGAGCCGTTGCTTTCCATATGTGTGATCCGTCCTAGTTTTTCTATTTTGTTTATTTTAAAATGATAATTTGTTTCGCTTATCCTAATAAAATATCAGTTAACTCACTATTATTTATTTAAGTTAATTAATGAAGGGAATCTAGGTAGTTATAATTACTTTCAAACGATTACTAATTACAGAGAAATTAGTGGAGATTGAGAGGAGTGGAGTTACGGAAATATTTTTTTTAACTGGGTATTAATTATGCAAAAATTAGCTGCAACTGAAATTACATCCAACAAAATCATCTAGTGGAACGATCCTAGAAAAATGTAAGATGACATGTTATAAATGAGAAAAAATAAAAATCTTAATCCAATTATCATCTTATCCAAAAATAGTAATTCAGTGTTCCCAGCTGTTTAGTCTATCTCCCCAAATATGTTGATTACTCTCTCTGAAATAGTTAAAAGGTCTATCGAGAGAGAGGCTCTTCAGAATTGGCGTAAAAGGCACAAACAGTATGGCCAACCATGAGACACTCCGGGAAAAAACATTCATTATGTGTCTCTCCACCCGCCCCCCCGTTTCATTGTCTTTCTGTGTGATTGATAGTCAGCATAACTGTGACTAACGTGTTGTCCGACTTAATTAGCAAAGATGAATGGCGGGGTGTTGAGGCAGTGTCAGCCTTGTTTGCGAAAAAAAACCTGTATGTGTGGAGGGGTGCCGGCCAGAAGCAGTGAAGAGTGAAACCAGCGCACCTTGCCAACACAGGTTAGTTTCCATTTAATGGTGTCAAAGGCATGGCAAAGTTAAACTATTCAGTGCATTTAGACACAGACAAGAATTCTAGAGCGGGTTCATAGTCAGAATCCCTACCTGTGGAAAAGTCTCACATTCAGTCACCTCACCTCACACTCGCCTTGATGTCTCTCAGCCCTCGGAGTATAGTTCCCCTCTAATCATTTGATTAAACGTGCATACAGTGACCTCTCAGGGTTTTGACCAACAGTACCACCGTCTACTCTACATTCCCAGCTCTACAATGCTCTAAAAAATGCAAAGCATTACATAACTTAAAAAGCCAAAGAGTCACCCAGGATATACAAGGTTAATCATTTCTCCACTGAAGCATAGCTTTTTGTTTTTGACTTTTACAGAAATATAACAAGTGTTTTCAGAACTAAGAGGCAACAAAGTGGAATCACTTTTCAAGCTGACCTCTGCTAAGCAACCCACTTCAGTTAAGGATAGAAAGCAACAACAACATTTAAAGAGAGAGAAAGAGAGTGCAGCTATACGACAGTAAATCATGACCACATATAGAACAAAGTGCACAATGTCCAAGTAGTTCTCTTTTCTGCCCAATGCACTTTTGGATAGGCCCTATTTACCCCCATGTGAATGCCCCATTCTGCTTTATCCTCCCCAAATCAAACTCTTAAGCTCCTCTTAGAGTGGATTTATATCTCTATGGGTGGTGGCTGGAAGTGGAGTCCTGCAGAATGAGCTAACCTGGGCTGTGAAAAATGTGGAAACTGTGGATTTCGTGTTGCTGCTGTGACTGATAAATGTTTCTAACACCAGTGCCATTGGATAGCCCGACAGGAGCGGTGTATTGAGGTTTTAACACACAATCCAGCCTCCCTAAAAGAAGCTGAAAAGAAGACTACTGATGATTGTCACCGAGTGTAGAAAAAGAAAGTGAAAAGGATTATCCAGCCTGAAGAAAAGACGAGGTGTTACATTTTGTTCCCAGTCATAACCAAAAACTGTCAGTAGCAGTAGATGGTGTCACTCAGTTATATATTTAGGAACAAGGGGCAACGAACAATTTAAACCATTTGAGTGGAAAGAGGAAAATGAATATTCTTGAAGTTTGAAACATTTGAGTCCCTTTTTCCATCAATGATAACATTTAATTGTTCTTCCTTTTGTTATTATTAGTGTGTTAAGATAATGAGTACATATAGGTATCATTTTGCAGCCATTTTTTGCCAATGTTCTGCCTCAAAAACAACATTCACTCTGCAAAAATGGATTGTTTCATGCTGATAGTTTTACAAATGATATATTTTCCCCCACCAGCATTTGTGAATGCTATTTTCATTACACAAAAGAAGAAACGTTCTCTGGGGGCATGGAAAACACAATTTAACTAATCTAAATAACTGTGGATTAAAAAGGTCAGAACAAAGCAAGCTGTGTGTAGTGAGAGAAAAGTGATTCAGAAGTTATTTTAAAAGCTATCATTAGAGAAACTTCATACAAATTGCCGGAAGAAACCTGAAGATGTGATGAAGACATTCATTTATACCTCATTCACACCAACGCAACTCCGGTTAAAGCTCCGTGCTAGAGATTTTCAGGTTCAGAACCGGTTCTCCGGTTTAGCTCCGGCTCTTTTCATACAGCCCAGAGTCCAACTGGTGCTGCGTCATCGTTTGCGTCATGACGTAACCGTTTGCGTGCCTGCTTCATAAAGCCAAACCGTGCGAAAACCCCTCACAGCTCACACCAACAACAACAACAAAGGCCGATTGTGTTGAAGTGCTACTCGTTTTGGTTTTGCTCTTTCGAAATGAAATGGAAGAAATGGGACGACTTTACAGTCGTTACATGCTACATTCAAAACTGCTTTACAATCGTAATCATCAACTTCAACGACGATTCCGATTCCCCCTGCCCCTGCCCCCGCCCCCGCCTCGACGTAAGCTTGACGTAAGCGGTGCTTTTGCTCCGGCCGGACAATTTTTTGTGCTTGAAACAAACCGGATTCCGGAGCTAAGAGGCTGCTCCGCTGCGGTGTGAACAGGAAATCCGGTGCTTTTCAAGCTCCAGCTCCGAACCGACCCTGAAACACCGTTGGTGTGAATGAGGTATTAGTCACATATATATAATCACCCTGTCATCTAGCTAAGCTTTGCTTTGACAGCATGTATTGTTAATGTAATGATTTAAGTCGGGTACAGAAAAGAGCACTTGGATGAACTGTCAAAATGATAACAACCCAAACAGCAATTACCGAAAAATGTTTGCTTGAAACCACTGATTTACAGTCATGATAGACAGCAGAAAGACATAAGATCCAAAACAAAAGCGCATATGTACTTCCCAAGCCTCTGCCAACATGAATTGGTTTTCATTCAACGCCAGGAGGAAGTGAGCCACAAGGCGGACAACTTGCATCCGTCAAAATGTTGGCAGCCTGGTCAAGCAATGAGGACTCCCATTATAAGCAAACTGTATAGCACCATCAACAATACATCCAGCCAATCAGAGAGGATAACAAGCTCCATGAGAGAAGAATGGCCACAACTTGAGTGGCCCGGTGTGAAAAGATCCCGACTTGCGAGGGTCAACGGCCATTTCTGAAACCGTTGTAACATGAGCCAGTTCAGTATTTTATTGCACCGCAAGAATAATGAGTAGCCACGAAAAAGTTTGGTCCCCCTCCTGTTTGTACACACGCTGCAACATCAACATTTCCACACTGAGCTGTCAGTTGTGTCCAGCTACAGCCTGCCAGTGACAGGCCACGCCCCGCTGCGCTAATGGACCCTCATGCTTTTTAGAAGAGATCATAGCTTCCTGCAAATGAGGCACGTAGAGAGGGGGCATTGGTCAGCGGTTTCAGAAAAAATCTCCTTGGACTACTCAGCGACTTGGGTAAACAAGAAAAGAAACACACACACACAAACGCAGGGACAGCTAGCTGCCAGACCCTCATTAAGCTCATCCTGTGGGTGAGGTGGCAGCAGGCTAACAGCACCCCCTTTTTCCGTGCCTCATTTACCCAGGACGGTTAATAGCACCCTGAATATTTACATGCAGCAGGTAGGAATGCAGCTTGCATGTTCAGTATTTTGAAAGCATTTATGTATTTACTTTTTCCAAGTCAATGTACAGAACATTCTACATTTTGTAGGATAATAAGTAATGAGGGAGACAAGGTCAGAATAACATCTTGAAAGAAACTGAATGTGAAACAGAAAATGATAAGAGATAACAGTTAAGCAGGAAATGAAAAATGCCCTATTCTCTGACTTATTAGCAACCTACACTCGACCAGATAATGCACTTCTCAAATACCAATGACTATTTTACTCTTTATCCACTCTATTTTTCACTCTATTTGTGTTGTCCAAAAAAAGAAGGAGGCTATTTAGTGATAAAGCAGGAATCCATTACTTGCTTTCACTCTCTCCTCTGACCTGTGAAAGCAGTTTGGCTCTGTCTCATGAGGGGAGGGCTCTGAGTGAAAAATGAATCATTAAAGGATGTGACAGCCTCTGCCACGGTGGCTGTCACAGCGAGGAACTGCAGTTAGACTTGGCCCAGGCCCATGGCGGGGCAGAATAAGTGGACAGACCTATGACCGAAGCACCGCAATAAGGCCACCAGAGGCTCCAGGCAGAGCAATCATACACTATGTCCTCAACGAAAGACCACAGAAAACTCTCCTGGAAATACTGTCTCCACCCTGTACCCTGGCAAGAGGTGATACCTTGTGCCCTCTCCTGAGTGATAAATGTAATTTGTTTTAAATAATGGTTATGCAGTGGAACTATTAGGTGAAAATGGTATTGCAGAACAACTCAATAAGACCAACTTAACGAACTTGAATATGCAAAAATATTATTACATTGAGGTTTACTAAGTGGAGTTTTATTATAAGGAGGGAGAGAGAGGTGAAAAGAGAGAGGTCGATGATAAGCATGCAGATTCAAAGGAGTTCTCTAAATGCTTTTCTTCTGCTCGATTCGCCCTTTAGATCTGCTTGGATTGACCACATTTGTATAACTCATTGACTTAACAACCTGATTTTATTAAAACAACCAAATTTGTCATAGTTACAAATTGTAATCAGGTACAATGATCCCTGAAAGGAAGAGAACACATTATAATCATAAACAGGATCAAAACCTGATAAAGAAAGTAACGTGTAATTATGACATGTTATATGATTTAAGCTTGTTAGGTTTCATGTTAGAAGCACTTTAGCGTTTCAAATGAACCTAATTATTACCTAATGAAGAGTAGCAGCAGATGTGAGCTGGATGAGCCATCTTGTACCATGTTGGTATTTAAAAGATAGAACATAAACACCATATGCAGAGAAGCATCACAGGTGTTGGCATACTTTTATAATGTCTGGTTTAAAGAGTGCAAGTGTCAACAAGGCCTTTCCCAACAAGCCTGCTATTTTGTTTGTATACATTTGAATTACCTTGGAGGGGGAGTGTGAGGCAATGTGCATAAATGCATCATTTAGCTTTATGGTCAGGATTTACATTTGAGTGTATAATAATAATAATAATACATTTATTTTCGGGGGCGCCTTTCATAACACCCAAGGACACCTTACAGGGCATAGGGGCAATATAGGGCACAATTAAAACAGTGGATTTAGTGAAGTGGAAGTGAAGTATGTTTAGTTTTTGTTGAAAGGGGTGGATGGACAACAAGCAAATTAGGCATTTTGTATTTCTTCATTTATATTATATTATGGCTTTCAGCCCTGTTTTCATCCGTAAACAATGAGCTCCAAGGTAGCTCCTACTGCGCAATACTGGACCCTTCTTAGCAACAGTAGAACATTTGTGACATGATTTCCATTTATGATCATTGGGTATTCCGAAAAGCTAGGGTGTTGTGTGCAGCCAAATGGTGCCTTGCATAATAACCTACATATAACACAAGAACACATTTCCATAATACTCCATGAGGCCCAAACAGCAAGCACTAAGTCTTCATCCATGAGATTATTTATGATTCTAGCGAGCAGCCTTGCTTTGGCATGATCATAAAACGTGACATTTCACCACGGTGCAGCTTTTCGGAAAAGACAATTGTTCCAGCATTTATGTTTCTCCCGGGAGTTTTAAAGAAAAAAAAAAGATACAAAAGGAGAAAGTGTGTATTAAGCTTCTGAGTGTGCGTGTGTACCAAGAGCGTTGTTTGTGTGCATACGTATGTGGACTTGTGAATGCACATGCTATGTAAGAGGGATTGAGTCTGAGGACATGGCTGCTTGAAGCCCCTGTAGCTCAGTCACAGAGACAGAATACTGATAGAGAAATCCACACTCCACTAGCTCCTATCTCTCTATCTACCCTCGAGCCTCCCTCCACCTCACTGTCTCGCTCTGCGCAGCCCTGATCTATCCCTTCCTATTTCAGGCTTTCTCTAACATTTTTATATTTGATTCATGCACACTCCAAATGCTCAGCTCAAACAATCTATGCGACCCTCCCATGTCAATATCCCCCCCGGAAAATACGTTTTTATCTAATCCTCGTCCGATTCTTCCACCCTCTATATTACCACATCTCACTGCCCATCTCTCCACTGCTCACCTCATTTCCTTCCATCCCACTCCCTCTAAATACTTGTTAGCTTAAGCAAGACTCAGGAGTCCCTCTAGCTTTGCGATCTCAATTAAGAGACCACAGCTCATTCAATGAGCCTGTAATCCATAGTGAGGAGTAACATGAATGCCTTTGCCCCTGAATATGTCCCTCTTAATACGGGCTCATGTCCCCAGTGGGCCGCTGCTGTGTGTGTTCAAGTGAAAACTTCTTGCCAAACTACTGCAAATAGTCTACATGAATTATATCAGATCTCCCAAGGAACCTTTTTTGCTTGCTCATTTTGTTCTTACTGAACCACATGACCAAAAGCGAAAACAGATAGGCAGCTGCTTGATTTACCACAGGGGGTAAACCCAAGGCAGACAGCCAACATTCACTCATGATGGGGAGTTTCAAACCACTATAATGTAAAGAGGCATCTGTTTCCAATGCCCTCCTTCTCCCTAGGCTGTGCATCTCATTATAAACAGAAAGACAACCAACACTTTGCCTTTTAGGCATTCACTTAAATGTAATTATGTGCACATACGGGCAGAGTTTTGAGCGCCCCCCCCCCCCCCCCCCACCAGTGACGTGGCTTAGTGTGGGATTATGACAAAGTGGGCCAATGTGATTCCATTCAGTGTTCAAAGCCATATTAGCAGGGAAGACACCAGAGCCGTCTTGAAGACTTTGTGGATTTGTTCAGGCCAGCTGGAGGCAGAAAGTCCAACAGTGAATACAGTGCAGTGACGTATTCTGCTGCAGTAGTACTGGCACACTGGTGATGTTTCTTTTACACCAGATGGACTGTACTTATGTATTGAGTGTGTGTGTGTGTGTGTGTGTGTGTGTGTGTGTGTGTGTGTGTGTGTGTGTGTGTGTGTGTGTGTGTGTGTGTGTGTGTGTGTGTGTGTGTGTGTGTGTGTGTGTGTGTGTGTGTGTGTGTGTGTGTGTGTGTGTGTGTGTGTAGAAACATTAAAAACGTACCTGGTGTAGAGGATTGGCAGCATCAAGTCGGAGCGAGAATGAGGCAGAGAGGAGAAAGAGAGAGAAAGATGGTGAAAGGGAAACAGGGAGAGAAAAGGGAGACACACAGTTAGTCATGCACTTTACCCAATGCAATTAGGACTGACTTTAAAGCGTCATTCGCAAAGTGACATCTATCAATGTCATTGTTCCCACGTCCATATTTGAACAATCATTAATCATGGAGTCTTGGCTGATGTGGGCCATAATGGCACATGCTAGTCCCATCCCTTGATTATAATTGGCCTGAATAGTGTGAATTTATTAAAAAAACTTTGCCTAATCTCATACTGCCGGAAAGTGTTACAATTACTTCAGTGTCAGGGCTTTCCAACGCGATTGCTTGGATTTTCATTCACGTTTTGAGCTGAAAAAATAAAAGGTTAAGTCTCCTTGTATAATTTGTGTTGCCCTCACCACTCGCCTTACTAATGCAGAGAGGCCAGATTAATATTTCAAGAGCATAATTCTCCATTTGCCATGCAAAAAAAATCCATGTTAGCTTTTGCAAATCTGGCTGTGAAAGGCCAAGAAACATAGACCTTTGATAAGTGGTGTCTGCCCACAAAGAAACATCTACCATTGATCTTACAGTTTGACGGACAGGGAAGATATCTCTAAAGGCAATCGAATCCTTGGCACTTCAGAGAAGGCTGGCAAAATTATTTTTAAAGAATGATGAAGCCAGAAGATGTGCATTTTTTTCAACTTTACCCCTTCCCAGCGAAAGAGCGGTGATTTCAAAACATAAGATGCTTTGTACCATTTTTGTTTTTGTCACATTCTCACAAAATGTCAACCATCATATACATAAAATAATTCAATGAGAATTGTCTCTCCCTTCATCCACTCTCTTCTTTTATTACCAGAATAAAAAAAAGGTTTTGTCAATGCTTTTGCAAGAAACTTTAAAAAGAGCGTTGGTTTTGTGATAAGGTATGCTGAATATTTACAGATAGGGCAACTAATTTAAGAATGAGCTCATTCCTCACCTAATCAAATACAGGATAGTTATGTTTCTGTTAATGGCAGACAATGCTTTAAAACAAAGAATGATTTAACTGGAACCATAAACCTGAAGTTGTGTTAACAAAGGGAACTTGATTACCTTGATTCGTTGAATCTGCTTCAACAAACCTCTATAGCCTGGTCTGGCAGCCTGAGCTTGAGCAATACAATCAGTTGAGAGTAGGAAGATAAGCAGGAATTTTCTGTAAGGTCAATGTGTGGACTCAGTGCTGAACTATGTGAAAGGATTCTTTGACTGCACTTTTTACACATATAGAACCAGATTTATGTAAAGAAGGATAACAAATCTATACTGCACCTTTTTTGATGATCATTCCTCAAATTTAAGTTAATTTGAAAGAGTCTCTCACACTGATTACTGCACGTTTTTCAAGATAAAAAGGTAAATGGCATTTCCATTACAGTGGACATGTTTAAAACATGACAGATAGGTCTATGTCTTCAGGCACATAACCCATTTGGAATGAGGCACGCATTATAATAAATCTGGGAGCCTTGACTCGTACTGTATGACCCCGGATTAATGCATTAATGCTTTACTGTACCTTACTCAAGAGGATACCAGTGAGAACAAGGTGCAGTTGAATTGCTTTAATTTACACTAAATTGAAATGTTGCCTCATCTTCAATTTAATCTTTTTCTCAAAGCTGTGAACCAGAGCAAACACCAGGAGAAGGAAGAACAGTGTGTTGTGTTGTTCAATCCGCATTCACTCATTTATGTTAGCTCCTCAGGTAACATACAGCAGGTGAGTGTGAGCTGCACAGTGGGGAAGTGATGCTCAGCTGGATCAATGTTCTTAGTCCTTTATGTTCATATTCGGGGATATAAGATAATATTTTTAGAGTTACATTATTTATGGGTTTACTCTATATATATTTAGTGTTGGGTGATTCTATTCTAGATACTGATGTAAACCCAAACTCGCTTTTGTGGATAATTCAAATCTGTCTTTAACTAAATGATTTCCCGTCTCGCTGTCGCCCTCCGTCCCTCGTGATAAGATGCTCTGCCTATTCTGTTTGCTCTTATCAGCACGTCTGATCACACCCATTTAAAATGTGTGGCCTGAGAGTAAACGCTGCTTGCTCTGTTCTCCCCTCACTCGCCCTGTCATTGCAGTGTTCAACTAGGCCCTGTGGGCCCTGATCCCCTTTAGACTTCCCTTCAGGCCCTTCCAAACACCTTGACTGCAGCCTTCCCCATTGGCATAGCCTAAAGCAATGAGGCAACACACACACAAACAGGTGTACGTGCACACACTTCTTAATGGATACCTGATTAATCACAGTGCACATGTATGCGCTAATATCGTGTGAGCATCTGTGTTTGTGCGCAAGTGTGAAGTGTTGGCATTGGGCTGATTGTGTGTAGTTCCTATTGTCTGTCAGCATTTAAGTCTGTTTGTGTTCTGTGACTGCTCCAACCTCAGAAACTTTCTCTACAACCTCTCTCAGTGCGAGCATTATACCTCATCCTTTATCCCTTTACACTGTTTCCTACAAGCAGAAACACTTCTGAAACGTTTCAAAAAGAGCAAAGAACATGTCAAAGAACATGGATTGAGGGATATGTTTAAAATACAAGTTAAATATATATTTAAGGCACCCCATGGCATGATTAAATAGTGACAATACAGAAAATGGTACATATTTTAAAAGCTGCAGTAAAGCCTAACAATGTTAAAAAACCTTGTGAAACATGTCCAATAGAAATATGTGGAATGATAAGATACCAATATTAACATTGGCGTTGTTTATGGAGAGTGTTTTTTGGATAAAGCGAGTGATCACAGTCAGAATCAATGCTATGCGCTCATTGAAATGGATAGCAGGAGAACGAAACATCAAGGACAGCTATTATTAGATGTTTATTATAGGGGGCTGTCTGTTAATTTGAAGTGCATCTTTCATCTTAATCAAAGTGACACGAACCAAACAAACCATCACAGGAAACAAAATGGACACCTCAGCCTTTTTACCTATAACAACAAAGCCACTTTACAATAGGTTCTGCACTGAAATAAAAGTATAGTACCATAGGTAGGGATGTTAAATGTATGTTTATCAGATAGAAATTCAAAAGTATGCTTCAAAAAGCTAAGTCCGCTTTAAGTAAGCCTGATCTTGAGTAGTTGCTAACTCTTTGGGGGAAGCAGGTCACAGGAACCTAGCTCTGTCTTGAAGGGTTGTTGCATTTATTCACCTGCAAATACTCTTACGCTAGGTTCACTGCTATATCTTCAATGCTAACTTTCTTGTCAAACACTGGATAAATTATTCAGCTTTGATAATTTATAAAGGGACACGCTTTGTTGGAAGAAGATAGAGTAAATAAGAACTATGGCAGACTGATAATAATAATAAAGGGCAGCCCATAAGTATCAGACTCTGTTTATCGAATGTGTACTCAATATTAGTTTTTTATTGCCTACTGGATGTGAATACATTTGTTGTATTTAATTGAAATGCAACAATGAGTATGAGATTTAAGTGTTGATTTTCAAGTGGAATTATTCAGAGATTTTCCCCAGGCGGCCATTGTAGTTGTGCTTTACTGGGTCGCTTAACTCTCATGTGGCAAGGTCAAAATAATCCCAAGGGTCTGGATTGTGAGGTTATTGTTATGTGTGAGACTTTATGGAGGCCATTTACCAATGGATGTACAGAATTCTGTAAGTGGTGGCCAGGCTGTTTGCCTTTCTCACCTGGCTTGCAGTTTAGTGGTTAATTATGTTCATTCCGTTCCCCTCAGTGTGATTCAACACCACACCAGATAGTAGACTTGGTATTGCACAGAAACAATCATCAAGTGGAGACATTCAGAAGGCAAATCCAATCACAATGTTGCAGATAATTACTTCACACCACTCACTCCCTGCCAGATAAGCCTTGCTTCAAAATGCTTTTTAAACTGCTAAGTTCTGACTTTGCTTGGGTAAAATTGTCTTCAGCAGGTCTCAAAACAATAACTGTTTCTAATAAAGAACAATAAGTACGAATTCTGTATATAATTAACTAATATTGGTATTGATTATGACTAGAGAGAGAAGAGACAACTACATATATAATGTATAAATAGAAAATGTATTCTAAACAGAGACATCTGCGCTCCAGCGTGCAATCATCTTGCTGTTATGTGTAATTATCTGAAAAGGTTTCAAGATAATTGCAACTTGGAAAAATGTAAATTGATCACAAAGGAGCTCAAGTGTGTGTTACACCTGGTTGATTGAGCTTTAGAGATACATGGATATAGATAGCAGATTTGTCGAGCAGGTCCTTTTCTGCCTTATTTCCACTGTGCCAAGGAGAATGTTTGATACATCTCCATGAGTATATAACATCATTTGTATATTTTAAAAAGCAGATATGGGCGCTGCATAATAGATATTAACAATAAAGGAATTCACATTATAAGAACAAAAAAGTTTTTTTATTTTCATGAATAGATTTTCTGATGACATTCATCTAGCCATGTACCATCCCATTAGAGGGGATAAGTGCTTACTCATTAAGTAAAAATTGCTCCGGGATTACTAAATGTCACGTAAAATTGTATGTCACATGATTATGCTTATCTAAAATCTATAAATGGCAGTAAATACTAATACTAAAAACCACTTCTATTTAGAATGAACAAAGACACATTTAAAGGTCAGCGCTACAGTTAAAGACAGTGGCTTATCTGTACTCCTCTAAATGGTGCAACAAAGAGTTTTATTTTTTCTCTTTAGCTCCGTAAAGCTTCATATTTGAAAATGTGTTGACATCACCAGACAGTTTTACAGATGTGTGAAGTGGGAGCTTCAGTATCAGATCATCACTCTTTTCCTCACCAGCATGCTAAATGTTATCAGAGCTGAAAATACATTCTATGTTTGGGAGAAAAACATCTGAGTAAGATGCTACGTAAACCCAACAAACGTTTATGGTAAAGTATCATGAAACACTTTCCTTGAACATAAATGTTTAATGATTGGCTCTGATCTCTACAGCGGTTACCCAATATAAACTAAATGTATGGTAAAGATGAATCTGGAAGCAATTACCCCCTGGAGAAGTCTTAGATGACTGGAAAGTGATTTCTTCTCATCTTTTAAATGTACAATGATTTTCTTCCTATCTTTGGTTTGATACTAGATATTCTTGAGATATACTATTTAAAAAAAGGTGCTAAAATGGTTAAAAAGAGCAGTTTAAAGTTGTAGGTTCATGAAGATGTATCCCACTGTCTACTGATTAGGTGGTTTGATTTTTCAGAGCCTGTGAATAATGTTGGAATCACAGTATATTTGTTCAACAGTGTAAAGGTAGGTCTTTGGATTGGGCTTTTTATAAAGTCTTTGATCAGTCTCTTGGACTGTAAGATGGGTGTTCAAGGACACCAGAAAGGATGAGATTCTCTTTTGGGCTTCTTGTTTGAATGTCTGATATGGATTATTTCATGGTGTTGTTTGACTGCAGCATAAATCTGAATTATGTTGATTTTGCCAATTGACAAACAGGCTTAGTTTTGATTTAATTAATTCTAAAAAAGTTTATATATATATATATATATAAGCTTGTAGGGGCATTGAACAGGCTAGAAATCCGAACTTGATGACATATTAGAGCCATCCTTAGCATAACCCCCGCTTAGCATCATTAATTATCTGGCAACAATTTGGTATACAAAAAATGGCGGGCCGCCTCGTTCGTCGGCCGTGGGACCAGCACACACTGGGGAACATAATGTCAATCTCACCATTATGTCAACTTTTAAAGTGAACAATGTTGTCTGAATAACTATTAACAAAGAAACATGGAGGGCTCTTTAATGCGCTTGAGGATGCCTTGAAGATAGTACTGTTTTTACCTCACTTTACAGTATATAATTCGTCACCCACTCAATCTCCCTCTTTGGTCTACTGGTCATGACAGGAGGAAATTGTATTGAACCAAACAACATGGATCCATGCAGCCAAAAGCGAGAGGGAATAAATGTGACGGAACATACAGTCAACTTTTTTAATTTTCCCACAGCAAATTATTTTTAAGCTGCCTCACCTCGTTGCCAACAGTACTAATACCGCTGGCGTTGAGATGCCAATAAACGTTAAACACTACCACTGACAAACTAGAGACCTCTGACTTTCAAACAGCTGGTCTATGTTCCAGGAAAATTCCCATTTCTCAAATACCCTACTCCTCACTGCTCTATAACAGCTGTAGTCACTATAATAGAAAGTTCTTCCAGTCCATTTATATATTAGTTTTTTGTTCAAAACCTTTACAACACACTAAATTACTGTATTGGATAATGCATTGGTGATTTATTTCACCATTTGTTCCAAGCATCCTACATGATCTGATCCATCTGACATTATTAAAACAGCCACATTTAAAAATATTACTATACTTATGTTATGTTACCTTTATTTAACCAGGATAGGTCTAATTGAGATTAAAAATATATTTTCCAAGAGAGTCCTGGCCCAAGAATGGTAACAGCACAGTTACAGAACATTTTAAAACACACAATCACAACACAGTCATACAACAGTTAGCCAAATGTTATCTAATGAGTAACTAAACTGTAACTAACACCATGACATTTGGAACCAATGTATATGTACAGTATAGGTGAGAGAAAGCTTTAAGATGTGCCAATGTGTGATGGGAAGGTTTCAGCCTGCAGGCAGCCGTCTGTGCAGGTTGAAGCTGTTTGAGTCACACTTTCTCTGAATGTTTCCGAAGAGATGTAGACAACAGCATGACAGCTTTCACCACTTTTTTTAACCTGAGGAACAACCTCAGCTGAAGCACTCGGACAGCAGCCAACACTCACTGCAATCACTGTGCTGACTCAGCCCATACGAGCACATGTTCACTGTTGTCTGCTCTGTAGGGATTACGGCTGTGATACAATGTGTTGTTTAATGAAGCCCTTAGTCAGGTCATTAGGCATAGCAGGCATGTTTGGAAAATGATGTGAGAATAACAGTTTTTAGGCAGTTCTTTGATTACATTTCTCAACTTTAGTTAAAGCCGACAATTTAATAGTTGTAGATTTTGAAGAGCAGTTATAGTTAAATTAGAGCTGGGCAATATTGCCACAATCATCTATCCTGATTTAAGACATATATATTTATTTAGAGAAAACTATATTTATCACAATAAACGTATTTGTGAATTAAAAACTTTTAATTTAACGTTTGTTAAACACACAACAATGTCAAATTGAGAGGAAAAAGACGATATTCCCTCAGAGCATTTCACATCAGATTTATGGGGAAATTGTTGCTTGCTTTATCTTATCATGATTTGCTCAACATTTGATTGAATAAATTATTATATTAAATAATTGTCCAGTAACCATATGAAAAATGTGTTGAACTGGTCTTATCTGACTTAATATTGTGATCGTACTATACAGTTCAGTGTATTTTTTACTACATTTACAAATAGACAAATGCATCCACATATTCAGGTGTTTATAGAGACTTCTGTTCATGGACATAGAAAAAAAGAAAAAAGGAAGGAAAAATCGAATGAATCCAAACCTAAGCAGGACACGTTTACTTTGGACACATTTGACCAACGGTAGAAACCAAGGATTTCCTTACTGTGCGCGCTACAGAGCCACCTGGTCCTAACAAACAAGCAAGTCTTTATAGGAAACAGACAAACCGTCACCTACACATTTCTCTACTTTTGATTTGCATCTTAGATGTTGCTCCTGGTTATCATTATCTTATAATAGTGTTTTGATTTTTCTATTTAACAAAGACGTTTGTTGACAACAATGGCATTGTTCATCAGCTATTTCAACAGCACCGTCTTTTATTTTTATTTTTTTACCAGTAAATGGCTTCCAAACAGCAGGAGGTGCAGTGTGAGGGAAGAGTCTGAGAGCGGTGGGACAGAGAGGGTTGTTTTGAAGTTTGTTTTCCTGCTCTCATAATCCACCTACTCAAACCCCCCGGAAGGAGCTATAGAGATCTTTGCTGAAAAAAATATTTGAAGCTTGACAGCCAAAGAAAGACAACACAGTGAAAAGAGGGAGATTTTGGAATCCTTTAAACAACATTTAAAAATAGTTATTCTTGTGCCTCAAGCCATTTGCAATAACAAGTAAGTGCACAGGTAAATAGTAGGAAACTTCAATAGTTTTTAGTAATCCAAGTTACTCCAATGATGCTCCACGTAAAGTCCCCTCACCGTCTTGATCATGAAAAGATTCCCATTGGTTTACTGTATTATTGCTTTATAAATGCAGCTCTTCGTACAGCAATGGCTGATGAGCAGAGTTAATTAGCAAGCGGCAGGACGGCTCTAGGGTTTATGTAATGTTACACCCACTCTGTCAGGCCAGATTAGCCCAGCACAGAGGGGAAAAGGGCATGAACAAGCACATGAACAAGGGAAATAAGGGAACAGCTTCCTTCCAGCCTGGCTGACTGCCAGGCTGTGACATAGCCTACGTTGAAATCCTTCAATTATGTTGGGATAAAGCTGGCCACAAATCGAGAGTAATTCAGCAAAGTAGTGCGAAGTCTGAGCATGTGTTAAAAAAAGGAATATTCTAATGAATGCTAATACTCTCTCTCCTCCATGTGAATAAGTCGCGGTTATCTTCCAGAAAAGGCAACTTACACAATACTGAAATGCAATAGCTGACAATTACTTTGACTATGGCAATACTGCATCACTCCAGGTCCAGGTTTAGGTACATTTACTGCCTGCAAAGTTGTATATGACAACAAGTAAAACAATGAGCGCTCCTTAAAGTCTAGTTTTGGCCTTATCAGTCTTTTCATGACACGAGGAAGAAAGAGTGTATGATTTCAATTCACACGGAGCTGAAGAAGCTGCATGTTGCAAATGTTACAGAGGCTTTCACAGAGAGATATGTGTGAGTGCATGTGGCAACCAGCAGCAGGATTCCTGGGAATGTGCCATGAAATCTCAAGAATAACAGCTCTATGGGCCAGCGGTCGACATCTATCGGCGGATATGAATCCCCTCAGCACCCAGAAAGATTGTACTCATGCAGCATGCTCTTGCAGGGTCCTTTTTAAAATGCCCCCAATATCATCCTAGCTAAGCTGTCATGCCAATTAAAAGTTAAAACAATAAAGTCAGTTAGCACCATACAATGGGTCAGGTCTTATTTAGCTGGTCGTTCTCAATGTGTCCGTATAAATGATAAACTGTCAGAAACTAAGCCATGCTCAATCGGAGTGCCACAAGGCTCAATTCTTGGACCGCTGTTGTTCAGCATATATATGAATGATCTCCCATCTGTTTGTGAGGATGTGGGCGTCCAGATGTATGCTGACGACACAGTGGTTTACACTCATGGGAAAGATGTTGAACAGGTTGCCTCTAAGCTCTCGTCGACGCTGCACAAAGTTGCTCAATGGTTAAATGACTCGTGTTTTACTTTAAACACTAACAAAAAAGTGACAATGTATTTCACGAATAAGAAAAAACAACCACGCATCCACAGCTTCGTGTGAATGGTAAAATAATTGAAAACGTCAATGAGGTCAAATACTTGGGAGTGATCTTGGATGCCAGTTTGACTTTTGAAAGCCATATTAATTAATTAATTAAAGCCACATAAATCACATCACCAGGACCGCCTTTTTCCACCTCAAAAACATTGCCCGTCTCCGCCCATCACTCTCCTCCTCTGCTGCTGAAATCCTGATTCATGCATTCATCACTTCACGACTCGACTACTGCAATAGCATCCTCTATGGCATACCATCCAACCTCCTCAATAAACTCCAACATATCCAGAACTCTGCTGCCCGCCTCCTCACCCACACCCGCTCCCGAGACCACATCACTCCCATCCTCCAGAACCTCCACTGGCTCCCCGTCCGTCAAAGAATCCACTTCAAAGTCCTCCTCATAACTTACAAAGCCCTCAACAACCAGGCCCCCCCCTACCTCACAGACCTGCTGCACCACCACACCCCTTCCCGCTGCCTCCGCTCATCAGAAGCCAACCTCCTATCCATCCCCACCCGCACCAATCACCGGACCTGGGGGGACAGAGCCTTCTCCGTCGCTGCCCCCTCCCTCTGGAACTCACTCCCACAACCCATCAGAGACTGCACCGACCTCACCACCTTCAAGAAACTCACAAAAACTCACCTCTGCAATCTGGCTTTTAATGTGTGATTGTTTTTGTATTATTTGACTTTAACTTTAACTATATATGTATTTGTTGTTCCTTTCTTCTCTTTTTTTTTTTTTTTTTTTTTTCTTCACTATTATCTGTAAAGCGTCTTTGAGCACCTGTAAAAGCGCTAACAAATTAGATCTATTATTATTATTATTATTATTATTATATTAGAAGCATGACTAGAAAGCTGAAATATAACATTTTCAAATTTAAACATATTAGGAACTCATTAACCAAAGAAGCATCGAAAACATTTTTGCATGCCATGATACTATCACATTTTCACTACTGTATAACCTGCTGGTCCCAAGCAACTAAGACTGCTATGAGACCACTTGAGGTTCATTTCATTTCATTTCAAACCTTTATTTAGACAGATTGGTCCCTTGAGATCATCGATCTCATTTACAAGGGAGACCTGCATCATTTAGTTCCACATGAAACATAAAAACAACAAACAAACAAACAACAGAGGATATCATATTTACATATTCAACATTTACAAATACCCAGAGTGTCAGAAAGCATTTAATTTAGACGTGCCTTAAATACATTCAGAGAAATAAAAATGTTCAATTTCAATTTTGCCTGTAGACTGTTCCAAGCAAGTGGAGCTGCGTACATAAAAGCTGTCTTACCTAAGACAGTCCTTACCCTTGGCACATCTAACAAGACTATATCCTGCGATCGCAGACAATAGCTGCTTGCAACTTTCTGCTTTATCAATGAACAGATATAATACGGGAGTTTGCCCAACATAGCTTTATAGATAAAAGTTTAGCAGTGACTGAGCCTCCGTACAGTGAGTGATGGTAAACCTGCCTTGATATACAGTGTACAGTGATGAGTAAGTGCTTTACAATTGTGACAAATCTCAGCGCACTATGATACGCAGCATCTAGTTTGCTCAGGTAGTTGGCAGGTTCATTCATATACATCAGATCACCATAGTCCAGCACAGGTAAAAAGGTCACAGTGACTAGCCTTTTCCTGGCATCAAGCGAGAAACAGGACTTATTCCTGAAAAAGAAACCTAGCCTTTATAAAGGTTCTTTATAAACGAGCCTTAAAAGTTATGGATAGAAAGTCATTACAACACCATCATTGCAATATACTGTCCAAATACAAACTTTTCAGTTTTGATAGTCTTGTTCTATTTTCCCGAGTTCGATTGGTATTCAGAATCATTCACAATTCTACAACACCACCGTTGAGGGGCTTTTTTCAGTTTCGCCATGAGCAGAGTTGCAGAAACTCCAGATCTTCATCAAATGCAGATCTAACCATCCCTCTGAGGCGCACTGCCTTCGGACAATCAGCATTTTCGTTTACGGCCATCAAGCACTGGAGTACTCTTCCAGTTGAACTTAAAACCTGTACTGATTTTAACTCGTTTTCCCATTGTGCAAAAAAAATGATATTAAGCAACCAGTCATGCCAACATTAATTACACTGTAATCAGATTTTTTTTAAATTTTTTTAATTTGAACTGTATTGTCATATCTTAGATATTTTATTTGATTTAAGTGTATTTGAAGTGTACTAAGTATTATGTTGGTAACCTGTATTTAAATCAGGCTTTGTAATTATTTGAGTGACCGAGATCATGTAAGTGTACTATGTATTATTTTATTGACAAGTACTTAAATCAGGTTTTAAAATTGTTTGACTGATAGAGATCATGCAATGTTATTATTTGTATTGATTGTTATGAACCTGTCTGAGGACCACAGATGGAAATGAGCTATTAGCTATAATCTGGCATATTGCATCTCTTCTCTTTGCTGAGATTAATGTTTTTGTATGCATGGTCCTTCTATAAATAAATAGAGAAGAAAGATCGATAATGAATTAGCATGCACTATTTGTTCATTTCAGGACAATTGCACTGCTTAAAAGTGTTTGCATACCATAAATGTAAACACTTGAATGTAAGAGAGCAGCGATGTTGGTTACATATCAATTAGAATCCCAATCAAGGCTACGTAAAAAAAGAATGCAGTTTTATTGTTCACTAGCGTATCTCATTAAAAGTGTTAGGAAGCTCTTCTGGGGGAAATACATTTTTGCTACAGTTGCTTGTAATGTAATTGCTGCCACTGCTGCTGCTGTTAATTCTAAATGTATTGAAGAGGCCTGCCTAGCTTCCATCTAACAAGGAATGATGGCATTGTCTTCTCAGGCAGCATTTCTTTCTCTTGAAAAAAAAAGGAGTTCAGGAGAATCTCTTCTATTCAGTTCTCTGTTCAGTTTTCTTATCTTGAATGAAAATGATGCAGTTGTTTTTTATAATTGAGGTGGAATGAAGCCACCCTGGTACATTGTGACAAATATTTTATGGGAGATGGAGTAAACATAATCTGTGCCACCATTAATAACAACGTTGGGATTTCTGAATAATAGAATAATAGCTTTCTGTCTCAGGGAAATATCAGTTTATGTGAATTTGAAATTAACATTAAGTAGTGCTCAGCTAGTATAATTTATGGTAAACATCAATCTATACACAGAGCCTGAAAAAAAAATCCCTTAAAGTTAACTGCTGCTGTTTCCAATTGATTCGCCGAATAAATACATGGAACAGCTAATGTCAAAACATCTGCAGGATATTTAGCAATCACAATTGGAGTCATGACTTAAGACCTTGGGTGCCACCAGCTGTGATGGGGCGTTACAGAGAAACTAACCCCACTGCACACTCAGACTGAACTTGGCATGCATATCAAATCAAAGGCACACACACGCATGCAATGCAGAGTTTAGTGGTTCCATTCCAGTGAGCATGGCTCAGGAATGACATTCAGTCTTTATCCTTGAAAGACGGAGAGCAGAGGAAGATAGGAGGAAACGATGCAGCACTTTGTTGCTTTGACCTTCAATGCCCACTTATCCAAGTCATTTTAAAAAAGACAACATTTTCTATTGTAGGCTGTCTAAGAGAGGAAGCTATAAAGCATCAACAGAGAGAGTGACAGTCACAAATAATGTGAAAGGTCCCAAAACTATTTTCACTCGTGTCTGGATGAGGAGTGCCAATGCTGAACAAACCTCAGAGTGGCTTTTCACTAAAAGGCCAGTCAGAGGTCATCCCACTTTACTGTAATCAGCAGGTTCCAAACAAGACACTGGAACATGGCTTCCTGACCTCGAGGAAAATAAACGTTCATAGGTAGATTTTTAGTGCTCTTGCATAATTATAATGTGAAACCAAAACTAACTAGGTCAAATAAACAAAACAAACAAAAACCTTTGTTCAGGCTCTCTGAAAAGAACCCTGAATCTCTGCCACAGGCTATATGTTCAAAAGATGCATATACACGAAAAAAATAAACTAATATATTCATGACCACAAGTAAATGGGACATTTAACAAATTCCTAAAACTATTTCAGCCAAAACTGAAATATTACAACCTTCATGAAGTCATAATTTAAGGCAGTGCGGTTACATAGAAGGATGTTTGTTGTATTAAATTAAAACTAAGAAAATATTACATAACACCAGTCTACTTTATAATACTGAACAATTGAAATGCCTATTAAAGGGTAAGAAAATGCCAGTGGAAATGTCATGTATATTGCATCTCTGCATCAATATCTGACTATCTGCACCACCGGTTTCCGCTTTCATCTGGCTAATGATGGCTGTGCTACAATCCCGTCTTTTTTTCCTTCGCTTGGAGATCCACGATCAAACAGTTTATTTATCAAAGCATAGCCCGACTGATAATCAACGCATAATGTCTCACCTGGGAGGAAGCGTAGTTCCTCGGGTAGACAGGTAGAAACTTTGTGAGCCGTCCAGAACAAACAGGACACAATATGACCAAGCTGTGCAGTCCTTTCATTCGTCCATCAAAAAACGGTTGGAGAGCAAAACAACACTGCCTAATTGTACAAGGCAATTTCAATTCTTCAGATGATCCTGGCAAGTTTGTATGGCAAAACCGGCCAGAGATCCATCACAGCAAGCAAAGACGGGCTTAAGCATTGATGTTAAGGGGTCAAAGAACAGTAAAAGGAATCCTAATGAGTCAATTGCTAGCTACTTCCCATCATCGTTGTCTTTCTGTCTTTCTCAGTTTTCTGCTCAGGTGTTTCTTGCCAAGAGTTCACCGCCTTTTAAAAGAAGAAAGAGGTGTTGGGTACAGGGACATAAATGGGACCCAGGTGCTACTCACCGTTGCATAGAGCCTCCTTTCACCTATTTCCTTTTTCTCTCTCTTTTCACCACTCACTTGTCCTTGTTGTCCACAGATTGATTGACAGTATATAGGAGAATGCTGCGATACTGCCTGCTAGATAGCTTCAAGATCCCCACACTGTTGAATTCAATTAATTTTCTCCTGAACTTGTACAATAGCTTAGACAAAAGTATCAGGGTGTTAAACAACCTCATTTGAATAATCCTATAGAAGAGGAAGGATACATTTACATAACTACACGTTGGATTCCCCCCGAGGCACTGGATGCTTTGACTGCATCTTTGGATTTCATTCAATCTCCTAAAATTGGCTGGGAAGTAACACTATTTTCTGGAAGGTACAGTAAGTACCAAAGTAACTCTTTAAAATGGTTTCATTTAGAAAGGCAAGAACGTAATGAAAGAATGATTTAAAGCATGGTGAACGAACATACAATGCTATCAAAATCTCATTTTAATATATTTATTTAACTGTCTGATATGCCTTCGTAATGTGTATCTCTCGTTGCTAATAGCAACACCCATTTGCAAAGGCTTTTGACTTATGCCGCCTTCATGTGCAGAGCCCTCAGTATCTCAGCCTGATCAAAGCCGTGTCCACAGTTCAAGAGACAAGGCCGGAAGATCTCCAGATAGATGAATAGCATCATTAATGGCAGTGACACAGGGATTTAATTGTGGCTCTTGTATTCCGGCTAGCATGGCCCCCGGCGGGCTATCTCTCAGCGGTGAGGCCGAATCCAGCAGCCACAGAAAGGCAGCGCTGACTGATTGGCTGAGATGGTAATTTCATTGAGCTATATCCATGGCTACACTTCCATTTCATTTGGAGAGAGACGCTTGTTCATTTAGTTGCATCCACTTGACAAGCGAGCTAATTATGAGTGGCTGCAACTTGCTCAAAGATTGCCAGATTAGTCAAGCAAGAATAAACTGAAGGACTGTTTTGTGTTTCTAAGAAAGCAAAACAAAAAACTTAGCTAGGAGGTAAAGGGCTGAGAAGCAGAGTGATGAATGATAATGACTAAATTGGTATTTGGTACTGATGCTTGAAAGTGTAAGCCTGTGAAACATGTCCTCAGTAATGAATAATAGTTGTGCTTACGTAGCAGGTTAAATCTTAAAACAATAAATTAACAATGAAGGCGGGACATTTATAAAAGATGTTCCTTTTAAATGACAGTTTCCTGCATGAGCCTTTAGCACGTTCAATTTGAATGAACATAGATAGAGACATTGCACTCCATTACATTTCATTTGGTAAAAAAAAGTATAGGAAGTGTAAACATAAGCATATTTTCAAAGCGCAGTGCTCTTAATCACAAGCTAGGTGCCATAACGGAGACCTTTTCAAACGGAGGTGTTAAGCATGAGATCGATATGCATGAAAATGCATACTTTTTTAAATGACATTTACTAAAATGATTGCAGTTTCCTTAAGTACTTCTACTTCCCTACATTCAGAGATAATTATTCTAGATGTAACTATACTTCAATTATTTATTTACTTTAGTCACGGGGCAGATTTCACATCCAAAAGGACCTTTAAGATTATTCACTTTTTGAAGAGCGACACAACTAAATCGTGATTGATTTTGGAGTAAAATACAGTAACATACTGTTTACGTCAGCATGTGATCTTGAGCCCCTCAAAACATTTCAATGGACTTCTAATTTATGCAAACTTGTCATGTGAAGAAAAAACGGGAAAACTGAAATAATATTTCCGGTAAAACAGAAAATCCAGATTAAGGTTATTAGACTGACGTACCCACCATAATTCTGCTGTAGCAGACCCAACATGAAAGCGTCAGGAGATCAAAAGAATGTTCTACTCCTTAAAATGGGGCTATTTGAAAAACGATGATAATAAACCAAAATGATAGTTTCGGACTCTCTACAACACTACCCCAGTAAGTGAGTATCTTTGCTTCATCATCATGGAGAGCAGGTTTTGTTTCAGACTTGGAAAGACATTTAAATGTAGATTGCATGCTTTGATTTGGCAAATAACCATGGCTCTGAACTGTGAACAAATAAATGGAATGAAACAAGCCAATACTTCTTCATCAATTTGTCTCATCAGTGATATATCTTTGTTCAAAATGGAGCACATCACAGGCGGACAGGGATTGGATATCATCCGTGGAGATGGTTCTGTTGGTTGAGTGAGTTCTATTATTCCAAGCCAACCTAATCATTGGCAGAGATGTATTAAGGAGAATATGAAGGTTTATTCAATAATACTCACTGCTATAAAATAAAATCTTCAACCAAGCTTTATGAAGAGCGTAGAGTGAGGAACGAAGAGCGTGGCTCTCATGATTGCTTCTACATTAACCCTTTTCTTTTTCTATGGACTATCCGTTTCCAACAGATGGGAGATCAGAAGATGAAGCAAAAGAAAGCACCGGAGATAATAGGGAGAAAAGGCCGCATGGCAGCACAGGGGAGGCCCATTTAATTTGCCAGGACCAAAGCATGACCAAAGCTGCGGAACATTATGAATAAATGACATGCATTATTTCACACGGATCTGCTTTGACTTTCACTGTTTTTGTTAACTTTGTCATTTCCCTGCTCTCCCCACTCACAGCGCCGTGTCTGCACAAATGGGAGCTCTGAAACAAGTCCAGAGTGCCAGCCTGTTCCTCCTCCCCTTTGTCTGTGCAGTAAAGAATGTTCCCTCATCACCGCTGCTGTGTAAATGTCCCCTGCTTCGCTGATGGATCTTCACAGGACTGATTCAACAGCAGGGTCTGATTGAATTCCCCTCCCTCAGATTCATCTTGAGCAGACACATGGTGCTGCACATATGAATGAAAATGCACACACATGTGAATGTATAACACATCCACATGAACACCGAAACAATCACTGTATGCAAAGATATTGATGCACAGAGGGTGCAAATGTGCAGCGGTACACATCGGAACTAAGTGTTTGTTTCACTCCCAGACTACACCGTGTGGTCCCTTTACATTATACAGTTTAAAATGGTACCATAGAGTAGGGTCCAACTAAACAGTCACTTGCCCCTACACACAAGCTCAGCATCCAAAACAGCAATTTTATAACGATAGATCAAATGTTAACCTTTTCATATTCCAAAAATCCACTCTTCAAACCCAGTTAGCTGATTAAGACCAACATGTGACAATAACACAGATGACAGCTATAATAAAATATTTCTTCTGATGTAATTGGACTATGCAGCTTATTACTTATTGTTCTGTAAACATGTCCACCTTTTCTGATAGAATACACAGTTATAGTTCTCTGATTGCAGTCGAGCTGCTAAACTAAATTTGGTTGGCACAATTATCTCCTCATAATCAATTCCATTATAGTGGATTTAATTATGTTATAACTGCAAGCCTGAACATCTCATTTGAAATGTCGTATTTGGGTTAGTCAATGCAACAGACTGCCAGACAAACCGTTTAGGATGGATGTTATTTAAACAATGGCAGCCCATAATCACAGGTTGAATAAAGCAAACCTTCAGAGGCAAATGTAAGATCAGAGAGTTTATGATTAACGCTGTTTAATAATCAGCTTCTTAGCATAGCAGAAGTCTTCTTGTGCAAATATTAAAGAATCTGCAAATCTTTAACTGTGTTAAGTCAAAGGAACACATGTTTTCACAGCTGATAGAAATGACTAGTGAAAAATGTATCACTAATACATCTGTGTGAAACCTTTTTACACAACTATTCAATCAGGAATCCGTATTTAACCCCCTTTAAACTGATAGGAAACAGACCTAAACTATCCTTCACAGATATTTATATTTTAGTTTCTGCTCCTATATTTGCAGTGGTTTTCATGCTTCTGAATGTATGGTTAACTCAGCCATTATACCAACTTAAAGCTGGTACATTGGAAAAGCAGGCAAGAGTGACAGATTTCTTAAATTACCCATTATAAAACCCATCAAAATGTTATGAAGAATAAATTATTGAACAGATCATTCCAGTCCAGTGACAGCCACACACGTTGTATGTTATCTTATTTTTGTCCGGTCATTTTGATGATGGTTGTTGGGATGTATTTCAAATAAGCTTTTTTATCTAATGAATTATGAACCCTAGATTGCAACTGTAAATTGAAACTGATAAACTCACATGTTGAGTCATTGTGACAGAAGGACGGCGTAAGCTCCGTAAGCCTCGATTATTCACAACTTTCATGTTTTTTTACGCAGAAGTGTAAAGTACTGTGTGAATCGTTCGTCCTTGTTGTAGTTCAACATCTAACATCTAATAGCTTCGACTGGTGCCACTTCTTCTGCTGGAGAGCTGTTTGTAGATGGGCTACAGATATTGAGGAGGACCTTCTTTGTTCCTCGTGCAGATGTTTTGTTCAGAGGAAGGAGTTGGAATGAATCTCTGCGGAACATTTGAGCCCCGACTCATCTGTTTGTGCTCAAACCAGGGAGTGCCTCTCTTCACATACTTACTGTCTGTCAAAGCACTCTATGCAGTCCTAATTAAAACAATGTTGAAGTTTAAGTAAGAGTTTGAGTCTGTAATAACCTGCTACAGTTGAAATTGTGAATTCACCAAAAAAGAAATGTTACATTTTGTATAGTGTAGGATATTCGGAAAATATTTGGGGGGGCATCTTTTACCACATTTTCTTAAAAGGCGTGGCATTAAACATTATATTGGGCATAAGCTGCATAACATTATCACCACAGAGCAATTTCCACTTGTGGTTCTTAACACTTATTTAAATGTTCTATCTTTTATAGCCCACAAGTGTTTGGATCACAGTAATTTAAGTATAACCATTCCTACAGTTTAAATGATCCACCACTGCCAGGCTAGGTTGCCGTGGAGAAGAAAGGATTGGTGTGATTTGACTTGTAGGTTTAGGCAAAGTGTGCTTGCCAGGAATCCCGGCATGTCTAATTGCACAAACCCACTATCTCTCCTCCTCTCTGAGTTTTGCTTTGAGACAGGATTTGGCTAACAGTGTGGTGGAACCTGATCCGTCGCTGGCAGGCAGAGGAAGGCAGCTTTGTTTTGCCCCCAGGTGGGCGTTCCCGTAGGGCTTTGACGTCAGGTGAAAACAAGGACTTGTGTAGTGAATACGACCAAATGTCCCCCAAAGGATCCAACTGTGAGCATTCAATTACAGTTGAATTCTCAAAGAAGCAAGTGTTAAATCATTTGACCCATACTTCCTGTCTTTTGGAAGGATTTTCTGAATCTGAGACAGCCCTAATGCCTCTAGCAATATTTGTAATATTGTGTTCAAATGCAACAAGCACAAAGGATAAAGCTTATTGTTATCATACAGACTGCTCTATAAGAGATACATCAAACATTTAGAAAACTGAAAATAACAGTAACATTACTCGGGGAAACATATGGTCTTCTATGCTAACCAACATGTTGTATTATAGCACTCACAGTGTACTGTTTGTTTGTTCTGGTACCACTAAGATGCATAACATTAGGATTTGACATTGATCATTAGTCACTGCACACTGTTGAATAAATACAATTTATAAATAAAATATGATATATTATTCCAGAAAAACATACAGTGACTGATCATCTTTTGTATTGGACTGATTATGACAAATACACAGATTGTATGTTCTGAACCAACTTTAAAGAAGATGGAGGGAGAAGCCCGCTATAGGAAACCAACTTGATGTCTTAGCATATGGTTACCTTGGCCTGGAGCAGCTTGAACATTATAATTACTCTTTCAGGACACATCATTACGAATGCGTGCCAAGCATCAACCTTAGGGTAATTTATTCAGCTACAGTGCAGGTGACGCAGCATTTTGGACACATAGGTGGGCGCAGACTGAGGTCATCGTTGTGTTGCTGCGCTCTGCCTTCGTACCAGATGGCAAGCCCTTTCTACCTCTTTCTACTCTTTTCTACGCTAATTTTTCTCAGTTTTAACATAGATGGCAGTAAATGCTATTCTTGCTGAGAGAGATATCGCCTCCTGCCAAAGATGGCACCATGAGGCCCGCTGTCAAGTCAAACGAATGCAGAACCATTTATGAGATGTCAGCTTCTGTTTACAGCAATCATTTCTCTCAGTGGGGGTGATCACTGCGAAGGATCCTGCTTATAGATCATCTGTTAAACACATCTCATCTCTCATGCTCTCTCTCTTCCAACCTCCCTTAGCAAAACAATGGGTAATTAGTTCTACTCAGTTTTGTACTAATTTACTGCAGTGCTCCTTAAATCTCACAATGTGATTCAAGATAAATCACTCTCTGTACCTTTGTTGTCCATTTGTTTGTGTTTAGTGTGTTTGATGCAGACACATCTTGCATGGATGATGTATGCATGGTAAGTGACATTGAATCAAGCTCTCAGCTGAACCACAGCGTTGGAGAGAAAATTAGAGAGACAGGGAGGGTGAAAGGGGAGGAACAGTGAGAAACGGAAAAGGGAGAGCGCGCCATCGAGCCTCTGGGCCGGGTAATTGTAATGGTGTCTAATGAATAAGGTCATTACTGTTAATGTCTTTCAGGGCATTATAGTCTATGTGTTATGTCCTTTATACACCCAGGCAATGTCAGGATTATGACACAGAGGCTAAAGTATAATTTGCATCACTTGAATATATAGAAAACAGATATATTGTCTTTTATTTTATTGCCTTTCTTTTATATTTCACAGTAATGACTGTGCATGAAATAATGAAGCCCCTCTTGGCTGTGGATTACCTCAAGTGTCTACTAAAAGGAATGAAGAGGAGTTCTTCTGCAGTCTCTTCTTGTTGTATAAGAAAAGATCAGAAACCTTTTCCCATATAAACCACCCAATGTTACAATATCTCTGCCTAACAGCTCAAACTAATCAAAGCACTCAGTTTTGAATACAAAGATTTAAAAAATATAACCTTAGCCAATAGAAAAGGAAGTAATACATTTGAAAAATATTGAAAAACATTGGTATCCGACTGATAATTTCCGATTTGTTTTAATCACAAATACCACAAATTACCTAGTTCCAGCTCGTTATTTGATTGGCTGCTTTACCAAACTAAATATGCATATGTTGAACTAAACTAGCGATTTGATGACACCACAATTGGCTTCTTAAAATCTTGATTTGTGCTGGTCAGTTTTCGCTCCGTTACACACACAATGTTTTTGGAGAAAATAAACCCGGCAGATATCCATGTTGGTGTGAGTCTGTTTCTGAAAGTAGGAGTAGTGAATGAGCCATCTGTGTGTGGGGGGCATTTGTTGGAGATAAATGCAGCTATTGTAGCTACACAAAGAAGTGCAAACAAAATGACTGCTGTCACGTGAACCCATGTGCTGCCGCTGATGACCTTTGACCTTGTTGGATGCCCCCAGGACCCTGGACAGCGCCATTTGTCTATTCGATGTTTGTGACAGTCTGTCTACCCAGCAGGTCCTCTCAGGCCTTAGTTTCAGCCACTGACCCGCACCAATGAGAATCCAGACCGTATGTTAGCTTCCTCCAGCCAGAACTGTTGGCACATGGTGCAACCCACTGCCATCCACAAACACACACTCATCGCTACACTTAGACTGAACACAACATATCAAATTAAAACATGTTTGCTGAATGCATGCTTGCAAATAGCAGACAATGGTCAGATAATTTAACACACACATGTACAGTTGCCATGTTGATATGTCTCAGCTGGCTTGGAGTGGCTGCACTAACACCATGACTCCGGCCATATGGACAGTGACATACTGCTCTTCATTAGGGCCCAAAGCGACAGCCCACTGGGACTAAGCTGTAACTCACGGACACATCGTGGGCGAGTAGGATTGCTAAATGGATTTTACTCCATGAACATGCATTGTAGTGCTTATAGTACAAATATATCTTTGCTCGTTAACTAATTGACAAAAGCCGTTGCACTCAACATGATAGTTTAGTTATTTATGTAGGAGCAAAGGGCAGATATAAATAGAATGATGGGTTAGCAATTAATGTTCATTTCTGTGAAAGGTTACAAAGACGTTTTTTGTCACAGCATCGATTTAGAGTCAAATTGTAGAACAACAGAGTTGCAAAAGGCAGACACAGAAATTACTATTGTACAACATAATGCAATCCAATGCAATAAAGATAACTATATTTGTTACTTCTTCCTATGCACTTTAACTGTAATAATTTCTATTTTTTCTATAATTTATTTTTGTCATATGATCTGTTTGTATTATCAGATAATGCTTTTTTTTACTTCAATGGAGGAAAAGACATGAAAATATGACAGAAGATATCTTTACGTTTATACTAGTCTCTCCTATGTATTTTTCTCCTGCCTGTTTCATCTAGTATTCATATATTTTGTTCCTACATGAAATGTTTATAGTTCATTTCCAATAATATGCTCATCAAGACAGCAGATCTACTGTTTATAGTTCTGTTTTTTGATAACATGATACATCCATCCATTAGCTTTACCCACTTATCTTTGAGGGGAGCCGGAAGCCAGCTGACGATGAGCAACCATTCACACTCACAATAAATGACCTACAAACATTTAGGATGTTTTTAACAGTTAGAATACATTAAGCTTCATTTAGATTTAGAGATTTTTAAGGATTACATACATTTTTGTTTGTGTGTCCTTATCTTCATGATATGTGGGTGTCTATCAATCATATTGGTGTGAGTCTGTTCAGCAGGTGGTACTCAGGGAATGAGCAATCTGTGTGTGGGTTCATAGCTTTCAGGTTGGTATGTTTGAGGTATTTGTGGGAGAGATTCCCTTTAGTGGGTGTCATTTGTCTTTGATATTTGACCGTGTGTTTTAAAATGTATTTGTTTTAAGAGGGGTGTGGTTGTTGAAGGGATACAGATTACACAAGTTGTGTTGTAGTGATGTTCCTATTCATTTGTTTAATTGGCTCTCAGTATAATTGTTCTCCTGTTTTTAAAATGATTTGCCAAAAAGCTCATATTTGATGTACCTAAACTAAAGGATTTGGTAAAAAAAACAATACTAGTTTATGTGTCATATTGAACTGCAACACTCTCCGGTCTGTCGTCGTAGCCAGGCTACAGCAGATACATATATATAATATGAGGTGGGTGCAGCAAACGAAAGAGAAAACGTGTCACTTTCAATAAAAGAAAATGATGTACAGGCTAATCTGTTAGCGTTTGCAGCAACCCACCACAACCTGGGGCTCTTACAACTCACAATCGCAGAGGATTTACGAGTCATCTGACCCGGCGTTGTGTGGGGAAAGAAACGAGGTGGAGAGGAGGAGACATATAGTCATATAGAAAGACAGAACAGAGCAGAGCAAAGAGAAGCAGCAACATACTCACGTAAGAGTGAGAGAGGACAGCCTTAATTATACATCACATTGTCATTATGTGAATTATGACTTTAGTTTCCATTTAATATTAGATACTTAAGTGCTTTTAATCAAGCTGTATTGTAAAGTTTACTTTTCATTTCCCGACTAAGTACTTGGTTCTCCATGATGAATATTAACTATTGCATAGATGCCCTGTATGTAATGTCTGATTTATTAAAGAAAGACATGAAGGTTGATCACCAAAGATGGCTATGGGTAAATCAGATATTTGTGCCAAGGGTTTCTAACTTGATCATGGCCTGGCTGTAAAATCTCAAAGCTCTACACACCAAAAACATATTAGTCAAGGTTAGAAAGTCTGCAAAGATTTTTATTTAATTGGTTAATTCGTTGATGTCACATTGTCAGGTTGTGCCATTTCAAAACATAGACGTGAAATAGTTTCCACTGAGTGCACCATCAGATTGCTTTGACAGAGACTATTACTCAGGCTTCAACAGACTGTTCAGAATCACAGGGCATTAAAGTGCTTTCAAAAGGTTCTCATTTACATTTTCCCTTATGTTCCCTGCACTCACTTCTACTGAAGTTCGCTGGGGTTGTGACTTTCAATGACTGTAATTGGTTAAAGTCAAACTGGTTTTAAGACATTTTCATTTTGCATATATTACCAAATATCTGTAAAGATAAGATTTTATGGATCAGAGAGCTGTAGGCTAATGTCCTTAAAATACCTGTCCAGAGCCAGTGTGGCTGCACCTAACCAATATTTTCATTCACTTAACTTCTCTACCAATTATTATCTCACTTAATTGTATGGTCAATAATATATCTGAAAATAGTAGAAATAAAAATACACGTTTGAGAGCCCATGGTAAGATCTTCAGAAGCCTTAAAATAAAGAAAAAAATACATTTGAAAAACATTAACATGGCTTACAATTGGCAATAAATCCAACAGTAACAACAGCTTTGCCTTTTAAAACCTAACAAAATAAAAGGCAATCAACACTAAATATCATTTATTATAATGGTATTTCTTAAATTAGGGTATGCTTTATCTGACATCAATATAGGGAAAAGGGATATCAATAATTTGTTTTTGAACACAAAAACTGCAGCGTGAGAAAGGAAATGACTGTTTGAGTATTCAGAGAAGGAACTGCATAATTGTGCTCCGTATAATAGCTCACACGTTCCATTTGATCACGATAAAATGTATTGGAAACCTTATTAACCCCATTCAAATGAGCCAGTCAGTTAATGGATACAGGTTGGGACCCTCTCGGATTTCCATTATGATGTTGCTAAGACAGTCAGTTCATAGACTGTAGCAAAATCAGTTAATGTATGTTTCAAATGTGTTGTGAATATATATGTGCTGCGGGCCTTTGTATTCCGTTGAAATGTGACACACCTACAAGCAAACACATGCATGGACATGACAACCTTTTGCACATCACTTTCTGTGTCAAAACAGCTTGTCAGATGAATAGTTTAATGTGTTCTGCCAACAATACGTTTGTCCCCAGAGCACAATTTCCACATGTTCTATCATGGCTTGCAATGCGGTTGAATACAAAATGCTCTACAAAAATGCAGAGACAGGTGGGTTTGGGAGGGCCTAGTTTCCAGAGAGATAAGAAAGAAGAATGCATCGGAGGTGGATCGAGGGGGGGATCAGGGAGAAGACAGGAGCTACCTGTGGGATTATCTAACATCCCATCTGCCCTGCAAGCTGGCACAGATAAAAACAAGACAAGGGACCACTACCAACACCCCCGTCAGCGCAGCAGCAAGAACAAACCCCATTGCAGTGAGATATAAAAAACACAATGAAATATATCACGCTGTCATCGTGGGCTCTATCTTTTTTTAATCTAGGATGTTTTGTTGTTTGCCCATAGCAACCCTATAATCAACAGTTGGTATAGAGCGTAATTTGTTTAATAATCATTGACTCCCACTGTAATTATGATGACTGTCCAGAGTGTTAAATGGAAAACCGAGCCACAGATTTATTGTATTGCATTGTTCACTGTTGGATTGTATTATTTGGATTATTGGATTGTTTCTGCAATCTTAGTGCATAATCATAACAGAGCTGCTTCTAGACGAGGTGTTTAATTATATGGTAAGGCCGACCACAATAATAGAGTTGAAGAAATTAATAAAAAGCCCCGCTAATTCTATGGTAAACACAGTTCAATATTAAAACCTTCTCATTCAGCACAATAGCCACCCTTTATTTAACTTAACAAGACTGCTATACAGTACACCTGAAAGAAACAATAACAGGTCAAATAATGCAGATATCATTTTAGAAACAGGAGAGAAACTAATCTTCTCAGAGATTCAGTTACAAGCTACAAAGAACACACAGAGACTTTTAAAAACATCTTCCTTGCTGGTTTCCTGCAGAGACGTGAGTTAATCGTCCCCCTCCTTTGAAGGGGAGAAGGGATTCACTACAGGCTGGTTAGGGTCAGTAGATGCCCAGCACAGGAGAGTAAAGGGATAGGAGAGAAACTAGCTAGACAATAATGACAGCAAAGACTCTCACACTGAGTTGAAATGAAAGAAGTGAACAATAAATAGGTTAAATTAAATCTCTCTTCTCTCAAGGGGGGCAATAGTATGGGAAAACACACTCGCAGATGCACGCATGAAATGAGAAATAGTAATCCAACATGAAACATTACAAATTATTCTTAAAGGTATTGTGCTTTTTGATGTGTGTAGACGTGTGTACTCACTTCCACTCTTGAATATGTTAAGCCCGAAATATATTGTCGGGATGGCTCTTATGCATAAACTAATGATAGTGGAAAAATATTTGTTGTGCCTTTCAGTAGATTGGCCTAACTGGCCAATGGAGTGTGCAAATTATAGCACGAGCAGCCGTTCCCATGGAGTAACAGAAAGCAATATTGCCTGGAACCATCGAGTCATAGGTTGTAATTGTGTTTTAGATTAAACGCTTAGTAGGCTGATTATTGGTGCTTGCTTAGTCAATAAGCAGGCTGGGTGAGAGGAGTGCACACTGGACCTGCCGAGGTGATTAACTACATGTTCCTGAATTTTATTTGTGATCAAGCATAAAGATTAAGAGCAGCGGTGGTGAGGGAGGAAACTGCATTAAAGAGAAGTGCACTGAGTGCCAAAGGGTCTTTAAGTTCACTCCAGGCTTGCCAGTGGATATATTTGCGAGTCCTCATGTGGCTGTTTTCTCTAGCAGTGCCTAGAGGCAAAACTTTCATAACAATGTGTTCCCATTCGATTAACCACTATCATGACTTTGATATCTAAGGGGACTTAGACTCTTATGGATATCACGACTTCCTGACTCTGAGGCTAGGTTTCTTATGAAAAGAGATAGCCACGTCACACCTTAGCGTCACACTGAGCAATCACACTAAGCTGTTGACATTTTGAGAAATCCCTACTGTGTCATCCCAGGTGAAAAATGATCTTCAGCTCAATAACAATCTATTATGGATAAGGTTCTGTGGAGACACTGAGTCCTCACAATGGGTTGTCATCCTAAGGAGGAACATTTACTGGGTCTCACAAGTTCTCTGATATGTAATTGTTTACAGAAATAGTATCCAACTCATGTCACAACAGCGGATGAAGAGGAATACATGTTTGCTGAAGAAGTAACAAACATAAATCAACAAAGATAATCGCATCCAAGTTATTCGTGAGCAGGCAAAATGAGTTGATTTGATCTATGTACAAAAAACAATGATGGAGGAGCAAGAGGTGTTTTTCACCATTTCACATCATCTTTGCGGCAATAAATCATTCTTCTATTTTTCCATCCATCTTTCACACTTGCTTCTTCACATTCATTTACACTTCAGCCAAACGTAACTCAAGTATGTATGAAGTATGCAATCTTACACACCAGCTAAACCTTTTAATGAATTGAGCACACAATGTTAACACTGGTCAGCAAAGCTTTACTGCAGTGGGTGTGTCAACACTTGATTTGTGCAGCACTGACCTGTCAATCAACTGTAAGTCTAACTATTGTGCTGTGCAGACGGCTTGCTTCCGATAATTAAATGTGTTTGCATGTGTTTTGTAGGGCTGTCTATTTCTATTGAGGAAAAAATATAAAAATGTTATGACCTGGTTAAATTAAAACAAATTCAGGTTTGTGATCCAGCAAAATAGTTCTTCAAATAGTCATCACCTTTACGTATTGCAGGCCCAACTGACCTATCAGTATTCTAAGCTAATAGATACAGAAGCTGACATGCAAAGCTGTGCTGATAGAATAATCAAAACATCACAAAGGAACAACGTCAACTCTCCAAAAACCTCTACTGTCGGCCTCCTCAGGAGACACAGTGAAGTCCTATGACACCACAAGAGAAAATCACAAGGGGTTAAAAGACATCAAAAATAAAGGAATTCAATGTTAGATTCTTAAAATGCTTTTAATAATCGGTGCTGTTCTGATTGATCAGACTCAATCTCAGCTCTGAGGGGACTCTTCCTCACAGTTTACTCAGAATTCAGAAGAGCTAGCTAAAAGGTTCATAAACGTATAAAAAAAACACTGGCTGGCCCCACTTGAGCTCTGCCTGAGGCTATATGTCTTCAGTAATACAGAAATGACATCTCCCTGTGAAGCCATGGACCACTATAAAGCCTATAAAGTCAGTTTATTTATGTTTTAAGTTGTATAAATGTTTTAAAGATTTAGTAACAGCAGTGTTTCCCACATAATTTGATTCTATTTGTGGGGGCACTGCACCCTCCCCCCAGCCCTTAACCTATTCGGGTGGCCCACGCATCCACACCCCCCTCAAATAGAAAAATACATGCAAGTTCATGGCTACTGTAGCAGACAACGTTCTTGTTGCTCTGTGTTGCGTTGTTAATGAGTGAGACACAGCGGAGTTGAGGATCTGTGGGGTTTATTCTCCCAAAAATATCATTTACAATTTAAGCATTTAGCAGACGCCTTATTCCAAAGCAACTTACAGTGACCAATTACAGGGACATTCTCCCTGGAGTAACTGAGTGCCTTACTCAAGGGCACACTAGTAGCGGTGTTCCAGGCGGGATTTGAACTCGCAACCTTCCGATCATCAGCCCACCTCAATATCCATTAGACCACCAAAATTAAAATTACCGTACATGTCAAATAAATGTATGTGAAACACTGAACAGAATCATATGATAATTGTTTTAGATTATAAAAGAAAGGACTGAAAAAATGTTGGGAATGTAGTTTGAATACTTTCTTAATGTGGTCAGATAATAAAATAAAGCATATATACATACAGTTCAAATGCATAGCATATTTACACACTTGCATGTAAATTAGATTGATGTGCAGATAATTGTAAGACTACACATTCGATTTTTTCATTTGTTTTTTTATTATTATTTATTAGAAAATACCAAAATGTAACAATATTGAAGAAAAATGTCAATAAAATACACACAAATACTATACTTAATTGCATATACTCGCACATAATTCCTTAACACCAACAATTCATTTGCATTACTGTTATTTTCCTTTTTGTTTAAAGCAACAGCTCTAGTGTGTTGTGCTGAAAAATGTGTCTTAACAGGCAAACACTCGCTGTAGAGAGGAGTATAAATATTTTCTTTGGTCTTGGAAATAAGCTCCTAAAGCCACCGTGGTGGGAAGCAGTCACACAGCTACGGTACAATAAAACATTCTACATTTAGATTACGGCATTTCTGTATTTCTTTAGTTAGGGTTCACACTGCTGAGTTTCAAGCATGAGTAACCAGCAGGTTTCTAATGTCAATCACACAACTGTGATCAAATGCATTTTGAAGTAATCTCCAGGACTCCAGAAGACAAACAAAACAGATATTTCACGCATCTCAGGGGCAGATACTTGCTGTGACCATGATGTGTAGACACATCCATGTGACAGCAAAAAGCTGTCTATTTCCTAATGTTGGTGATTATTAAACTGTCTTATATAGAGAGTTGTTGTGCACACACCTGCTGGACCGACTGCGTAATTAACGTTTTATGTAAGGTGAACATTTTCGTCACTTTACGTGCTCGCCGGGCGGAGAATTTCATTGGGTACAGTTATTGTTCTACACGTATATCTTAATTGTAGTGCAGAAGTTATGTCATGGTTCTGGTATTTAAACATTGCTCCAGCATACCAGTATTCCTATCTTTCTACCTTTACACACTAGCTTGTTAAGTAGGCCTAACAGTTCATTCTCCAACCAATGAATATACTGTGTACGATATAACAAGAATCCTAAAAATACTAAACAATTATAAATTCTATTTTAACATTCTGCTTATCATTGACAAAATAGGCCTTATTACATGCAAAGTATGAATTACATTATAGGGGACAAACTTAGATTTACAATGAATTACTCGGCTAAATGTTCAATCATAATTATGTGGTTGAAACACAATTGCGAATGATTAATATCATAATCAGTTGCAGCTTTACTCTGGATTTATTCATTATTTGTCCCTAAGGGTTTGGGTTCATTAAAAATACTTGTTTGAGTGAAAGGTGTGTGGAAAAACTATTGGTGTGTTCCTTGCCATACACGAGTGTGTAGAGAAGCATGTGTGTGTATTTCAGCAACACATTTATATCTTTTGTATATATGAATGCAAGTCTGTATGAGTATTTCCATTGTGATAGGTGGGGGACTGTAGCATTGTAAAAGCCCGTCATTGTAGTTTCATTTTCTCCACCTGTCACATTTCCATAGAGCTGCGAGCTTATTGGACATCAGTACAGCTGCTTTGTATGCCTTTTGGTGCTGTAATGAATACCTGAAAAGTAAAAAATACCTTCTGCTCCTTTACACCTGCCACACACAAACACACATACATTGACACTGTTCTGACATGTAACATGGTATTTCAAGAAAATTCTTATTTCTTTCTCTCTCATGACCCCACACGCACACAAACGTACACAAGGCAAGGCAAGGCAAGTTTATTTATATAGCACTTTTCAACACAAGGCAATTCAAAGTGCTTTACAAAAAATGAAGGACATTAAGAAAATGGCATTTAAAATCAGTCATTAAAAAGAAAAAATACATGGATAAAAGTTACAGGGCAGTTTAAGATGTGAATAGTTCAATTAAAAGCAGCGGCAAAAAGAAAAGTAAGACATAAGGATTTTGTTTGGTGCGTTTGAGGGTGAGGGGAGCTGGCGGGTGAGAGTATGGCCTGCATTTGCATCCAAGCCTGCAGTAATGGAATCAACGACTGATGAGCGTGCATACCAGACTATTTACTCTGCCTGGCTTCAAAACAAAAAGCCAAGGTCCCCACTATCTTTCTTCCAGTGGCCCTTCCACCCCATCTCACAACATATGTCCCTCTGCCCCCTCCCTCCCCCTGAACTCTGAGTTAATCATTTAGAAATAATTAAATTCAATAAAGCGGAACAGATTAAATAAGAAACAACGATTGGGCGTTAAGGGGCAGGGTGTGTAGCAGTAGCTTCCTCCCCCGCTGGAGGGGGGAGCGTCTGATGTGCTGAGACAGAGAGACAGTCAGGGGGAGATAAAGACAGAGAGGGAGGAACGACTTACAGGAATTTCAGAGAGGAGACAGAGAAAGACAAATGTGTGCAGCAGCGACAAAAAGGTATGACAGAGGATAAGAAAAGTGGAAGCATGAAAGGAGAGCAGAGGAGCTTGAGGATTGGTTAAATATTCATAAAGGCTGCGTGGTGATGGGTAGTGACGTACAGCAAGGAGGAGAGAGAAGAATAATGAACATAGAGAGAGACCCCCATGCTATACGACACAGCTGGCAGCTCGCAGGCACAGACACAAGCCCACAAATACAATGCAATTAAAAAAAGACTAACAAACGTGCACCAAAACTTGCACATACTCTGCTGGCAAACGTTGCATTACACACAAAACATTTTCACTTTACAAGGACATGTGCAAGTTTTGTTGTGAGTCAATTGTTGTTGATTAAAGGCCTGCTTTCAACAGTATAGATTACTTAAAATGCCCCCATCCTAGTATCACTTTTAAAACTGCTCAGTCATTTCCTAAAACACCTTTTAGACCGTAAATGTTATTTAAACAAAGGGTAAATAACATCTATTGGGTACTTTCTTCAGAACTAAATGGATTGGTTTAGTAATCTTTAAAGTATTTACAGACGGTGGACTGACTCAAAAATACAGGGTCCTTATACTAAATTGTCATGAAGGAACAGTGCATCAACGTGGGTCATTTACATATTGGAATTATAATGGTTTCCTGGCAACAATAACGGTTTATGGCACATAGGAAGCCCAGCTTTGGCTACGCACAGTACGTAGTAAACGGGTTTAGTGTTGGTTTTCTGCAAATTGGATTCCTATTTGCCGCGGCCTCTAGAGAGAAAGCTTTACGATATTGACCTTGATAAAACAGATTCCACCTTGCTTTGGTTTACACTGCAACAACAAACCACTGCATGATATTTTAGACATGCAAATCCCTCCGCACCTTGTTTTCCATGAGTAAGAGGGTTTGTTATGGACTGTAGTTACAGCTGACATCTAGGTCTTTTCAATTATGTACCATCTTTGGAAGTTGGCTCCGTACCCAGTATACTCCCTGTTGGCCTTGCACTGGAGAAGAAGCTATTGACCGGGCTGCACTGGATTGGACATAAACACTGTATTAGTGTGATTGGTTGAGCTGATCCATGCTGGGGGCAGGCTGTCTGCCTGCCTGCTGCTGCTAACCAATCTCAGAGGGAGAATTGGAATTCAATTAGTCTGGCCAGAGGAGCTATCTCGCTCTCTCTTTCTCTCTTTTATGTTTGTTATCCAATCTCTTGGCCATTCTCTAACTTGCTCCCTGCTCTTTTTTCTACGTCTTTCTCTCCAAACTCACTCAGAATGTCCTTATGACTGCTGCAGCTAACCCGACTCAGAGTGGAGAGTGGATTTCAATTAGTCCTGCCCTAGGAGCTCTCTCTGGTTTACTATTCATTCCCACATTCTTGCACTTCATCTGATGGTCACTCAGATTTCTCCTCTCTCGCGCAGGTATCCCATCCGTCCTTTTTCTAACTGCTCTAAGCAGTAGTATAAATCCTTACAGATGGAAGGATAGGACATGGGCGGCGAACAAAAGATAAAGAAATAAGGAAGCTAGAGGGAGAAATAGAGAACGATTGCCGTAAGAGGCGATTGACATCCAAGGGGCTATTAAAAAGAGAAAGAGAGGATAAAAGAGGCGGGAAAGGGAGAGATGGACCTGTAAAGAGGAATGATGGGGTAATGGAGTGAAAAAGTAAGAGGTATAAATAACTGGTTATGATGGCAGCAAGGGCAACAAAAACACATGGGGGATGGAGGGTGGTAGAGAAATATACAGTAAGGCGTAGAAAGTGATGGACGGAGAGAATAGAATAAGGTGCACATTAATATGAGCAATAGAAGCCTGAGAAACATAGAAAGACGGAGGAAGAGAGACAATGTGGAATGCTGGTATGATATATTCATCATGAATATCTGACTCTTTGCGACAGACGTTCTGAAACCCAGTCAGCGCATCCCCTCTCCCTTCATCGCTCCCATTATCAGACTTTCTGCCTGTAAACCCACAAAAAGCCTGCATTATCACAAACTCATACAACACTACATGCTGCTCTTGTGAAAGTGAAGATGCGGGCTACTTTCAAATCCTTTCACACAGCGGTATATGCAAGTCGCACAGTTGTTAGACGTCTCTTTCCACAAAGCTGGTGTTATCCAACACCACCGCACACCCACCTGTGGACATTTTTATTGCGCTGAGTCTTCAGTGGAGGGAAATGGGGAGAGTTGCCTGAAAGAACTTTTTTATTAATACTGCTGTAGTTTGAGGTGCACGCCGCTGTAGCACCGCCAACGGCCTGCGCCACACTCCTCCACAAATCCCAGGAGCATCATGAGTAGTCAGCTTCCCTTTGACGAGCATCTACTCTCAGTACTTTGCAGGATTTCAAAGTTTTAGAGGGTGTAAAGTTTTTCTATTACAGTCTAGTGAGGAGGGAAGTATCACTTTATCAAAAAGTGTTGCCATTCCAGACATGATGTCAAAAGAAAGTCAGCATATACAGATCAGAACAGATATAAAGTGGAACAACATTTATTTGGTTTTACAATGTGTTTGCCAGCAGTAGCTACGGTATGTTACTTTGGGATTCAAGACAAATGTTACCTACAGTACTTTGTACTCTCTCAGGATATTCAGACATCTTACCAGTAGAGCCTTGCTAACTTCTATAATTCAGACTCATTTGCAGAATCACAAAGTGGGTTAAACCAAATTGTGAACCCTGAAGAAAACCTTGAAAAGACTGTAAGCTGTACTCTCACATTATAGTTGATCTGTACTGCCGTTAGGGATGCCAGCGATTATTCGATTTTTCGAATATTCGTTACAGTCTCCATAATCGAAAATTATTTTTAAAATTCGATTTTATTTATATATATTTTTTTATTATTATTTATGTTTTTTCTTTTTATTCCTGGCTTAGTTTCAACCAAAATATAGACTAATGCTAATAATAGTAATAGGGGCGGCGGTGGCGAATAATCGATTAATATTCGCCAGGGCTATCCGATTTTGATCATGGTCAGTTTCTGGCATCCCTAACTGCCGTACTGTGAACACAAGTCCATTATCGTATTGGCTGCAAATGTTGTCTTTGTTGAACTCCTCTCTTTTTTTAACCACATTCTACTGCATGTGGATTTACAGAAGCTGTGTGAATAGATTTTTTCTCTAAGCTACTGAAACTGAAGTAGTAAACAACATGACTGAAAGGCTTCAAATGTTTCTAAATGTAGCATATTAGCATATTGTATTATACTAAAAGAGAATGTCAGTCTCCAGGAAATTAAAATGCACCAATTATCTTAGGTATATATTATAAGTTAAGTTATATTAACTGGCAGGGCTCCCATTTGATGACTACTTTTCATCTACACATGTTCATTTTTTTTATTCAGCACTTATATAAAGACATTAAAAAACTAATTAAATCTTTAATATGTACTGCTCACTATCTGTTAACAAAAAGTTTTTCTTAACATTGCAATTTCCTTCATTTTTAATTGAAATGATTTGTGTGGGGTCTCAGAGTTTGCGTTTTGCATGTTAAACTCATGAATGTGCATGTTTTAAACCTGACTAATTGAGACGGATAACGGTAGCTGTGAAATAGCTTTATAACACAGCTCCCGGTTCAGATTGTTGAGACAATTCAAGACAGACTTCTCACGCTATAGGCCCTGCTTTTTTGTTGTGCCTTCTTAATTAAATGTGTAGAAGAAGCTTATAAAATGTTATTTTGATTAAAATGCACTCAAATATGATTATATTAATGGAGATAAAAGCTGGAGAGAAAGCTGCCTGTTTAGCATAAAAGTCACAATTTCAACATCTTGAAAATAACTTGTTTCTTCTACTTTGTTGGCATTTCCATTTATCTTTTGAAGTGTGTTACATAGGAAAGTAAACACGACACCTATCCTAATTTAAAAGGTGTTTTTAAAGACATTCATGGCAAGGGCTTAGACAAAGCTCCCGATCCCATCGAGAGATAGCGGGACGCGACCGCTTTCGTTAGCATGCTGTATAGGTAAGATAAGATGGCATGCAGGAGTGGACGAATTGGGAGTTAAAGGGTTTTCACAACCAATCGTCCTCAACATCTCTTCCTCTTTTGAAGGCAATTGCCTTGCCAGAAAATACTATTTGCTGTGTTTTTCTTTTTGGGTGTGTGTGCCCATGTACACCGGCCCGACAGAAGGCACAAGAAAGAAGGGGAAGGACGTAAACAGAAAAGTTTTGCGGTGTGCATGTATTTGTGTCTATGTGAGAGGGAGCTTTTAAAATCCCCAGAGAAAAAGGGTGTTTCTTATCAGTCCTTGTGTTTCAAGGGGGGATGAAAGCAATCTTCAAATGGCATCTGCAGTCGAGGAGCACTTGAACCCAATCAGCACCCGTCAGACCCAAATGGACCACAGGAGAGTTTGTGTGGCGAAGGAGGCTTAATGCCAATCACACCAAACACTCACATTCAAACACATCAATCAAGCATTCTCATACGGTCTGGGGAAATAACGGCACTAAAATCAGACACCGGTTGCACCTCTGGAGTGATGACAGACACACACTCGGAGGGGGGAATAGCACAGCTTTGAGGCAGCAACAGATGCAGGAAACCTGTGGTTGTAAGGCAGAGGGGTGACGTCCCCCCACCCATGTAATGTTGTTTCACTGCCAAAAAAAATGCATGTCTCTTCTCCGCCCATGACACCTGGTGGCTTTCTGGCAGGACACACAATTATTTCCCTCCATCGCCAACTAGGTTTTCCAAGCTCTAATTTCACTGAACTTCAAAGCCCATGTTTCCCAAATATTCAGGCGACTTGGGTAGGTATCACAACATGTTGCTGGCAATACAAATGCACGCTAAAAACACACACAGACTCAGTTGTTCGGGTTAATAGTTGGGGATAAGGTGGACTAATTAAAAATAACGAGCTCTGGGGTGTTCATGTGCCCGCCATAAGGTAGTGATATCATTCACTTTAAGAGAGACATGTTGTTCATTTAGATGAGTAAGCTCTAGTTTATCTTTCCGATCCATCGTGCCGCTTGTTTATCCCAAGTAAGCATCTTAAAGGGTGTTTTTATGTTGTAGGGATTGTAAAGCCACTTTTTTATTATAAAAAAATGACTTGTTTTACCTGAGCATAACCCTCCAGGGTCCCATAATAAAGCTTGGCTGTATCTCTGAAAAGGGCTCATTTTCTCATTCAGTGAATTCCACTTCCCCATGGCAAACAAATCAAAGTGTGAAATGTGTTGACATTTATATTTTTCTGAATATATAGTAAAGGCAGCAGCAGGTGCATTCTATTTAAAAAATATATATATTTACTCAACATTAGTAACCCAAAAAACTCCTTGATATTTGGATCACATTCTCCATTCAGCTATGTAAAAAAGAGAGGCTACTTATTTTAGTCAAGAGGTTCAGTGTTTTTGAGTTTCATGAATAATTGAAGATAATCATTGTCCGGCTACATTTGGCTAGGAAAAGGAGATTATTGTGACCTCTTATATTCATTCTGTTTATCAGGTGAGATTGGGCTGCATGCCAAAGTCTGTGCATGTTGTAATGACAAACCCCACCTGTGCCCACTTACACTCGGCTTGGGTGGACATGGAGTGGTTTGTTTAATTTGGAGAGCCTATCCCACTGAAAGCGAAAAAAGGGCACTGCCACGGCCAAATGACACTTTGTCACACTGCCAACCCTCAGCAGGCGGCTCAAAAACCTTGAGGAGGTAGGAAACTGTTTCTCTTTTATCATATTCCTACTTGAGGAATAAGTGTACAAAAGGTGGCACTTATGCAAAACAACATTTGGACTGCGTAAGTGGAAGGCTCCATGCGTTGTAACCAAGGCAACATCAAATGTGGTGACTGCACGTTGTTTTGCTGTACGTTTCCTCTGATTCTGCCGCTGAGCTTCATGCTGTATTGCCGAAACACTGAACACATTTAGTTATGCCAGGCTAATTATGCAAATAATGTACTCAAGTATTCAAGCTTAAATGGAAATGGTAGAATAACAAAAAGTTAAATTATTGCTTTGTATAATTGTTTTTTTTTTGTTCGGTGAAACTGTTATTAGTTTGGCGTAAATATAGACCTTGGTTGTTTTATCATCACTAATGAGAACAATGCAAACTAGTGAATCAAGAAAAAAGGAGAGAAAAAGAGGAAGAAATATCAATGTAACAGCATCGACAGAAAATCAATAAGGAAAAAAAGGCTGGTGTGCTTAATATGGAAAATAACTGTCTTTATGCCAAACATAGAATTAACTTTGGCAGGAAGTTTCCAAGATGAAAAGAGCTCAAAGATAAGAAAAGCCTGATGATGAGTGATGCAGATGTGGGTCTGAAATGCTGCTCTTTTCAACTTGTTCATTTCATCATTGTTTGCTGCAGCTGAGAAGCTTCTTTATCTTTGAATTGTGATGGTGTCTACACAGTGTGACTATAACTTTAATGGTAAAGGCGTTATGTTTTGACATTATTGATTTTCATTTGAGTATTTGTTTGTAATGTAGCGTATGTGTTACAAAGGACTGGAAGTCTTTTATATTGCTGTGCTTAGACCAAATTGTGCTTGGTCTTAGCACAGAAGCCTATACTTTATAAAATGTAATAAGAGGTCCAGTGATTTCCCAAAAACGCATTTCTGGGAAATGTAATGTACAAGAACAAAATCTATGAAACTTATCAACAAAATGGATCCGTACTGAGACAGAAAGCAGATAATGGATGATCAATTTTCCTGTATTTTTTTAGATAATGAGTTGTGCGCCAACAGACAAGACAAAAGAAATAGAGGATATGGTTATTGCTGCTAGCAAGTGAGGTTAACAATTGATCAGCTTTGGAGAACAAACTGGACAAAGCAATGAACATGTCACAGTCCCTCACAAAGAAATGATGAACTACAGCATCAGCATTTAAATGTTCAAATTAAGTCAGTGGTTGTAAAAAAAACATCAATGATCAAATTACCAATCACTGGGGAGGGTGGACTACACATGGAAAGGGAAAATGATCAATCAATCAATCAATCAATCAATCAATCAATCAATCAATCAATCAATCAATCAATGTTTATTTATATAGCCCAATATCACACATGTTACATTTGTCTCAGTGGACTTCACAGTTTGTACAGATTATCAGTATGACAATACGACACCCTCTGTCCTTAGACCCTCACATCGTACAAGGAAAAACTTCCAGAGACAAAAACACAGTTTAAAGGGGAACATGGGAGAAACCTCAGGGAGAGCCACAGTGGAGGGATCCCTCTACCAGGACGGACAGACGTGCAATAGATGCCGTGTGTAAATTGAAAAGATAATACATTTACAACATAGGTAGTCCAAATGTTTGGAAATGCATCTGTCTATAATAGGAAGATGAATCCAGGAGGATGTCAACAATCCTGTGGGAGCCATCAGGGAAGCAGTATGATGAGAGTCAGGCAGGACCGCAGAGACAGGTTTAGCCACGACTCGAAATCCAAGAAGTGATCCTCCTCGAGCAAAATAAGGTCACTTGAAACTCAGGAAAGTTATTGGCAGCATCCCCAACACTAATACCACAATAATGTCATAGAATATATAAATGCCAATAGAGGCATTGTTGACACCACCAGTGACCTTTGACCTTTCTGGAGAATCAGCACAATATGACTGTCAATCTTAGAAAGCAGCTGCGATGAGGAGGAAATGAAAAGGAGGGCATGTCTATGAGGGCATGCTATCAATAGAGAAACGAGAGGCGGAGTAGGAAGTGAAGATGTGCTTGTGTGCGGTCCCTTGGGATCTTAGCATCTGTGTCACAGTAATTAATAACAGATTAGCCCAGAGAAAGTCACCAGAGATAGACAACCGATCCACATAGCTGGATTACAGCGGCTTCTACTTCTTTTGTCTTTACGCTTCTTGCTTTTCTTAACATAACTGTGCATAAACATTCCTCCGAACACACACAAATTCAAACAATAATGTAAGGTGAACAACTGGATATATATCATTTGTGGTTATGCAGGAGTGACCCAAAGAGTGTCAGCTCCGATCAAGAACTATTTCTCATTTGTAATGTCTTTCCGCAGTGCAGTGTTTATCTCTATTGCTTCAGAGTTGCACGGGTTCATCTGAACTGACTGCAATGTGAGCAGCGCACCTCAGAGTTCGGCGCTTCACACGGCTAACAAAAGCCTAAAAGCACAAAAAGGACGGCTAATTAAATATGAAGGGGGCTAAACTTATGGTTTAGGACATCTTGCCAGCGGTACCAATGAGAGCATGGGACAACTTCTTTTGGTTGTCACTATATCTATGTAATGGTCTCTACGCAGTAGTGGAAACAAACTGAAACTATTTGTATTTAACATTCAAAAGCATTTGGTAGGCTTGTGAAATACAATGCAATATTAAATAATCAAACAACAGTCCCCAACTTTACAAAACATAAATGTATCTACAAGTTGTTGGCAGTTCTTCAAATCACACGTTTCTCTGCAAAATATCTGACTTCTCAGATATTTGAACCGAATGATTTTTAAAACACGGGGAGAATAATAATTCAATATTTAGTAAAAAGGCAAATATTAGGATGGTCAATAATTTTTATCGACCTTATGTGGCAACTCTTAGTTTTGAGAAAAAATTGT
>NC_136909.1:78603792-78651873 GCF_949606895.1 Notothenia rossii
AATAAGCCAACCGCTGTCTGACGGATGAAGATTTCCATCCAACATTGAGCGTGGTTGCAGCTGTAACTAATGCTTCTGTATTTAAGTCAATCAGTTCCTGTGATGTCTCCTGTATCGGCTGGTATTTTTCTCATTCCACATTCGATACCTTCCTCCCCGAGTGCATCAGATGTGCTGTTGTTATATTAGTGGAAGCATTTCAACGTATTCAGCGGATCGTCGAGGGATGATGGGTGCTTTCTGAGATAGTGGAATGTGTGATTTCCTTTTTGGAGAGATTTATTGTGTGCTTTGATTCCTACGCCTCGCCATGTCAGCTCACAACAGAGATAAATCGGAACTCACTTACAAAAACTCACACAGAAAGGACCACATGGGTATTTGGATCTCTAGCTATTCCACGATAAAGCCTGCATGCTCTTTGCGCAGGGATGCACACTAAGACAGGTGACATTTGTAAAGGCGTATTCAAACAATGACTGACGCTCTTCATTGATCCAACATTTCAAATGGTGATACCATTGATATGCATGAGGATATCTATCAAAAGGATCAGCGAACAAACCAAGAAAAGAAGGAAAAGGAAGACCGCCAAGAAAGTATATTATATATATAGTATATTAATTTCTGTGTGGTCTTGCTTCAGCATGTAAAAATGACATCAAACTAAATGATGGTCAACCCACAATGCATATCGTATTGCTTTGGACTCCACTTTCCTGACAGCTAATGGCGATGAGAATATTGATTTACTGTACATCATGTAGGTGGTGAATGTTTCAAGGCATACATAACTGTTCACCCTTATATCTATTTACAGCAGCAGGAACCTCATTGGAAGATATTCATATAGTCTTCACATACTGTACATGAGAAAAGAGCGTTGGCTGAACCTTAGCTCTGTGTTTAATCAAAGCCTTTTACAACTGAAGGCTTGTTTGCTCTGTGCTGATTTGCGGACTGTCAAATGTCAAGAAACCCAGGCCTTTATTAGGATGGCTCTGATTGAGATGAGATCATAATCCTGCAGATGTGCTAAGAAAAGGTCCTGTAGTAATACACAATGTATTTACTATCTTTTTCATTTCAGAGAGGATGCCAATGAAAAAGACCTCAATAGGAGAAATGCTGGAAATCTCTATAAATGTAAATTGTGACATTCTACTGTATGTATTACATTGAGCTTTCCTTTCAATGTTGGCATGCAATTTGTGTTCCACATCTAACTTTGAGAGCTTGGCAAACAACTTGCTGCATGGAGGGCTTTTATTTAGACACATTCATCACTGTAGCTGCCATTTTAGAAATATGTGCAGAAGCTTCTACATTTCTGTGTAAAGGGACATCTTAATGCTAGCTTCACACTAGCTGTAAGTGGGGATGACATGTTATTCTTTAGCAAATCCAATCCAAAGAAAGTGTTTTGTATCTTTCCTTAGTTTGCAAGGATTAAATAAATGCATATATTCTCCACCCGGCCTATCATTCCCATCAGTTTTCATAACCTCTGTGTCAGATCAGGCAAGGGCTTCAGTTTCGATTAAACTTTGCTCACTGCAGGACGACATTTACGTGAGAGGACATCTGATATTTTCACACTGTAATTACAGGCATAGGTCAATGAAACACAGAGGCAGCACGCCCTGTTCTTACTGCCCAGCAAATCAGTGCTGACCCAACCAATCGGGCTGAGACCACCTTCAACGGGAGCTGCACATATTCAGCTGAGTGAAACAATGTTTGAATAATAATTTTTAAAATATCTGAAAATTAATTCCTTTCCCCAGAGAACTTTTTGATTGCCATATTTCTTTATCAAAACATTTTATTAAAATGTGATTGATTCCTGACTTGCCATATTCTATTAGCAATTGTGCCGAAAAATATAAATCTGGTATCAATCTCAGGCTACAAGAAAAATAAATGAAGACAGATTGGCTTAAACCATTTGCAAAATGTCCAGTTTAGAATACTTAATTATTGAATAATTCAGACCCAGGTGTAGTTACAACCAATATCTATCTTATCTGTCTTGGTATCAACTGCTTGACATTTAAGTTCCGGGATCATTTTTTTTCACAATATTAAAACAAGTCTATTTTTAATATAGATATAGATTTGTTCCACCTCCTAATGTAGATGTGACTCAGGCAGTATGCCAACCTACCTCCCACACCAGTCATATACTGGGGTGAATAAAAGAGAAGAGATGTTTGAGAAGGTGCTAACTCTCTTTTTGATTCCTGTCTCCGTCTCAGTCTGACCCCGAGGGAGTTTAGCTGGGTCTGGCAGAGCAGCCTTTTCATCACGAAAGCTGATAAAGGGAGAACCCATGTTGGGCTAAGGGTGGATAACGAGGCACGGCGGTGACTTCAAAGAGGAAACAAGTCTAGACGAAAGCAATGCCTTACTGTATACTGGTAACCAATTTTGGTACCACTTTACAATAAGACTACCCTTATGAAGGATTCATAAAGGGTTTATTATTAGGTTATTAATTAGGTTAAACACTTTATTAATCATTAAGGACCATTTATAAACCAGTTCTAAAATAGAACAAAATCAACACAGGCTCAGTATTTGGCAAGAGGACTAAGCCTTATATTGGTTACCTAGCTTACTTCTTCTTCTTCATCAGCCAGCATCCTTGGTATCTGTTGTTCACTGAGTTGATTCCCCCTCTTCCATCTTGATGTTTCTTGGCATCTCTTTATGACCATTTATTTATGAGTTACTAACATTTATAACTGCCAAAAGGGAGCCTTATTGTAAAGTGTAAAACAATGAGTTACTACCATTAATAAGGCTTAGCAGTACAGATACATATGGGCTCTCTATTTGGCAAGCAACCGGTCACAGTTGCCCTGTTTATCTCTTGTCTTATAAAAGTAAGGGATAATATGCAGCGACGCGGTCATTATGGGGAAAAGAACACCGACAGGCTGATCAGGAGCCCGACGCGAAGCATGCTTTTCAGCCAAACTGTATACAGTTAAATCGAACTGACTTATTTGTGCAGATGTGAGCGTCCTTAAAAACGGTCAATAAATCCTTGACAACGGTCTGTCTGTTCTGGATTAACAACGTGTCACATGTTCTGAATTGACCAATCAGAATCGAGTATTCAACTAAGCCATGTAATAATGATTTATAAAGTGTTCACAACCTAATTAATAAATTAAGTACAAACTATTCGTAAACCCTTTATAAGGGTAGTCTTATTGTAAAGTGGTACCCATGTGTTGTATTCAAAGCCACTTCGACAGAATGTGTGTTCAGGTGAGACTCAACTTGCTAAGCAAACTTTACAGAAGCGTACAAAAACACTCCAGTAAACATGTTGATGATGAATCATCAACCTTTACTAAATGCCACAAGTGTTCAATTGAGCGCTCAAAAATGAGGAATGCTAAGCTGTTGGTGATGATGTCATGGTTTCATGAATCCCAGTTGGGTATCGACAAAGATGTTGATTTTCATGTTAGCTAAAGAAGTATAATTAACAACTTATTAATATTTCTAAATCCATATACAAATACAAATGCCTTTAAATAATGAATGAGTAAATAAGTATGCTTCTCATCCTTATTAGACTTTAGTTGCACAAAGTCAAACAATGATACTTAATTAATTTAATTAATGAAGAATTAATTTTAAAGTGATCAGGTGACTGCACTCATAAAAGGTGCTTTTTGTAGGAAATGTTTGAGATTTTCTTTAAATTTCAACATGGAATTGAGAGCTCAGTGATGCTAGTGGTTATGGTCGGTCAAAATAATCCGGATGCCCTGCATTTCACCTTCCCCATAACTGCATGTTTGCAAACACTTAGGGTTATCAGCACACATGCAGCACACACATGCAGTCAACCAATGCGCCAGTGCACATAATGTTAGTCTCATGTTAGTAATAAAGACATATCTTCTCGTAACACAAGCTACTTTGGAGATGCCTGCAGAGCGTGACAAGGTTGAGGCTGTGGATGGAGGTGATGCTTACAGGGCAGCTGATATGGTTTGTTAGCTGAAGTGTGGGGGGAGGGAGGGGGGGGGGGTGGCTGCAGCTTTAGTATTCCTTTGGCTGTAGAGGACACCAGTACACAACCTAGTTCTCTTATAGACACACAACTAGAATGAAGTAAAAACCGGTGGATAGTCCATTCTTCATTGACAGTCTTTGTAGCTTACAATTGTGTGTGCAATGCATGCAGGGGGATCGCATGCTGGTGTTAAATGATATCCGACTGTTAGCATCCATGGTCTAGATTTGGTTTCCAAGTAACTGCTTGGTGTGATCAATCCCAGCTCCACACAGCAGCAGCAAATCTATTGAGAATAGACAGGCTTCTCTCCAACCCTGTGTAAACTTGGCAGGTTAGAGGTTCATCCTTTCAGAGAGGCTTATATGTGAATCAGGCATATATAAGATGTGAACACCGAAGATAATACTCTCAATTCTATCCTGAGAGAAAACAGCGGAAAGGCAAGATAACGTCTTTCCACAGAAAAGAGAAACAGCATTCATTACTCCTGGTTAGACTGTTCTATTACTCTGGATTCACTGAGGAAAAGTGACATGTACCATTCACTTTCTTTGACAGTCTCCTACGTTGGAAACACAGGGGCGTTGAGGAGGATGACAATTTCATTCTGGGCTACTCATTTATCAGCCTAGAGGAGCGAGAGATTTGAGGTGTAATGATCTGATTCAACGGCAATCTTGAGAAAGGTCAAAAGTAAGATAAATGTCATCTGCGGTGAATCCAGGGGAGCTGCTAAGACCTCCGAAATAAACACAAGACAGGTATTGACTTAGGACGTTTTCTCAGGACCACCGGCTGCTGCTTCAGAGCCACAGGCCGCTGACAGATAATCGTAAAGAGGGTGAAAGGCTGACTTTCATTTCGCTGGCTGAGTTGAGTGCATAATGTCTGATAAAAAATAATACCATACTGGCCATGAAAGAAATCAGAAGAGATAGGTAACATGAAATAACAGCAGAGTGAGAATGCCAGCTACAGTTTCCTCTGGTATAAATAGTGCATCACATGATTTCCCTGTGGACCATATCAACCTCAAAGCACTCTTTGTATGCTAAAGCACTGCATTAGAAGCCCAGTGATTGATCTCAGCCCCCCACCCACATTGACAGTGGATGATGCAATACCTAGAGGCTTGACTCCATGCCAGGAAGGAGGAGACGGCTCGAAAGAAGTTGGTCAAACAAGGAGATGGAAAGGACGAAATGGAAAGGACAAAATGGAAAGACAGGAGGGTAGAAGTGGATTCAGAAAGGAAAAGAAAAAGGAATTAGGTGGGAAGAAGGTAGAGAAATTAAGTAGGAAGGAAAGGAAGGAATTGAGGAAAGAAGGAAGGGGCTAAGGAAGGAAAATAGTAAGTAAGGATGAACGAAATACGGAAGTAATGAAGGCAAGATGGAGGAAATAAGGAGGGAAATTAGATGATTAAAAAGAGACGAAAGCAGGAAGGAAGGTAAGGAGGGCACAAATCAAGCATTAAGGAACAAAGGGGTTAAGAGAGTGAGCAAAGAAGTAAATAGGTGAAGAAGGAATAAGGTAACAAAGTAATAAATGAGACAAGAAATGAACACAGGAGGGAAGAAAGCAGGGAATTAACCAAGTCATAAGAAGGAAGGACGGGGGTCACATATAATAAGTTCCAAGTAAAACATAACACAAAGGAAGGAGACATTACAGTAAGGGTTAAAGAAGCGACGAGGTAGGGAAATAGTAATGGAATGTGGAAAGGCTGGAAGCTTTAACACAAAGATGAATCATTATTCTTTCTCTCAGTAACCATAGTTTTGTAGTAACACACAATATACAGTATGTGAACAAGGACTCGATTGATGGATCATCCGTTCACTGGAGTGGCCAATAACATTTATGCTGGAGCACATTTTAACTGTTAAAAGGAGTGTTTCAGCTCCATTTGTCCCCGGCATTTTATTTAGAGAACAAGTGCACGAGAGGAATGCAGAGTGATAGGCATTAGCAATATAATACAAAACACTAAACATAGACCAAAACTATTTGCAGTAAAGCCATGCTCTACCTCACGGTTTATAAATATCTCCCTGGATCATAAACTTCAAGCAATGATATTCAATAACAGCTCAAAACACTTACATATACATTTTACAGTAGAACAGGAAATGGATAGAAGCAATGAAACGAAGAGGTACAACCATGAACATGCCTACTCTATCATGAGCATCCAATCTCTGAGCATAGAAACAAACAACTTCCTCTGTGTGTGTGTGTGTGTGTGTGTGTGTGTGTGTGTGTGTGTGTGTGTGTGTGTGTGTGTGTTTGTGTGTGTGTGTGTGTGTGTGTGTGTGTGTGTGTGTGTGTGTGTGTGTGCGTGCCACTATCAATGCCTGAAATCGTTGTTAAATCCCATTTTTGCACAGTTTGTCACTCATTTGGATCAGCATGACACAACTGCTTGCAACTTCCATGCAAAGACAGTCACTTGCAAAGCAAATGGAGTGGGTCCATTTCTCTCATGTTGTTTAAGAATAACACCAGAAGACTTATATCTAAATAATGTGTTGATCCTCTTCTGAGGACTGGGGGGTGGGAACCGACTGTGATTGATTGACATATCTTTCACTCTCCTGTCAGCTCAGTTGCAACTGTCAGGGTTGGAAAATGTATACTTATATTTAAAATGTATATTAATACTCGGTCTAGTGAAATTATCAGATTCTGTTTATCATGTGTGTTAAGGCAGAAAATCATGTTTGTTTTTGTCGTTCTGCATTATAAATAAATTATGTTTACATGCCCCAGTGTTATATTGCGCAGTGTATCGTTTTATCATGCTTAACATTAATAAATAATGTAGCCAATTGAGCTCATATTCAGTACACTTTATGACGTCCATTATATCACGTCCCACATTACCAAAAACATAGCCTATATATTTTCCAACTTATACACCTATAACAGCTAAGACTAACCTCTTGAACATTTAACATAAACGTATACTAGCTGTGCTCATGTGTTTCTTTCCTTCTACAGTATGACATATCAAAAGCTTGAAAACAGACAAAGTAGTACCATGATTGCTTGCCTTCTCTATTTGAGTCGGACTAAAAAGCGTTGAGTCATGTTTCTCCATCACTCAAAGTATTGCTGTCCATAATCCCTTATCAAAGTAAATATCTACATCAAAGTCCCATTGCAGCCGTATATTTCTGTGTGGACATACAGACATCTTTCTCTATGCTGTATTTGGATGCTAACAGCATGTGTGTCTCTATGTGTGCACTGGAACATGCATGTGTTTGCAAGACTGTTGTTATTACTGCCTGTGTACCTCTGTGATGGGCTATCAACAGGTTAATCCCAATAAATCCAGCCATCTAAATGATTGTGGGTCTTCTGCAGCAGAATGATCAATACAGAGATGGAGAGAGGGATGAGCCACGGGCAGCCGGCTCTCCAGAACTCGGATGCTTTCAGCGACGTCAGAGTGGACTCCAGTGTGTGTGGGCGAAGGGCACTGCAGCGGTTTTTAATTTCTGAAGAGCAAACAGGTTGCCTTATCAATGTGTCAGGGGAGAGCCATTTTCTGATTCCCAGACGCAAGCTGTGATGTGGTCAGACCCTCATTTGAGAACACACACATACAAACACATGAGGGTATACACAGATCAGATGCGCATCAAAGACACATACAAAAATATATGCACAAATCTGAAGTGAAATCTGGCATGCACACACACACTAACAGTATACAATCCCTCATTATCGTTTCAGTTCAGGACTGCAGCGTATGCACAAGGGGCCAGATGCATATACATGGAAAGATTTAATCATATCTTCTCACTTTTACTCAAAATCTGCCTGTTGAGTAATACATTCAGTTATTTTTATCTTTGAGGATGTTTATAAGAGATACATTATTAGCCGGTAGTCTTTGCTGCTAACAACATTTCTAACATATTTCCGAAAATACAAAAAATGACATTTCTATAGACTGATGAGTCATGACCTCCAGTGCAGATTAATCTTAAGCCTGACAATTAGCTACCAGAAGAATGTCTCTTATTTCACCTGCTTGTGTTCTTCTCCCTATGAAATTCACCTAACTGCCCCCCGGCGGACACGGTTCATATAAACAGTAAACATTTTATTTATGCAAAGGTAAGCCGATTATATGTACATGGATAATGTGTACATGTATTCATGCATAATGTATGTGTGTGCATGAGAGAGGGAGAGCAAATGCCAAGGCATACCTCTGGTTTGTACATGCTGTATGAAAGTCACCACAAAGAGAGAGTCAGGCTTCTGTATGACTGATAGTTATTAAGTAAGTAAGCAAGTTAGCAAGAAGGCAAGTAAGTAATGAATTAAGAGAGGACACTCTACTTGTATAGCACTATACAAAAACAGCAGTTCCTGAGTGCTTCACAGTTCATATTAGAAATACAGTAATCTACCCAGCATGACACATACAGTATAAGCTGCATTTTTCAAAACATAAACAGATAACAGTACAAGCATTGTAACAAACTAACCAAAATGGGAATGCAAAGGGCAATTGCAAGCAACACACATTTAAAATGCCAGCCTATATAAGTGGATTAAAAAGAAATGTGGTTATAAAAATCACATTCCCCCATTGTTTTGAGCTTGGACAAAATATGCCAAGACGTAATGGGAGACAGACTGCAGTACACATCGATCCTCACTCTCTAACAAGCATCAGTCATATCCCCTCCAGCCTACATCTACCAACAAGTCCTTGAGTCACTTATTCCGACCCAATGGTGTCCAAACAACTCCCACTGTCTAACCAGCATGTTTTATAACCCTACTATTAGACCACTCTCAGAGAGAAGGAGAGAAATGTACAGAGCAGGGCTTGAAGTGTTTTTGAAGGTCTTCAGAAGAGGTGATGGAAGATCAACTGGGCTAATCACGGGAGCGCAGAGGCGACAAGCTGGCTAATGGGTCTGACGTCCATCGCCACATAGCTGTTGACCCTGTGGTAGCAACTCTAATCTCTTCAGTATCTATAATCAACCTGTCACAAAGGCATAAACCTCTTCAGTTTTTGTGAAATTTCATTTAAACCACAGTACATCAGAACTCTGCTGGGAAATAGCAGTGCCGATAATTCACTCATCCTGGTGCCTTCATGGTTTCAATCATGCGACATGAAGGATTTTACTCCCTGTATCTACATGACCAGACTTCGTCAGTGAATGTGAAAACATTTCAATATACTGCAGTGAGCGAAGGTCTTAAATTTAATCTATACAAATATTGGGTGGATAAGAGACGTATATAATAAAATCATTAAATATTTATATTGAAGGTAGGGTAGGTAATTTTGGAGAAACCAGCTCGAGTGCACTAGAATTTGAAAATACACAGCAGGAAAAAATCTGCTATTTCCTTACAGAGCCCCTCCTCCAACACACACGAACGCGCACATGACCAATGATACCACGAGATAAGTTTGTGCACAGATGGAAGGCTGACAGGCAGGTAGGCCATCCAGTTATTTTACCCGGGCCGGCTCAGATGATTGGTCGTGCTTTTTACAGCGCTACGGCTTCCACAGATGAGATGTTTTTATGGTTTTTTTGTCAAAGCACTTCAGATATTCATTGCTATCGGGATGTTAAGAGCATTCCATGGAATATAACAAAAAGTGTATCTCAAGCCGGTTTCTCAAACTTACCTACCCCACCTTTAACTGTCACATATTGTAGTCATGTATAACATATTGACTATTCTTACTGTGATATCAAACAACTCTTCATCTTTTCATGATTTAGCATATACCAGTCACAGTTTTACAGCGTAATCCCGGGGAGGCCATGGAGCGTTATATGGCCCATTTTTATTTTGGTGATTCATCTTGTACATGATTGTCTTTCAAACCAACTGTGACCTGGAGCCCATTTTAGTTTTATGAATGATTATGATAGACAGCCAAGGTATTCCCAGCTCATCAGCATTTCTAATATTTGTCCTGAGTCACAGTAGCAGAGACTTGTGCAAATCACCACCTCCAGTGTAATTGGATTATTTGATAAATTGTTGGGGTGCCAACTAAATCCAGATTTACTCCCCCATCAAGAAAATAGGTTTTTAAAATATCATTATAGTTGCAATTTTATAAAATGCTGATGGTATGAGGCATGTTACTGGCAGCAGCGTACTGATGACGAGAAGACTCAGAGCTGAATGTAGCACTAAAAGGCTTTTTGAATTGCAATTACACCAGAGTCTTCAAATTAGGACAGACATGAGATTTATTTTTAGAAGTTTCTGTTAACTGTGCCAGTTAGGTGCTACTTTTAGCTTTAAGATGTATTGTGAAAACAATTTCTGATGTCAGGTAAGTGTTCACTGTACAACAGCAGCCCATTGCCGCAGAGGTAATGAGGGTCTACGGAGGCTCTAGGAGGGAGGAAACACTACTCCGAGGGGCAATGAACTACGTTTATTTCTGTGTAGGGAGTACATTTACCGTGAAATGTGCAAACTAACATGGTTCGCTGTTATCTGAACAACAAACCTTTGATCATAAATAGAAGCGCCCATCGTTTGAATAGGAAGTGAGCTTCTGGAGTTAGGAACAATTAGCTCACGAGCAGAATTAACACTGGAAAGGAGAACACCGACTACGAGGCAAACGTGGGGAGTGAAATTAAAACAGTGAAAAAGGAATGAGGACATAAATGATTGGAAGGTTTTTCTCACCTCAGGTCACCCAACTCTCGTACTGCCTAACACCAGCAAAGCATGCTGAAACACGCCCACTGTACCCATCACACCAGGGATCAAAGTCACGGCTCTGCCTTCCTCACTGCTGGAAACACGGCAAAGATTATGTTCCTTGATCTCCCCACTCTTCACCGTACTCATCGTTTTGTTCAGCTTCCCTCTGAGATCATGCCCTCATGAGATAAAACCTTCATCTCTGCATGTATTAACTTCTTAGATGTTGCCTTTTATCAATTTAAGCACTATACACAAGTTATTGAGCCGTTTCCGCTCTACATCCTGAACTCCTCCCTTCGATGCAATGCACTTCCGTTTTGGCGGACTGGGTTTGTTTTGCTAGCTAGCTCCGTTGTGCCGACAAAGCACTGATATCGCAGAGACAACGAGGATATAACAATTACAACATGAAGAAAAGTGGTTCGGGAACTACGTGTGCGGTAGTTGGTTGCAATCACTCGAGAACAGTGTTGGGTGTAACGCGTTACAAAAGTAACGGAGTTACAGTAATATATTACTTTTTGCTGTAACGAAGTAATGTAACGCATCACTAATGAAATGTGGGTCATATATTACCCGTTACAATGCTCAGTAACGTAGTTACAACACATTTTAACCCGAAATTAAATGGTGTTTTGTTTTTTAAGAATGTACTAACATAGCGAGACATTCCGACACCGGACAAATGGTGCGGGTAGATTAGTAAACCTGGTGTTTACCCTTCAAGCTTCGCGTCGAGATCGTTGGGGAAGTTGAACATTATGCAACCATTCAAAAAGAGAACGTAGCGAAAAATACAAACAACAAATTGTGTCAGGTGCGCGTGACCTGCTCCGCTGCGCGTGCATCATTTCCAAAGTGCTTCCACAGCAGTGACACACATCTGATCTGTGGATAATCATTTATACGAAAATGGTTAAAGCAACCATCACTAAACGGCAGCAACACTGCATCTACTGCAGACAGTAGCAACAGGTCAGATGCGGACATCACGTTACCCTCCGTTGTGGACACTAGCTTACTCCCGCCTGATTCGCCGGCCCCGGAGCAGCAGTCTTCGTCGCCCGAAACTACGCCGCTCCTCTGCGGCCCGCAGGTGCCAGGTATATCTAAACAACTACCCGCCTGTACAGTGGGGTAAGGCGGTCAATTTGCAGCTTGTGGTATACAAATAGACAATGGCTAGAATATTAATGTGAAAATAGTACCATATTCTGACATGCCTGGAGAAATGTTGGGTCAAAAATAATGCATACAATAGCAAAGATGCCTTCACCACGAATGGCTACAAAAATATCTCATATCCCAAGCTTATTATCAACGAGCTGATGTTGCAGCTGAAATGTTCTCCAGGTCACAAAGTCAACCTCACATGATGATGTGATACCAGTTTTCAAGCACAGTAAATATTCTCTTCCCAGCGTATATGATGGGACCAAGGTGATGATGTACAAGGCTACATGGTTTTAATAATACTTTTGCCTTTCAATGTTTGCCATTTCAAACCATGAGCATGGTTTAAATAATATTTGCCTTGATTTACAATATGTTAACCTTCATTATAGTCCTTGACAGCGGTCTGTACTGCTGTATTAACAACGTGTCACATGTTAAGAATTTACAATCAGAATCGAGTATTCAACTAAGACGTGTAATACAAGTTGTTAGTAGCCTTAAGGGCCTACACAGTTGTTATGCTATACCACATTGCCCTTCACTGGATGCATAATGAGCTGCACTAAACTACATTTTAGCATTTAAAATACCTAGCTATTCTTTTGCGGTTATTTTGGTGAAAGTAACTAAAAAGTAACTAAAGTAGTGTAACTCATTACATTTCAGAGACAGTAATATTGTAATGTAACTTATTACTTTCAAAAGAGAGTAATAAGTAATATGTAATATATTACATTTTGCAAGTAACTTGCCCAACACTGCTCGAGAAAGCACCTGAACGAGTGGTTAGATAGAGAGTGCTACGACCACAAACCAGCACCCAGCACCCAGCCATGTTGTTCATTAAATACAGATAAACACAACAAATACTGCATGCATTGTATTTTTTAATATTATATATGAATATTTTCATAGTGATGTAATTGTGTGGGCTGCTTTTATATTTTAATTTGTAATACCTGTTAGGATTAAAAATGTGATCTTTCTTGTTGAAGCCATTTCTTTAGTTTCCTCTAAACAATTAATTCATTCAGTGTTATTTATGTACAGTATGAGCTTAATATGAATGATGAACTGTGTTAAAAGAAATTGTAGCACTCTAAGGAACATATGAAATGCAATAATGCAATAACAGTGCAATAATGAAATTAAATTACATCAAACTTTATTTTCACTCAAACAGTACAGGCACATATGATATATTGCACAGCATAAAGAGATCATGTAAATTGTGCATTATGTAAACAACAGACAACTGTTGGCTCCTGTGGGCATGACCTAAATAAGGCAGTTTATTTTGGTTTTAAAATGCTGAGATATTTACTGCAGAACTGTAACCTTCCCTCAACAAAATCGTCAACAATTTTCGGGAGCATGTGGGCAAAGTAGAATGTGCGCAGCCTTATGATATGCCTTCAGACTGTCCATTGCTTTTCCATCTATTGCCATGGATTGAACGAAGTAGGAGCAAATTTTGCTGTACGTTATGCTGGGCCACGTCGTCATGTTATCCTCCCAGTTTTGCACTGAATTCGGGTGGGGGAGAGTAACGCCATCTCCAGTCAAAGAAGTAGAATCGTGTTCCCAAGCTAGCATCACTGTTAGCATCGAAATCGCTGTGTTTACACCAGTGCCCGTCTGACTGTTTACACCGGTTTACACCGACAGACGCTGTGCAAAAGACTTCCGGCGGAAATGAAGTGCATTTGTGTAGGGTTATGGCGCTACCCGTGGTTTGTCGCGTAAACTTGTCTATAGGTTGTAATGCCAATATCAGTCCAATGATAAATGTCAAGAAAAGTGAAAATAAACACGACTGGTGGAATAATAATAATAATAATAATAATAATAATAATAATAATAATAATAATGATGCATTTTATTTATATAGCGCTTTTCACAACTCAAAGACACTTTAAAGTTTACAGTATGAGGGAGGGTAGACAAACAAGGACAGGCAAACAAGTAAGTATAGTAAAATAAAAAAATAAAAAGGCAGTCAAGAGGAAGTTGATTGAGAGGGGGGGGGGGGCTTATGGGTAGACAGAGTTGAAAAGATGTGTTTTGAGGCGGGACTGAAAGACTGTGAGGGACTCAGAGTCACGGAGATCTTGGGGGAGGGAAGTCCAGAGCCTAGGAGCTGCCACTGAGAAGGCTCTGTCCCCAAAGCTGCAGAGTGTGGATGTGGGAATGGATAGGAGTTCGGCTGCGGTGGATCTGAGGGACCGTGGGGGTTGATAAGGAGTGAGAAGGTTTGTGAGATAAGGGGGGGCCAGATGGTGGAGTGCTTTGTAGGTGAGGACCAGAATTTTGTAGTTGATGCGATGGGAGACAGGAAGCCAGTGGAGGTCTTTGAGGACTGGGATGATGTGATGCCATGGAATGAATAAGTAGTCAGATTCCTAAGAAGTAAATGAACGATAGAATAACTACGTATTTATGTCTCTAGATAAAAATTGTAATGCAAAGCATATGAGATAGGGCAGACATTGTGAGTCTAATATTTTAATTAAACAAGCTCCACTTACAGCAACATACTATATATCCAACACACCCTTTGCTAAAGGGCAGTCTATTTAAACCCCCAGTGCTCATTCTTTATCTCTGCCATAGCCTGCTGCTGCTGCTCCTCTGAAAGCAGCTGGAGATGCTGCATACAGAGTTTCATAAGCTCCTACATCCACCCCAGCATTGACCTGTATCCTCGGAGTCCAAGGTTCCCTGGGGGAAATTATTATCATCACTCCCCATTCTCTGCAGAGGGCGATGAAAAGTTACAGGGGGTCATAGACAAATAACCCCTCTGAAGAAGGGGCCGCAAATTATTGTTATTTTTTATTATCGATGAATAAAGGGTCCAAGGGCAGAGTGTGTCGTATGATTGATAAGATTATAAAACCCCTCGAGGCAATGTTGTTATATTTGGCGAAATAAATTGAAATTGACTTGATCCATACCTCTATAGTTTTTTTATTTAATAATTGTTTAGTCCTATCACTTTTTTGAAAGACCAAGACCTCATCTTTAAATATATTGTTAAAATGAGTCTCAAATCAAAAGCATTGATTGATTAACGAGGATATAAAACAGTGAGAGAGTGCCATGTTTGCTTGATGAATGAGGTGGACCATTAAAACATTAGCACATTTGTCTCATGTTATTATCTTCCTTTCATGATTTGAATGATATTATAATTTCCACAGATATCTCATGTTACAGACTTACATCAAGATGCACAAGTAACTTGGTATTTGAGCAGGATCTTTGAATGATAAACTCCAGCATGATACTTCAAGTTAGAGTGTCACTACTACATACAGTCTTGCGATGGTACAAGGATGCTTCAGCGAAAGAGATGCACACGTGTTCTAACATGAGGGCATAAACCAGGGACCTCTAGATGAAGGAGAGTCACTATGCTACCCCTCAGTCTCCAGTGAGCCATTGTGTAGAGGAGACTGGGAAGATTGAGGACTCGACTAGGTGTTTGATGCTGGAGAAAGGCGAGGAGTAATTAGTGAGGCTGGGAGAAGACGTAAAAGACCCCTTCAAACATGTTATATTTAATGGATTGTACAAGCGCCTGGCCCCCGGAGAAAAGAAGACAGAGATGTCTTATTATGTAACATGCGACCAGGTAATTTGTTTTACTTGGCCATCCTGCTCACATTCTTCAAAGTGAACTACTCTGAAAACACACACAGACGTATACACATCAGCAGTGAGTCAAAGAGTGTCAAATTACCCAACATCCATTATGAAACAAAGGACATCTACAGGGCCGTGTTCCTACAAGATATTATATAAAAGTCTATGCAAGAAACAATCATTGAATTATTTCACAACACGGCATCCAAGAAAGAGAGAATGAATAATATTTGGGTTGACAAGAATTGACTAAGAACTTTCGTTATGTTCTTGATAGTCATTTGTTCCGTGCCTATTGTTTTCGATGTTGATGCCTGACACCAACTGTTGTGTTTATTGTTTAACCTTCAGTCTGCTTCCTCGAGAGCATTTACACAAAAGAAAGTCTTATTCATCTCAAAGTGAATAGCTTAGGACAGGTAATGGTGACAAAGTAATACTGATTGTACAAAAGCAAAGCTGCATATTGCAATAACAGGTTGTGTGTTCTTCTTCGATGGTGTGCAAATATAGCCTCAAGTGGGTGGGAGATTTTCAGTGTTGCCTGCTTAAATGTGAAAATAAACAGTGGTGGTGTGCCTATCAGGGCTCCTCTGTGTCTCTGTGCCCTTGAAGAGCTCCTGTAGGAACTGAGAAGTGCCTGGGAGAGGCCTAATCAGCCTGTGACAAATCAGCCTCTTCTCCAAGCTTGTTTTTCATTTGGGTAATGCTAGCCTCCTCTCCTAAGTGATAAAACAACCTTTGTGGAGTGGTCTTTACACAGCCAGATTAAATGTGATCACCTTGCCAACATACCCTGGAAGATTGCCATGATTAACAGGCAAGAGAGAATAATGATAATCATATGCAGGATAATAGCCCATACCAAATGGCTGCAGGATCTGTACATAACTCACAGCCCATTTCCCACCCTAAAGGACACGTTTTTACCCTTTGACAGGATTTAGACGAGAACAATCTGATTTTTTTTTAACCCCAATGTGACCTAAATCTGATTATCTCACTACCAATTTAGAATATATAAAAACACTCGCAGTAAATCTAGATGACAGAGTGTTAAAATCTTGTTTTTTCTTTCTTTCTATGCCAATTATTTATTTTTCTTTGGTTGGGTATGATTATACGCCTTCAAAGACAGCAACAGGCTTCAAACTGGGACACACAGCAAGGTGGAGACCTCATGAATATTACAATGAAGTTAATAACGCTCATCAAATATTAGCTCAGCTTCAAACAAGACAATAATGACTAGGCTACACAATCTGGGCTGAGTTGTGGGGAGGGGGGACATTTACGACACCCTGTAACCTGCCATGTAGAGTACAAAAAAGCATGAAAAAGTGTGTAAAACCATGTGTATTTAATTAAAGTGAAGGTGTTAATACTCTTGTTTGTGAGCTTTTACACAGAAGCACAGAGTGGTAAAGTTAATAGATTAGTTGGACATAAACCGTGCAATTGTGGGTGTTTATATCACTTACAGAAAGCCAAATCCCATCAGAAAAGCTTACACGTATTTTATTCTCCCACTTAAATAGAGAGGTTTTTAGGTATTTACGCAGTCTGTATATCCGCACTAGACGGAGTGAAAGCTGCCAGCGTCCCATGAACCAAATTCATGCACAAAGTTGGAATTAATTAGCATCAACTCAATTTTGTGATCTATGTGATACGGGCAAAGCTTGCATTCATATAAGATCCCCGACAGGCTTTAGCATTACCCACAACCCTTAGGGAAATCCACCCCAGAACTAATCCATATGAGTAGGGAGGTACATCATGAGAAAAAATGCAAAACGAAGCACACCATTAGACAGAGAAATGGGGAGAGCTACAACAAAGTAATGAGAAATCAAGTGGTACTGGATCTTAAAATGTAGTCTATGATGAGATCTCCTTTTAAACTAGATCTGGGCACAGGAGAGGGCACATGCGTCAATGACAATCTTCTCTTTTTTTGGCAAGTGTCCTGCAATGGAGAAAAGGCAACAGCATCAATAGGCTACTTTTACAAACTTGATATGCTGTACATGTGAAAAAGTAAAAGTCGCTGCCAGGCAACTAATCCCGTTTCCCTTTGATGAATTTAAAAGTCATCCTTTTCTTGGCACAATTACCACGAGTACCACGTGATGAAAAGGTCAAACTCGTCAGGTTATATCTTGTCGTTTGCAATAAAGTGTGTGAGGTGAATATCAAAAATGTTTTATCTCCTCTGACTCTGTGTGATGATTAGACGCGCCATGTAATCTGACTCACTGTGGATGAAGGAACATTCTTTACACAAGAATCAACTTCATTTCCCGAAGGCGTTGACACATAGAAATTAATTAAATTCTGGTTTTAAATAGCTCGATGTGCTTTCACACATGGGGCCTAGAAAAAGCATAAAGGGAGAAAAGGTAGACAGGAGAGAACCGAGCTAATGAGAGATTGACAGATATAAGCAGGCTATACAAATATTTATATTTTGTATATTCTAGAGTCCTGAGTTATGAATAGAAAAGTGTTTGTCTTGGTAAAGCAACAGGATGCATTACCTTGGTATAAAGAATGATTGTAACTCCAGCCATTTTTTCTCTTTACATAAATGTGCCCTACTTTGTAAAAAACCTTTGTTAGATATAAAAATTATATTTAAGGATGAGATAAGCGTGACCACAGCTTTCTTCTTTATTACATTAATGGTATCATCATATCAATTTGATGCAGCACAGTGCTGTCCAATCTGCATGTATTGTTCATTGGCTATACTTTCATCTTAAAATATCTCATATGCATAAAAAGGGAACTTCAAACGTTCTTTATTAATTGTGTGGCCTGAACTCCGGAGTCCAGTGATTTCTGCTGAGTGGCTAGAAAGACAGCTCTCCTTTGATCATTACAGCGGTTCAGGGAGGGAGGTGAGGTCATTTAGGAGCTGGAGCCCTACAGGGAATTAGACGAGGGGGAAATCATCAATTCAGACAGCGTGGTCACATCCTGTTGCTTAAACACTGCTGATTGGACTCGATCTCAGAATCGTTACACAGTGAGCCAGTGGTGACTTCAGGAATGTGCCCAGCATTGACACCAGATACGTATATGGATGAGGCAGCTCCAGGGAAAGATTAGCAGATGTTTATTTTCTATAGGATCCTCTGGCCTTCTGTGAATTGAGTCCTAACTTTTCTATAAAGGGCAAATGCACAAATAATTAGACAGTGGGAAGCCTCAAGGGTTGAGTAAGTGAGCTCATGAGGTAAAATCATCAGGCAGAAGAAGTCATGTACATCCCTTTCTCTCTGCAACCAACTAGCATGAACATTCTGTAAATCAGTAATGTAAGGTAACTTTGTGGGGTCAGCAATGGAACTCAATCCCACCTCCAATCAGAAACCAGACCACATTCACTTTATTTAAATCAAAACTCAAAATATGGTTAGTGAGGAATCAGCTCTGCCAACACTGACCCAATCTTCTGCTCCTTGCAACCCACTGCCTGTGTTTTAACATGTTCTTTTGTTTTGTTTTATTTGTTTAGTTTTATGTTCTGTATTTTAAATTGTTTTATTTAAGTATCCCAGTAATGTCTGTTGCATGTTTTAAATGTATTGTATTTACTTGTTTAAAATCAAATGTGTTTTAGGTTGACTTTTAAAATCTGTCCAGGGACTACAGATGAAAAATAGCCTCTTGGCTAACTCTGGCACATTTACAGAAATGTTCATTAATGTGCACTGTCCCTGTTAAATAAATGAATAAATAAATAAAAAATGTGTACTATATAGGCTTATTTATATATATATGCTATTTAGTAATCTGGATAATACTAATAACAGTACGTGTGCATACAGTATAGGAAATGGTTTATTTGTGTATTGTATGTTTGTATGGCAAGGTCCAATACTCTGTTCTACTACAATGCATCATATGAGACCTTTCTCTTCATTTGTGTATTACAGGAACTTTAATTAGAAAAGTTGTTTGTTTTTTATCATCCACTTTATTTACCTTTATACCTTGTGAGAATTATTGGAAAAACTCTTGGTCCATTGCTTTAACTGATTGGGCTATTAGCTGTTGCTTTTGGGGGAAATAACTGATTTGGGAACGCAACCAGTCACACTTTAAACGACATATATCGTCACACCTCTCCCTACTAGAGAAGAAATGGCCTCAGACAGTAGAAACAAACTCACTTAGCTTAGATTGCAGCTGCAATCGAGCTATACTTAATGTGTGGATTTAACAAGGGTGTGTTAAACATAGACCAAAAACTGTTTCCTGTTTCCAATGGCTACCAGAACAATCAAAAATCCCAATGAATGAATATGGTACAGGAAAATATGATACATACAATACAATCTTAATAAGCATGAAGAGATTCTGCTAAACTAAATGAATGAATCACAATGAACATCGCTCAGCCCTGATGGAATGGATTGTGCTGCAAAATTAAATAAACAAAGCACCATAAAGTGTTGAAGTCTATATATAATTGTGGCCTGTATCCAAATCTAACCTTGCATATTCCAAATTGTTCATGGGGATTTATTGCTCCGAGCATCACATTTATTGAGGTTGCTTTATAATAAAACACCTAATAACACCCCTGTTAAATGTAAGGCTCGGGGGTAATAATAATCAACCGGCCTTGATCAATAATGCACACCGCCCAGGTTGTCCAGGGTCAGAAAGCACCACAGGAAAAAGAAAAACTGAGTTTTTGTTCTCATTGATCCTAACCCAAATCTGTGCCAGGTGTAATCCATTTCTGCTGAGAGCGGAAACTTGTAAAGCCTCCTCCTCTTTAAGCAACACAGCAGTGGGATAACCCCTATTCATATTGCACAGTCAGAAATACTGCATAAGGGTGATATTAAGAGGCAATAAAAGAAGCTGAGATAGGCTGTATTGGATTAGAAAGGCTATAGTATCGGTTAGTTTAATCGGGTAGCAAAAGCTAAAATGGCATTGACAGCACCGAGAATTGAGGATTGAAAGGCATTACAGGACTACTGAGATTATTGATGACACATTCCCCGAGCCTTTCCTATTCAGAGCTCGTGCTCCGACAGAGCAGCACGTAATCATAGATTTACGATGTTAAAGGCACAATCCTCAAAGCTGTACGTCTGTTCCTTACAGAGGGGGGATGATACTGAGCCTCTGCAAAAGCATATGTGACACAGAGCTGAACACATGCATTTATATTCGCAAATATTAATGAACACCAATAGGGCTGATCTGGCTCACAACAAAAGCTGCTTTTAGCCGTTAAACAAATGGACCCGATGCCAAATAAAAATCCTTCCCAATGCTCTTAAACCAGCGGGAGCAGATTCTCCTAATGCCTTCTGAAGATAAAGCAAACACAGAGAAACAATTAACCATCGCAATCTGCCTTGAAAACTATAAAACATGGGTTATTTATTGAATTTGTTTGCCAGGGTCGATCCCTGTTAAATCCTATGAATATTGTTCAGATCAAATTAAGAGAAAAACCCACCAGCATTCAAAACATATTTAGCTCAAATTCCACTTAACTAACTAACCAGAAAACGAAAACAGATGTGTGGTCTCAGGAGATATTTCATGCAAATTAAACTAAATTAATGACAAATAAAAATAGCAGCCAACCCTTGAAATATTGACACACAAACACTGCAACTATTCCATCACCAGCAAAGAAATCCCAGCAGCCACAAACAGGCGAGTTTGACTTTCAGGCTGATGTATTTTCTCTCCTCTGGGCCTAGAAGCAAGAAAGGGTCATTACAGCTCGCTCGCTTTCTTTCTCATGTCACAGAACTAAGCTGAAATTCCTGTTGCTAATCTCTGCTACCATCTCTGTTTTAGACACTACACATGATCTCATTATATCAAGCATTTGTGAAACGAGCATGGCTAATTTGAAGGAAAAGAGGGCACCGCTCAGTACCAAGTCATTATGACAAATAGAATATGAATTTCCACATGAGATGGCATTTGTAAAAAAGAAAAATGAAAAGCTCCAGCATCCCCCTCAAGTACCTGATTGTATCATGCTGTTATCGAGAGGGAGAGAATCATTGCGCATATGACGGATGTTTTAAATGATATCCCGCATGTGCTTTCATTTTACCTCATCATTTCAATTCATATGTCTCCCGGCCTGTTTCTCCCGCATCAACAGGTGGACGAAGAAAATGTGTTCCTGAGTAGGGAGCAGTTGCCATATCAACGATGCAGCGGATTGAGGCATTAGATTGCTCATCCCAAGTGCCGCCGGATATAAGAAACATAGTTCATTAAGTCAACGGTCCGTGGCATCATGACCATACAGCGCCGTGTTATCTTGACATCTTGTTATGTGGTTTTGGAAAAATTGCAATTCATTAACATGCTGCCAATGCAGGACTAACAAACAAGCTAGTTTGTTGTGCATTCACATCCGAATCACACACACAAACCCACACAGTGTACTCTCACTGACTAACCACATGCCGGTTACAAAAGCACACACACTGTGCCGGAATGAATGTGACTGTGTCCGAGAGTTTCCATTTGTGTGCAGTTAAAAGGAGGCTTTGTTATGGCAGTGAGTGGGCATGCGGTGAGTCAGTGAGGGGCAACTATTCAATGGGGAAGGGCCTCGTTTTCTAGCCTCTCTTCCTGGTTGCATGGCCTGCCAGGGCGTTGCTAGGAGGACGCTGGCACTAACAGAAATGATGAGTTGCCCTGATAGACATCCTCCTGCTCTCCAAGAAAAAAGGGAAAGATAAAGACATGAACTGAAATGCCGCCACTACTTCCTCCACCGTTGTTCGCCTCCTTCTCCCCTCGAGGCGATCTGCTTCTCTTCTCTTCCTACTCATGTCTTTAGTATATTTTCTTTATGCATCTTTTTTCTGATTGTGATACCGTTGTTGTGCAGGAGAGATAATGCTATACATACTGAAAGTTTTGTTGTGTTCAATATTGGGTTATGTTTTCTTTCTGTTTTGGCCCAAGACACAGTCTGGAAGAAGTGAAGGCACTGAAAACTAGGTGCAAAAATCACTAAAGCCAATCTTATTTTAGCCTGAGGGGGTTGGTTGCTGTGTGTGTGTGTGTGTGTGTGCGTGCGTGCGTGCGTGCGTGCGTGCGTGCGTGCGTGTGTGTGTGTGTGTGTACTTATTTCTTATTGCTTAGTTAGTTGCAAGGTGCAAGGTGTTGCTTCTCTCGCTGTGAAAATGGTCTTGAGCTTATTTTTGTAATATCCCTGCAGTGCCCTCAATGACTGTATGGGAATAATTACATCGGACACAATCTGCTTTTTGAACAGAAGATATGATTCCACCTGGTCTTATAAAGGCTGGTTTTTATTTAGTTTGAATAAAATGAAGCTAAATCCTCCTTGTAATGCCATTTCATGTATCTCTTTTTGAAAGACTGATGATCCTGAGGCATGGTACTTGGTTATTTGTTACTCTTTTATAAGAGCCATACAGAGAATTGGGACACCGTGTCGAATATATTATATGGAAGGAATATAATGGATGAGAAAATGTGTTATGTAATTCGCTTATGTGGGAGACTACGCATATGCCTGTAATATCTAAAGCCACTTGTCATATGCCTTCACATCCTGGTCTCATATTAAATGCAATTATCTTACCAGCTCTGACCAGACGCCTACGGCAATTTAACCATTTCTGATAACTGACCCTCTTTAGTCTAAACGCTTTTTTTTTAGGCCTGAATAGGGTCAGTTATGTATAAGTCTCATGGGGACACTTCCAGGAGGACAGCAGCCGGTTTCAGGATAAATATAGAATGGGTTGGAACAAGAAAATGATTAGTGAAGCTTGCCCTAAAATGCTTTTGGGGGGTTTTCCCTTTCCGTGTTATTTGGATCCAAGCAATAATATGGGCTATTTGATCCTTGTGAGCTCTACAACATGTAGAAGGCTTTGGTTTACATGAGTTTATAATATATCAGAGGCTGAGGTGATCGATAAATACACTCTCAGACAGTCACATCGCTGGAGTTTTTGCTCTAAAAACTGTTCAATCAAAGTGACGCCTGACGCTCAAAAAGTATAGAATTATTTGTTTTCACTTTTTCTGTAATTGTGTGTACAGTATGTCAATGTAGCTTTCTAAATATTTAGAGGTTTTGTTTGTTAAAGCAGCAATCCAAGGGGAAGCAGGACCAGCCATGAGTGGAGTGTAACAAAAACACATAAATGTACCTTTACAAACCTGCACAACAACTAAACAATTACAAACACAGGAAATGCTATGACAAGTATACGCTGTAATTGTTAAAGTGCTTTTCATTCCTTTGAGGCTAAAATGAGATAAGGAGTAATTTAAGTGACAGTAGGAAGCTGTTAATGCAACATGCTTTGGAAAGGTTTTGTCAGAGGCAAAGAAAATGACTGCATGCCTCAGAGTGACATGATAACGCCTGATGATTAACCTGCTGCCTCGTTCAAGTGAAATAATGAATTGTTCACAATGCTGTCGTTTTGAAAAGGCTTGCTCTCTCCATCACCTCTTTCTCTGGATAAAGTGATCCTCCTCAGCATTAAACACTTTCATCCAGCTGAGTTAAAAAAAAGTAATTGGCTCAGTCAAAATCCTCATTTAAAACCATTCTTTTCTTTGCTTAGACCACGGCTTAACTTTGAAAACATGTTCAGCGGGTGAGACCTTTACCCTCAGTGTGAGATTACTTTCCTTTTCACAGGAAAAACTCAAATTAAATGCTCAAAAATTTAGTAGCAACTGTGCAGAAATGTGCTATTTGTAAAAGACTGCATCTGGATTGACACTTGTGTTCAAGGGTGACATATTGTATGCAGCTTTCTTTGATATATTTCTTATCCTATACTGTTTTAGTCAAACTCGCGCTGTGGCTCTTGTGAAAGGAAGGATGGTCAACCACTTTTTTCCACACTGACATATTCCAATAACTACCAGATGGATGACCTTGACATTTGACTGATATTCAAAGTGCTCAAAGGGTATCTTATCTATGTGAAGGATTGGTGAAAACATTTGCAAACAATTCCCTCCCATTCCCTCTTGTGCCACCATAAGGTGAACATTTGTGTTTTTTTGGTGAACATTTCTTAACAAATTGTGGATTTCCAAAAGAAAAAGAAAAATTCTGGGTAGTGCTAGTGTGTAAATATCCATCCACCATGGAGTGGTCAGACTTCAGGGGTGAACACCACGTTGGACCAGACGCCAAGGTATACTTTTCAAATCAAAATCAAGCACACGTCTTTCATTGTGTGCAAACCTGGTTGTGAAGGGGTTTGAGAAAACTGATTGTCATCAGTTGGAAGAACACACATTTCAGCCCCTTGTTTTATAAATAAAACTGCTCTCATTCCTAGTTTTGGTTATAATTAGCTGGTCATGTTGATCTGCTGAACAAGATAAAGGAAGGATTCATTGAATTATGAGGCGTGGATTACCAAAGCTTGTTGCAGTGATGATTGAAACCCAACATGACACCTTGCTTTTCTACAACATGGCGAGAACTCACATACTTGTGACGGGTTGGAACAGCAGTAATCAGGCCTATATAGTTCTCTGGGGATGATTTGACTTGAAGTGGTAATGAGACGGATTAGATAACATGACAAATCATGGCCTATCTGCTGTTAGACTGAAATATGTACTTGCCTCATGTTCTAAACCAAAAAAAATGAATTATTTATCTGAGACTTATCTCTTTATCTTAGGCTGACTGATCTGAGACAATCTGTGAGTAAGTCTGTGAGTAAAACAGATGAACTTCAGGGCTCTGGTGTGTTTTTTCTCATCATTGCTTAAAACTGAAGAAGTATGTTTCCCCATTTACATTTTAAACATCCTGTGTGAAGCAATGGCTAGTGATGATTTTCACTGTAGAACTCAATTAAAATTTCTTCATTAGGCAAAGTGAATATCTTAGGACACACATTCGACCCAGTTTCCGGTGCATGTTTCGCCCTCTACACTCTTTTAGGCTTTCACTCATGAGGTTTAAGCTTGGTTTTGATTTCACTCAGAGAGGGCTTACACACTAGCTTAGCCTCATCTTTGGATAAAATCCATGTTGCCTGTGCAGGGCAGAAGACCCGTGGCAGTGAGAGAGAGACACAGTCAGAGGCTCAGCGAGGAAGACTGAGGAGGGATTCTTGTGACAGATGGTCCCACTCGGTAGCCTTCTCTCTGGGCAGCAATGCAAACAATGGTTCCCAAATACACGTTGGCATCTCTTCATCAATGAGGCAAGTTAGCCGAGCCCGCAGTTTTGAATGACTTTGCCCCTCTTGTCTCCCATACGGCCTGGAATTTCACAGCCTCTGCTCCTTTTTTCCCCTAATACCCTATGCATTCTGCCATCTTCAACATCCCAATTCTCCCATCGTCATCAGGCTTGCACACCAGTTTACTCTCTCACTAAGACTCCTGTTCCTCCCGCAGCCCTCACCCCCCTGCATCCCCCTCCTCCGTCTGTCTGAACGGAGTGTGAAGCCGGAGATAGCCGCGTAGCATTTCTTTGGCTGACTCCTGTTTAGCCTCTAATAGGATTTACTCTGGGGATCATTTTCTGCTCCTTGTCCTCCTTCCCGGAATGAAGTCTTCGTGCCGCCAATGGTGCAGGTGGTGGGTAGTAAATTATACACACTTCCCTTTCAGCTAGTCCGCATCCTAGTGAGTGGAGGGGGTTTTTCTAACAACCTACCATCCCCAAACTATTATCACCAAACACACTACATCCCACCAAAACATTACGATTTTTACGTAAACATCAACAAAAACAACCCTGTGTCTATAAAACCACCTCAAACAACACAGCAGACATACATAGAAAGGCATGTATTCATACCACGATGCCCAAACAAGAAAACCTCTCCAACCATTTATACGCCCTCTCTATCTTTCCCACCCTCCCATTCGCTGTCATCTCAGCGGCTCAATAAAAGTCGGAGCATAACAGTGTGTACAAAGAGAAATGATGCAAGTAACATATGGGACTTCAATGTATTACAACTGAAGGTGTCCTGGGGCCTCATCAGCATCAATCTGATTGGACAGGACGTCTCCTTTGGGCCACCTCTGTCTCCCTCTCTCCCTCTGTCTCAGTTTCACTCAGTCTCTCTCATTCCAACAGGTAGAGTAGTATTGATGGCCAATCCCCAGCGGTGGTCGGGGGCTGTTTGGGGTCGTGGCAAAGCACTAACATCTGTCACAGTGTTCCCTACACCTCGTTATAAATCTGTCAAACCAGGGAGGACAGGAACATGAATAAGACATGGAGCTGAGAGACCTATGAATGGGAAAGCATATGTTGATGTTTTCATGTATGTATAACAGGCTGGTTTTTGAGTTATGTATTTCACGTGTGCAGGTGTTTTAATATATTCCGCGTTCTTTGGTCCATTCATCAAATGCTGCTGTCATCTGAAAATCAATACTGCTGCTAAATGTCTTTCAAACCACTATTACAGGAACAGGCCAGGTTGAATTAGGCCTCCTGCTAGTTTCATGTCACTGTCTGACAGTGCTAAATGACCCAAATGTTGTTTTCTGATGCCAAATTTAGGGATCTTTCGTGCACCAAGGGAGGGATAAACAGGAGAACATCAATCAAGATTTGTATTCAAAATGTGTCTGCTTTTCAAATGTGTTTTTCCTGCCTTTGTCCTTCAGAGACAGACAGCTATCATACCACCCAGAAGCCATTAGTCAGTCTTATACACAATGACCCCCCAGAACATCCTCAATCAAATACGCCAGTGTGAACAGCAATGAGAATACTTTGAGAATCAGCTCTCAGCTGTCTGCCAGTGAGGCAGCATGGGGAGTGTGATGAATTCATAAATGCACAAAGGCCCAAATTGACTGCCACTCTCTCTAATTAGCCCAATACAGTAAAACTGTTTCCATCAAAGACCAACAAATACACTTCCCTATTATATAAAGAAACGTCAAAACATCTGTTGAAATCCAACCAAAAGCAAAGCAGCACATGGCTCTCACTCCCTTTATTCATGTTTGTGTTGGACTGTCGCCACGCTTCACAACAACACTGGCACTGTTTATTCAAATTAAACGATTACTAAAATCCCTGCTCATGGTGACATTTAGCTCGCTGCCGATGATTCCTTTGAATACAGATCAGTGCATTTAAGTGAATTGACTCTTTCCTTGAAGTTAATCAGCAAACCAAGCCTTCCAACTCAAAAACCAAAATCCCTTTTCAAATCTTCACACATTTGTATGTATTTATTTTTATAATTGGATACTTAGAAATGTCCCTGTACCTTCAATAGCAGTCTGAGAAGTGCTAAATGAGACATCTGTTACACATGTTAAAACTGTGTGTCACAGAGGTTTTTCCACTGCGGGAGAGGAATACTGACTTGCTGTTTCTGTTCACCACAGAGGACAAAACCTGCAGGCCTACAGGCAGATCCAGCATTTAACAGCCTTGACCTCCCCCTGCCTCTCACCCTCTGTACTCGGCACTATCGCTCTGTAGCAGTTGGCAGACATAGCTGACTCTGGCTATTCGAAAGAAAAGCAGAAGGAAAACGTATTCTATACTGTGGCTGTCAGTCAGTGGAATACAGGTCGCATAGGGACTCCCCTGTGTCATCCACACTGTATGGTGTGAATGGCACAGGTAGAGGGACAAGTAGTGTTGTGTAATCCATAGAGCTGCACAGCCAGTAGCATGTACAGACTGACAAAGAAAAGATACCTGCGTGACAAAGGAAGTAGGATTTCAACATTTCTACCAGGAGATGAAATGAGTTGCTTGGAAGCAGACAGAGTAGAGAATGAAAACATAGTAGAGTACGTACAGTCAGCAGGGAACCAAAACTATTGCAACACTTAATATATACAGCACTGCAATAACATGCATAATACACAAAAACATTGCACTTTGCACGAATACAATAGCAACACATCGAAGCCCTGTGATATACTGTAAATAACAAGTTTTTTGTTTCCCTGTTTCGCAACAAATGCATTTCTCACTGCGTTATCAGAAGTGCAACAGAAGCAAGGTGGCACAAATTCAAGATGCGACTTTTCAGTGTGTGTGTGTGTGTGTGTGTGTGTGTGCGTGTGTGTGTGTGTGTGTGTGTGTGTGTGTGTGTGTGTGTGTGTGTGTGTGTGTGTGTGTGTGTGTGTGTGTGTGTGTGTGTGTGTGTGTGTGTGTGTGTGTGTGTGTGTGTGTGTGTGTGTGTGTGTGTGTGTGTGTGTGTGTGTCTCAATGTTCATTCACCCTATCCGAAAGCCAAAGAAAATCTTATCCGCTGTAGTATTGATAGGTCAGATAAGATTTGATTCAAAGGGTAATGGCTGCGTGTGTGTGTGTGTGTGTGTGTGTGTGTGTGTGTGTGTGTGTGTGTGTGTGTGTGTGTGTGTGTGTGCGCGTGCGTGCGTGCGTGCGTGTGTGTGTGTGTGTGTAGTTTTAAAAAGTGGGCACTCCATCCACTGTATTGTAGGTATTGATTGCTAAAGTCCTTCCCAACCTTTGATGTTTGACAGTCCTGCATAGTCCTATTAGATGATATAGTAACAGTTTTCTGTACCCTTCATATCTTGTTCAAAATGTCTCCATTTGAATCGATATAACGGTTATTTAACTATGTATTATATAGATATGAATATTGTACTAGTCTTCTGCCCTATGTATGTTGGTTCATACTGTAGCTATGCAGCGCGTTAAACACACTTACAATAAAAAGGTGATGACAGATGATTACCCTCGAGTTGATCATTGAAACAATCCTAAAACTGGGAAAACAGTAATAATTGCATTGAGTAGTTTTCCGCCTTTCTAATAGTGGCTCCTATAAACAGAAAATAAACATTTTCTTTACCGCAAAGTGGACCACCAGTGTGCAACCACCTAAGGGTTAACCCTACACGGATGCTGAGTAGTGTGAAGGGATTAAATGGTGATACCTCTGCCACAACATCACTTAGCTGATTAAGCCACCAGCAGGCCTTTCTACAGCCCATTGAGAAGCTTATGACGGATTTAAATAACCACTGGGTAATTAACAGGGGTTAGTAAAATGGCCTAATTATCCACCCCTCTGTGTTGAGCTGGTAAAAAGACATACAAAAAACAACAAACCCATTACCAAGATTTATGTGGCATTATTAAATTCACCGGGACAATAATAGTGAAAGGGCAGCATTCCATCAGGTTGAGAGCAAGTCAAGTAATGAGTTGTCATAAGCAGAGAATCAGATGAAGGATATTACATAACCCATGCCAACTCTTTCAAAAGAACCATTATTTCAACTTTTGTCATTAGAGATTGAGCAAAAAAGAAGAATAAAAAAGGCTCTGCCAGCTCCCTTCAAAGTACATGGCTTTACAGGGACAGTAGGAGTAAAGAACTAAATCCTCCTTGACATTACCTTGGCTGGGGTTAGATGAAAAGGGAGGGTCACTAGTGGTGTGGTGTGTGAAGAGGACTCTGAGAGAACACTCAACAGATTACTGCACATCAGAAAGGCAGGAAACTACTTCCACTAACTGTCGCCAGATGGCTATGTTTTCTACCTGCTTCACTCTAAATGTATATTTAAAAATGAATCAGGAACCTGCGGGGCTAAGGGTTGAAAAAGGATTTTGAAAACAATGCTGAAAAAGGTGCTCCAAAATTGATTGAATGTCAAAATGCAGAAACTGTAAACTCTATGTTTAATGCAGGTCAAACAAATCCATGTTGGTAAGTTTCAACTTGGGAAAGATCTTTTCTGTAATATAGCAGTTTTCATTATGTTGCTCTATGTTTGCCTCTCCAGTTAAAGGTGGGGTAGGTAAGTTTGAGAAACCGGCTCGAGATACACTTTGTGTTATATTCCATGGAATGCTCTTAACATCCCGATAGCAATGAATATCTGAAGTGCTTTGACAAAAAATCCATAAAAAAATGTCATCTCTGGAAGCCGTGGTACTGTAAAAAGCACGACCAATCATTTTAGGCGGCCCGGCTAAAGTAACTGGATGGCCTACCTGCCTGTCAGCCTTCCATCTGTGCACAAACTTATCTCGTGCCCTCATTGGTCATGTGCGCGTTTGTGTGTGTTGGAGGAGGGGCTCTGTAAGGAAGTGGCAGATTTTTTTCGGGTTGTGTATTTTGAAATTCTAGCGCACTCAAGCTGGTTTCCCAAAAATTACCTACCCCACCTTTAATTGGTCAGACTGAAATGTCTCAATAACTTCTGGATGCAATGTATGTAGGCATTCCTAATACGTAGAGAATGAATCCTATTGATTTGGTGATCCCTTAACTGTTCATCTGGTGCCACGAGCAGGTTGACCTCTTTGGTTTCTGATTAAAATAGATAAAGATTTAAGATGGTCCAAAGCCTTAATGATCAGATATTGAAATTGCCCTCGGTCTTTGCTATTCTTAGTGCTTATTCGTAAACGCTAGCGTGCTAACAAGCTAGACTAACAGAGGTGCAAACATGGCTATATGGACTAAACCTGCACCCGCAGCAGGAATGGTGATTTGCGTGTGTGCCTCTCTGTAAGCTGTCCTATTGTGTGTTAGAATGTATTTTTATAAAGTATTTTCCTTTTTTTGTAAATCCTCTAAATGCTTTGATGCGTGGAAAATCCCAAATGTTGCACAAACAACATGTGCCATCACAATGCTTTTTCCCACCTGCTCTGAGAGATGAAATACATCAGTGCTGGTGGGGGAATCCTTTCACTTCCAAACGCATGTGAAAATGGAGATCTCACATCCTCAAAGCAACTATGCCAAAAAAACAAATTAAAAAAATCCACCTCACAAATTAAACTTTTCCTGAAATATGCATCATTTCAGATTTACATAATCACAAAACATGGTTGGGGGCTTTGCTGTCCCCTTTCTGCCACTTCATTTGAATACAACTCAAGACAAAAAGGTTATTAAAGCTGTGTTTCTTGTGAACGCTTATCTCGTCTACAGGACAAACCTTTTTTTGAATCAAGGTGGGAAGAAAACCTGGGTTGACAAATTTGAAGATGTGTGAGAAACCAGTAAACATTTATAAGTCTTCCATCTATTTTTTGTCACAGCCTGATTCGAGAAAGGACTATCCTCAGACGTTATATTCTTAAGACATTCAGCGTTGTGGGATGTAAAGTTGATGCCCTAATAGGCTGTGGGTATTCCATGAAACTACATTTTTCTCAGGATATTAATGAATAATGTTAACAGGCCCAGACAAGCTTTCCAGAGTGATGACTGGCTGTTACCAGATAAGAAGCATTAATGTTAAATTGATCAGAATGGCAGAACATGCAATTATATCGTGCATATCGACTTTATGGGAGTCTTGCCCTTCCAGGCAAATGTGTGTAATTTCAAATCACGATTTTTGTCATCCCATTGCCTTATCTTGATCTCTATAAAATAACAGGAACTGAAGGGTGGATGTAGAAGATAAGAAGGGAACTGTTGTACCAGCCACATGTTTGTTTTTCTGCAAGACGATGGGATCTATACACAGTCATTTGTCAGATAAGCTACAAGAAAAAACAAGATAATCTTCGGAGTTGGCGCTTGCGGTGTTGAAATCGCCCTATTCATCCTCTCCAGTTGCTCCAGCTTATAAATAGGACAGCTTCTGCCTGTTGTGTGGTCAAGCAGTATGTCCAGCCCGCCTTGAGCTTTCATCTTTGAATGATAAGAGTGTGGGAGGACTGAATAGCTGGCTGTATCTGTGTGAATGGTGTCCCGTTAATATATGTTCCTCTCGTGCAAGGACACAAGAGGCCGAATGAGGACAAACTAAAATGACGCTGCAACTATTCCATTCAGTATGCTTGCAAATTTTCCTCATCACCTCACCCCTATCTTAACTCTTCTTTTGTCCACTCATGTTTATTCAGGTCTTGATCATAATTCCCTTTTCTCTTTTTCTGTTTCACCGCCCTTGCTGGTACTCATGGGTATTTTTTATCTTCATTGCTCTTCTCACCCATAATCTCCCTCCCTTTCTACTGCCACTATATTTTCCGACTCTATCATCTCATCATTATTCTCAGCCTCACCCAGCTCCCCCCCCCCCCGCCCCCCTGTTTATGCCCACCCTCCCCTCCTTGTTCTCCATGCAATGGCAAGGTCCTGACTGCCACTCACAGTGGGATGGCAGCGAACAAAAGAGCAAAGCAAAAGGTCAACTTATCCAAGTTGTCACTCAACACTCACCACCCTGTGTGTGTCTAGTGCAAGAGTCCGGGGCCACCTATCGATCCTCACGTCAGCAACTTCACATTACTCCAGAAAGTGAATGCCACGTAATCACCTACTTATGTGAATATTTGATTATCCGGAGCCTAACCGTAAACAGTAATTAAGCATGGTAAATGATACCCTATCACCAACAAAAGGCAATTCGCGCAGAGGAAATAAGCTCTGAATAATTTTCACTGAGCATTAACAAGCTCTGCAGCTACGAATGCCATTAATGTGTTTAGTGTTTTTTTGTTTCCTTACAGCATCATCCACAACCTGTTAGTCCTTAGGCTTTTGTACAGGTTCAACACTGTGCTATAACATTACCTAGAGGATTGTCAATGGAAAATAACTTTAAGATAATTAGAACGCAGAGTTCAGTGTGTACGCTCTCTTAGACTGCACTACTAAAATAATCGGAGCAATGAACACATTATTTGCTGGCAAGTGTGTCATACTCTTAAAGGGGCCCTAATGTGCTTGTTGGGGGTTTCTCTTTCCTGTAGTGTGTTATGCAGGTTTTTGTGCATGGAAATGGTCTGTTAAGGTTAAAATACCAAAGCTCCCTCCAGAGCGAGTTTCTCTCCCATAAACTCCCCCCCCACCCCTGAAACGCCTTGATTGTAGTTATTTGTTTACTTCAGTAAAATCACTATGTAAAACTCGTGGATCTACTGGCTAGCGCTCCAACACATTGTACGTTATGCGGTTGACCAATCACTACAGAGACCTGGCCAGCTTACCAATCAGAGCAGACTGGGCTCTGGTTTCAGACAGAGGGGGGAAAGAGGTGCTGCAGCACAGGCAGTATGAGAAAAATAAAGAGTTTTTGAACATTAAAGCATGGAGACATGTCACAGTAGAAGCTCACAATACACATATGAACCTGAACATGGGCAGAATATGGCCCCTTTAATCATTATCTGAAGCAGCAACCAGGAATATCTCCTGTGTATACTTAAGGTTTATACCACTCTGTTCCATGTGGACCTCATCAAGGTTTAAGTCATGTGAATTTGAAGATTAAAAATGTGTGATGTTTTTCTGGATAACTGCTAAATGGCATGGGATAATTTAAGCAAAAGGCAGGACATATTATCATGCTCCTCTGCCTGTCAGGGGCACTATGAATAGCAATGACTCATCAAGGCCTTTGTGCAACTAGGGACAAAAGTACAGGCTGGTTACTAAGTGCAGCGGACATACACAGCATTTCAAGGTCCCATCAAATCTATTAAAGTCGTAATGATTCATTTTACTGGAAGAATTTGTAATCACTGTTGCAGTCAACTAATGGACCACCTTTCAATGACAGAGAGATAACCTTGATCAAAATCATTTCATTGCTAATCCTGTCTGATTTGTGGAGGTGTGTTTCTTGGCTGCTTACGGGGAATCCAAATGATGCAGACAAACATTTTGAGTATAAACAGCTGAAGGGGTGATAAATGTGCATGGACGGGATTGCAGACTCAACCTTCAAAGGGATATAAAAGCTAGAAATATTTGTTTTGTCTTGTGTGATTACTCAAGTGGATTATTGGTGTTGGAATGACATTTGATCAACTTCAAATGATTTTCATTTCACACAACATATTCTAAGCTGCTGTGCTCTAACTCAATGCTTCCACCTAGCTTTCGACCACAGAAGACACCTTGCGTTAGTATAGTGGCACAGCACTTTGCAGATGGCCACACACACACACACACACACACGTTTTTTCATCCATGACTGCTTCCCAAGGGACCACAATGCCTGATAAACACGCGTAATGAAAAACATAAACTTATGGCTTTAAAAACAAAACCTGCAAGATCAAGGCAGTCAACACTTTGATACAAGGGAATTCTTTCCTGATCGTAACTAGAAGTGACGAGAGACCGCCTTCCTAACGTGCCCTGCAGCCCCTAAGCAATCAAATCAAATAGCAAGGGCAATTCATAGCAGAAATGATCCGTGGGGGAATCGCGCTTACCTTCCTGCACGGCCTCAAAGGGGTTGTTTGGCTCGATAAGTTTCACAGAGTGGGTGATTTTCTCGCTCTGCAGAATGTCATCGTTCAGACTCAGGTCTGAGATGGCAAGTTGGAAAATCTCCTCATCTCTCGCAGAGTTTTCCTCGAATATGGCACCTGTGGAATAAAATAATCCCATGTTATTTGGAGAGTAATCTCGAGGAGATGAAGTTAGATTGCACGGTAAAGTTGAAGATGAAAGCAGTTGATTTATGGACCTTCCCAGCTAAAAATAATGTATAATCTGTTGGTGGACAAACACATGTAAACATGATGCCTGATTTCATTATAGTTAGTGGATTTATCTCAGTGAGCCAGTGCATGATTTCAGCACCATGGAGAGCAACACGGCCACATCACACAGACTCATTATTTGATGCAGAAAGTAGTCAGATTTTGAAAAGAATGCCTGTCATGTCTACTAGATCGATGGCACTTTACCCAATAAGCATTATAGGCCTAGTGTGGGAGGCCCACTGAAGCTCAACTGTCTCCCTCCCTCCCGTCTTTTTTCCTCTGTTTATGGCATCAGCTGCTATTGGGAGATGCATATATATCAGGGAAAAAGGTTTCAGGAAATGAGAAGTATAATTGGGGTACCCGAACGATATGTGGGGCATCTGCCAATATTATCTGGATGGAGTCCCACCTCTGTATTAAGCCAGTGACTGAGCACCTGCTGCTTGCCAGACTGTTGCAGTAAACTGTGAACATCAGCAGCAGCAGCAGCAGCAGCAGCAGCAGCAGCAGCAGCGGAGGAGCACCACGACAAAATGTGCTCACAGTGACATTGACATTTGTATCTGTGACTACAACGCCAGTCATAAGTGGACACAAAAGTGAAAAGGGGACACAAATATAATTTACACTGTGTGTGTGTGTGTGTGTGTGTGTGTGTGTGTGTGTGTGTGTGTGTGTGTGTGTGTGTGTGTGTGTGTGTGTGTGTGTGTGTGTGTGTGTGTGTGTGTGTGTGTGTGTGTGTGTGTATGCATTTTGAAACTGTAATGCAATGCGATGTGTATGGATACACAGGTCAGAATTATTTCAACATCATGATGAGATTAAAGCATCCCCCATCTCTGGAAAAGGCAGCTCTGGATTGAAGTTGAGAACAAAGAGGCTCTATGCGTTTTGCATTTCTAAAACGAAACTCCACTGACATTCGCTCGGTCTTGTAATTGACATTGCAGTCACGTTCCGGTGAAAGTTGAGGCTTCTCAGATACAGACAAGAGGTAGCTTGGTCTAAAAAAGCCTCAACCATTTGGCTATTGGACATTGATTTCCTCAAAGCTTATAGGCCCTCTTGCTGTAGTCCGTTTTTAAAAAACTGAATTTCAATTTACAGGCCGATAAGAGTGAGGATACGATCTTAAGCCTGCATGCATTGATTTGCGGTAGATAAGTGAAACAAATATATGCAGAAAAAGGCTGATAAATAAATAACTTAGATTAAAGAAAATGTAAAAAATAGCCAAGGTAAAAGGTCGAAGGCATGGCCATCTAAAAAACGCCAACTTTTCAACTCGCTTAAGAGTCAAAGTGTTACTTAAACACAGGATGCAAGCTGAATAGACTATTTATCCCGCCCTCTCACCAAAATCCTTTGATCAACGCAGTATGCGCTGGCTGAGCTTTATCCCCGCACGCTTTGCCTTTACACCTGTCAAACCCAAACAGCATGTTTTTTCCTGACGCTTACCGATATGTATGATGGAGTCCGCTCCGGCCGAATTGCATTGGAATATCCACAGGGAAAGGCAGATCAGCAGCAACTCCATCTCGGGATTTCAGCGAAGCGGATCATCCAAGCTCTGCTCGGCTGTCCTATACTGTCCAAATGGAGCACCCAAAGAAAAAAGGGAAAAAAAGATGTTTAAAACCCAGCTCAAAGCAGAACTGCGGTCCTCCTACTGGCAGATCAGACCCGCATGAACCCCTACAGGAATGATCAGTTTGTCTCTCTTTTTTTTGACCAACAAAAACAACCCGACTGCAGGAAGCAAGGCTCCAAAAGGCGAGGGAGAACCAACGGGGACGTGAGGTAAGACTGAAAAAAAAACAGGTAGCCCGGTGAGAGAGACCGGCGTTACCTCTCTCACTCTCGCCTCTCTCCCTGCGTTTCGGCGTCTAAAGCATGACAAGCAGCAACAAATGCGGAGGAGGGACACCCCTCTAACCACACACGGAAAGAGGCTCGCATACACACTCCGAGAGAAAAAAAACCTGCACACACTCACTCTTCAGTCCTATCTCGATCACGTGACTGCAGAGACTTCACGACTCCGCTGCTGTCCCGACAAGCCGGGTAGAAATGATTTGGACTAGCCGGAGAAAGACGCACGGAGAGCCGATATCTCAACTCATGACTTGATGTTATAAAAAAAAGAGTCAATCAGCCTATGTATGCTTTGCAGAAAAAGAAAAACAAGTGCGTGACAAAAGCTCAAACGCAAACGCAAACATATAGACTGGAGAGATGGGAAGTCGACGGCGGTGTAAACAGTTTACTTTGGAGAAGTTGACGTTTTTTTCAAGAAGGATGTGAGGGCGCAGCGCGGCAGAGACACATTTCAGCGTTTACTTCAGTGGCGACGGAGCGCAGCTGATGTGGCAGAGGAAAGGATTTACACACGGTGCTCCTCGGCGAGGACTGATGGATGAGGGACAGACGTGACAGAAGCCACACCGCCTGACTGAACCGGGAACAGCTGGACTGAGTTACCGGAGGAGCATTTTGAAGAGAAGCACACACGATAGCTAAATGTTTTGTAACAGCTGCATGACTTATTCGATTCATTGACTGTTGCTTCAGCAAAATGTACGCCCTCTTTGTTTTCACACCGGATTCTGGCATTGGGGGTTCATTTTAAGGACAGCTTTTTGTTTTTGTTTGGGGAATCATATTGCAGGGTTCCAGTCATTCTTGTTGGGTATACGAGACACCCCTCATAATATCTGAACAATGCCAGGCGTGTGCAGAGCTGTGAAGAAGAGGAAGAAGTCGTGCCAGAGACGGAGTTTCTAGATGGGCATAATCTTACAATTAAAGGATATTTCTCGTGACTGCAATAAAAACGGAAATATCTCTTAATTGTTTGGTTAAGTCTGTCAGAGGCACAGAGCAGAAACTTTCAGCACCATCGGCAGCGGGCAGCTCCACTACGCTGCACAAGTCAAAGAAAAAGGCACCTGTAGAGCAAATAGTCAGCGATAGCACAGTGTACTAGATACTTCAATGTTTTAATACCTTGTTTCCTTCCCATTTATTGGAATATATCAGAAACCATAACTGGAAAATTGTTGCAACCATTCCTCCTTTACTTCAGAGACAAACTTGATAAATCCACATCACTCTAATGTCAAAGTCTCCCATGTTCTGCATCATGGTTATAATATGGTTTTCATTGCAGCAGAGGAATAAACACCCATGCCTCCAAAGTTGTTATACAATCACACACTACCCCTACTGGCCACCCGTATGTACTGCAGCTGTGTTTACGCAAAATGTTTCCATCAATTCAGACGATTCTTGACATTTCTGTGTGATTTAGATAACAGGGTAAATATGAAGTTGACAAGGCCAATTTAAAACCTTTATAGCACAAGCTGTCTGTGCCCATAACATTAAAAGTGAAACACAAAAGTAGGTATTTATGTTTCAATATAATGCTCACCCGCATATCAGTGCCATAAATCAGAGTTTAGAGCAATAGCGTTGACAATAAAAGGAAAGGAACACATGATGTGATTAAATTATTGTCATGATCCCAATTACAGTTCCCATTAAACAGTAGGTCGATCTAGACTCATTACAAGAGATCAAAACAGAAAGATTTAACTGGAGATTTGGTTTGTAATCTGACAAGCTCTTCAACAATACCATAAACAATTCATCACACCCAGCAGGAGAATGCATTTAGTTATTTCATTGAAGCAGTGTGTTGTTGAGATTTCATCATCAAAATATTGTGTATTTCAAATCTGCCATTGTCTTGGGTAATACATGTTGTGGATCTTACAACATCTATAAGAATAAAAAACGTTTTTTATCTGACTTAAAACTACAATGAATCTTTCCAATAACATTAATGAGTTACGTATATAGGACAATAAATAATAAAAAAGATAGAATACATGTGATTGTGTTTTTTAACTGTATAGATACAATGTGTGAGTATTTCATGGTGAACTTCAGCATATGAAATACATAATGTCTCAAATATCTGCGTTACAGGTGAGCTGTGATCGACCAAGCCAAGGCTTTTTTTTTCTCCGTAAGTGTAAGTCTTGCCGTCTTAGTCATTACCATATATCAGAGAGGCATGTTGAAAATAATGTGCGTCCTCGAATATTTATTCTCTGCATAATACTGAAATACTGAAAGGTATTCATGAGACATTTGAATGAGCAGCACCGTGTGTGTGTGAGTTGGCGAGTCCTATGCATTAGTAAGTAGATTGAAAATAATAGAGTTAATACCTTTCCATAGAAAGTAGGCCAATGTATAATCACCAATTTGTTGGATTCATTATGCTTTTTTTTTCATACCGGCAGTTTTTTTTAATCCAAAAACATCCTTTGACTAATTTAATAAATAGTGCATCTGTCAGAGTTCTGTTCCTTTAGCTTCAACTGTGGAGAGCAACTCCTACATACACCTCCATGGGTGTCAACATGAGTTAACCTCAAAAGTGCCACAAACAGTCACCGGGACATTGGTGGGTCGGTCACGCCTGCGCTTTGTGGCGAAGGTGGAATGTCATTATCGCACAAGCCTGAGTCATTAATGTTTATGGCCATGAGCAATGAAGTGCAACAGAAAGACAGGAGTTGTCTCCTCCTTTTCTGGAACAAGGCCAAAAAGTGAATTTAAATGTACAGGAGCTGTCACATGCAGAAAAGTCAAAGCTCACAAAAACGTAGTCGTGAAGAGTTAAGTACCAATGTGACCTTATGGCCTATTCTGTGATAAACATTATATTCCTTTCTCCCTAATAAAACGCCTCTATAATCAAAAGCCTACAGCGCAGGTCACGGCATGATTAATTGTTTCTAAAGAATAGCATCTTATCGTTCTGGGTCCTGGGTTTTTTCTGATGAGAGCAATCTCTCAGATTAATCTTAAATTATTTTCTCACGCATGGTTGGGGGCTGTGATTGCTGTGCACAGTGAAATACACATCCATTGCTCATGAGTAGCTGGTCTCTGTCCTCATTGATTAGTATTACTATTAGTGCTACGAAATACGTGGGATCTGCTTTTGACTCCAACAGGAGGAATCATTTTAATGGTCTTACACATTAAAGGGCAATTACTTACTGTGTTTATTGTGTTTGGCCTTATCTCTGCACATTTGATACCTTGTGATGTGCTGAAGAATAAGTGAGTTTATTCGCTTCATTAGGCTTTAATCTAACATATATGCGGTCAATGAAAATAAGTGGACAGAGCCAGCAGCACACAGACAAATCTACTGTAAGTCAACATAATGAGACTGTTACTGCAGCAGTTGTCTGGCATGCACACAATGTGTTAATGTCTTTTAGTATTACCAATAAAAAAAAGCAAAGAGCAGCACCGCAGCAGTTGAAGTAAGTTTCATAAAGTAGTTGGTTTGCCGGTAGAATAGCAAGAGATGGCACTAATATCATGAGTTGACTGAAGAGTTTGTCACCGTGAAGTTGGCCCTGTCCGTGCCATTGTGGCGCTGGATGTTAAAATATGAAGCCCCCTGCACAAATGTGGAAGAGGCTAAATCTCGGACAAGTAGAAAATCCATTCATGTCAAGCTGATCTGTGCAGGGAATAGCAATAAGTGTGTGCAGCACCAGAGGTGAATAAGCAAGACTTTCCCTTCCAAATACACAGCCTGAGGTAACATTATAGATTAATCATGTTATGGGAGAATAAGCACAACCTTCATCACAGAGTCTGAATATCAATGAGTGAATTGTTAACTACCCACATCATTATATATTTCAACATTACACCAAGCTGAACCGTAGTGAAATATGTACTATAGGTAATAAATATATAAATGGTGGTCTATCTGTGTCAGCCTGGAGCCCAGCAGGTTGACAGCTGCCAGAGCAGAGGCTTTGTGTGCTTTCCAGCCAGGGACATGACTAAGGATTCAAGTCTAATTCAAGTTTGCAACCTTCAAGCATTCTTACTCATGTTTCGCAGGCTTATAATAATATGACACAGGATCAAGACCTGTGGGATGTAACCTTAAGTTTCTTTTTTCAAGATTTTCTAATAGCAGACACACATCAGAGGGATACTCATTATTTGACTGCGTATATATCAAGTATACAGTACCTACTGTGTTTGCATGGACGTGAAAAACATTATGTCCATGTCTCACCCTTTTATGTTCCTTCAAATAACTAATGAGTAGAAAAGTAATTTTGCAGAACACATAAGACTGAACAGGTTGTATGATGAGCCGTTGTTCTGGAAAATAAAAAAAGGTTGTTCTAACTTGATTAATTGTATGAGCATTACTAAAGAAAAGCTGGAAATGGCCTGTGGAAAAAATAAACTAAGAGCTCCTCTGCTGCTCTATCATTTGTCTCCTGTCATGCCGGTGTCCAACTGGGGGGGATTGTGGTTTCTCCGATTAAATATAAACTAGATGTGGTCAGTGTTTTCAGTTTTTGGCCTTCACAATTCATTGAACACACTGATCTATGTCCATACTTTACAGAACAAACCCACAGTATCTTTATCTTTCGGTCTCTTTGTTTCTGTGCCGAAATATCTCAACACATCAACTTACAAAAACACCAGCAGGTCTAAGATTCTGGAAGCTTCTGTTTGTTCCAACAACAAAAGATTGCATTCAGGTGGAACATCCGCCAATGCAATCCGTTGTTTTTATTCATGAAATAAGAATGTATTATTCAGCATTAGCTAAATCAGCAACGCACTAATTCTTCCTGCAGAGATGTTTACAATGTGTTCGTCTAATAGCGACTGTTGAGCCATTTGTTGATGGTGCCCTGAGCGGTGCTATTGAACCCAATGCCTGTGTCAGCTACATTTTTACTCAAGCTGTGCCTGCAAGACACTCATTAGTGGATGAGGTTGTTTAAAGGGGAGCCACTTAGTAGAAACACACTTAGAAATCTACCTGCGTAGAGGTACTCTTCTCAAATGAGAACAACAACACATTGCTTAGAATTTTGATAGTCTTCAAGAGCAGGCCAATCTGATTCATTATTAAATTCAGCATAAAAGGAAAACTAACAAGGTAACCAGAGAACACACAGTGGCGAGACACAGAGAGGCCTGTCTCAAATGAAAGCAAAGCACTGCTACTTACTGGCCCACATTTATTATTCCAATTATCCACATGTTTTAGCTGCAGAGCACAGAAAGAAGAATCTCAAAATTATGTTAGCTGACAAACACTTATGGAAGTTCTCCATTTCTTCTTCCATTATGCAAAACAAAATAATCTAAAATGTGCTTTTAAAAAAGATGGTAGAAAAAGTGAAAAGCAGCAGACTGTTGTCTAGAAGTCAAATACAAGATAACACCATACAAATCCATCATTCATTCCTTTAAAAACAAACCTTGACAGGTAATACCCAGTGCAGGGTCATGAACACTGTGTACAAAACCTGAATTGTTACACAAAACATCAATTATTTCACAGATATTATAGTGCAATAGGAGGGAGAGAAGCCAGTCAGACGGCAACAAGCTTGCCGTTTCAATCTATTCATAAGAAGTCAAGGTTCGGCTGCAGCGCTCTGAAAAGTTGGCCTCGCGTTCTGAACAAAGGAGTCTGACTTTCTTTAGCATTTTCATATCTTCCTTTCCTTCGCTCCCAAACTCACTCTTTTCTCTTTCGTCCGGCCACCTTGTGCTTGTCTCTCTCTCTCTTTCTTTCTTTCTCTCTCTCTTTCTCTCTCTCTCTCTCTCTCTCTCAAACTGCGTCTAAGAGGTAGAGATGACATGAGCCTTAGTATTCAGCTCACAAGTTCCTGGTCTTCTTTTAACTCCATAGGGTTCCTGCCTTCCTTTGGCCCCAAGGCTTACTTTTAAGAAGTAGAAAGCCTTAGGATTAATGACGAATCTAACACAATAAGCATTACTGATATAAAACCAAATTGGATCTCTGTGTAGTACCTCCAAATGTACCCAAATGTATTCTCCCTCTGCTACCAAGATCATCCTAATAGTTACCAGGGTTCCTATGCAGAGTTGTTCCCCTGCAGCCGGTTCCCACACACAGCCCAGATTTATTATCACCCTTGAAATGTTGTCACTTCCATTCTGAAAATATGCAGAAATACGCCTCATTTCCTTATTTAAAAGCAGATATTATTTAAAACATCTCTGCAGTTATATTAGTGGCTTCCATTTGGGTAATTATCCTTCACATTTGGGATAAGTGACAGAGTATCCTGGTGGCATCTGATTAATTAGAATGGGATTTAATAGGCCTAGCCAGGCTCTATTGGATTAATTAATTGGCAGATGATATAGTCTAGTGTTGCAGGCATATTACATTAACTGTCACACTGCATTTGATGACAAGGTTTCAAGCAATCCATTCAGTGACACAAACATGATTGGAGTAGGATATTATCTAGCTGAGGGAAGCCTTAGATCATTTTAAATACACTCTGCTAAGACTTACGAGTGATTACGAAGTCATGAATTGTCCGATTAACGTACATTACTGGTTCCAAATGAAAGGGGCTCCCCTGCCGATAGCTGCGGTACAGTAGTACTTCTTCTCATTTGCATAGAGTCATTTGGGAAATTATAGATTTACGGGGGATAACAGCAATTCAATGTTGCACTTCAAATGTTCACATATCAATAGTCAAAACAGCAGGTAATGAGGAATCTTGACCCCAAAAAGTTCTCCTCAGAAAGCCCTATTGGCAGGACAACATCATTTTGTGTTTGCTAAAATGTTGTGAGGTCTAGATACAATCGAGACTGGGTTATGACATTTGGGTTAAAAGACAGCATTGTGTTTAGGATTTAAAATGCTACTTCCTAAAGCATTGAGATCACAGTTAAAAGGAACAAATGGTGGAAAGGAAATGAGAAACTGAAAGGCACTCCTCCTGTGCAAATGTCCAACAATTTGGTGTCCAATTTACTACAACCTCCTCCTTCTAGGGACTCCATAATAGACACTATAACAATGAAACACTTCCTCCTTTGTTCCCCACAGAGAAGACTCCTGCCAACACAAACAAAGGAATATATGTTGTTTACAATGTTGATGGCATTTGCCAAGGGAAAGCTGTTCCTATCTGATAAATGCACATTTAAACTTCTAGCCTCTGCTTGAAAAACAAGATTTCAGTAACAAATGTTTCATCTTTAAGAGGAAATTGAAAAAAGTTGATATTATGACAAAGGTCATATTGGACAAGAATGAACTGTCAGCTGTTGACACAAAAGGCTATGATGTAGACTGGACACTATTTTCTTTGTGTTTTCTTTGACATATGTGTTTATGCTAAATGAATAATGGCAATCCAATGGAGGCATGTTTGGATGAGGATGGCAAGAATAGCATATATGCCTGTATCTTTATTAAAGTGATTAAGTCACTTAATCATACATGAATCACACATGAAAAAATCAAAAAATGGAAAAGGCATGGCCAAAATAGCATAAATGCGATGTGCTATAGACGCCCCAACATTCTTAAATCATGCTTTAAGGGAAGTTCATGTCTTATTAAGGGGAGCAAGGCCCCACTGGCTCCCTATGGTTCGCACCCTGCTGCTGCCCACCTGGTGTTCAACAGAAGCTTTTCAACAGCACTCCTTCTCTCCGGCCACAACACTGGCTCCCTGTTGCTGCATTCAGTTAAATACTTTGCAGCTGGCCTACTTACCTCAAGCCATTGTCAAACTTACTGTGGCACAACCAATGTGCTCCTTTGCCTCTGGCCATCTGACTGCACCTTCACCTTCAGAAGAATCCATGATGAAAATAATCTGTACTGCTACGGCCAAGACTCTAATGTGCTTCTGCCCTGAAGTAGTGGAATGCCCTTATTCAGACAATAAGGGCCTCTCGCTAACGCTTGCATATTCTCTCATTCTTATTGAAAAGAAAACAAATAACCAGACAATGCAAAACCCCTACACAGAACTGCAGCACTCTGAACGCACTTCATTTGTTTGTGAATGTGCTTGTACATTTTCCAGCTTGAATCCCATTTCAAAGCCACAGAGACGCAAATGACATGCAAAAAGAGCTTTCAAAGGCTAAGTAGTACTTTTCACAAATAGTAAACGGTCTTTGGTGTGTCATTTGGTGCAGTTCCCCTTAAACTTTGGCTGAAAAGGGAGTTCTAAATTCCAAGATGCCTGAGGAAAAAATACATATATTAAAGAAAGGAAAAATGATAACTTTAAGGTATGCAAAAATAAGTAAATATATAGGCTTCTACATGTATATTTATATATATATATATGTTTGCATTATTGGCCAAAACATGTACCTTATTGGCTTATACTTAGAATTTCTTAAGGAGACACCTTGTTTATTGGACAAGCGTATGGATGCAAGCAGAGATGTGGGCGTGAATGTCAATTTGTTGCCGTTAATAAAACAGATTTAAACATTGTGTGTGAGCATGGGTGTCTTGTGTTTTCGGCCTGCCCCGGGCTTTTTGTGGGAGGATATTTTATTGTGTCTCCATGTCTACTTTAGCTGCAGGCAACTTGCCTCTTGCTGACAGATGATAACAGCATTTATTCACAATGACTGTGACAGGGAAATCGCGTGAGTATGGTTAAGGATGTCTGTGTGTGTGCGTGTGCGTGTGCGTGTTTGTGTTCGTGTGTGTGTGTGTGTGCGTACATTTTTCATTTATGCTCTTGCTTGGGGGAATATGTGATTCTAAAAGGCTTCTGTGCTGTCGATGAAATTAGTTTAAAGCGTGGTTTAACTGAAAAGCTGTGACGACTGCTTCAACGCCATTCTGAATAAACACTTTGCAAGATCTGAGCTCTCCACTTGGCACAATATCAATATCAATGTTTCCAATTTGCTTTAAAATACCCAAATTAGCCTTACCCCAACTTTAAGGGTGTCTATTACCATCTGGCCAACAGCTGGAAATTAGCGTCGGCTAAAGCTGCACCATGTACTGTTTTTGTGACAGTTCATCGATGGGCTAAAGATTAAAACCTGCATGAAACGAACATATAGAAGGAGAACCAAACACCCTTTGTGTGCAACATATTTCAGTGAGCAGCGTTATTTCATAATTTAGTAGTTTGAAGACAGTGTGTATGTGCGGATGTTGCTAAGCAGCAAGAGAAATGGTCCAAAGGGTCTACCTTTCCTAACGCCTTGAAGAGTTATAACCCTTACTCTTCACTGGGATTGATGCTCCTTCTGCATTTCTGTTTTGTATCGACAGCTCTGTGTTGTGTGTGTTTGCTTTAGTGCCCAAACACTTTTGAGTATATTGAAGTATATTCTCTTAAAAATATGGACCCCAGCTGTCTTCTCTTTTGTTTGTTTGTGTATAAAAACGGTCCAGTCTGAGCCCTGGCAGTTTCACACACACACACACACACACACACACACACACACACACACACACACACACACACACACACACACACACACACACACACACACACACACACACACACACACACACACACACACACACACACACACACACACACACACACACACACACACACACACACACACACTCCCTGGACTGCAATCGTCTCCCGTCGGATGAATCAGAACTACAGTCTGCTGAGGCTGGTAATACAAACCGGTGAATCGCTTGCAGAATCTTGAACATGCAGACACGCACACCTTGTTCTGTTTAATTGGTACACCGAGGGATAAAGGTGGTTCGATGGCAGCTGCATCAAGATAAGTTGCTTATTACTGGAGCACGTGGAGACCTTCCGACTCCAATTTCATATTTCATGTTGGAGTAAAAAAAGGATAACTACCATACAGTATCTTCCCAGTGGGGGAAAGGGTATTAAAGAATTAAATCTAAGCAGCATATGAAATGAAAAAGTCTTGTGAGGTGATATTTACATTCAAGGTTTCTACAACTATTCAGAAAAAGAAAAAAACTGATCTTGACATGTGGGTAATTGTTGCATAAACAGAGAAATGTTGGGGAATTTATTTTGTGTTAATATAATATATAGTATGTAATAATATATGTGAAGGCTGTTTACTTGGAGAAGTCTTAGGATCGTGCCCTGGGGTTTCTACTGGAGATTGCAGAGGACAATTGGAGCTGTTGCTGCTACGCCCCATCTGGTCCTTATAGAACCAAAATAAGAGCTGTGTTCGTATCCTTAGAAAGCCAGACATGTTTTCAGAGGATGATGGGCTCTGCCAGGGTCGTCCTTTGTCACCAATGGGTGTAATTCCTAGAAAAGATCTCCAGGCAAAACTTGGTAGAGGAGAATGTGTGGTTTGGGGACTTGTGAAGCTGACAATTGAACGGCCCGACCAAGCAAGGAGGCAGAGGCAGAACGTCCAAAATGCAACCCAGTGTGGGCATTTATTACATCATGAAAACATGACACACAGCCTCAATCCTGCTGTTGCTGTGAGCACAGTCACCAGCCACAATGATCTCACACACCCTTCCTCGAACAGAAAAACCCCAGAGCCTAAATGCACAACCCAATCAACCCAACAGGACACAGGTGAGGGGGGAGCAATTAGACACAGGTGGGGGGAGGAGACAACACAGGGCACCAGGTGCACACAATCAACAGCAACAGACATGGGGAAAGGGGAACACATTTCAACATAAAATACAATAAACACTACATCCATCAATAGTATACAGTTGTATGCCAATGTATGCAGTATGTATACAGGACTTCAGTATAATTTCTCTCTATGGTTCAAGGCTTTTATTGGGCAGACGAACATAGCTACAGTGTAGTTATGACGATGAAAATCTAAGGTCACAGGCTCCTCCAACAGTGCAACACAATAAAACTGAAAAACTGAAAATGCTACCCCTATTGGCTTCAGTGACCTCCAGCATGCACTAGGGCAGTTTGCAGTCATGCGAAGAGGTCTGGTTATGAATCAGCACTTCTGATGATGAAGCCATAGCTCTCTGCTAATAAATAATGGAGTTTGATCTTGGGAGTGAGTTGCCCCAAGTGCAGGAGTTCAAGTAACTCAGGGTCTTGTTCACAAGTGAGGGTAAGATGAAGCCTGAGATCAAGATGGATGGTGCTGCATCGGC
>NC_136909.1:78652073-78693714 GCF_949606895.1 Notothenia rossii
TCTGGTCAGAAAAATAGGATTTAAGTGACAAATACAAATGTTGGTCCCCAGAAAGATAGAAAGTGTTAAACGGGGTGGGGATATCTGAGTGGGTAAGTACATGTTTGATGTCTTAAAACATCATGAATCCATATGTTTGGATCTATGTATTTGTCAGCCTCAATGTATTTATCTGAGATTTATGCAGGGTTCATGCATAATGCAGCATGTGGGGGATTCATCAAGTACATTGCATATGGTTATGTGTCAGAGGAATACAAACAGAGGAATGAAACTGAATTAGTAGTTTATCAAAAAGGCCCTGATGGTGCCGAGTAACACATCAGGGTGTTGTGGGTGTATTTCCAATGAGTGCCGTTTTTCATGCAATAATCAAATTAGTAAAGTGGTGGATGACAATTATTTGCGTTTCACCATCTGTATCAAGATGCTCCTCTTATCTCAATCTAGCCATATTTTCTCTGTTTGTTCTCCATGGGAAAGCGTTACATGTGACTAAAGTTCTTTAGCAACATTTGCATTTGAGTTGGTCTCAGGTCACCTTCTTGCCCTCAGACTTGTTGTTGATGAGGTTAAAACTGCCTAACAGTTTCAGTGCTTTTTGTCTCCGTTTCGTCCCTCAGGCCAGTCATTATGTCCATTTTGTCGCCTGTCTTCTCTAGTGTGCTGCCTTGCCCTGTAGCAAATTGCTTACAAAACACAGAAGAAATTGGACAGGAGGAGAGGAAGTCTGTGGCCCCAAGTATTCCATTCAGGGTTATAATAACTCTACACGGCATTATTATTAACATCATCATCATCACTCGTGGTCAGAATAGAGATCTTCAAAAGCAAAAGCACGACTACAGGATTCAAGAAATGGGTGCCAGGGGACAGAGATCTGTATAAAGGTGTGTGTGTGTGTGTGTGTGTGTGTGTGTGTGTGTGTGTGTGTGTGTGTGTGTGTGTGTGTGTGTGTGTGTGTGTGTGTGTGTGTGTGTGTGTGTGTGTGTGTGTGTGTGTGTGTGTGTGTGTGTGTGTGTGTGTGTGTGTGTGTGTGTGTGTGTGGTGGGGGGGGGGGGGGGATCTATATCACGCTCAGCAGGGCACAATACAGCGACCCTCGAGGCAACTCAACAACAGTGCGTCACAGTAACTGCTCAGGGATCAGTGGTAGTGTTGATGCATGGTCGGGTCAGTTGAGTCAACCCTAAAGAGCGACCACTGCTGGATCCACACATATGTTAAAAAAGCGATGTAAACCTGAAACAAGACCTGGGTTTTGCTCAAATAGTCAAAAATGTTGTGTCCTTGATGGAAGACGGCAATCTGACAACGCCAATGCTATGGTCGATGTTGTTTCTTTTTCTGCAATTTTATAATCGTAGGAAAATACGTACCGTCAGTGAAGTAAGGAGCCCTTTCCGAAACAGAAGGATATCTTTAATGAATCCATTATTAAAAATTCAACAGTCATGACGAATGGTATTTATGGCCGAATTGTGGGTCCCTTTACATTTTGCAGCCGCAAAGAATTGTGGGATGGCTTATAGTCTTTAGTAAGTTTGCAATCCATTGTAACCTATACTAAAGGAGATAAGGAGGCATCATCACACCTTTATTTAGCATTGGAGAATTTAGAGAACATTACAATGTTTAATAAACCATATTTTATTACAGTGTCCTTAAAGATTTTTTTGTTTATATATTTTATGTGTGCACCATGACATCAAGTCAAATTCCTCGTTTGTGTGAACCTACCTGGCAATAAACCCGTTTCTGATTCTGAATGCTATACTGTTATTGTTCTGTACGTATGACAAGGATGCACCAAAATATTAAACAGCATATCTGTCTTGAATGTATAAAGCTTCTTTTATTTCATTTTTTAACGACATGTTCTTCTCCTACTTTTATGTTGTTTAGCTTTGTATGGTAGTTTCATATTTGTGCTTATATTCAACATGCGTCCTCTCTCATTAGTTTCTATCTTCTGACATTTCAAAAGATTGCAAAAAGCAGCAGCATTTACAAGCAGTCGTTTGCTGCATAACTCAGAAAAATGAAAGTGTTCGACAACGTTTTACATTATTTGTGCCCTTGAATATAGTATGCGACTTGTCTACTCAAATTAAATTGCGAGTAGCACTAATTAAATTGTGAATAGCACTAATTAATTCAATCATGTGAATATTTAACAAACGCTTATTCAATTCCAAAAAGGTCCATGAAAAATGTCACGGCTTGTAAAAAGAAAAAAAAGCCCAAAAGGCTCCAGGTAAAAATTGACATGAGATATTCTTTGTATTTCATTTGGACTCTAATTAATGTAGTTGCTTTTCTTTGAGAAACATGTGAACATCTAATAGGTACAATATTGTAATGAATGAGTGTCTAAATGTAATAGTTCCTAATTAATTTACCCATCATGTAATTCCGGTGCAGACACTTGTGTAATTGAATAAGCACAGTTAAATTCTCATATTAAAATGCACCACCACGCTGTTCTTATTTACATAATTAGAATATGCAAGCAAAGCCTTCATCTGATCGTTCTGTAAATACATTAGTCAGTCGTTTCAAACAGAAATGGATGAAGAAGTTTATTAGCGGCTCAGCGGGAAAGTTGTATACTGATTAAACGAAAAGGTCAAATTAGTGCAGAAATAATTTTGATTGCACATCTGCAAACAAAAAATGCAAGATGGGGTTGCAGGGTGATGAAATGCAGTGATTCCCAACCAGAGGCATTTGTAACCCAGGGACGCAAAATGGGTGCTATTTAAACTCTTTCCCTATCACGAAGAAATATTGTACAAAATCTCTAGTTTTTAATATTAGTGTTAAATGACATCCTCTCTGACTGGTGGTGTGAATGAAAGGGTAACTTTGGCTCATTTGATGCTGCTCTGGAGGTTTGTCAGGCAGAGAAGATTAAAAGCCACCAAACTATCAAGTAGAAAAAAAAAAAAAAATTGGCAAGTAAGAAACTGAATTTGTCCCAGCTCAGGTGAAAATCTTCTGAGGCCAGTTTTGATCCCTGATCTCTGTGTGTACCCTGACAGGCGTCAAAGAACAAACACATCCCATCGCCTGTACGGTTTGTAAATGCTCTGTGTCTGTGTGCAGGAGCGTACATCAGTCAGGCTGCAAGGAGGGTCCCCAGGGGGGTCAGATTCCTCCTGATCACACACAGATGCCCTAGTTCTAGTTTTAAAAATGAGAAGGAAAATGGAGGGAATTAACCATATCTCCTAGGGCTGCTCGATTATGGCAAAAATCATGATCACGATTATTTTGATCAATAATTGATATCACGATTATTAAATACGATTATTCATTGACTTTGAAAACATCCATTTATTGAACTTTAAAACAAATAATAATTTGAAAAGTATCTTTTTAACTGTTGATTACCCTGAACGTATAATTCAACTGAAAAACCAATACAAAAATTAATTAAATAAATGATACATTTAAATAAATAATATCAAAAATAATAAATACCAATAAACATATATTTGGAGCGCACTTCCACAACCTACTAAACATATATCAATATATTAGACTACAATTAATTGGATCAAATATGTTCCAGTGCACTGTCACAACCTAGCAAAGCAAAATAATCGTTTTTTCTATTATGTAGTTTTCGTAATTGTGGCAGACCAAAATCGTAATTGCGATTAAAATAAGATGAATTGCACAGCCCTAATATCTCCTGTGTTCAACTTCCTCCTGTCTGTATCCTATTGGTATAAATGGCATCGATAAGAGCTGCATATTTCAGTTTAGTCATGATCCCATCAGCACTCACTCCTAGAAGCTTTGTTAATACAGATTCTGGCTCCTCAGTAAGCGCCTGCCGGGGAGGATTGCTTTCTAGATTTAGTTTGGCCCTCACCTAATCTCCTCTACTCCGCTGTTGCACTGTTTCATCCCATCTCATCATTCTCGCTCTATTTCTCTCCCTCTCTCTCTTCCTGTCCGTCCATTCCTCTGTCTGACTCCCTCTCTACATTGTGTGAGTTCTTCAGATGTCGCTCGCGGAGGAGGAGGAGCGTGGTAGGACTAAATGATTATTCATCCAGAGGAAAGCAGAGAGCTTTTTTCCACTTACTCACTCACCTACTCAGCCAGTTTCTCTATCTCTGATCTCACACACACACACACACACACACACACACACACACACACACACACACACACACACACACACACACACACACACACACACACACACACACACACACACACACACACACACACACACACACACAGCTCAATTAATCGTATTTTAATCGCGATTACGATTATGGCTTGCAACGATTACGAAAACAACGTAATCGAAATAAAACGATAATTTTGTTATTATTACTTTTGTTTTTAATTTTTTTGTTTTTTTCTTTAGTTGAATTATACTTAAAGTTCAGGGTAATCAACTGTTCAAAACATACTGTTCAATTTGTTTTTCTCCAATAAATGGATGTTTTCAAAATCAATGAATAATCGCATTTAATAATCGCAATTACAATTATTGAGCCAAATAATCGAGATTATGATTTTTGCCATAATTGAGCAACACACACACACACACACACACACACACACACACACACACACACACACACACACACACACACACACACACACACACACACACACACACACACACACACACAGGGAGAGAGACCTCTGATGGCATCTCTGTGTTCAAAAAAGCTTCATACACAGAAACTTCAGTGGAAGTATACACTTTGCCCAGTAAAGCATGTTATTATTCCCTCACCGATTCCTCTGTAAGAGCAGAATGTTGTGCTCTGTCCATACACCTCATTTGCTTTCTTTCCCCTCTTATTTATGCAAACTTGCAGACAGTGTTCCCCAATAGGCCATTACAAACAAAATTGATATTATGCAAATACAGACAGAAAATGAGCACAAGGGATGAGAGTCGTACTATTGGGATGGTCCAAGGCTGCCAGCAGTATGAATTAATTGTGTCCTGGCATGTGAGGCCGGAGGAGGCAGGAGCAGGAGGGGGTTTTATCCCTCTTGGTGTGGCCTGGAGCGCTGTTGGAGTTTCAATTCTGGTGATTAGGCTGTGAGGTCGAGCTACTCAGCGGAAATCTCCTCTGAATTCTGAGGAAGCGCTGAAGGCATGTTCTTCAGCGCTTCAGAGGAGGAGGAGGAGGAGGAAGAAAAAGGTTTTTTTTTTTTTTTTAGATGCAGACTCAAATAGAGCCGGCCAGTACACAAAAGATGACGGGACCTCAAGATCGTTTGATTTGAATCTCACATTGCGAGACTTCTGATAGAAACATCTTATGGCTGGGTTGATGCCTTCTGCACAGGAGGAGGGGAGTTTTCTTTCCTTGACTGAACTTAAACTCGTCTTTCAACCTGTATTTAGCGCATGAGATGTCTTTTTTTTTAGCATCACTATACTATGCTGCATGTCAAAAATATAAGTGTAGTAAGTTGAATGCAATTTTAGAACACCTAAAAGGCACATTTGAGTCGTCCAATGTGTTGTGTTGTTATACTGCAATCCACCTGGATACAACTGGCTGAAATGCAAATCCTCTGGAGATCCATACTGCACAGGAAATAAAAATGCCCAAGGCTGTATTCCACCTAAGGTACTACATTATTCACAAGATATTCTGCAGTGGGTTTTGGTGAACAGCATGAAAACACCCTCCCATCCCTGATAGACAAGGTATAAATCTGACATGATATACCGACATATATATCGCTCAGCTCCGGGTGCCTTTCTATAAATATTTGTTTACTTGTGTTTGTTCCTTTTGTCAGCACTGAAGCTTTTATATTGAGATGCAATATTGAATATCTGCTTTATTAAGAAAGGTGGTGCATATGGACAGCGGACAGACTAGAAATAACAAATACACATCTAATGCCTTGCTCTCAAAAGAGATGTGAAAGGCGGGGTGTCATTTATCAAATCATATACACCAGAATAAATCACATGTAAGACCCTGCACTGGAAAAATAAATACTGTATATTTCTCTGTATATAATACTGCATCAGGAAACACAACAAATGACCAGTATAAGAGTAAAACATGTCATATGTTTTGACAGATACGGTACTCCAAAGTAAGAACAAAAGGCATCATTATGCTCGTTAAGTGGTCAAACATTGTCTGAAAACACCATTCCTCACGCTTCTCTGAAGTCTGAGCTAGTCAGTCTGCTTCTGACAATTTATAACTTAATCTGTCGGTGGAGCTGACCAGAGGGATTGCCTCAGGCAATCCCTCTGATCAGCTCCACTGACAAGGGAAAACTCCAAAAAGCATAATTTAACCACAAGGCGAAACAGAGGGTAAATGTTCTTTTTCTGCCCTGTCACCAGTCAGTATACAACGTTCATTGCTAGTGGTTTTGAACTCTACCGCAGTTATTGTTAGGGATGTCCCGAACACCTTTTTTTCCTCCCGATCCGATTCCGATCATTTGATTTTGACAATTTGCCGATACCTATTTTTCCCGATCCGATCTTTATGCAATGCATTAAGAGAAAAAAAAAGAAAAAAAGCATTCAAGTTGTCCCTTAAGGTTATTTTTTTATTTAAATTGGATATTCTATCCAACATGGATATAGCTTCTTTCTTTCACAGCAGCATTGGATCAGTTCAGTTGTGCAGCATTGGATCAAAACAAAATAAAGCTTATCAGTACTCGTTAGCTTACTGCTACAATTAGACACTGCGCCCTGCCCACTCTGTTGCCAGATTTGAGAGAAATAAGCAACCAGGTCTATGAAAACAAGCCCCAAAGAAGCAACACATACATGATGTTGTGTAATTTGAAACCAAAACTAGGCCTCAGGATGACTTTAAGACTTGAACATGGTCATTTTTGTTTTGTAACATTGAATACAAAATTTTAAAAAAAGGATTTAAAAAAAAAAGAAGAAAAAAAAAAGAATCCCGATCCCCGATTTTTTTTCTCCCGATTCCGATCTTTTGAAAATCACGTGATCGGCTCCGATCCCCGATCACGTGATCGGATCGGGACATCTCTAGTTATTGTTATAGCAGGTTAGGGCTCAAAGATTATAAAATGTAATGAGATAGTGACCTTAACCAAATCAACTTTGACAGTGTGTTTATGGCTTGTTTCTCGTCATCAAAAAACATGTTTTTGTAATACAAGGGAAAAAAGCTGTCTGTGAGATTAAAACTCAATAAAGATGGAGGGTAATTCACTCCCTACTCCGGATGACATTACTCCTCTATATCTTTACATAGCAGGTAGTTGTTTGCTGTTATATTAACTTTCTGAATGTCATATAGATTGATGTCATACAGCTTGAAGCATGTAACAGCACAGTGCCTGAAATCTGGTTCTTTAATGTGCAATGAACAGTCTTTTCTTCATGCCCCTGTCAGCCACTGTGCACAGCTTAAATATCCCCAGGTCTATTTTCAGGTATGACAGGAAGACGTCGATGACATGAAAATGAGCTGCTTATATTCCACCATTTGCTTCAAGGTGCTGCTCCTGAAGCTGTTCCTGTAAAGTGCCTCCAGCCCGATAGTAAAGTCCTCTGCTGGGAATCCTTTAATTGCATTACTCGGCAATCATGACACACCCTGATCCCCTCGGGGAGATGAGCGTTTCTCTCCATTGTGTCAATCAAATCTGCAGTGCTTAACCTCTGTCACCTGTCACTCATGTGATTAAACGCTGCAAATAATGAGTAATGCCGACAGGGGAACTGTCGCTGAGTGCAACAGGCCGGCTGGAATCATTTCCAATAATGACTTTCTGCCTTATCACCCGTAAGCATAGAGCATACAGCTTGGATTTTCTACTTTTGTCATCATTTGAAAACAGAAAACTAAAAATGTTTAAATAATCAATATAGACGTTTTCTCAATCAATGACTTTGTCGGACAAAGTTGACTAGTATTTTTATACTTGTGACAATAAGTGTTTTATTTATTTTAGTTTATAAAGCATGTGGCTGACTATGTGTGACTTAATATACAGTATAGGCAAGGCAAGTTGATTTATAGAGCAGCTTTCCGCACAGGGCAACCCAAAGTGCTTTACAAAATAAGACAAAAGACATTTAAGAACAAAATACAGATGAAGCACATTATAAAAAAGGCATTTTAAAAACAAGCATTTAAAAAGCAAAGATAATCAAATCAACACAACAGGTATAAAATACATGGATAAAAAGCTATACTGCAGTTAAAATGTGAACAACTCATCCAAATGTAGCGACAAAAAGAAAAGTTTTTAGTCTCGATTTTAAAATATCAACAGTTGCAGCGGACCTGCAGGATTCAAGGAGTTTGTTCCAGATGGTCGGGGCATAAAAACTAAATGCTGCTTCTCCTTGTTTAGTTCTGCCTCTTGTAGCAGAGAGCAGACCCATCCCAGCAGACCTGAGATTCCTGGATGGTTCATATTTTTCCAGGAGCTCATTAATATAAGTTGGTCCTAAACCATTTAGTGCTTTAAAAACCAGCAATAGTACTTTAAAATCAATTATTTTGCAGACTGGAAGCCAGTGCAAAGACTTCAATACTGGACTGATGTGATCCACTATTTTAGTGTTTGTGAGGGCTCGGGCAGCAGCATTCTGAATTAGCTGCAGCTTTCTAATTGATTTTTTTGTGAGACCTGTGAAGAAAACATCACAGTAGTCGAGTCTGCTGAAGATAAAAGCATGGACAAGCTTTTCTAAGTCCGGTTGTGACATTAGTTTTTTAATCCTTGATATATTCTTCGGGTGGTAGTATGTAGATCTAATAACTGTTGTAATGTGACTGTTAAAATTCAGGTCTGAGTTCATCACTACACCCAGATTTATTGCTTTGTGAGTTACTTTGTAGTCTGCCGACTGAAGCTCTGTGATTACTTTTAAATCGGTCTTTCTTTGCTCCAAAAACAATGATCTCAGAACTTTCTCCAATTGAACAAACAAAAAACTGAGTCATCCAGTCAGTGATGTGCTCAATGCACTTGCTCAGTGCTCTAATCGGAGAGTAGTCTCCCGGTGTAATTTTAAAATAAATCTGGGTGTCGTCTGCATAGATGTGATAGCTTAGATCGTTCTTTTTAATAATTTCAGCCAGAGGTAGCATATAAGTATTAAAAAGCAAAGGTCCTAAGATGGAGCCTTGAGGAACCCCGCATGACATATTTATCAGGGTTGATTTTGAATTGCCCATTGAGACAAAGTTTGTTCTGTTCTTTAAGTAGGAACTAAACCAGTTTAGAGCTGTTGCTGAAACTCCCACCCAGTTTTCAAGACGGTCTAACAATATGTTGTGGTCAACAGTATCGAAGGCAGCGCTGAGATCTAATCATATTAACACTGATATTCTGCCACTGTTCAAATGGATATCATTTAAGACCTTAACAAGTGAAGTCTCAGTGTTGTGGTTAGGTCGAAAGAACAACTGAAACACATCAAAACCGTCAGTTAAAAACATGAAATTACTCAACTGTTGAAAAACAGCTTTTTCAATCAATTTGCTTAAAAGTTGGAGGTTTGATATTGGCCTGTTGTTATTCATTATGGTTGCGTCTAGGTTATGCTTTTTTAGGAGCGGTTTAATTATTGCAGTTTTCAGCGCCTGTGGAAATACACCTGATTCAAGAGACTTGTTTACTATGTGTAGTATATCTGAGGCCAAGCAATGAAAAACAGTTTCGAAAAATCCTGTCGGGATGATGTCGAGGCTACAGGAGGAGGATTTCAGATGTTGGATGATGTCTTCCAGGTCTTTAGCATTTATCAGACGGAATTGTGACTTTAGGTGAACACAGGGACTGTACATTTGCTGTACCTGATGCAGAGGCACTGACTGCATGTCTAATTTGCATTATTTTGTCAGCGAAGAAGGAGGCAAAATCATTGCAGGCCCTGGTGGATAGAAATTCTGAGGCTATCGACACTGGGGGGTTTGCTAGTCTGTTGACGGTAGCAAACAAAGCACGTGAGTTGTTTTTATTTTTGGTAATGATGTCAGAAAAGAAAGACTGTCGTGCCTTTTTTATTTCCTGATTATAGAAACCGAGTTTCTCTTTATATATTTCCAAGTGAACCTGGAGATTTGTTTTTCTCCACCTGCGTTCAGCTTTTCTGCACTCAGTTTTTGCTGTTCTCACAGTCATGGCTTTTAATAATGTTCACAGCCAACAACTAACACTTCACGACACGGAAAAACATACATTGAACAACTTCCAGCTAAAACAACTTATTTTGAAAGTTCCTCTCCACTTTCGGAAGCAACCGGTCTCCTGCGCCATTCTTAAATGTTTCAACTCCAGCGCCTGTCCTCCCCGCACTCATCTGTCTTCACCAACTTACAGCAGCTGTTGCTAGGTAACAGTTCACGCCTGCATATGCATATTAAGTTGTGTATCAATACAATATTCAGTTTGCAATGAATCTGCAATTAAATTAAGACATTCATTCCATATTTTATGCAAGACTCTTTCCCTAGTTCAATACTTTAATATGATTACCAAAAATGCAACTGTAATGCATTACACAACTTTATAAGTAGCAGGAGGGTAATATAATCACTCTAATGTGTTGCTAGGTAATGAATAAGTGATGTTAAAGCCCAATCTTCAGGCTGATCATCTCCATTTCTCCTTACATGACCCAGAAACCGGTGGCTGAACTGCTCTCAGTAAACATTCTGCTTTGTAACCAAAAACCTACAGGGGATTTCTAATTAGGTAAGGAAACAGGCACAACACTGCGAGTGGAAGCCGGGATGAGCGAGAGGATACTGGAGGAAGTGTGGAGGGGGGGGAGCTGATTGGAGAATGTAGAGAGAGGAAGCAAATAACAGGAGAGAGGTGGGAAGAGGGAAGAGGGAAGGAAAAAACAGCGGAAGATGACAGGAAGACTGGGGACTTATCAATTAATTAGAATGCAACGGCAAATAGAGACAGTCATAGGAATTGCATGCAGCGAAGGAGTCACAGTGATGGGGAGAGTAGGACAGACACAGAAAGAAACCACAAGTAGAATGAGATTAGCAAGAGGAGAGATTGGATAGAGAACATATAAAGAGCAACAATGAGAATAGATTTAGGGAATCATGGAGGGGCATAACAAATCCCACACACAGCCCTTAAACATGATCCGAGGAGGCAGCGAGCAGCCGTCCAGACACTCTGAGCCAGAATACCTGCCCATCAACCTGCCAGCTCTGCATATCCCACGGATGATGTTCCAGAGGGGCCAGGTTCCCTGGAGACACAGCCCAACACAGAGGCCCTTTGAGTAGACATGAGACGATAGTGATGTGGCCAGGGACTGGTCTGGGTCAGCCAGCACTGCAGAGCTAATACGTGCCTAGACTTTTACCACAAAGCCCCTTAGGCCCCGCAGTCAATGAGCCTAGAGATTGCTGTGCCGCTTTCACTTTTTGAGCTCGGGATCTGAGACTGAAAGTAAAAGGGGCAAAGTCACGGTGCCTTGGAATGAGAAGTAAAACAAACAAGACATTTGAGAAGAGGATTCGGGGGCCTGATTCTACGTTTTATCTAGCCCCTGATGTGTATTCAACATCAGCAACACAACAGAATATGAGTGTTACGTCCCCACGAAGGTCTAGGGGAACTGGAGACAATAACATACAACCAAAAAAATGAGGGAGTCAGTGTAACAGTTGACAAAAAGTTTATTTTGTGTAAACCCAGAATCTAACAGACATATAATTGAAACACTCTGTTGGTGAGGAGGAGGAGGAGTCAAATGATTGTGCCAAACAAAAGAAACAAGCATAACAAAACCAGGCCTATCTCTACATCTATCCTTTGAAACCAAAACTCAAACAAAAAAAAACTCTAACTAAACTACAAAGAATTTGACAAAACAATATACAGGGGTGGCAACAATCCGCTAACCTAGTGTGTCTGAACATTAGTTAGCTACGTGGTGAGAAATGTACAGGGTACCCCAGACTTACCTAACTCCTCCACCTCTCAACACACACACTTTCAAAAAGGTCAGACAATACAAAGATAATGAGTTGCTAAACACTGCAGGCTCCTTCATCAGCAACAGGCCCAGAGTGAGAGGGAGAGAAGACTTCCTGGGTGCCTCCTTTATGGTCGGACCTGGCTGCTGATAGGCCAACTGAGGGTGAGGGGATCCAATCAGCCATCAGATTCAGGTGCACAGGCAGATTCCGATCAGCTGCTGATTAGCTGTGCAGAAGACAGGGAGAAGAGAGAAACACAGGAGGGAAAGAAAACCCCACAAGTACAGCCTGCCTGGCACGTAACAATGAGCAACACACTTCATCTTCTATGCTATCATAAATGAAAAAACTTAAATCTGAAGTGGAAATCAGGATATTTCAACTGGATATCTGTCTTTGTACTTATCTGCAATTCGCAAAAGGCAGCATGCATCTTTTATAAATCATACTTGCAAATGCTGTATGGGAATATTGTTAAGTGGGTTCAGAGGGATGTTGGGAGGTAAGAAAAAAAACACATCCAACCAAATCAACTCCAACATTTCAGGGAATACCCCATTGAGTAAAGCAGTGCACAGAGCTTAGTCAAAGTAGTTAAGACACTTTCTTTAAACCAACAACAATCTCCAGCGGCAAAAAAAGATGTGAAACATTTTGACTATATGAGCCTCTGTTCAACAGACAAGCCCTGAATACTACAGAGAGCATGAAACACCTTCAGAATAAAGACAGGGAGCCAAAGTCCTGCCCTCTTTTTCACTTGGCCAGTTATTAAAGATGACACCCTGTCCCTTTCATTTTACAACCCCTGGTTTTAAATGTAGATGTTTTTAAAGATAAGACACTGTGAATAAAACAAAATAAGCAGACTTACTATATCTGACATGTGTTAAAGCCATAGACTGTAGGTTAAAGCCCATGTCACAATCTCACAGGTCATTTTAATTAACCTGAGCAGAGGTCTAATCAGGATGGGTCAGTGAAAACAGCAAAATGACCCCATAATTGTACCCATAATTCACTGCTCTCTTAAAGCAACAGACACACCCTGCAAGAAGCCCATGGTCCCAACAAAAGAGATCCTCACCTCATTAAAAGATAACATGTTGTTGGACATAATGAAATGTATCAAACTAGAATATAACATGACCTTAACCACAGCAGTGTCATCTTCCGTCGACTTTCTTCGAGTATTAGATCTGAACATCTAATCGTTTTAGCCTAGTCTATTAACCAAAAGTCCCAAGTAGTAGCCATATCCCATTTAGCATAGGTTGTTAACAAAATCATATTTAAGCTCTTCTAAAGAACTTAAACTAGTTAGTTATAATATAAGCTAGTGGTAGAGAAGCAGACACTGTGTTGTTAGTGCAGAGGGTCTTTAATACAATACATATCTCTGAAGACATTGATATAGTTTGTTTTATCTATTTGAAATAAAACACATTCAAAATTCTTCTTAACAAATGTTAATGCCCTCTGGTCATCTTCATTCTTTCATTGCAACAGTAGCACAACAGCTCTAATTCATTGAGCAAAAGTCAAGTTCAAACAGCAGTGAGCCAGGTGCTTGTGTTCAACTATGCAGTGACTTACCATAATCACAGCATCAAAGAAGCCAACATCCAGGTCAATTTCATGATAGATTCATCAGAGTTGAGTTGGCGTTTGATTGAATATCCCAAAGCATCTTGATCACTGCATTTCCCCTAAACCCTAATTCTCCACTTTAACTTTCAGTGAGTCTGGGGTTTCTTTCTATCTCTCTGCTCAACCAAATCTCAGTTTTCCGCAGGGTGGAAATTATCATCACTGCTTCTGAAGCTTCAACATGAAAGCTCAAGATCTTTATTTTTTTCACCACAGATGACCATTGGAATATACAATGTATTTCCAAGGCCCTGTGAACACTGTTTTGGTCTGATAGTGATTCAGTTGAAGCCCAGACTAAGGCTGCTTTCAAAATCAGTTGCTTATGCTTTTTGCTTTTTGTAAGTACTGCAGCTGCAATGCTGCAAACAATTGGGACTTACTACTTCACATACATCAAGCCTTGAACTTTGACCCCTTTGCTAATGTTATTTGCTTAATTAATTGTTGGTCAGAATAGCCAGAAAAGCAATCCTAGTTTGTATAATGCAAAATGCGACCAGATGCAGTCGGACACCCTGGTATTTAAGGCATACTGCTTTTGACATATAATGTATTGGAACACACAACATCTTTTTCTGGCAAACTAAATAGTGAGGTTAATCGGCATATACTGACTGACAGCATGGCTATAAAAGGGGGAAAGAGAGAAATAATTAGAGGTTTTACATTAAATTAAAAACACAAGAGATGCTGATAAAAATAACAAACACACAAATCCCAAAATCCATCTGTTAGTATTGAACAAACTATTGTTTGTTCAAGTAAACAAATCTTAAGTAGTCACGAGAAAGAAAAGATAATCAGGAAATTATTTGGCAGTTTGGTTTATGATGCACATTTGAGAGGGAAAGGGGGCAAAACAACTATTTGTGCATAATAAGGAAGACATGATTGATTATTTTATGTGTTCACTAAGCAGCTAATTCAGAGCTAATTAGCAATGATTAACTAGGAAAGTGGTCAGAAGTATTAACACAGTGTCCGTTATAAACTACCTTATTGTTTTCTACATTACATACCTTAATCAGTCACACCTGTTGATAATTATCCACCATAAACTGGAGATGTTTGAACTGTGAGATGTAAGAGCAGCAGCAAATAACAAAAACAACACAGTTATTATAATTTGTTCTGTTTTTCCCTATAAAATATGTCTGGTTTAGTCTGACTTTGAGTATTTTAATTACCCTGACTAAAACACACAATGTTGACTCCTTGCTTGGTCCAGCCACGTCCAGCCAGTTTAACATTTAAATTCGCACATGAATTCCCTGTCTCTCTTAAACCCTTCCACTCATCTGTCTGAACACAATTCCCTTTACTGGCCCTCCAGTATAAATACCTGCTGCTCACAAACACAATCCCCTTTACTGGCCCTCCAGTATACATACCTGCTGCTCACAAACACAATCCCCTTTACTGGCCCTCCAGTATACATAACTGCTGCTCACAAACACAATCCCCTTTACTGGCCCTCCAGTATACATACCTGCTGCTCACAAACACAATCCCCTTTACTGGCCCTCCAGTATACATACCTGCTGCTCACACACACTGGCCCCTTGCCGGATTATTTTGCTGGGTAGATTTAGTGGTCCAGCTTCTGGTCTTGTTTCCCTGCATGCTACCTTTTGGATTTGTCTTCCTTTATTGATTGCTTGCCGAATGTTGAACTTTGCTGTGCTGGGCACTTTTGAAAACCAGTACATCATAACACACTGCACAGTTCTCTTATTACCCTGGGCGTCAACTGTGTATTGACTCGGATCAATAGATCTTTTTGTGGCAAAGGGATGCACTTCAAACTGCATGCATTTCCTCAGAAAACTTTTGTGGGCAGTTGTGCTTCACATCACAGCTTTAAAGGAAATATATATATCTCTCAAAGGAAATGTTTTTACATACTGCTAAATAAAGAATGCAAGAGTGTCTATTGGTGTAGGCTGGACTCTGTGTTTTGAACACCTTGAAAAGCATTGCATAATTTCACATATTTACTATAACATCAGTGCTCTCAATTGAGTAAAGTAAATCAGTACTAATAATTTTTTAATTCAAAGGGATGATTATGACATTCCTTAGGCGACCTTAATGAAATTCGCTGTATGATTAGTGAATTCACGCAGAGCAGTGCATATCTTCTTTCTGTCTCGTTAAAAAAGCTAATGAATCGACTGCAGCATCAAACAAGAGGACTCATGCATATCCTCCCCACCTGCACATCTAAAATCCAAATAGTTGTTTGTCATTCAACCACAACATTACCACTGCTATCTGATGCACAGGGCTCTCAGGACCATCCATTGGTCAACAGCACCACTCTATTATTGCCATCACCAATCACTCACCACAGTGTGATTCTATGCACGTTGCAACAGCCATCATCGCTGCGCCCCAACAATCATGCAGCTCAGCAGGCGTGGAAATGAGTGCAGCATCCCAGCAGGAAGTTGGGCCTGTGATGCCCTGAGGGACGTGGCAACCTGGCTCTGATGTAGGGGGTAATTAAAAGACATGAGCATTAATAGTGCATTAGACTGTGTGTGTGTGTGTGTGTGTGTGTGTGTGTGTGTGTGTGTGTGTGTGTGTGTGTGTGTGTGTGTGTGTGTGTGTGTGTGTGTGTGTGTGTGTGTGTGTGTGTGTGTGTGTGTGTGTGTGTGTGTGTGTGTGTGTGTGTGTGTGTGTGTGTGTGTGTGTGTGTGTGTGTGTGTGTGTGTGTGTGTGTGTGTGTGTGTGTGTGTGTGTGTGTGTGTGTGTGTGTGTGTGTGTGTGTAATAAATTACACTTGTGAAGAACAGGTCAGAAAGGGCAGCCTGAGGAACATGCACAGGTTTTCATCTTACACTCTCCACTGTCACTGCTGCCATGGCAACCAGAGACACCCAGAAATACACACAAAAGATTAGGGAAAGTATACTTGAATCAAATCAAATAAAACATGGAGATTCAGCACAACAAAAGGAGTTAAAATCAATAAGGAGCATAATAGCGTAATTGCATTCACAGGAGGTCCAACATGGTTCATGGATTCTTGTTCCAGCAGCCCACCTACCTCAGTCTGTGTGTGTTCTGTCAAAGTCAGAGCAAGAATAGAATATGAGAAAAAGGTTTGAAAACACTGCGGACAGTGTGATTGTGAGAAAGAAGAAGAATGTGTGAGTATAGTCAGAAAAGGAAAGCGGAGGTGGTGAGAAAGAAGAGAGTAAAAAATGGATATGTATTCTCCTATTTTTTTTAAGGGTCAGGTGTAGCTCTGCCTGGACAAGCGAGGATAATCAGAGCAGAGATGCAGCAACTCTAAGTGAACTTTGCTAAATCTACCGGGCTAGTTTAATACGAGCAGCAGCTTAGGGAGAGCAAAGGGAGGCTCACTCTGTTGTTCTGGATTTACCATGCAAATGATTTTAGTCACACAGGGATATAATCAACAAAGCCACAGTAACACTGAAACCTCAGTATAAAATGTTTTCATGCCTGGTAGACTCACCTTTCCTCTTAGAAAGATACGGAAAAAGTGTCAACAATGCTCATGTTGTGCCCTTTGTTGATCAATGATGGACAGATTTACCCTTACAGGCATCCAACGTTGATATTCATCGTGCGAAAGGAAGAGGTGAAAGTTGTAGTCACATGTAAAGGTTTCTATCTACATGAATGATTTTCAAAAAGCAATACTTTTTTCTGATTACACTAAGAGATATGTTCTGGATGTTAAGTAGACTCAATCATTCTCTTTGCCCTTCAGGTCTTATGGCTCGGACCCAGATCACATCAATCAAAAATGTTTAATGCAAATCCCCAGAGCTGTTGTAGGAGTGATGCTACAGTGGAGCAAAGCAAGTTAATATTTTTCATGTTGATTTGCTGGTGGTTAATAGAAACCTTCCCCTCAGATTCATTCAGAACATATGTAAATGTATTATAAATGAGTATGCATGCATTACAGTTTCCAAAAAAGCTTCAGCCCTCAGCATTTCTCAGCTTTTCCAAACACACGAGTTTCTTTGCCTGCTGCTGCACATTAGAAAATCATTGTGATGTTTTTCTTGTGTTGGGTTTACCAGGCCATATTTCATCAGCACATGATGGTATGTAGCCATCAGGCAAGAAAGGCCACTTTTTAACTATTGAAAAACATTTCCTCGCCACGCTGGAAGCGAGCCTCTTGTGACGGCACCAAACAGTCCAAAACTTGGGTCCAGACTGAAACGTCTCATCTGTTGGGATTTTTTACATTTATACAGAAATGTCTGTACCCGAATGAATTTGGATCGCCTGACTTTTTCTCAAATGCCACAATAAGGTTGACATTTGTCGAATTGAGTGAATTATCTCAGGAAGAAACGAAATTGGTTGCCATGAAATTTGGTTTAGACAGAGAAAATGCAATAACTTTTCATGTATTGGCAGCATAGCTATTCACCTTCCCATATAGGTTCAAGGTGCACGGTCCTTTATTGTCAAACTAACATAGCTACAGAGTAATTATGTCGTTGGAAATCTTAGGTCACAGGCTTCTCCAACAATGCAACACAATAATACAGATAAGCAGACAATATTAAAACAATATTAAAAAAATACTATATTAAAAGTAATACTAAAAGAAAAATAGTTTTAAAGAAAGTGAGAAAAAAAAGGTGGAATAGTGCAATACGAGTCTATATACAAGTTATTGGAATGGTATATTAGATAATAGATACATAATTACTAAGTAGCAGATTAATGTTCTGAAATTGTTTCAGCAGTTCAGTTGTTTAACAGTCTTATTGCCTGTGGGATGAAGCTATCTCTGAATCTGGTTGTTTTTGTCCGGATGCTGCGGTAACGCCTGCCAGACGGCAGCAGGGTGATGGGGGTCTTTTATAATCCTGAGGGATTTCTTCCTGAGCCGCTGGGAGTAAAGGTCCTCCATGGATGGCAGCTCCGTCCTGGTGATGTTCTCTGCAGTTTTCACCTGGACCAGAGTTGGAGAGAGCCAAAGACAATGCGGCCATCTTCACCGGCGCATCATGCAATCTTATACTTATAGGTGTTCTTTGTTTTGAAGGCTAAACAAAGATTTAACATTATAACTGCTGTTAGCATCGTCAAGGTGAGTGTGGTTTTACACTGAAGTCAGCATTTAGCTCTAAGTTTGTACAGCCTCTCATAGTTGTTTGTTTGGCGCTGATCTTGACTGCATTAAGTCATGGGGAGTGGGACTAAATGTTCTGTTAGTAGAAATCATAAGCAAATAATTAGTCTACTATATTCAGTGGCATTTAGTACAAATATTCACAGAAAAATCCAGCCCTGGATGGCTTAAAGCCGGCATCTGTTTTAGGTAGATGTTATGTATATATAATTGTTATAATGGTGGAGTTTTAAAAGAACACAACAACCAACACAACTACAGTTGCAGTTGCTTATTATAATAACATGATGCCAATAAAGTGTGTTCAACAGAGATAAAAAAAAACTGGAAATAACAAGTTTCACACCCTGTTTGTGTTTTTGCTGTTCAAAAATGACAGCCTCCTCCTCAACCACACAACAGCTCTTCCATTTCTGGTGCAGTGTGAACATTATTTCAATTATCTCTCACTACTGCAGTGGAGGATAGTGTGCACAGAGTACCACATGACACAAATATGAGGTAGTGTATTCTAGGTTGAATTACACTTTTTTCCCACTTTCCCTAAAAATATCTAGTCTACATTTGCACTTCAGACTTCCAACTTTTCTGAGAATAAAATGTGTGAAATTGTTCAATTTAGCTGAAAAATAACTAGACAGGTACAATAATGGCATAATGAGACCTAGTGACAGATTTCTCTTCCAATAAAATAAAGCAAGATTTTTTTTGTAATAAACACTGCATGTCTCCTCAATTGCATCATGGTCTGTTACAGGTGCTGCTGGAGGAGAAACTGGCATGTCTGCTTCTGTTATGATTTATTTCATACAGTCTGTGGTTATAATAGCTTTCTCTTCCTGCATTGTTGTTGACTGTCGGTGCAAACTGTAGAGTTTAAAAAGGAAAAAAATGCTTTCTAAATAAACCTTCTGATTATGTTTGCTTTAGTTAACTGAAAATCCATTTTGAATCCATGGATGAATTACTAAGCAGGTCTACCCGGCCTTCACTATACAAAAGGTCACTGAAATAGACATGTTTCAACCCAGTAGGGACTCAACCTGATGAAGAGAAACATAGAATGACTACAAAGAGAAACCGTAGAATCACAAATGGATAGGAAATGACCACAAAGATGAGGATGTGCCAGGTACATATATCTTTCAGAGGACGTATAATGCTAATTTTCAGGTTTATATTATTATGTAGTGTCTCTACTGTGACATGTCTCCATGCTTTAATGTTCAAAACGGTCTTTACCTTCCTCATACTGCCTGTACTGCAGCACCTCTTCTCACCCTCTGTCTGAAACCAGAGCCCAGTCTGCTCTGATCGGTTAGCTGGCCGGCTCCGTTGTAATTGGTCAACCGCTTAGAGATGTCCCGCCCCTTATCCTTTCACGTACAATGTGTTGGAGCGCCAGCCGATAGAAGCGCAAGTACATTGTGATGTCATTATGTTACGGAAGTCCAATGGAGCCATTTCATGCAGGGGGAGGGTGGGAGAGAAACTCTGGGATTTTAGCCTTTGCAGACCATTTAAATGCACTAAAACCTACTGTATATAACACACTAAAGGGAAGGGGAAACCCAAAGAAGAATAATAGGGCCTCTTTAAAATCTGCCCGTGACTACACAATGTCTTTAATCAAATTAAAACACATTACAAATGGACTCAGAATAGCAAACACCTTGTCGATAATTCTTTGTTTTAACTCCAGGTAGAATTACTTTTTATTATTTGTTGCTCCTCTGTGTACAGGTTTGAAGTCTGAGGTGATTTGGTTTATTAGGCACGTTTTTACAGTTTACTTGTTTAATACCACTGCTCAAAAACATGAATAGTAAGGTGTATCTGTAGCTGAGGGGATTCATGTTTTGTAGCTCCTGGAAAATTGCATGACAGATTAAAATCTTGAATCTTTAGTTTTTAGCCTTGGGGGAAGTCAGTCATGTTTACAGATTTGAATTACAGCTGCCCAAGGTCATACAATAAACATGAGATATGTAAAATGAATTATTAGTTGTGATGGCAGAGGAGCTCTCTCCTGCAAATGTTGAATTTCAAATGTCCTCGTAATGTGCTCATGAAAATGCAGAAGAGACTGGAAAATGGTTACCTGAAGATACAAAAGGTAACAATGCTGAACCGGAGAGTGTATCAAGCCTAGTGGATGTGTATATTCCTTTCAATCCATTCAGGCTCTGATGAACACACCAACCTTTTATTTGTTTTCTCGTCTCTATCTGTTGTCAATGTGCGATAATGTGCAAAGCAACGGGTTTGGACAAATACAAAATAAAAAAAGCACTGCACCTTCTCCCTGCTTCCTTATTATACATCGAAAAGATTTGGATTTGGATGATGAAGGCAGAAATATAAAAGGTGTCTGTATGGCTTTATATGGAGTGATAAGCAGTCAGGTTAGAAATACGTACATGCTGTAGAAATATGAATATGTTTAGTGTTGTCATGAAGCTAGAAGCAAAATACCACACATGGGAGATACACGCCTGAAAGTTTGCCTCTAAACTGTTAACACTCTCAACGGGAATTTACAGCTTATCTGCAAGTGTCATCAGCTTAAAAGAAAACTTCAAATCCAAAACAGGTTCCTGAAATGAAAGTGTATCTGAGTAAAAGCTCTCTGCAGGTTAGCTCAGTTTAAGAAAATCATAAGCAGTCCAGCAGTGAATCCATTCAGGCAAAGAACATGCAAAACATATTCCACTTAGCTACAGCAGTCTAGATACTCCCAGATCGATGCTTTCTTTTGTTGAAAGCATTAACACAAACTGTTCCTCACCCTCAGGGGCTAAACTGTTTTTGTTTCTTAACAAAAAGGGATTTTTTTTTAAAAACGGTCTTTCTTGTTTCTCTGCCTTTGTGGCCAACAAGATGCATCCCAGGAGTATCATACCAGCAAGATGTTATGGTCACCTATGTTTAAGTATTCCATAATTGTAACACGTTATCATATTGGAAGGTATTCTACTCCTACAATGTAATAATAGATTTACCATTTATCCATGTTTTATCCTTTCATTCAGGTTTTTACTAACATGTAAGATTATTTTAACCAAACCTATTAATACAACACTATTAATAAATATGTAGCCCTAAATGAAGTTAACTTTTTATGCAAACTGGACCAACTCTAGCTACTAACGAAGGTCATCCAGTGCAGTTAAAAGCTGTAAATAAGTTATAATTGTTAATGACAAATGTAATTAATTTGAACATCTATTATATTGGTTCACAGCTAGATTATAGTGTATTATGAATCATTTATTCTGGGTCAAATTACTGTGTAGAAGAAAAGCGGGGATAAAATTAAGTGTTACCTAATAATCTTTATTAATTACATTAAGAGGAAGTAAATCTGTTTTTAAAAAAGGTAAGGTTTGAGCTTCCAGGTTTGTGATAATGGCTTCTTTCTATTGCCTTTACACATTTTACATCAAAAGTCCAGGATATTTTACAGTATATAAGCGCCATGGTGAGATACACTTGCTGCTGCTGTAGAACAGTAGTTCCTAAAACCGTACAGTACTCAAGATTTGAAGTGACTTTATTACATCTCCCCCCCATTGAGCTCAGACTCTCGAGAGCTTCTAAGCAAAACCCTGCAAAGCACCGTTTAGACACCTTCCCTGTGATGCTGAATGTTTTACTCAAGGAGGATCCTGGCCTGTTCTTCCCACTGTCTCTCTGTTCTCCCCCAAGCAGTGCAGCCTTTCAGGGCACCCTGCCACGGGAAAAGGATTAATATTAATTCCTTTCTAATTACTCAGAGATTAAATTATCCAAGATAATGCAAATACTGAGTCTTTCAGTGCTGATTCACTTCCCACACACACACACAAGTAAAACAATCGACCAATTGGATCAGCATTGACACTGCTTTTTCTACTAATGTGCACCTTTAGGGATTCTCCTCTCAGTGTCCGGGAAATATCTAAAAGATGTTGCCACTGCTTATGTATAATGCAACTAACTTTGCTAACTTGTCATTTCTCAGTGTTGCATTTAGAGTTTTGCTTAGCTAAAGGCAAGACTCCGGGGAAGTATCAGAGGGACCATTAGATCAGAAAAAAGGGAGGTCTTCAAACTGTGTTTAGAGGCTCTTTCTGCGGCTGATGTTTTGGTTTGATTTTCTCAAGCCACAGGGGTCTCTGCTAGTTGGGCTGGCATCCCCTCAGATGCTTCACACAGGCAGTTAATCACTTAGATCTCGAGCAACAAAAAAAACAGCCAGGCCCAGGAAGAAAGAAATATAAAAGAGGGACCACCAGAGAGGGAAGTCGGGGAGAGGGAGGGGGGAGTCTAGATGGGAATAGAACGTAATGTAACACGTAGCTACTGCATAAAATAAACGTATTTTTGAAAATGTAGCATATCCTCAGTAAGAAAGTGATTGGCAAAATGTTGGCACGTTATTAGTTAACATTTACTAGGCTACTTGCTTTAACATTTACACCAACTTGTGTTCACAAGCAAGACAACATAGATCAGGTTAGTGACATAGGTCTGGTTGTAAAACACAGAAGGATTAGAAATTGGGTGCAAACACTGATGATTTTGGGCATTTATGAGGTGACAAAATGATAAAAAAAAACATTTTTAATAAATATTTGTACATAAAGCCACATGACGAAAGAGGAGGGGGGAAAGACTCTGTGCTGTTAGCAGAAGAGCCATGGGTGGATTACTCTTAGCAGCATTGGAAGAAATCAGAATATATATAAATATTTTTAATATATTTTTGCTTGCTTTTAGAATTCTGGTCTGAATACTTAATTTAATTGGTTGCTAGTCCCTTTGTTGTTGTTTATTATAATCCATCAACAACTTTAGAGAACTAAGTATTTCTTGAAGAGCAGTTTCTGTTTTGACCATGTTTTATTCAAGTCCTGTGAGGACTAGCCTACTAAAACTCTGCATACAGTTGTGTGATGTCTGTCGCTCTAGAGCAGCTTTTTTCAAGTCTGGGAAATTACACAAACACTTGCTTTAGGCTGCATAAAAACAGTGAGTGTAGCAACAAGTGTTGTTTTTTATTCATAGGGGCTGAAGTTCAGGATTTCTCAGCCTCTGCTGCAACGATTTAATAATAAATATGTATGTATTTATTAGAGCGCTTTTACAGGTGCTCAACGCGCTTTACAATTACACATTACACATATTAGACATGTAAGAGTCATTAGGCTACTGTGGACATTGCCCACAGGAGCAAATGCGGGTAAAGTGTCTTGCCCAAGGACACAACGGCCTGACGCAGTGGCAGCCGAGGCGGGATTTCAACAGGAGTTCACCAACGCCCCTTGATCTGATGACCAACGCTCTAACCACTGCGCCAAAACCGCCCCATAATTTGATTTGTACTTCCCTTTTTAAAAGCATGTCTCCTGTGAGTCCCTCAACTTAATAAAAGTGCAATTCTTTATCACTGGAGTGTGCCTTTTAAAAACAAAAGCTCCAGTAGACAGAAACAATCTTCCACCAAAGAGAACCTGGTACTGTGCTGTACCCTATCTACTCTCTTGTGAAAATAAATGTGTTTTAGTAGTTAAACATGGCAGGATAAATTATCTTAGTCAGTCTCAAAGATAATGGTAAGATGAGAAGCACTGAAACTGCAGGATTCAAAGTGGCCAGGGAACAGTCAGCTAACTTTCTCGCTGTTTCCTACCAAGTCCCCACTATCTCCCTTCAAATAACGAGGCGAAATGCCAAAATAATAAGTAGCCCTGCATTCAAATGTGTGTGCATGACTTGGATGGCATCCGATTCTGTAACTTGGAAAGGATCGTGTTTTGCACAGCAGGAGAGAAATTTACGTGTTTCGTTAATTGCTATTAATTTATTCCCTCTGTTAGACAAATTCATCTCTATCTCCCCCCCGATCTTATGATCCCAGGACCAACGCACAAGCACAGATGCTGTTAATGAGCAAGTGTCCCTGAGCTATAGCGTTCGTTCAACCCAACCCACACACTTAGCCTGCTTCCACACAGCAACCAGCCTCAGACTCCGCAGTGTGAAGGAAAAGAAAATTCAACACCCTAAAGATGATCACAGATAGACTACTATTCATATGCTGATTTGTAAATGTGTATTCTGATCCTGTGTGAGCATGTTGGGGGAATTTCCTTGCAGATGTATGCAGTTTATGTTAGTGATTTGTGCTGTGCTTTGAAATGTAACAATCTGTTTGCAGTAAGCTCAAGAACTTCCACTCGGGATGAACTGAAGGAGTGTGCAATGATGTCCGTCTCAAATTATCATCTCAACACACACACAAACTGCTTCCAGCCCTAATGCATACACACAGATGGACAGACATAAACACGCAAACAGCAACCCTTCTGACCCTGCACCACACTCATCAGCCTCCACCCTGCTACTGCAGACAGGAAGGAGGCAGGAGGAGCCTGGAGGAGCTGGAGAATAGCAAAAGGCAGTGTGGAGAAGTAGTACTACTCTCTGCTGTTCCTCATCTGGCTCGCCCGTGGACAAAGCCTATCCGTTAGAGTGCAGGTCACGCACATGCAGGAATACAGATGGGCTGCTGCTGAGTCTTTCTGTCCTGCCACTCAATGATTTAAGGAGTGAAATTAAACATTAGGAGCTGCCTGCACGTGTAAGAGCATAACAACGATGTGTACTGGTTTAGTTTTGTGAGGAAGTAAATGTATTTATAGCAGGGTGTTTACTCTTTCAACGCAGTGCCATGTGTACTTTTGCATTTGTTTGCAGGACTGTGTGTTTTTTGCAAACGCCTGAATGGATGTTTATATCCCTGCAAATATGTACTTGTGTGTGAGTAAACAAGACACCGGCAAAAACATCCATTTAGGCTGCAGAGCACTGTGTACTGTGGCAGCAGAGGTGCACAAACTGTTTGAATAAATCCTCTGTCGTAAATGCGGAATAATCCAAGACAAGTACACAAATCGGTGAGCGCCGGGTCCATCACAGCTCTGCAGGGTGGTCAAGTGCAAAGTTCTTCATTTAGTTGACAGTGCGATGCTCGGCCTTGGCTTGAGGTTCTTCTGCATTTTCAAGATAATACGCTCAGTTCAGCTTCACTGTTTACCTTCTGACTTAATCCGTTTTGACACTGGACAAGAAATTGAAGAGAGAGTTGGCGGGAAAGGAGATTTTCTTGGAAAACCAACCCAAAACAATAATTTGAGCACTGCTGGGTATTACCTATTGCTACTTTATACTTTACAAACTAAATGTAAAGGTAAATATCGAGACTCACATGTTTTATAGCTAATAAATATATTTTTTCATATAGTTATAAATCCCCAACCAAATTTTTATTTTTGCGGCTACAATATTAAAATACTGCTTACATGTTAATGCATCACTATGAACCAGCCAAGTTGATATCAATGTTTTAAGACAGTCATAATGAGAACATTCACTTTAAAACTTGATTTTTCTTATTGTGCAAGAACAAACCATGGGTCTATTCTACTTAAAATTAATGTCGTAAAAACGTAAAACACACCAGTTAATCACACTGTTTGCGACATATCCCTTGATTTAGTTGAATTAGGGCATTGTAGTTCACGTTTAGTCGTTTTGCCACACACCTTCTTACTGCCATCAATATTCAGAGCCCAGGATAATTAGCAAATGAATCAGCCTTATACAAAAACTGTGAGTAGCTTTTGAAACCAGTGAGCTTTTGGCGTATGCTGTGTTCAAGCCACATTGGAGTTATACAAAATATATAATAGGCTTTCTAATCGTAAATTGTCCTCATGCCAACTCAAGTTGTTGTTATAGCTTGGCATTTTTGTATCTAAAATATCTGATATCTGAATTAGAGCAATATAAAGGTGCCTGAAAACCAAGCAAACATGATCTCACTTCTGCTAAAGTTCCACTAACAATGAAATGAAGTCAACATAGTGGATTCAGTGTTGAATGGTAAGTAAACATTATTTTTAACTCTCAAACAACCAACTCTCCACGCTGTTGTCCTGAAATTACCTGTGAGATAAACATCACCATTAGTTACCATGGGAACCTTTACCATCTTTCCCGTCCATCTGGCATGAAGTAAATGCAGCATTAGAGCAAAAGACAGGCTAAATAAGTCTGATACACTGTGGATGTAGGTCTTACTATGAGATTTACCATGAATGGTAAGGAATATAGCATTTAAAGAAGTATTTATACATTGTTGCATGGCTCTTAGTTCTTTTCACAATGGTAACACATTGAAATAGTTATTGAAGTATCTACTTTTAAAAGCCTACTCTGTGTTTGAATGCTCCAGTATTCCTTAAACTTTGGAATCAATGTCCTTGAATAGCTACATCTGTTAAACACACATTAGATATGCTGCAATATGAATACAACTTCTTAAGGAGCAAACATTTCAACCACTTCATCTACAGCCCTCAGAGCCCTGCAGATTTTAGAGATGAACGCTTCTGCACTTCCCCGTCTGTTTCATGTGTTGGTGCACATGCGGCACACTGTTTCCACCATGTGACAGCTTGATTTAAATGAACTGCATCTGGGTGTCAATGGCTAGCAATGTAACAAAGCCTCTTCATAAATGTTTCAGCACTCTTCGGGAGTGTGTGTGCATGTGAGACTGAGTGTGTGTGCATGTAAGACTGAGTGTGTGTGCAATGGGCATGTGAGACTGAGTGTGTGCATGTGAGACTGCATCAGTGAGGCGAGGGCGGTAATCTCTCCAAAGACAGCATGGTTCTTACAGCTCGAGGGGAAATCAGTAGGCAACACCGCTGATGAGAAGATACTTGTGTGTGTTTGCTGGTACACAAAATGCATGCATGCATGGACGCGCGTGTGTGCGTGTGCGTGTGTGTGTACACTTCACTTCAGGCACTGCGGTCAGAGTACTCACACCACCTAGTGGCTCTGAGGCCTTCTGCCTTCAGAGGAAACAGCAGGAAGATGAAAAGACATCTGCAGACTAATTCAAAATTCCCATTTACAAGACAGAAAATCAAGTTAAAGAAGATCAGTTCTGCTGCAGAAAATGTTGCAATGAACAGCTCAGGAAAAAGAAAAACAGGTTATAAAAAAAGTAACAGCATGAGCTCAGGGGGGAGAGAGGGGGAAGGCTGACGAGACAATTGAGTCGAGGCAGGGAAAAACACGTCCAGAGTGGAGGGAGATGACAGGATGAATGCTGCGGAAGCTGCAAAATGCAGTTGTAGTTCTCCCCCTTAGCTATACGCAGCTTCACCGAGAGGCTTTTGATTGGCAGCTGGGAAACGTTAACCCCTTCTTCTGCATCCCTTTCGCCCTCTTTCTTCTCTCTGCCCTCCCTCGCATTCTCTCTCAGTGGAGGACATCTTATCAATCTTGTAAACACATAGGAAGCAATGCGCTCTCCCCCCTCTTGTTTACCCTCATCCACCTCCTTGCTACTGATCATCACAGGAGAAACGCTCGCTCTGCCTTTGACTTCCCACAGCTGAAGGAGCGTCATGTATAATGTATAGCAGCAGATGAAAGGCAGAGGTGCCTGGCATCTACATAACGGCTCTTTGGTATTTAAATCTGTGCCACCACCTTAGTCTAATCATATATTTGCACGTGGCGCGGCGAGACATAAAGACATGTTATGTGTGCACTGTTTACCAAATGTATAACCCTGTCTTGGCAAATCCTGACTTTTCTTATTTAAATCCCGCATTTGTCCCCGCTTGTTGTATCACGGTTGACACAGCTGTCGCTGCGTGGGATCACTGTTTCCGGATAGTATTTCACTACAGTCCCCAGGCTCCCCGAGCTATTTGTAAGTTTGCCTCTCAGCGAGCAACGGCACCAAGAATCTTTTGTTTCCATTATGCAGCAGTCAGTCAAACTGAGGGTCTGCGTCCACAAACTGTCCCCGCTGAGGGCTGTTAAGTATACCGACCACGCTTTGGACTCTCACTCCATCCCAGCCAATTTGTCAGGGACCAGAAACAAACCGAGGTTACGCACGGACACACAGAGAGAGACACCCTTCACCACACACACTCTCTCACTTAAAGCGTTGAAGTAACAGCCGAGCTGGAATACAAATGTAAGCTTTCAGTGGCGGCCACATGCAATAATACCAAAAGGAAACTAAACACCGCTTCTGTTTGGTAAAGTGTTTTCCCTCACAACAGTCGACAAATCGAGTCAGGAAATGAGATAATGCATTCCTGTTGTTAAACCGCTCAAGGAAGGAAACACAGGGAGTGTATTGAAAGTAGCAACTTTTTTTTCTTTTTCAGATACAATTATTTACATTGTAACCAAAGACAGTGTCCTTGAAACGAGTACAAACTTTTTTTTTCTCCACTTCCTGCGATTTTTGTTTTTCCAAATGACAACCCAGAAATATTGTATAAAATAAAAATATCAGCTTCAGGGAAAAAAGTAGTCTAAGCATTTTTAAATGTCCATTAACCGCTATGTACAGGAGTATTTACAATCTAAAATTCCATTCAGACCAGAATTTTGCAAAGTAATCAGACGCAGTAAACACAGTTGTTCACTGCCGCCCACAAACTAGATACAACTAATCTGCTTTTACAGGTATGGCTGTCATTCAAATCAGTGATCGTACATGTGAGCAGTACAAGACAGAGGCCTTTGAAGATTAATGTGTACAAATACAATGACACCAAAATAATAAATTAATGGGAGCTTAATGAATGTTGTGTAGACTAAAACATGAAGCTACATGTGGCTGGACATACAGAAATGTGGCACCATCAGTAAATCCCCAATGCCAATTAACATGAGCGAAAAAAGTAACTGTTCCGCATATTCTTTGTCCAGCCACTGAGCTGTGTCATATGGGATATATCTTAATGAAACAGGATGGGAAACTTTAGACACAAATGGCATCTCACTAGGTAAAAACATTGCATTTACAAACAGGAGGAGAAAGCATTAAATTAAATACATTTAAAAAGAAAAAAATAACTTCATTTCAAATTAAAAAAAGAAGCACAACCATCACATGTTTGAGTAATTCATCACATCTGTTATACCTGTGAGCTTCAATGCATATTGTTATTACAAACTCTTGATTTTATTTGAATTTAAATAAGCAAAACAAAGTAAAATAGGACCAAATTAATTATTTGTAAGAATGAACATTTAAATTCATAAAAGCGTGTAATTTCCAAGGGCCTTTATTTTTCAAATAAAGGACACCCTATCAAAGCCAGCATTTTGCGCAGTCCTTTAAAAGTCATTCATGAGTTGGGTGAGGAAAAAATGCCCTGAAGAAAAACTTAAAAACAAGTCTAAAAACATATAAGATACGCGCATAACATTGCGCCTACGCAACTTGCTAACCCGCACCGTTTTACAAAATTAACGGGCACAATTAAAACATACAAATCAAAGATTTAAAAAAAACTCTGCTTCCCTTCAACATTCAAGCCAACTGCAAACATTAAGCTTAACGGGTGAAAGCGTCCAAAATCATTCCACACGAGTTTACATAGAGACGTCATTCTAACATCCATGAAAATTATTGTGTTTCATGCTTATCAATGATTTCATACTTGGCTTCGATGTGGATGAGATTAAAATGTAATGATCCATAACATTTCATTCAGAGGTTTACACTCGGGCTAAGTGACCGGGAATGAGACCAGGCTGCGGACCATCAGACCGTTAAACCTCTTAAAGATGTTTCAAGAACACGTCAGTGAGTCCATTATCATATAAGATGATTCCACGGATTATTATGACACGTTAGCCTCTGCCTGATTCCCAGGAACCTGAGGATGAATCTCCTGACTAATCAAATGTGGAACTGAAGAAATGTGATGTCTGTCAGCTAGCAGGGCTTTGGTTCGGGCTGTGCTCCAGAGAAAGGGAAACTTTTTGTGAGTTCACGCATTCATCGGTAGCAATTCAGAGTGAGCGCAGCATTTGTTGATCTGGTGAAGTCAAAGGAACGCTGCTGAGTCTTCGATGACCCCCACCCCCCCCACCCCTGTGGCTCCTGTCGGGGACGGGGCACCAGAAGAGCCCGGGGTCCCTTTAATGTGCAGAGTGTGAGGTCCTGGTCTGGCTGTCTGTTAACAGTGCTCCAGGTATTCGATGACCCGGGTGATGGACTTCTGTCCCGTGGTGCCCATCGCACACTGAGAGCAAACAGAATGAGAAAGATAGAGTTTGAGGAAACATACCACTGTACTTGTTCAGTCTTTAGAAACAGACGGCAAACATTTTGGAGGATGTTTGAGCTTCTGTTCATTAAAAGGGGATATTTATGAAACAGATGGTTCCAGTCTTCAGCTCTGACGGGATGAGTCACTTTCAAAGCTGCTGCAAAACGCACATCTGTCCAGTTTAATAATAAGGCTGGACTTATTTTTAAATTATCCTCCGTATCACTACTTGAATCAGGCTGCCTGGATACACAGGAATTAATTGATAACAATTTATTTGTCGTGTGTGATAATGACACATTACTTGCACAGAGGCTAAGTGCTTTGCAAGTGCTTTTAGACTGGCTAAGAAGCTAATGAGATCTTTTTGAAGACAATCACGAGATCTTTTTATATTTTATTGGTTTTTACAGCCATTCCAGACATTATTCACAACTACATCTCAGGGTTAATGAAATAAACAGAATAGAAGCTTCCTTTAGTATTTTCTGAACCGAATAAAAGGTGCCAAAAAAATGAGATTGAGAATTGCAGTTGTGCGTCAAAACTGTTTACTTAATAGAGGGCACAAAGTGTGATTTTCCATCAATAAGTCTAATTAAAGCGGCTTGTGTGACTTCAGTACAATTTGCCTGGAGCTTTGATTGCATTTACACTTTGAGATGAATACAGAAAATACTGATGTTGATGAAAATGATTGCTAATTTTTTAGGAAGGAGAATGTATTCAACGTGTCCCTATAGCTCTATACCATAATTTAATTCTAACAAGTGCCAGTCATTGTAATGAGGAAAGCATTGGTGATGACAGAAGGTCAGTCTTTACAGTCATACTCACAGTGAGGTTCATGAAGCTCAAGAACTTCTTCAGCATTTCTGTCATGATGGAGAAGTCCCCTTTAGGTAGATGCTGTCTCACAGTAGTCAAATTTATCTGAGAGGGGCAAAAAGGTGGGTGAGCAACGACATAAATATCTTTGAGAGGGGAAATAAATCTTAAATCATAAACTCTGTGTGTGTGTGTGTGTGTGTGTGTGTGTGTGTGTGTGTGTGTGTGTGTGTGTCTCACCTGGCTTCCCTGGCAGAGGCAGCCCAGCAGCAGGGCGGTGTAGGAGGCAACAATGCTGTCCTCCATATGTTTGCCTGAGTGCTGCAGAGCTACAGCAGACACAGTGGAGATAGAAAAAGATTCACATTTCATGGATACATACACTTCGTCTTTCTGAAGGTTTCAACCTATGATGGTAAGAACTGCTGAAAATAAATGTTGGCTGGAAACATTGCTGTGAGAGCAACTTTGCAGCGATAATTCACTTCCCAGCTCCTCAACAGGCTGCACTGTGACACGTTCGGGGATTAAAATAGTCAATAGGGCAGTTTTTACTGTGCCGTTTGGCTCGATGGAACAGCAGAAAGAAAGCAGGTTTGCATTTCTCAACCTGTGAATCAACCATGTGAACAGCAAAGTACATGAGCTGCTTTAAAGACACACTGGGTCAGTTGTGTTTGCACAATTTATTTAAAACAGAGAAGCTACATGGTAAAATAAATAATGTGGGTGTACAGTGGGTACTAGTGATTGTTTGTATTATAAGTTACTTTCTCAATGCGTTATTTGCTTTTTGCAATGTAAGAAAATGGTAGAAATGGTCGTTGAGAAACTCGGTAACTGAAATTTGCTTGAAAAATCACAATTGATTTAATGTTTCGCCCTTCAGTAAGTCATGTACTAATTCAGGGGTGTCAAACTCAAATACACAGTGGGCCAAAATAAAAAGGGGTACTAGTCGAGGGCCGGACTGGTTCAATTGTTATTGTAAAGCGTATTGAAATGAACTTATTGCACATATTCAACCTGGAACCAACAAAGCTTAAATTATTGCCTATAAAAACAACATTAAACATTAAATAATCAGTTGCATTCATTTCTTATGGCTCTATCTGCAGCTTTTCCAGAGTCATTTCTTATGATTACATTTTTGTAACAACAGCTTCAACAAAAACTATTTCCCTCTAAGAAAGAACCAAACATGCCCTGTGGTCTCAAGAAGGAAACATCCATGGAAACTCAGTGTGCTGCTCTGTGATGCTAGCTCAAGCCAGATACTTGGCATCTCATCTTGGGTGCAAGGTCATCAATGTTTGGGCTCAGGCTCTGAGCTGAGGAGACCCTCAGGATGGAGTGAAGGTGTGCGTGCAATATGCCGGCGGGCCAGCTCTAATAGTATTTAGAAATGATCCTGCGGGCCGAAATTAAATCCACCAAGGGCCTGATTTGGCCCCCGGGCCTTGAGTTTGACACACGTGTACTAATCCCTTCAGACCCAGTGTGTATACACCCTGTATAAAGGCTTTGCAATCCTTTGTTGTACTGCCATTCGTGGACCTAAGACAATCTCTCACATGTAAGATTTCTCTTGCTTCAGCCTTAATTAGTTGAGAAGCAAGAAAGGTAATGAAGTTGCCGCTACACAGCAATCATCACTGCAACATGAACCACATTTCTATCTTGATTAAAACTCCAGACAGAGCTCCTCTTACAGACACAACTTCCATCGTCTACCTTTATTCAGATCCAACTCTTCCTCTTCCTCCTCTTTCTTCTCGTCCTCGTTCGTCTCCGTTTGGTTGTCGTTGGGTTCGGCTGCCACCCACTGTATCTCCCCCGACGTCTCCTTCCACTCTCCACTTTTGTCGAGTGCCGGCTTTGGCGCCTCGCTGATGAGGTCGTCCGTCTTGGCCTCAGCCAGGATGGCGGCGCGCTCCCTCTCAAGTAAGAACTAGGATTTAAAGAGAGATAAACAGATGTGAGTCCAAACACAAACTTTTTAATTGGAACAGCAGAGCTTTATTATTTCAGAGGGTATAAAGGGATAGCAGTTAATCGTGATAGCAAAGGTACTGCTTTGTGGCCGGTCAAAAAGCAACTGCCAAAACTCAGTTGACAGTAAAAGCTCATTTTGAAGTTAATCACTACTTTACGCTCAGAGGTTCCTTTCAGGCTTTCAGAATGAAGCGCTAATGTGGAGAGCAAGTCAGGGGAAAGCTGTCAATATAAAAGCAACCTGTTTAATAAAATGTCATTTATCTTGAAAATCCGAATCCACAAATGAGTATGCATCGATTTACACTTATCTTCAGGCTGTTAAAGATATGCAACATCGGACTTTTACTGAAAATACACTCAGGGGGTTCAGCTGACGGTTGTGTGGTCGTGCACGTAGCACAGAGGGGATATTTGAAATGATAAGGCAATATAGCCTCATCCATATTCATTATGCATGCATCAGAGTAATGCTTCCCCGTTCTCCCTGAGAAACACCGTCTCACCCGCTTATTCAATACAAGGTCTTCTTTCAACAGTAACAACACAGATTTGTTTTCTCACGGCTGTTCTTCACTAACACTTTCTGCTCACATTTTCACTTCAAAAGAAATGATGAAAAATATACCTGAAGCCAAGACAAAAAAGAACGCTGTTAAAATATTCATTGATAAGTCCTTTCACAAATCCTACCTGCACCAGGGCAGCCAGAGCTCCGGAGGGCTTGGGCTTGACAGGATCGTCTCCCTGAGACTCAGCAGCGGCGGGCGGCGGTGCGTTCGCTGTCTCTGCTCCTGTCGGGTCAGCCGGCTGCAGCACGCTGTCTTCCAGAAAGCTGTCGTCCATTAGGTACTCCATGTCCACCAGGCAGTGGCGGTTTCTGGAGCTGTACTCCACCAGGTTGATAAGTAGACCCAGACCCTGGTACACACACACAACACAAAGAAACACATAAGACACATGTATACGTAGAGTGTCTGTTGAGCAATTAGGTGTTCTGGCCATTAGCATTACCAAAACTCGCACGTCGAACCGCTGCTCCTGGGGGATGAAGCGTGGAACTCGGAGGACGCAATTCAAAGCAGTTACGGTAAGCTGTTCCTGCTCACCAGTCTTAGTGCTGCCCCACTCTGCAGATTAAAATAACATCATTATTGACCTCTGCTAATAATAGTCAATACCCTGCTAAGCACCTGAGTGATAGGGTTTAAGTGGAAATGAGCACATATATCTGAATATAATCCATATTGAAAAACTCTCATATCACACAATCAAACTTCGGTTTAATTCAATAAACTGTGCTTCATTGTTATGCACCACCTCAGCAACAATAAGCCATAGTGCTGACTCATTTCCCAGCTCTGAGTGGCTAAACATGCCAGATTAGGAAAGAAAGGCAAACAAATATGAGTTGGTAGTAAATCAGAATACCATTATCGTGGGTGAGGTTGAGCAGCACTCCTATGACGGCCCGCATGCAGTCCTCCACAGCCTTGCCAACGTTACTGAAGCTGCAGTGGGGCAGCGCTGCCCCCGACAACGACAGAGAGCTGTTATTTAACGACCTGCTGTATCGCTGAATCATATCTTCACAGTACCGCAAAGCTCTGGTGAAAGGGAGAAAAACATACTGGTGAGAAAAAAGCTAGAAGGGAGTCAATAGACACATTTTGAGGAAAAACGAAAAATATTTAAAAACTGTTTCTCTGTGTACGGCACAACGCTGAATGTCATTTCGTGTCCTCTAATACAGGAATAGCAAACCAAGCTTTATCAGATCTAAACTGGCTCTGACGCTAACAGTTATGGCAATCGGCTAATTCTGTTATCGTCCATCACTTTAAAAGTCTGTGATTTACTAATTGTTCTTTTAGATCAAGATGTTTTTGAGTAACAGACCCAAATGGAAGACAACACACCTGAGGACAGCGTTTAGTGTGAAGGGTACACTAGTGGCACCAGAAGTACAAAGACAAAGTGAACTGTTGTTGTTTCAGTCAGGTTCTCAGAATGTGTGTGTGTCCAGTCAATAATAGCTCCGAGCTGCATCCTGTGCTCACCTGGCGGAGGAGACGATGAGTTGTGATTCTTTGTAGGCAATCAAGTACGCCTGGTTTTCTGGGTTCTGCACTGTCACCTGTTGGCAGAAGAACGAAAGAGGAAATCAACGGAGGGGGAAGTACATTAAGGGGCAGAAAATGAGGAGAGACACTTTCTTTTGGCACAGATCAGTGACATTTTATGTGACATTGAAAAAAACCATTCCGTCTTTCATAAAGGTAACAATAAAAGTTACCATCCACTCCGCAGGACTCAATTACTTTTGTCCTTTAGCATGACTTTTGCGCGACTTTGGGGGAAGAGGACGATCCCAACCTGACAGAGCAGTACTTACACTTTCAAGTACTCTCAGACAGCGCTCCGCTCCCCATAACGATACGACCAGGTTCTCCTTGTCGTCCTCTTGGCTCAGGTTCTGCACATACTCCTTAACTGTGGCACGCACAAAAACAGAACTATTAAGACACCCTGACAGGGACATGATACTCAGCAGGTCTGGTACTTGACATTGGGAAGGGAATCTTTTTGAAATGTTACAGAAGTATAGAGACTTCAAAGCTGCCCACACACCTACCTTTGTCTACAATATGGTCCAACCCTCCCAGAAGTCTCAGTTCTTCTTTGAACCAATCCCCCGCTCTCTTGGAGGTTAGAGAGAGTAGAGTTTCCATGGCAAGGTGGCCCGTCTACAACAGGAAAAAAAACTACTTGTAAAATCTGCAAACCGTGCATTCACTTAATTGGCAGCTGGACAACTCTTTTGGAACTTGGGAGACCTTAAATCTGACACTCACATTTTTGATAATATTATAAGACCACACCCACAATTTAAGATGACTGATATGGATGTTAAAAAGGAAAAACATTGAATAATGTCATCACTTCAAGATATTGGGGGAATTAAAAACCACTTGTGTTTTTATTGAAACAACTCATTTGTGATTGCAGTTCCACAGAGTAATATTCATGGGATATTCACGTCCTTCTTTACATTAACTTCCATAATAAAACTGTTCAAAGGACAACTAGGAATAGCACATCTACAAGCATCCATTCTTTGCAAACAGGTGTTTAGTAGATTCAAAGGCGGGGTAGGTAATTAACTTCAGAAACACTTTGTTATATTCCAGTGTTTCCCCCTACCATTGTCTTGGAGGGACGCTGCGCCCCGCCAACGGAGCCATGCGCCCCCCCTGAAATTCAAGGTGTTTAAAAAAATATGTTTTTTATCATTTGTTATTTAATTATAATTTTTTGTTTAATATAAATAGCACCAAATTGCAACTAATTTATATCTACCGTCTTTTTTTTAAATAAACTAAACGCTTTCATTTTAAGTTGTGAGTTCAGTGTTTTTAACCCTAAGAAACACTGATGCTGTAATCAATAACAATAATCAACAGCTCCTCTCTCTGCTCCAGAGGATTTACAAAATATATATCCCAATGCCTTTAACTTTTCAAAATATAATTTCTGATAAAGCCATTTAAGTATTTATGAAAAGTTGCTTGTTGAAGAGAGACCATTAAAAACATGATAAGTGGTTTATGACTAAGTACATCCAGCAGTGAAGCTTTTTAGTTATATTTATGTTGTTGTTCAATGACAACCCACCGTGATGTTTTCCAAGTCGAGGTGCTTGTTATGCACGGTCTCACACAGCTTCCTGATCTTCTCCTTGACCTTTTCCACCTCCTTGGGAGTGAGCTGATCCTGGTGGGCCGAGTAGTCCTGGTCTATCTCCAGCAGCTTGATCATAAGCTCCAGACAGGCCCTGTCCAGATCCATGTTAAGACGATCCCGACTCAGAATGTACATCAGGGAAGCCGTGCACAGACCCAAGTTCTGATAGGAAGATAGAGAAATGCTATTTTAAAAAAAGTGTATGCTGTGTAGAGCAGGGGTACTCAAATACAAATGTTAAAGGTCCAAAAAAATGTTTTTAATAAGACAAAGGTCCGATGATTACGGTCATTCAACATTTTAAACAATTGCAACAAGATTCTTAACACGAGGTTGCAAAAACAAAAATAATCTGTGTGCAGCAGTTTTCATTGTTATTGCGTCTGTGCTTGATCCCTCAGAGTCGCAGAGCTGCGCAGTTATGAATAAAGGCAGCCGCACCCTCTTTCGTTCAGCATTCCCATCATTGCTTTATAAGTGTCTTGCCCCCTTGTGTGTCCACTGAGGTTCGTCAGTCCCAACTCATCTTCAACAAACTCCCCCTTTGCCTCATCATAAAAACTCACAAACACCAGCAACTGAGCATTGTCAGTGGTGCCAGTGGACTCATCCACAGCTAAGGAAATGCACTGTGCATTTTGTATTCCATCACAAAGCTGATTAATCAAATCACCAGCCAGTATTTATGTTCTTCTGGTTGCTGTGGAATCTGAGAGGGGGATTTGCTTTATTTGACCTGTCATTTCCTCTTTTTGTTTGCCTTCAAACATGGTCTCCATCACTTCAGTCATGCATTATTTTATACTTCAGTTATTATCCAGTGGAAAGTCCTTACCTACTGGCCTAGTTAAAAAAAAGTGGTTACTTTTTTTTGGCTGGGCAGTGTAGTTTTACACACCGTCTTATTTGACTTTCTCAGGACTTAGAACAGTTTTTTGGGGGCAGACCCCCACAAAGAAAAAACTCGTAAGGTCATCATCTTAACAGTTTTGTATGCTCATCCCGTGAGCAGAGCATCATGTCTATTACAGCTGAATGCCGCGATTACCATTTTGTTCAGCAAAACGCCTCACCAAATTAGTAAGATCCAAAGCTTTAGTGCGTTTTGATTCAATGAACAGCCATTGATTCAATGTACAGCCAAACTTGACAGTCTCTTCTCTGTCATTGTAGACCGCAAATACCTCATTCCTTCAGTACTTAGGTCCGAATCAGTCTATGGTCCGAATGCTTCTCGTTTTGCGCCGTACCGTTCAAATGAAATCGCCGCCAATCATATTTCAACGCTCGCGCCATGGGTTGACGTGCGTTACAAGACGTGTGTCTTGTGCTGCATTCACTTGCACTCGGACATTAGAGACGTTCTCTCATAAATGTCCGATGAGCCACAACTTTTCTTTCAAAACAAAGCTGCCAACTGGGGTGGCAAGGCCTATTTTTAGGGTGGCAGTTGCCACCCCATGCCGCCCCGGGGTCCCCGGTAGGTGAAACTAGGCTGCTAGCTACAGTACAGATGCAACTAGATGAGCTGTTAACTCTCGCTCTGACTTTTTTTTTTTTAAACACACATTTTTCCCACCCGCATTCCGCGAAGACCCGCCCTACTGTGCCTCTGATTCGCAGAGTGTTGGTGGGGGGGAAAAAACGCTGACGGGATGCTGAATGTGATTGGACCAATGCGTTGACAGACACACACAGACACACACAGACAGACAGACAGATAGAGCGCTGTTTGTACACAGCGGAGAATTTTGAGTCGTTGCGTTGTCTCAAAAATAACACAGATAATACAGATAATACATATGAAAAGTATAATTTCGCTCAGAGTCCAGAGACAGTTGTCGTTCGGTCCGGATCCGGACCGGAGTCCGGACTTTGAGGATGCCTGGTGTAGAGCATACAGAGGTGAGACATGATGTTCAATGACAACCTGACGCTGGGAACATTCGAATACATGGCCACTATCACCAATACACTCAATCATTCTGACCCTTTAACATTATAATTAGATTTGTATTAGAATGGTGAGGATTGAGTTTGATTGAGGTCCTTTCCAATTTCAAGGTTTTTTTGGTGTGTCTATTCAATGTTACGAATAAAACAGAAACCTTAATGTTAGTGAACAGGAGAAAGTGGCTGCAGTTTTACTTTTACAGCTGTAAATGTATCCGTCTGTTTTAAACTCTCGAACCAGAACAGGCAGAGACAGAAAGTTTTGGTCGAGTTTTGAAAAGTTTTAAATAGAGAAATAGAAACTGAACATAAGGAAAAACTCACACATTAAAGGCAATTAAACTGTACTGAATACCTGGATTTGAATATAACCATTTCATAATCAAGACATGAATAACTCCAGGCATGCAACCTTCAAACATGCTATTCATTAGCAAATATTGCAGAGGTGTTGAAAATGATATGAAAACAAGCATCACACTCTCCAGATTAGATGGAACATTTTCTTCTGCTCTCTAACACACAGATCACACAGCCAATGCAAGCTAACTGGGCCAGATACACATAAATAAAACTGACATGTCGACAGTAAAGACTACCATTGCAGGTCTGCATATCCTGTCAGAAAAATCCACATCATAAGGCATTGATATATATCAGTGATGCAAACACAGGTATGGTGAAAAAAGAGAGAACTATTCGAAGCAGAAAGAAACAGCGTAATAAACCATCTGACAAAGGCAGTGGCGGCTGGTGGGAAATATTTTTGGTGGGGCTATGGAAATGGTGACAAAACAATACTAGGGCATTTAAAATCAGGAGACTAAATACGAATAAAATCAGATTTACCCACGACTGTTTCCACTCTGACTTTAATACAGCTACACCATTGTTTGGTTTCCATGGTAGCGCGTCTCTTTAGCAGCGCGCGCAACTCAAAGTCTGAGAGGGTGAGGAAGATGAAAACTGAACAAGAATCAACAACTCGACCCTCTGATCACTCCTTTCCTGTAAAATACAGGTCCAGCCCACACATATGCTCCATGGTGCTACAGGCATTGCCCTTACAACTACAATAAGCATGTAAATGTTAATCTACAGCTCCGGCGATCCACTAGCACCGGAGTCTACACCTGCAGACGCAGCCATCCCCTACTGTAGCGTCACCTTGGATACGAGTCGAAACAACTCACAGACACACAGGCCAGGGCGCTGAAAGGGCGCCCTTTGAGCATCAGATCTGACGACGCTGATTGGCTAAAATTATGTTTCGGCGGCATAGTTTACAGATAGCAACAGTCAGCTTGTTGGTTGCAGCTGCTCTGGCTGAGGGCTCCTTTCTACCGCCCGGACAAGAGAGGGTAATGATACACACTGCGGCCAGGCAGGAAACATGTGACTTATCAGTAACTTTAGACATCGTAAAACAATTTTAAACTAGATTTTATTGTAGATTATATATTTGACTGATATCAACTATATAATATTTACCTTGTTCTTTAAAAATAAAAAATATATATTTTTTGAATATATATTTTTATTTATTTTTAATTTTTAATGACAAACATGTGGGAATAGGGGGGGGCGGCGCCCCTAGCGCCCCTATGGGCCGGCCGCCACTGGACAAAGGCCTGTGCTATAATGCTTCAATTAACTGTTCTTTATAATATACTCAGATCAATAGGAGACAGAGATGTTAAGTTATAAATCAAGGGTTTTTATTATTATTTACAGCAGGGGTGGGGAACCTTTTTCCTTTCAATGTTTACAACATCCTCCGATGGTCGTACAAATTATTGAACTCAACCTCTGCTTAAAAAAAACTAAAATTACAGCCCATTCATTTTGCCTTTCTTTCATGCTGTGCAAAGAAAAAGCTACCTCTTAATCCAGATATCTTACCATGACTCGCGCATGCATGTGCACGGTGTGGCATGACCACCAAAACAGAAAGATATGGACACAAGATGTGTGCAAATGTATTTAGTATCCATGATTTAAGTGGGGGGAGGACCTAACCTCCTCTAGGGGGGTCCGGGGGCATGCTCCCCCGGGAAGATTTTTTTATTAAATATTGAAGTTAAAAGCATCAATCTGGTGCACTTTGAGAGCAACATGAAGAGATCTATGGATACATCTCAACACCCATATGAAACAGAACTGTAAGCAGATTTTTCTTTTTGGATATTTTACAAATCACTCTCCTT
>NC_136909.1:78693914-78749121 GCF_949606895.1 Notothenia rossii
GCAAAACACTTCATAGACATGTTTTTTATATATTTGAGACCTATGCTATTGCCTAAAAATAGCATGACAGGTGCACTTTAAGTTATTGTTGTGCATTGGCTCAATTGAAGACATAAATATTGCATGCTTCATCACGATGATAGACTGAGACGACAGCAGCCTCAGTGTGTAGCACTCCCAAAGCGGTAAGAAACATTTCCTGAAAATGACGCATTGTGCAAACTCAATTATATATTCTAAAGATTACAGTAGTAGTGAAACACAAATAATTCGAAAAACACATAAATAACCTAAAGCCATTGTCAAACGTGATTTAGATAAGCACAGCAGCATGGGTATACGATACACCAAATCCAAGCAGAGTTATGTTAATGTCACTTAAATATTAAGCTAATCAGCTTCACAAGCTAGATCAAGCCTGGCCATGGTGAAGGTCATGAAGGCAGGTTATGAAAATCAGGCAGAGAAAGAAAAATATTTCCAGGAATCTCATATACCTTTTTGGGTCCACTGAAGATCTTTTTTAGTCCACTTGCATTATCCTTGGATTTTTCGCCTGCCTTCCCTGGTCGTCCTTTTTGTCCCTCGGCGCCAGAGTCTTCAGACAAGTCAAAAGCTTCTGTTGGATAAACCAGGATTGAAAATGTTAAGCTTTTAGGTAAGTTTTGAAAATAAAAGTCTACAAACATCTTGATCAAAATATCACCAAAACAGCAGAGGCATTGATTGTTCAGCTAGTGAGAGTAGTAACATCAACAATAAAAGAGGGATGAGCTCACCTGTGTTGCTGCTGGCCTGGCTGTCCTGAGAGTCGCTGGTGTGCGGGCTGTCCACGCTGGAGCTCAGAGCCGCTAAGGCTGCAGCCGCCTTCTTGGCCTTCTTCTCTTTGCGGATAGACTCCTCATCATCGCTGTCACTCTCGCTCAGGTCGTCAAAGCCAAAGTACTTGATCTTGTAATTACTCTTCCCAGCTTCAGGACCCTCCTCGCCCCCCTGCTCCTCTTTGTCCTCAAAGCCAAAGAACTCTAGCTTGGTCTCAGCCTTTGTCTTCTTGGTCTTTGTCTGGGTGGGTCTGAACCTGGAAAGATGCAATGAGAGGATTTGTTAAGTAGGTTAAAAACATGTATTTATTTAGCACTTTCTATATTGCACTGCAAAAAGCGGTTCCAAAGTGCTTCACAGTCAAAGATAAAAATGCATGAGAACACACAGCGTGAAATCATGCACAATTCATAAAACAGAAACAAAACAATAAAAGGAATATTAACAACAAAAGCAGAATTAAAAGAGAAATAAAACCAAGCGGAAAAAATGTGAAGAGGAAACTGGAGCAGGACAAACATAACAAAAAGAAAACGTTCAAGCTAAACTAATACAAAGAAAACAAAAGTAGGGGTCCACACTTTGGCACAACTTCGAAATATAAAACCTTTTAAAATGTCAAGAATAGTTCCCTGTTAGGACACCATATTACTGTTGAGAAACCACTTGAGCATGATGCATAACGAGACATATTACGCTTACATTGGCAGTCTCTCCAAAGAGCTGACCTATACTATCAAATTACTTATTATTAATAGTTATTTTTCTAATCTTAAAAGACGTACATCTTAATAAACCAATGGCGATGGGTGCAATATGTCAAAGCTATAGGATCTGATTATGTTAATACAGTGAGTTGAAGGAACATGCATAATCTTTTCATGTCATAGTGTCAGCGTGTGTTTGATACAAGTAGTTTTAAAGACAACTTCGTAGTGACATTCCGTACATCGACGGCATTAAGATACATATATTGAAATGACTTACCTGGTGGGTTTGATCGGGGGAGCGTCTGATTTCTTCTTCATCTGGCCTGATTCTCCCAGGTCAGCAGGGGCAGCTGGGGTGACTAGCTCATCGATGCTCCGCTCAATTGAGTCCTGGATGGTGACGTTGCACACCGACAGACAGGAAGGGTGCAGGACCGTGTAGTCCCGTACCCTCCCGCCGCCCCTGCCTGCGGGCTTGGCTGCCGTTTTAGCTTTGGCAGCAGGAACACTTGCGTTAGCAGAAAGGACACTGTTGGGTTTATCTTGGGCGTTCGCTGTTTCAGTGGGCTGGATGCTGTTGTTCTCAGCCGGTTCAGAGGACGTTTTGTTAGCCTTGGTGGGTCGCTGGTATTTCTTGCAGTTTGAGGCCCTCAGGATAAATGGGGATGGGGGAATGTTGTCCACTAGTTCTGGTGGAGGCTCTAGCTCAGCATTTTGGATTTCTACCGAAGACATTTCATCATAAGAAGAAGTGGTGTGGAAGTCTCTGCTACCACCTGGTGCATTAGTGGACAGTCTGATATTGGTGACTACATTAGAAGAGGAGGAGATGTGCCTTTGGTACATTGAGACATTCTGTTTAACAGACGGGACTGTGTTTACCAAAGAGGCCTTGCATGCAGGCTTTTGGTTGCTATCTGATGTACTTTTGAACCTGGGCTGGTTATTTTTAAGAACCCTCTCTTCCGATGTTTGCTTGGCTGTGAATGGTAACAACAAAAAAAGGTACAGGTGGTTACTTAAAAAGCGACAAAACAGCATAAAAATAAACAAGGTGTAGGTAAATAATGAAATGACAGGTTGGCACCCTATAGTTAATAAACCATCAAGACGATCACATGCGTTGTTGGTTATGTTGGTCTTCTTTATGTATTGATTACTCACTTGTTAATGAGGATGTTGAGCCCTGTGCAGAAGAAACTACAGTGGCAGTCCCACTCTGCACTGTAGTGGTATTTGATAGCGACCCTTCTTTGACCCCAGACTGGGACACACTTTGAGTGGTAACAGTCTTGGACTCATCATCACTGTCAAATCCAAATGGGTCTTCATCACTGTCGCTGTCCTCAAGCCTGGGCCTCTTGGAAAGCTCAGACACTTCCGGTTTTAAAACAGGCCTTTTGGTACCCAACTGAGCCTTGTAGGTGGTCTCCCCCCATTTGGTTGTTAGGGTGGGCTTCTTATTGTTGAAGACCTCGTCAAATTTCGAGTTGGCCTCCCCTCCCTTGCGGTTGTACGTTTTACCAAATCTGGATGTCATGATCGGTTGCTTTATGTTACATATTCCCTGTAAATATAAGCAGAGATGAGTCAACACATCATTCGAAAGCTAGCTGGAGGAAATGTGTTTGACAAGCAAGTTCACGTTAAATAGCATATAACCCTCAGCACGGAGCATTGCACTCCATTTTTACAACAACAAATGCTCCACAATTAAACTGCCAATGCTGGATTAATGAACTTGGCTTTAGCATATAAATGGTGTAAACTATGTTTGATAGCCCACTAAGTTTGCTTGGCTAGCTCGCTAGCTCATGCAGAAAAGCTTGCAAATAGCATAAACTGTAGTATTATGTGCACTACGTTAAGAAACTAAAACGCCTTGGATGAACTTTAGGGAAACTTTGACATATTGGCGTTACCTAAGGTCACACTGACAGTTGAGTTACCGCTAATTCACCAACAGCTAACCGTAGCTAGGCCTGCTCCTGCTTGTAAAGTTACTCAAAAGTTAGCAGTTAGCCGTTAGCTTCCACACTGCTGATCTATGCTAACGGTAGTACTCTGTTTACATTTAGCACCTGAATGCATCCAATGTTAGAATATCTTGTTTTAAATATAATTAACACATTTAACATACACATTTTATTGCAGTGATATTAAATATCGTCGTGAGTACAAAATAATAGCAAACTCTTACCTTTCAACTCCGGCGACTAGCTGAACGTCCGCTTGTTTGTTAGCCAGCCGGCTAGGCCTGATCTCCCACTCGCTCACAAATCAAGCGGGTAAAGTCCGTTTAAACAACACTTGAAACCCGTCTCCAACACCAATGTGTCTCAAAAGCAATGCTCGTTACCAAAGAGAGGATGCCCAAACGCACCCGTGGCTAGTATAGTCTAAGTAAAGAGGATAATTCACACTTTTTGCATTTCGTAGTGCTACTGACGGCCATTAAAATATCCCCTCCCTCCTCGATCCTTGGCAAGACCCCCGTGTAGTGAGCTACGAGAGAGGGACCAATCAGCGTCAGGGATGTTTTCCTGTGCGTCAGCAAACGTGACTCTGATTGGTTTAAAAGGAAAACCATAACAAACGATAGGGGGCGCTGGATGTCCAATTTTGTTCATTTAAACTTGAAGACGTGCCAAATACAAATGGTACGGATGGTGCCGATTGTTTCTATTATTTAGCCCAACATGTATTGTTCTTTGATATGTAGATTGTGTAAAAGTGATGTCTCTGTTCACTGTTGTGTTACTTATTGGAAAATCTTCACAAAATACCTTCATAGGCGAAATATTTGAAATGTACACTATAGTATTTACTGACTTATGCTAAAAGAAAGTAATTGAATGTAATTCAAAGATAAGACATTGACTAATCATTACCAAATGTCAAAGGATATAAATGTATATTATTAATTTTGTGATGCACTCACAGAAACCTTTTTCATTTTGTTTTGGCACTGTACCCATACTTAAAGAATGTACTCATCATTATCATTATTGATAGTATTAACTCCAATTCACTTTATGACTAGCATAATGATACATTTAGTTTCCAAAATTCTGATGGCAATACAATCAAAGTATATTAGGCCTAATCATTGTTTTAGTTACACATGTTGCTCAACTCAAATTAAAGGTTTTCATGGGGATTATTTATTTGGTACAATTCCAATGAAAACTGTTTTGGAAATTGCTGATCATTTTTGATTTATAGGAAATGTTTTTAATATCATTGGGTCCACAAATACATTTCCATTCACCTCTAACCAGTGGAAAATAAACTAAACTATGCATGGCTGGGCACCACAACACATAAGTAAGAATTTGTTTGTTTTTCTTTCATTTGAGTGAAACAACCATTCAAACCCCTCAGGTGCATCGTCAATGAGCAGCATTTAGTGGTGGAATGGGTCTGCCAAGGAGAACAAATATCTTGTTTTACTACTTACTGAAGCTATTTCATGCTCAATTCACTTTCAATCACATCATTGTGTTTACCAAATGTTTGCTATCTTGATCAAAACACACTAAAACATGACTTTTTATGCAGCCAAGTTTGATCACCATGTGCTCACTAGACTGAATGTTCGAAGACCTGCAGCATGCTGGAATCACGCATAGATCACCAACATTGGCACTGATCTGGGGTGCAGATGGTGTCAAATAATTAAATAGTGTGTTATAAACAGCTTGGCAAAGTGATCCCAACTGAATCAACACTGAAATGACCATTACTCAGCCTGAACAGACATCACAACATTCACTTCAAATCATAGTCCTTACAAAGATACAGCTGGGGTCAGCTCTGTGGAAATGGCTGGTTTCAGTTAAAAAACATAGGGATACAAACTTCTATTGGAAGGCAAGAAAACAAAATAACTCATACGGTTAGCTCTATATTTGTTTTAATTATGTCATGGGGTCACAGTTGTTCTCTATATTACTGTAATATCATGACATTAACGGCAAAGAGCCACATCCATAATCATATTTCTGTTCCCAAGATTCACGAGTTCTGTCTTCAATCACAATGAACCAAATGACCAAATGTTTAATCATCATAATGCAACATTTGGACAAAGATAAGAGAAAGAAAAACACACCATATTCGGTAAGTTTTTAACATATAGATTGTTTTTGGCATCCGCAAGTGACAGGGAGTGACTCAGAGGTGGTGAGGTAATAAGGCCTTGCCTCGATGAGTGATTATTTTTGAGCGCAGGTCATGGCAGTTTGGCAGTCATTACTCAATTCAACAGGCCAACTCTACTGCTGAGTCCAATGCTATGTATGCTGTAATCTCCCTGAATGTTGGAATAAATGAGTCAGAAATCAGGCAAATGCCAAGTGAAATAAAAAAACATAGACCTTTAATTTTGTGTGTAACATCTGTCTCAAATGTGTTTGCAACATAGTTGGATGGGTTAATCAGTGAAACTGCAACTCTGATACAGGACCATGAGATGGCAGCACCACTTTCTGTCACGCTTCTCTCAGTATTTAATTATTATTTTTTCAATTGCACCTTTGGCCTCTGACCACAAATGTACACATCCATCATTCGGTGAACAGTATATGATGACAAGTCCAAATATGTTTTTAATATCCACTAGATCCTGGAGATAATGTGTATGTAGGAAGCTCAACATCATGGGAAAGCATCTGTAATGTAGCTTCCATGTGGTGTATGGGAATGGAAAACGGGGTGTGAAGGATAAACATCCACTGGTTATTAGAGGTATGGTCTCAAATTCAAATGCAGAAACTGGGTAACCGCATTGCAGAATGCCAAAATATCTTCCTCTGTGACTTTAACACATTCTTGTAAATCTGTTGAAGTTCAGTTTTATCTTCCTGTAGATGGTGGAGCATGGTAGACTTTTCATTTGAGTTATGGGTTGAAATAGAAAAAATAAAAGCACAGTGTTTCCACACTAGATTTCACATTTAGTGATGGTCAGAGACTTTATTGTGTGCTGGTTTCTGTAGCTATGACATCTACTTCTTCATCCAAATCGATGTGGTAAACAAAAATCTCTACCAAAACATTGAGTGTATTCATGCGAGCCACTGCATCGAGGGGTCGGATCTGTGCTTGGCTCGCGCTCCTGTCTCTGAGGTCAGCCTGCACAGCCCCGGGCCCAACAGTCATACCACACAGCTATCAAGCCCATATGAAGGCAATAAAATAGAATTTAAACCAGATCTCAATTGGTTTTATGTCCCCTTTGTGTTTGTGAGCATGAGCGCCAGCAATGGTTAAGCAAACACACAAAGAAAATATTGTAATGTCAGCCTGGGTGCAGTCATTTCCAAAATGACTGTGAAAGAAAGATGGAAAGAAAAAGAGAAAGCCAAGATAGAGTGTTTGAAAACTAAATAAGGAAAATGTCCCTTTATTTTCTTCGCAGTATACATCGCAAACTCAACAAAAAATATTCTACAGTACTTTAAAAAAGGAGTTAAAAATGACAACTATATAAACCAGATTTGCTCAGATTGCTTAAAATTGCTGTGGAAGGCCTGACCTAGCAAAAGTCCATTTAAAAGAGACACAAAACATGAAAAAAAACCGCATTAAAACTGTATGCCATTGACCAATTTGTTATGTTTGTGACCAAACAGTATACTAGCATTGATCAAAGCATTAAAGACTAAAAGTGAACACACTACAGGACTGCTTCTGGAGCACCTGTACAGTCGTTTCTTTCAAGGCAAAGCCAGATTTCTTCCTGGATGTGTGGCAGCACTGGCCTTTGGCACCAGGGAGAGGGTGTGTCAGTCGAAGCCCCTCTCCAATATAAGGTCCACTGGCGATAAGTAAAACCTCGCTCCTGCTCCTGTGATTTGTGGAGGATCAGGGGTCGATCTCCACTGGAACAATCGTAAGGATAGCGTCCTCATTTCCCCGGCGCACAACTACTCTCAGTGTGTTTTCCTTCTTGATGATGGCGCTGACGTCAGTCGCTGATGAGATCCTCTGGCCGTTGATCGAGATGATGACATCGTGCTCTTTGAGTCCAGCACTGGAAGAGAAAAGAAGAAGAAGAAGATATGACCAATGATAAAAGAAAAATATGCCATTGTAATCCTTATAGTCCTAATTATCTTTGTAGAGCGTTATGACCTCGCAACCTCCTTTCCTTTTATCTCTACCCTGTACATTGTTTAATAAATGCAAAGATGCCACAAAAACCACATAAAGCCTAATGCTGTTCTGTCATCTTAATCAGTTTACAGTGTGTACCAACTTGATATTTAATTATGGAAATATGCAATATTTTCCTAATGACAACTAAATCCTAGGAGAAGACCGTAACCCTAACTTTATTCTATAAATATAAAGTATTATTACGGATACATTTAAGCACAACATAATTTCTTCCTTTGTTCTTATGCTTCTTCTGTTGTCAAAAACACACCAATGAGCCAAACTGTTGCACTGGGTAATACAGGCATTGTAGTAGAGCTCTGTCTGGTGCTGGAAGATTGACTACAGTGCCAAGCTGTTTAAAGAGATTAATTTAGACGAAGAAAGACAGACATACACTTAATTGGTTTTGGTCTACTCATGACATTGTTGACCATTATACAAATATACAATATCACGCTAAATCCTTTAATGAGGAAATATGTTCCTTCTTATGACAATCTCCTCTGTCTTCTTGCATACCGTGGTAATATAATTTCCTATTCAGATTTTAGCTGAAAGAATAAAAACAACAGATTATTTTAATAGCCTACAGAAGTTCAAGTATCACAAACCACACATCAATCAAACGCCAAAACAGGTTAAAATCCAGTTATCCTCATGTTTTTCTAGTTCTTTATACAAGCGTATCTGACTTCTTGTATTTTGGTCAGGTTTGTTTACAGATCCGTGAGCACAATCTTGATCCATCTGTTGGAACTATTTTAACGATGTGAGTGATCATTATGGGAAGAATAGCTAAAATAGGTGAAGGCGCCTTTACAAAAAAAAACATTGTGGCCAAACGTACAACTAAAAAAGGAAAAAACAAACCAGTAAACATGAAATCACACGCAGACCAGGGCAGTATCAAAAGCTGCCTCTCAACACAGCTGCTTAATCACAGCCTCATGTGAACACAGACCATCACACCTTCACTTGTAACAACATCCATAAACACAACTGCAGCTCAGCGCTCCCCTCATTACACCCAGCTGCTCTAACACCTCTAACAGGGCAAATGGATAGCTTTCTGCAGCAGGTTCAAGATTTCAAAAGGCCATAAAGCAACACAAACGAGAGTGAGATAAAAAGAGAGAAAGGAAACGAATGCCAGAAAAAGTGAGGAATTATAAAAAAAGAAGGAACCACAGAAATGTTATTATGCAAAGAGCAGGGTGATTAAGGCATGAGTAAACTCTGACAAGGCCCGGCAGGGGGAAACTCATTTCGGAAAGGGCTGGGTGAGCCGGCGCAGGAAAACCACAGCGCAGCTCGTAACCTCCCTGCATGCGGTTTGAAGGAAATAGCCGACCTCAGCGTCTTCTGAGCCCCACTCTGCTGGAGCTGTGGTGGTGGCTGATTGGAGTGGGCTGCGATTGTGGGAGGAGGGGGGATATTTTAGATGGCCAGGCACTCCAGGCACGCCAGAGTGAGCCATGAATTTATGTTCTACTAAGACAGTTGTGTAGGAAGCTGAGTGTGTTTCTCCGCAAGTGTGTATGCACCCTTGACAGTTAGAGGAGAGCAATAATCTGAAGGCAAGGAAATGAAATATACTGTCTATTTGCATTGCGAAAGGGGAGAAGGGGCTGCATGGAGAGTGATGAGAGGGACTTAGGTGCACGTGTGTAGCATGAAGTGCCAAAGACAATATCCCATTGCTTAGAAAGAAAAAAAACGTTTGCTCTTGCACATTTTGAACTGAGCACACTCTTATGAAGCCATATGGGCATAATATCCTCCTTACGTTGCAGCTGGTGTCTTTGCAATGACCTCCATGACGTACGCTCCAGACGTGATGTCAGGGAAGTCACGGAGTCTAGTCTTCAGCTCTTTCGCCAGCCTAGAGAAAGAAAATGGGACAGAGAGTTCATCATCATTTGTATCCAGCAGTAAACAAGAAATGTGCATTTTCCATTTTCTAAGTATGATTAAAGCTGTATTGGTGCAATTTCAAAAAGTATGCAACGTACGCTGGAGTGAGAGTCATCATCCTCACACCAATATACTTCTTCTTGGCACCGGCTCTTCCTAGAGATGGACAACAACACAATCATGAATGGTCTCTCCTGCAAAAGCCTGGACTTAGTTTCTTGAGGGGTTTGGTTTTGAACTCCAAATACATAAGAGTGCCCTAGGGCAGGGGTCCCCAACCCCCGGTCCGCGGACCGGTACCGGGCCGCGAGGGTGTTACTGCCGGGCCGCGAAATAGCAGTGAGTTTATCGTAATATTTGCAAAATTATAAATATATAAAAATATATATATATATTTTTTAAATTTAATTTTATACCAGTCATATTATTTCATCCAAAACATACAAAATAAATCAAAATTGGCTAGCATAAGGTCTCAGCCTCTCGTGCGCAGATGAAGTTACAGGTGGTGCGCCAATAGGAAGTGGAGCACACAGGAGACAACCGTTTAACCGCAGACTGTTATGTTTGTGGGGGAATGGCAGTGCATACATTATTTGAGATATATTTCGAACTCGGACTTCATTTTAAGGACATTGCGGCCAGGGGTGTAGAGCTAATCTTTTTATTTGTAAAGCCTCCTTCACTTCATAAAATGGCTGCTGCATCAGGAGGCAGCCTCTGAGAAGTGCAGCACCAGCACGTACACACCGCCTTCACTGTGTTCCCCACTGCAGGCTGCTACGTTTCAACCACACACACCTCTACACACACACACATCGAACGGCCCGATTATTCCCCCTATTACTCGTTGTATGAAGGAAATGTCCGGTCACAAAGGCGCATGATGTTTGTGTGTATGTGCTCTGCTCAGCTCTGCTGTGTGTGTGTCCAACAACGGCATTTGTTTTCAAATTACCATGAACAGTAATTTACACACATATGGCCAACTCCATAGGTATGTGGGTGTTCCCAAAAGAAGTTAGTTTAATATTAATCTCGATGTAGTGCTAAATGCTGTTGGAGTGCACCGGAACGAACGCCCCGGTATGACGTTATTATTGCTGGCAAACAAGCCCAGGGGTCTCATTGACATTTCAGTTATATCAATATGTGTACAGTGGTACTAATTTGTTTGAACTGTATCCTGGTTTTAAACTGTGTTAATATGTTTTGGATGCATATTGTTCTATTATTTGTTCAGGCTGTTACATACAATTAGCCACTGTTGCCACCTATATTAGGCTATATTATATTATCTATTATAATTAATATTTGTAAAGCGGTCCTAATTTTTTGTTTTAATTGTATCCTGGTTTTAAACGTTGTTAATATGTTTTGGATGCATATTGGTATTTCTTCAGGCTGTTAAATACAATTAGCCTCTGTTGCCACCTGCTGGTGAGTAAATATTCAAATCAGTTAAAATTGACAACCGGTCCGCAATTTTTTTTTAATGTATCTGCCGGTCCTTGGCACAATAAAGGTTGGGAACCCCTGCTCTAGGGTATTGTTTTCTGTATTTGAGTGATAGAAAACATTATTTTAGATAAAGCAGTGGATTACAGATAGTCTCACTTATCTTGCAATTGTCTTGAGCACATGCACATATCTACAAACTCCATCTTTTATGTGTTTCATCATCTTGTTTTTAAGTGATGTCATCATTTTTAGAAAAAATCTAATCAATAAAGCATGTAATAATTCATGTTTGTGCTGTTCCAAAACTCTACGTGAGGTAGAGGGTGAAAAGCAATAAAATAAAAGAACAAGCTTCTGGCTTTTTCCTCCTTGTAGTTTATTTGCAATGTCATAATCCTGTTAGGTAATGCTTGGCATGGATTCATAAAGCAAAAAATGTAGTCAATATATCTCAAGAGCGCACACAGAGATGGAAAAAACAACCAAAGAAAGGCATGCTGAATTATAAACTGCTTTACTCTGTGTGCATCCTGGTCCAACTCTGGCAGCCAATTTTTGACAGTCTGTCTACAGTCTGTCTCGGTGATGGAATAAAAGCAGTGAAATGAAAACATAATAAGTTGTGTCATTGAGAGCTCACACCTCTTTGCAGCCTGTCGTAAGCCTCCGCCAGGAACTCTCGAATTTTGTCGGAGGGGATGGCAAAGGAGATGCCAGCTGTCACTTTCAACGTGTTGATCCCAATAACCTCGCCATCCTAAAACATCAACGTGAAATTACAGTTGTAAGAAGAAACATTAGGGGTAAGCAAAAAGGGATCTGCCAACAACACAAAAATGGCTTACCAGATTTACAAGAGGCCCTCCAGAGTTGCCGTACTGTGAACCGAAAGGAAACATGACTTATTATTTTGATTTGGAGAAAAAACAGGTGTATGTCTGCACTTGCATTGACGTACATTTATGATGGCATCAGTCTGAATGTACTCCATGTCGGAGTTGGGGAGGCCCAGCTCTCTCCCCTCTCGCTGAGTGGTGCTGACGATCCCTGTGGTAACTGTGTTCTGGAGGGAAAACGGGCTGCCGATAGCAACCACAAACTCCCCTGGTCTCAGGTCAGATGAACGGCCCAGCGGCAGGACATGAAGCTTGTTCTGCATGTGAGAAAAACAGAGGGAGATTGTTCACATTACTGGAGGTCAAGGTTACTGAGAAGAAAAAGGCTCTACACATCTCAAAGCCATGAAAACATAAAATACAATTATAAATTAAAATGACATGAGATTCCAGAGGAGTTCAGAAATGCATACGTTTATGAACGGAACATTCATTATTGCATGACTGACATGTCCCTCAGCGACTTCTACATGAGGGATCTAACTTGGCCTGTTAGTTGAAGGTGGTATGTATGAAGGGTGAGGAAGTAAAAAAATAGATATTTGGATATATTCTGCATGTGAACAAGTATTTTTTGTGACATTGTTAATACATTTCATTACTATTTCCTATATGTTTTGATGACTGATGGACACAAAAACCAATATAACGTAAGGCATTTTAAACATTTCTAATGAGAACAGCTCTAGATCACAAACTCTGCTCTATTTTAACTGCATTATCCCTGCTGAGCTTCAAGGACTAATCATGATCATGTGTAAAAACCACTAACAGTATTCTAAACACATCCCACTCAATGCTCCCACACAAAGAAAATGACCCCTTTTCCACAGTAAGCAGTAAGAAGTGACATTTACGCCAAACATCACAGCTCTAAATGCTTATATCAGGATCAAACGCTTTTTGGTTTAAAGGAAAGTGTAGCCCAGCTGACAAATCATTACTAATAGTGGGTGTGTGCCACAGGCCACAGATGCTGGAAATTGACTGATATACAATACATAATGAGTAACCTTAAGCTCTGGTTAGGTCTGTTCCACTCTGCAGTGGAAACCAGGCTGCTGAGAGCTGGCCCCTACAGACACAAAGGATATATTCATCCGTCCCCAGTTACATTTTCCTTTTTTCTGAATGAAATCATCTCTAATGGACAAACCCACAGTCAAAGCCCATGCAAAGGCACATCATGGAGGATCCTGACTCAAATGCTCTTATGGCAGACTAGACTAAAGGACTTGTCCCGCGTGCTTCTCCTATGTATCCATTTTGTTTACTCAGGGCTATAAATAGAAGCCACAGGAGACTGCAAGGTAACTCAGACAGCAACACAAGTAGGCCCACACAGACAAAAGGATTTATGTGAAATACACACACCCATGCAAACGCTCAGAAATTGCAGTCAAATCATAAATCATATAATTTTCAGTCATAAACCTTGACGTGTCTCTGCTGACGCATGGAAAACGTTTGCCCTGGTTTCACAGATATTTGCAGAAAAGACTAAATGCATGTACAGACACCAGATTCGAAAACAACTGTTAATTAAATTAGAAAGCTGGATTGTAGGAAACGCTTTTTGTTCAGTCGTCGCTGTGTTTTGTTACTGTAATCGATCTCGAGCCTTAAGGTGAAGTTATTATTAGAAGATGACAAAGATAGCTGGTAACTGAGGAAGAGAGCGTTTTCGAACCTACTTTCCACACGCACACACGCACGCACACACACACACACACACACACACACACACACACACACACACACACACACACACACACACACACACACACACACACACACACACACACACACACACACACACACACACACACACACACACACACACACACACACACACACACACACACACACACACACACAGACACTCAAATTTAAAACACAGATGTCCAACACCCCATGTTCCTGATTCCTGTTGGCTTGTTTTTACATCGTTCGGATGTTGAAAGTAAACACACAGGCTGTAGAAGCATGTGCATAAATCAGAAAACATGCATTTGGCGCGTGCCAACACACACAAACAGACACCTGACAGAGAGTAGCAGTCTGTATAATCAGCCCCGCTGCCCCTCTCCCTTCACACTCCCTGGGATATAAGAGTATAACCAGATGGAGGGAGGAAGCAGAGAAACACAGCTGAGAGAGGGAGGACGTCAGGTGGATGTGAGTCAATGCCAGGAAATTCAGGACTGGGCCACTGCTGGCAGTCACCATGATTACTGTATGATAACAGTTAGTGATACTGGTGGTGCCATGGTGACTGTTGCTATCTAGTGAAAACCCAATTGTGTCTCCAAAATGCCAACTTTAATGAGGAGTAGAGTTCACACTAACCCACATGAAATCACAATACATTCAGAAAAACAGAAAGAGTGTAAAAAGCATCAGTGTGCTGACAACCAACAGCGCCTAGGTGAGAGGAGAGACTGAACATGCAGACTGCCCTTTTTTGTAAAACCCCTAGTTTACATATCACTTACTAATCATGACAGGTCAGCAATCTGGAATCAGTTGTGGGAAATGATCTCGCCTTGTGAGCCCGCCTCTCCTGACCACCCAAGTGAATCACCATGCTATTTCAGAAGAAGGTTACGATTGCTCTCGGACTTCACCCACACTTAAAGAAAGGAGGCAAGGTGAAAGAAGGGAATAACAAACACCACAAACCACAGGGAAAGAGTCTGAGAATGTGAGACGAATAAGTCAAACGCAGTTTTGTTTGATAGTAGGCGATGTGTGCTGCACGTGTATGCAAAATCCAGTTCATGACCTACAATTGTTTTTGGTTTAGGATGCAAGAGAACAGTTAGTTTGAGAAACTCTCAGAAAAATAAACCAAAAACGCTGCAGAGGGTTTTGAAAAAGGATAGGATCTGAAATGAAAAGAAAATTTTGCTTTCCAAGTTTGTGTGCTTAGATACAGTAAGTGAGAAAAGTGGGGCATCAGATTAAAGGATGGAGGACTAAACAGCTTTTACTGAAGAAGTAGTTGCACAGGGCACAGGCTGTAAAAGATTCCAGACTTTTCCCCATGTTCTGTAGCTGAGACTTGATTCACTTTCCAGGTTTTATCAGGGACACCATGCAAGAGACAATAAGAAAGATAAGCCATCAGACAAACAGACCGCTTTGAAAATAGCAGCAGAGTTGCCGTAGAGATGCGTCATTGTTTAATGTTACAGCCATGCTAATTTGGAAGCTCATTTAAAAGCCATTACACTAACTACCGTTTTATGACCAGAGGACCAGGTGCAAACTTTAAACTCCAGTCAAAGCGCGATGGACTGAGCCGTAATAGTTTTTGAGGCACATGTGTACACGTAGGCCACCACACACACACACACACACACACACACACACACACACACACACACACACACACACACACACACACACACACACACACACACACACACACACACACACACACACACACACACACACACACACACACACACACACACATATATACAAACACAGAGAGGGAGGAGCCTGCCAGGGCATGAACCCTCACAAACTCAATTGTGTAAATTAAAACCCTCACACCTGGCACTGCTTAGATATACAGCCAGACCACTTTCACTCACACTGAGAAGCTGCTTTGATTGGGTCAGTGACCTGTACTGTATATAAGCTCAACTGGAGTAACTGAAGCTCTCCTATTCCTTTCATACAGGACAGGTGACTTCAAAGCAGGGAACATACTTTTATAAGTTCCACCTTGCAACATTCATAAGTAGACAAAGTTATAAGGTTTTACTGCTGACTTCTGAATGTGTGTCCTCAGGGGTTGTGCTAATGTAGATAACAAATGTGGCAGGATTCAGCACGCTCACACAGAACATCTAGTTGGAGGATCCTAAGATCAGGCTGAGGGGTAAGAGAGGGCCTATTGTGAATATGAGTTTGTCTGCAAATCTGGTAGTGGTATCTTATTGACTCGTTTATGAATGCCTGTGTGAGCATATTTGGTTCGACTGAAAAACAGATAAGTTGTGCCCATGAGTTTTACACTCCACACATGAACCAGACCTTAGCTCCGCTCAGCACTCAACACTGTTTGTAACATCAACATGTAATCACTGGCTAAACCATATCCTAGCTGACACCAGTACGGAAACCACTATGGTTTCCTTATGTTGTTGGATAGGTTTTCAGTCTCTATGAGAGCAAACATATGTCTGTGAGTTTCGTGTGTATGTTACACTCCGTGAAGTTTTGCACGAGAGCTCGGAGGAATTGGGGGCGTCATGGCTCCAGCTAGACACCACAAAAACTTTGAACCGAGCAAATGATGACATGAGGTCTTTATTTGCTTGAGCAAGACAGCCGCCCTAGCGTATGTGAACTATAACTCTGTTTGAAGTATTAGATCGTATTTATATAGTTTAATCTTACTGTAGTCGGTAATGAAAGGCAACCTATGCAGTAATTACTCTGCATCTTGTTTCCTGAAATATGTTACTGCCATGACCTTGAACAGAAGAACAGATTTTGGAAAGCTGATGCACAAATAATTGTTTACAATGTCCATGCAGAGATAAAAGTGACAGTAACTTTAAGTGTTTATATGTCTAGGGCAGCTATATTGTAGTCTAGACTCTTCTTTATATGGCTTGGGGAGCACACTGGAATCTCCTAAAGCATCTCTCAGGGTCCCTGGATCACAGTTTAAAAACCAGAGGGTTATAGCACCGCCTGTATGTGTTCCTCTTTTCAAAAGACTACACCCACATTGTGGAATGTTGAGTTAATTAGTTGGTAGATAATAAAAAGGCACAAGCGGCGAAATTATAAGAAAAGTATTTCCTCATTTACCTTGCATGAAATCCAGCTATGCAGACAGTTTAATGTTCTGGCATTTAAGATATCCACTTTTAATAATACAGTGCAGGTGAATGAAATTGTTCATGGTGCCTAGTAATTAAAAAGGATACAAATAAAATAGAGAGCAACATCTCTTTCCACAAAAAAAGTTAATTTGATTTAAATATGTTTACATAAATACAATGTCTCTGTGAGAAAGAATAACCATTGCTCCTGAAAAGTTAATGATGTGATTTCAATTGGGTGAAGTTACCCTTAAAGGCAAGGTAAGATTATATCATATATGCTCCTAATCCCCCCAAAAATACGTTTTGGACCGATTTTATAATAGACTTATCTTTATGAATTCCAAAAACTGAATAAACTGATAGTCAGTAAAACACACTGTTGGTTATCAACCATCTGCCCATAGCTGTGGTTTATTTAAACCTTTTCTATCATGCCTCATCTAAAGTGACGCCATTAAACAGTAACCTGAAACAGCTTTGGGTAAGGTCTGTTCAGCCGGCTTGGAAAACTATTACGCAGCCACAAGTAGACCAAGGGAAAGTGCATCGAGACCCAGCAGGGCGACAGGAGTGTGTGTATTTTCCTTGGCTCTATTCCCACACGACTGCATCCTTTAGCATGGGAACTGTTTTGGTCACAGGGAACAGAGATGAAGGACTAAGGTTGGGTCAGGAGGAGAGGAGGAGAGGAGGACATGATTCATTTCCCCTCCGCCTGTCTCTGAAGGACAACATGCAGTGTCTTTCCACTGGCAATGGAGCAAGTCACCCAGGTCCCTGTGGTAAGCTGTTTGAAACCCATCCATGCACAGACACACAGACAGAGACACACAGAAACACGAATAATTGATTGCAAGCTTGCTTTTGTCTGTCAGGACTGTTCATCAAAGGGATATGCAGCCTTCCTGTGGAAATCCAATGTTGCTGATAAACAGATAAATAAATGCAGGGCCACATGGCTACACAGAGGCACATTCCTTTGCTTTCCTCTCTATACACACACACACACACACACACACACACACACACACACACACACACACACACACACACACACACACACACACACACACACACACACACACACACACACACACACACACACACACACACACACACACACACACATAATAATAGTTCAACACAGCGCTAGGCAATTTTCCCAGAGAAAACGGTTTGAGACTCTTAATGGCAGGTGATGGATAATACAGAGACAAACAGTGCCATTGTTTCAGGGGAAATATGAGGTCAGTTCTCCCTGCCACACTACACATCTTGTAAAGCTAACTTCAAGCACGTGTGTTGACTTAATGACAATTACAGCAGGATTGCATTATTATTTTAAAAGCAATTATCATTACCCCGCCTAAGAAAAAAGGGTTTACCTTTCCATTTGAACATGTCATACGCAAATCCCAATTGTAACTGTTGTGTTTTTTGATTTTATCAAACTACCTTAAGCTAGACAGGACTTCCATTCCATTGAACTTTTGTTTTGACCTGCAGTGTGAATAAAGGCAAGGATCAATGTGTTCACTGCGTTCATTTGCAGTACAAAGCACTAAGAGCCAAGGTTAATGACTGCACAGGCATGCAGTAAAATGATCTGGAATGATATGGAACATTTCATTGCACAGTACGTTTGAGTGTTTGAAGTCATTCCAAGGAAGCATTGCTTCCAAGTCCGCTGGGGTCAATATAAGTCGATGTGATTAAATAAATATTCTTCCAAGTCAGCAAGCTTTCAAGTCAGAGTGAAAGCAGGTAAATGTGAACGCGTCCAATTCATCGTAAACACTTCCAAGTGAATGTGACCAAGTTCAGAGGTTGATGAAAGGCTTTTTAAGAGCTATAGCATAATGAGTTATATCATGATTGTTCCTTTGCCACATCACACAATGCACTCATTAGCCTATTAGCTCACATAGTCATGTGAGTCAGACATGTGGATCCATTTTCCAGGCCTCGACCACATCGCTCGCTTTTTCTCTGTCCCTCTTGATTCCTCCTTTTCCCCCATACTCTCCGCTCAGGAACAAGTGAGTACAACACTGTTCCCCCCCCTCCTTCCTCTCTGAAGTTCCATCTGCTGTAGACGGACTAATGTATTCCCCAGAGTTGAAGGGTAGACCACAGCCTCAAGAACGCACTGGGTCTTGCTACCAATAAACTACAATTTCACATAGAAAAGAAAAAATAAAGGAAGACAGAAGCCAGTCATTTTACTCAGGGAAAACCTAAGTTTGAATGTTCTCACTCATAAACTGCTCCAATTGCTCGTTGATTATCTATGGCCGCTTCTGGAGAGCTGACGTTGACAGTTTTTAGCTTTAATTGAACAGAGAGAAGAGTAAGGAGCAGAGAGCGAGGCACATAGGAATGAGGGAGAGAAGGATGGAAGATTAAAGAGATACATAATCTGCACCAGACAGGATATGGATTTATAAACTCACAAACATTTAGCTACAAAACAGTCCAATTTGGGCTCAAGGAATCTCTACGAATGTTGTTTGCAGCAAGAGATTATGGACATCTTTCTCTTTTGTTGCTCTGTTGCAGTCACAGTTACTTGGTACAAAGACTTGAGACTTGACTTGGAGCATACCATTGTGAGGTTAGCCTTTCTAAAGGCTTGATTGACTTATAAGCAAAAAGGTGATTCATTACTCTCCATTTATCTTTCGTTAAAAGGGTTTTGGCTGTGGCTGCAACTGTGATTATTTGTATAACCTGCCAGTCATTTTCTGTAACTTGACCCTGTCTTGCCCTCAAGGACTCCAGATTTTAATTGATACTTGCGTCGACTGCAATCCATTATCTACTTTCAGTGAACTGTCTTTGAATAAGCTGGAATTTGTAGTTATTATTACTCTTTAAGTTTATGACATTAAATACCCAGAAGCTATAAGTATGGACGACTATACTTTCCCTTTTAAATGTCATTCAAAATGACAAGTTGGCTTGCCCTGCTATCCTCTCATTATAACGCACTCATCCTCTAATTTTGCCCTCGATTAACTCTTGCTAAATCCCACACACACACAGACACACGCACACACACACACACGCGCGCAGACACACACACGCACGCACCCACGCACGCACGCACGCACGCACGCACGCACGCACGCACGCACGCACGCACGCACGCACGCACGCACGCACGCACGCACGCACGCACGCACACACACACACACACACACACACACACACACACACACACACACACACACACACACACACACACATTGCGGAAATGCCAAATTGGTCTTAATCTTGTGGCATTTACAAAGAGACCACAGGTCTTCTGGAGCCTCATCGCAGCCTCATTTGCCGGGATAACCTGCTTTGACTTCAAACAATCACTTACACACTTTATTTTTACAAGTATATTCATTACGGAGAATGTGTTTTCTGCCAGTATGACACCCTGGCCTTGATACATCTGGCTGTAATTTCATTAGCATTAACCTGCTTTATTACAAACACCTGTTGTTTTCCAACCAATGTGTTGTGCAGGGAATGCTAAAAATACATTTTAAACAACGACTTCTGCAGTGATGAAGCATGCATTATTGTTGACCATCATCTTGCATGCTTCTACAACATGAATTATTCCCGAATATGCATCAATTTGAAAAGGCTGTACACACTGAGCATGTGTTGAAAACAAATCCCCCAAATGAAGACCGGCCTGTCATTAAGAGACGGAACCGCTTTTATTGTGGGATGAACAAAAACAAAGCGCCTGTCACAGCTCTTTTCCGCAGTCTTCCCCCACATTGTCGGCCAAACAAAAACCTGAATGTTTCGACCTCTTTCCGAATTGGAGGTCTTTGTAATACACCTTGTGTTGCTGTCATGAACATCTATTCAGCTGTGTCACCCAGCCATGAGAGTAAGCTCCACAATGCACTCTGCTCTGCTATGACTCCCAGGCAAAAGGCCTTGGATCTCTGCCACACATTCCTTCAAATGACTGTTGACTGTGATTATATTGTAATGTGGATCCCTCTAGTCCAGTAGACAGATAAATAAACACAGACAAATAGAGAAGTGGAGAGAAAGTGGTGAAAAATATGGTAAATGCAGCAAGGTTTAGAAAGATATGTAACTATTTTCCTTTAAATATCATCATAGTCTTTAAACTGACCACAGGTTTAATTGTTTCTACAAGTTGTTGTTATTGCAGCTTGCACACCTCCAGGATCTGGACAGTATGCCGGCCAGCTGTCTTTTAAGACCCATTTAGCTGCACCTGCATTCTCACTTTCCTTCACTTGCACTGTGAATGATCTCCCAGATTTAGACCACTTTCATGTGAGACTGATTTCCCAACAGGATAATTACAAAACTAAGTTAACATTTGATCTTGTTTCAGTGGTTGAGAGCGCAGAGAATTATCCAATAATACCTGACTTAGAAATCCTTGCGTTAAAGCTCATTTGTGAAACCACCAAGGTTTGTTTGAATCAGAAATTCAGTTGTCTATAAAACGGATTTAGTTAGTTTAAATAACCTGACAGAAAAAGTTGTTGCATCACAACCATTATTTTTCTTTTATGGATTAGGGTAAGATGTTAGGAAATACACTTATTGGCTTTCTTGCTTAGAGTTCAATTTAAAGATCTAAATTTAAATGTGTGCATGCTAACTATGAAGCTAGAACCATGAGGCATTAGCTTAGCTTAGCAGAAACATTGTAAGCAGAGGGAGACAGCTGCCCTGTCCCTGCTTTGTTTGTTTAAATTGATATGTACACAAACTGAAAGGAAAAAAGACAAGAAGTGGTTTTACGAGCATCAAAGGTGGGGTAGGTACGTTTGAGAAACCGGCTCGAGATACACTTTTTGTTATATTCCATGGAATGCTCTTAACATCCCGATAGCAAAGAATATCTTAAGTGCTTTGACAAAAAATCCATTAAAAAATGTCATCTGTGGAAGCCGTAGTACTGTAAAAAGCACGACCAATTTTACGACCTTTTATGCTGACTCACTTCCTGCTTCCAACCCCTAAAAAGTCAGGAAGTGGTATTGATCTTTTACCGTCAGCATTAAAATGATAAAGCATATTTCCCAAATTGACAAGCTTTGACTAACCGGTGCTTCGATCTTGATGAGGGCGATGTCCGATTTCTCATCTACATCTTTGATTTTGGCATCATAGGTACCGCCGCCCTTCAGCTCCACTTTCACTCGATGCTTATTGGCCACGACGTGGGCATTGGTCACAATCTGGCCATCTTCTGCCACAATGAAGCCAGAACCACTGGCCACCGCCACCTCTCGCTTGGAATAGGTCATCCTGTTGGGGAAAGGGAGGGATGGAGGAGGAGAGCATTTTCAATTTAGTTCACTTTTTCAACTTATCTCTTACCTAGAAACCCTGAAAAGACAGAAAAATCCATCAACTCTTAAGAGTTGAAAGCAAACAAAGTTAAAGCCTGTCTCCACAGGAGGTAAATATTTAAACAGTAGGCAGGTAAGTAGTCAAAGGAGAGCTTGATAATGTATAAATAAAAATAGTATTAAAAGGAAACAAACACACACTGCAGCATTAGTATACAGAAAAGCCTCAATGCAAAACTGTTTTCATGTAAAACTAATGCAACGACAGCGAAGGAGAGAAGAAAAAGCGACACGGAAGAAAAAAGACTGAGGGAAAGGCGGAAACGTTGAAATCAGAGAGCTGCCGACGTTCAAAGAATCACTTTACAAGCACAGTGACAGACATGATGGAGGTGACACAGATGAAGAATGGAGTTGTCAAAAAAAAGGATGAGAAGCGGGCATAAAATATATCAGAGCATGAAAGCTAGTGAGACGATGAGAAGAAAATACGATGACAGACTGAAGTGGAGCGTAAGTGATGTGCAACTGGTGTGGTCTGGTTAAGTACACAGGTGGGCTGTAAACTCTAGTGTGTTTCGGATTGTCCCACACACACTGAGACACACACACTGAGACACACACACTGAGACACACACACAAACACACACACACACACACACACACACACACACACACACACACACACACACACACACACACAAACAGGTGCGTGGACCTTACTTGCGGAAGAGTTCAATGTGAACCACAGCCGGAGCAATTTTCTCCACCACGTCGGCAATGAAGTTGTATTTGTGTCTTGGGCTGTCTGGGTTATCATGACCTGAAAATATAAAAAAACACACACAAACGCACACACTTGACGATTACAAAACAAACAGAAGATGCACAGAAATACTGCCTGATGTAAGAGCTGTGTGGAAATAGAAAACCAACATAACACAGAGAGGAAAATAAAAAAAGACAGTTCAATTGCGGTTTGCAACTGTCTAGGTCAGGTCTGGCATGCATTCACACACACACTCACTCATTTACAAACCTTTAACCCTGGCTATAAACCTCACAAATAAATACTTAACCTTGACCCTCACCTTAGCCTTTAGTTGATTGTAAACACAGAATCTAAATTCTCAAAGCATCTTTTGTCAAGACCAAACTGCTCTTCACAAGTATAACACCACTGACACACACACACAAACACACCGTCTGGCACTGTATGTATGTGGACTGCCAAATTTACTGAATCACCCGTCCCACCATATCCATACAGCGTTGGGCAAGTCAGGAAATGTTGACTGATTTACCTGGTAATTACGGTCTATCCAGACGACAGTTTAACCAAAGCTATGAATCAAGACTCCCCAGACCTTTCCCTGAGTGTCTCATCCTCCCATGCATAAACCCTTTTTTTGCCACGTACCCAAAACTATTTTGTCTCACAAAGACACTTTTCATTCATTCTTCTCCTAAAGAACAGAACTTACGAAAGTCAAAGGCACCCATAAGCCCTGGGATATCTCTGATTGCAGTGAAGGGTTAAGAAAGAAGAAAGGGATGTTCCGCTTTAGGTGCCTGTAAGCTAACACAGGCATGGAATGAGCGGTGTCTTGCCGTACTGAATATCCATAAATTATACAGTATTAAAAAAATGGTCAAACCTGAAGGGGAAAATCCTGGTGTATACTGCCATGCTATACGTTACTGTACTGCTTTGAGCAAATGCATGCAAAGATGCTCCAAATGACAATGCTTAGCTGATAATGCTGTTAAAATGAGCTAACATTCACTGTGGGGGAAACTTCTGATGCAATTGGAGTCAGGACTCAAAGAGAGACACGATGTGGAGCTGGAGCTTTGATGGCAAACACTGACGGTTTATTTGGAGTTACGGCCGGAGAATTCACAAGACATGTCACGGGCCACGAGTTGACCACACGGTTGAGATGCCACAATCAATTCTGAAGAACCCTCATGTAGTTCCAGGTTTTAACTAGTTCAGAGTCATTCTTCAATAGATAGACTAAAACAGCTGAGGACACTGAATCACATTTGTAGTCGCTTATGGCTCGGGGTCATCTACAACCCGAGAAGGATGTGTTCCGGTGTCCCACAACAATAACTATCTCTGACCGAAGTTGCCCGGTCATAAACTGGTAACAACAACAAAATGCTTGGGCAGCCCCTCCTTAAGGGAGATAATGGCTGCTCAATGCTGGGCATCTGTGTCAGAGGGCGAAAGATAACATGCAGGGGAAATTATTCCTCAACATTCACCATATTAACCATAAGTATGGTGTCAGCATGCTAATATTTGCTTATTAGCATGAAGCACAGAGTGCAGCTGAGACTGAAGGAAATCTCAGATATTTTGCAGGTCATTTACTATTTACCCAGAGAGGGACATGAAAGTCTGTATTCAAACTAAATCATGTTACTCTTTCCTCTGGTGGTTGAGGTATTTTACTCAACCTAAACTGACTTCATGGTGGCACTCGAACAAAAGTCAGGGGGTGCGCTAAAATCAGTGGGAAACATCCTCTGGGAACCATGAACTTCTTTATAAATGCTCTGATAATCCATCCAATTTTTTTGAGATATTTCATTAGATACCTGTCTAACATCTGGACCTGCTGGAGGAGCTAGAGAAAACGTTAAGGATAACCAAAGTCCATAGGGACTTGGCTTGGCAACTGGAAGGTCACCAGTTCAAGTCCCGGAAAGACCAAGTGCTACCGAGGTGTCTCTGAGCAAGGCACCGTTCCCTACTGCTCCCCGGGCGCCGTACATAATGGCAGCCCACTGCTCCTAACCCTATGATGGGTCAAATGCAGAGAAACCGTTTCATTACATAATAACTGTACTACGTAATGACAAGAAGTTGAATCTTCTTCATAACAATAACCTAAAAATGTCAACCTCATAGTGGCGCTGGAGTAAGGGGATCAGCAAAGTCAATTTCATTATCTTTGGAGAATGAATGTGCTACAATTCACCATAAGTTTTTGAGTTATTTTAGTCTGGGCAGAAGTGTTGGACCCCCCTGACCAACATCCCTAGAGCCATGCCGCTAGCAAAAAATAATTGAACAACTTTTCTCCAACCCTCCACATATATTTCCATTGAAAGATATAAATTAAACATTAAATCTCATAAATTAAACACAGGTTTCTTTCCACAGTACGAGAGAAAACTAATGGAAAGATTGGAGTAATTTACCTCCTACTAACACCCGAGGGTGTTCATGGTCAGCTCTGAGTGGATTATTCTGGCCAGAAACTGTGTAGGTTCTGGAGCGTCCATACAGGCTCTCAGTTTCTTTCCCTTTACTGTGTTCCTGTTAGCTGCCTCCTCACGCATAGGGAACTTTATTTCTAGAGGCACACTACCACAGCTATAATGTGATGATAGCAGAGTTATAGGCCCAGTGGTGACGAGCTGATGGTAAATCACAAATCACACGTTGTGCACACTTCAGTTACATTAAAGAGCGTTGCCAAGGCATTGTTGCCAGATTTAAACACTGGACTTTATTTCACTACGGAACTGAGATTGAAAAAGCCTTAGTTTTGTATATAATTAAGTCTAATTCGCTGTCTTCATACTAATTCATCCTTAACTTTGAAGCCTTGATGTGTGGATAGAAAGTCAGCATTTAAATCTTACTGATTAGTGTCTAAACCCTATATTGCTTTGGTAATATTTCACCATCAAGTGAATAGATGCCAGAAGCTGACTCCAGAAGGTCTGTAGTTGCAGGCTTTCCACTGTGTGGGAAAACGATATCTATATTTGGATATAGTGCAGGGCAAAAATAAGGATTTACCGCAGACAATGTAGGAGGTTAGGTCAGAAATACGTCGCCAGTGCTTTGACTAAAAGCCAGAACACTTACAACAAGCTGATGTGGAAAAATGATGTTGTTAGCTAAAAAATACCGTTAAACTTAATTTAACCATTTTTTTTGTTAAGGGTCAAAAATCACTTCACAAATCTATTAAAACCGGACAAAACTGAATAAATAAAAAGAAAACACTTGCAACATCAATTGCCGACCTGACAATATAAGACGGTTTTGAGGGTTCAAGCTTTTTTTAAGCATTAAAAAGTTATGAACAACATTAAGTTTTAAGCAATCCTGTATTTTAACAACTGTGTTTCATCAGCTGCAGTTGGATTTTTCATTTAGCCATGTGAGCAAGTTACAGACAGACGGCATGAATACTTGAATGAGTCATTTGGAAATAGTCTATTTTAATTTGGTTAAAAAGGAACAACAAAAAAAGGACACCATAAATAACCCCTTAAGTTCAAGGAATAACACTTTATCTCGAGGAAGGAACCCAAAACCTATTTGTAGAGGTTTTGTATTTGATCAGACGTGTCATGCAAGATATACTTTTTCACTGCTCATGATCATTTACCAACAAGCCGGGCATTCTGGTGAACATCAGACATGTACAGTAAGAGGTGTTCAGCTGCCACAATTTAAATATTTTGGAGATGACACTCAATTTAGGAGATGGAGATTGTACACCCGACCCTGTGATTAGTGACGACTCGCAGTACTATATGAGGCAGAGCAGTAGATATTGACTGATGGTGCGTGATGGTGAGCTCATTATTAAGGAGACCATGGCACAGGGGTGAGGAACAGGAAAGAGGAAAAATGATTATAGTCATACGTCTAGACTAAAGTCTTACGTTGGAGATGATCAAATTCCTCCTCTGCAGTAACTTAAGTCAGTTTCAGTCGTGCAAAGTAAAAGTGGCTCCCATATGGAAGACATATTGAGGTTTGATCCTGCACTTTATTACTGTTTAATAAAATGTGCTAATAAAGTTAAGCCTCAGTTTACAATATGCACATGTCCTAAAGTTAAATCAAGCGTTCAGTGATGGGAAACCATTTAAACCCAAGTTGTTTGGAGAAAAACTGCATTTATTTTTCTCACACACACTCAAAGGCCTCCTCTCCTAATCCACTCTCTATATGCATTGACCTTCATAGCGTGGCTCTGGGCCTCTCCTTTTTCAATTTTCCCTTACATAATTCCCACTGTTTTATTGGCACCCGCAGGCGGAAGCAGTTTGTTCTCTATTTCCTAGACTCTAAATACTAAATGAGTACAGTAAGGTCAGCCCCTCCTTCTCATGTACTCACACACACACACACACACACACACACACACACACACACACACACACACACACACACACACACACACACACACACACGCACACGCACAGGTTCTATACTGAGGTCCACCATGCTTGTTCTAAATGTATAAAATGGAAGCACATTTTCATTTTTTTGAAAATAAAAAAGTATTTTTGTGACAGAGAGTCACAGAGTGTGTGTAGACCATTTAAAAAAATAATTTCCAGTTAGTCATAGTTACCTTGGCTCAAAACTCATTTTTGACAGATGCCTATGTTATGCCACTAAAGTGTAAGATCATGACTCATTGAGGCCCTGCCTTTCTGCAGTTATAGATATATAGTTGTGCTTTGCTGCTGTTTATAAAATAAGATTTTTTTGCAGCGTAAGATTCCAATTTAAGCTATTTCCCATTTTGTTGTGGAACATTCTGTATAAGGATCAAAGAGATATCAAACTAAAATGGCCTCACTAGGTTCAAACATCATTTTGATAACTATAAAACGGTTTATATGTTGATATAAATAGTCCAAAGCTTATAGTAACCTTTGTTGACATTTATTACAGGAAAGAGAACATACAAACATATTGTGGTCAGAAAAAGATGAGATAAATATGAATAAAGGAGATTTATAAAAGAGCCATGCAGAAAACATGGTTGAGCCGAGAGAGAATTAAGAGAATGATCAGCAAGAGAAACACAGGCATCATGAGCAGTAAGGATGATAAATGAGGAAAACATGCAGGAGCAGGCTGATAGAAAAACGTATGATATTTTCATATTATTGTTGGCTGAGAAAAAGTCTGGGAAGAATGTGCACATTCAGCAAATGTCACAAACCGGAGTCAGAGAGTGCGACCTGACAGAACAGTCACTCACTCAGCAGATTGGATTAACGTCGATACAGATAATCAAGAAAGTACATCCATATTCATCCAGTCAACTTTTCAATAAAGATAGCTTTTTGGGGGTATTCTGGTGGTCTTAGATAAACACCATGTAAGTTGCATGTCATCCATTTCTACTAGGCAGCATTTTCTCTCCATTTTCACCATTAGTAAAGTCTTGAAAATGCCAAATAAATTAAATGTGGGTCATTTTATTTGAACCTAGACGCACAGACGTTTGACCTAATGTTTTTTTTTTTGACAACTTGCATAGTCAACGTATTGCATTACCATCCATATACAAAATAGGATATCATTCATAACGTACTTGCATATGTTTTCTTAAAATGGGGCCAAATTGCAGGATATAGTTAAAGTCTCTCAAAGGGGGAGTTGAGTTTATTTTCAGTGTCAACCCCTGCACATCAAATGTAATGCTGAAGTTTAAATCAGGAGACATGCTTGGATGTCTGATGTATCAAATGAAATGTGAAATGCTTATTGCAGGTATGGAAATGTTCACTTCGGAACCTTGGAAAATCAGTAGAGCTTACCGCAGACCTGCTCTGTTTCCGACATGGTTAGCTCTTTGGGCGAAACTTAACAATTTGAGTTGTTTACATGACTCAAAAACAAATGTGGCGATACAGTCTGTGCTACTACCGCGCCCACACAATTTTTGATGTATATGTTAACCTTTCCCAAAAATATAGGTTGCTAACTTTGTGTTTTCCTTTGTGTCTCCTGCCTGTTTTAAACTGTCTTCAACGGAGGGGGAATTATGGCTTTGAATCAGCGCCAGACATTCCTTCATGTGACTGAAGTGTGATTTACGAGTGACAACAGAGACGGAGAGAAATAGAGAGGGAAAGACCCATTGAAAGAGAAAAAGAAGAGAGAGGAAAGATTTTGGGGGGTTGCTGGAGGGGGGAATATGTTTCCAAGCTTTGAGGTAAGGTCTTTGAGGCAACAGGTGTTGAAGAATGTTTCAGCTGCAGATGCGGTGCACACTTCAGTTCAATGTCTTGTGTTTGTGCTAATATTTTTCAGTCCTGATGTGTCGATAATATACATTCTGTTTACCGTAAATAATGATAAATGACTCACTGAATACATTGACATTTGAGTTCTCAGTTGGGCTGTTACATAAAGCAGCAGAACAAGTGAAGAATGATGTCAGTTTAGTTTTTAGCTTTAGGGTGAAATACTTTTCACATGACACTCAGCTGGTCCATACTGAAACACCCACAAATACCAGTTATTACCAATGTATTGCTTCAGTACCGCTTAATAACGGCCTACACTATCCTTCTTATCAAATTCCTTTCTGTTCAGCTGATGCAGACTGCACTGGCATGAACTGTATTGTATAAAACAATCATACGGATCATATCCATGTGACTGCACATAAAGCTTTACATTAGTGAGAGATCATGACTTCATTCAACTGGGCAAAGGTTTAAACAGTTCTCTGATGCGAGTCTAATTGTTATTCAGCAACAAGAGGGGAGCACAGTTGAATGGTGGCTGTTGTTATCCTGGACACATGGGGATTGTGTACCACTGAATGCAGCTTCAGGCTCAACATCACACCATAAAGAACATTTACATATTTACTTTAGCCTATCAGCACATATTGTCACTGAACAAACTGTTGATTTGAAAGTGAGATTTAAAAAATATGTTTTACTTAGCATAACTATTGTAAATACAGAGTGGCCTATACTGTTTTATCCACATAACTTCCTACCAAATCAACTTCTCAGTCAGTGTTGGGGTCTTTGATGGTGATTAATACGACCCAAGCAGCGTTACCTTTCCCGCAGGCTCCCCGCTGAATGAAGAGGACAGGTGGCTGCTGCAGCTTCTGCGCGCGGCGGCTGACCCTCTTCAGCTCGCAGATATTCCGGTAGGACACCCCATCGCTTCCACAAACCGGGTCGGTGGTTTTGCACACGCAAGTCCCACTCTTGCTTCTCCTCCTCACCGTGATACTGTATCCCACCCCGCCAGGGATCGAGCAGTCCAGCCCCTCTCCGCACACCGGGTCCCCGAGCTTCCCCAAGCCGCCGCAGCCTTCGCCCTCGCCGGACGCGCACACCGTGCAGCAGTGGCAGGCGTCGAGGCTCTGTCCAGCCGTGCAGTACGCCGGTATCCGGGGACACATCGACTTGTCACACCGAGCAGGACAACCGACAACATACCGGGTGGAGATCTGCGCATCTGCCGGCACGGATGAAAAGACTAGCATTACGCACAGAAGTGACCAAAACATGGTATACAACTAAAGTCTTCAAATTTAAATATAAAGTTTTAAAAAGTTCCTAAAGCTCGCTCTCTGCTTGCAGTGTGATGGGATGAGAGAGCTCAGTAGTAATGAGGGGGGAGTCACTTGAGCTGGAGAGGCATTTAACTGAACTTCACTGCACAACGAATTACGCGACTCTACGTTTGTACTGGCTCCGCATCAGACGCAACTCACTTTCTAGATAATCACAACAAGCCTGTTGATTGGTGCGTTCACGTAACGGAGGAATCAGAAGAACTGGGTTATTGATTGGTCCTCAGAAGTGTGAGGGTAAAATACAAATAAAATAAATAGCAGAAAAAAGCCTGCATGGAAATTGAACTACGCTGCAGCATACTGTGTTGATACAAGAGCTGAATCACTCAAATGTAATATTTGAAAGTAGCAGCATGGTAAAAAGACTTGCCAACTATTATGTAAATGATGCTTGCTCCTGTTTCCCTCCAAGGTGTATTGACAAGGTCAAGGTTATCCAACAGAACCTCTTGCAGAAAATCAGAGAAAAGCTCCAAGGTCTTTCATGGCAGATATTGGCATCAACTCGTATTTTTTTATTTACAAAAAAGAAAATGTACAACCCAGTAGGGGAATGAGCCAGGGCCCAGATGTTTTATAAGCGGCACAGACATCCACACATCCTGCAGGCCTAGTTCCTGCTTGTTTTGTGTACCTTTACTAGTCCCTTTATGAATTAGTCACTCTTGGCATCCCCTCAAGCCCTCTGGCTAATTGGGAAAATCAGTAGTGGAAAAAAAGTTGGGTGGATTGTGGGATTTGCGGAGTGAATGTAGCACTTTGTGAACAACCCTTATAAACAGTCAAATTTGTTCTAATTGGAAAATTGCACGAGCACATTTATTTATTTATGACCCTATCCCAGCTCTGTGGGTTATAAGCACCCTGCTAGCAGGAATATAAACAACATCTAATGGGGATATCCAAATAACTATAATTACAGCTCCCCACGTTCAAGTGTAAATAACTCAACAAGTAATCTTAATTTGTATTTCTATACGAATCTGCCCTACATTGGAAAACTAAATTTCTCAGAAAATACAATAAAATAAGCTTGACATTTATTATTTGTTAAAATAACACACGTTCCACATATTAAGGGAGCAACCTTTAGTCCTGGTGGTGAACAACAAATCTCTGTTAGGTTTAGACGTCTACTGTGAGCTGTAAAGGAATCCAGTTAAAATTGAGGCAATGAATCAGTGTCATAAACCGCCTCAATATACTGTGATTGAGTGCAGGCAAGAGGTTTAATACATGTCTAAAGGTTGGAATGACTGGGCAGGGGAGCACCTCTCAGATGCATTGCCTTAAAATGGAGAGAATTGAGGCTCCCTGCGGTGCACCAGAGCTCAGAGTAACACAAGCCTCTCTATCCTAAAGGCAATTAAAGCGGGGCATAACGGGATAAAGGGCAGTCATATGCTCTGACTGGACTTCCTTGAACAGGAAACAGAGAAAGTGTACCATTTAAACTTGTTTCCCGGAATTCCAGGATGGCTAATTGTTTTCAGAGCACAGTGTCATTTTAGAGAATGACGACACACACTGTTGACCCATCTAAAAAAAGAATAAGTATAGACCTTGAAGCATCTCCAGAACCATTATGTTGCAATACTTGTAGAGCACAAGGATGTAGGCGAGAAGTGGTGGGAAAATCGTCAGATGAAAACAACCTCATCCTTAAGGAACACCCATTCTCCAACCAAGGCTAGAGTTTAACCAATGATGGACTCCACTGAGGTCTGTGTGATCTCTCCAGTCTGCAGTGATGTCTCTGGCTGTGAGTCGGGCCCCTGAGAGTCCAAACGGGGCTTCGCTTCCACGTCGAAGCCACACCAAAGTGTTGCATTCTCCAATAAGGAGCTGAGATCTATGAGAAGAATGAGTAAAGACAACTTGCTTCCTGACGAAACACAGCAGCCATATTGTTTTCAAATCGTTCTGTGAAAACATTTGACATCACACTTGTCAACCCTCTGGTGCCTTCAAATGCAGGATCCCCATCACGCTACACACTCAGAATGCAGCCCAGAATGTGTCGCCGCTGGTTATCTGACAGATTAAAGAGGCTTTACATATTCACTGTTTCTGGATGACCTCACTTTGTAAATATGTCTACACATACTGCAGCTATAAAGCCAGAGGCACCTCATTAGGAGCTGATGAATGATAGGCAGACATGCATGTCTAATTCATCAGTGTCCAGGAAATGCATACTTTGTGCACTGATATTAACTCAAGTAGTGTACACTTGTGAGTTACTTCATTTCATATGACTTTATAGTTCGACACAGATCGACCCCTCTATGATTCAAAGAGGAATATTGTGCTTAGCTTTAATGCAAATTAAGATTTTTTCAAACAAAAAACATACAACCCTGCAATAAAAGTGGAATAATCAATACCATAATAACATTTGCAGGGGCTATTTTTGCTTTAGGAATGCTTTTGAAAATAAGTAAATATTTAGTTCATTCACACTATGTACATGCAAAGACAAATATTTGTTTTCAAATTGATACTCACAACTCAATATTATATTTGTTCAGCTTTCAGGGGAATCTAGTGATCATTTTTTCATAACACATTTGTGAACTGATTGGGCACTTATCAGTTTTAACTGTTAAATGAATGTATCATTTATTCGATTATTTGTTGGTAGATTAGTACACATATAGTATATGCTTACAAAAAATAAATGTCAACTAATTTAATTTCTATAAATGAATACATATGTGCTTCTGTGCTTGTTGCAGGTGTTTCCCAAGAGGATGTTACATCACGGATAACTCAGTCATTGTGTCAGTAAATCATGTATAACTGATGACTGAGAACCAGAGTGAAGATATTCTCTCACCACAAGAGGGCAGAAGAAGCCTTGGAGAGTTACCCCAAATATTGTTTTGATTTCCTCCAGCTCTGACGTTACTCTCAGAGACTAATTGTGCCGTGTGAATATATCAAAGCAAAACACAGAATGTTTCTCCAGGAAACCTGAGCACATTTTCAGTGTTTATTTCTTTCAAGTCATCCACATAATAAATAGAGACAATTCAAACCGATTACACCAGACTGAAATGGGGTGGAACAGCTTGACTAGGTTGGTCTGAAATTAAGCAGGCACTTAACAAAAAAAGGTTAGTGTGTATTATTTAACAGGACTACAGTGAAACATCCTTACATTAAACCATAAGGCAGCTGCCTGCTGCTGGGTTGGCAAAAAATGTACACAGCATTAGATTAGGAAACATCTAGAGCATATAAAAAATAAATCTGCTTCACGCAGCTCTATTCTGCAAACACACAACACAGCCGCCGTTAATAAAAACTAAAAAACAGAAAGACAATCTGAGGAATCATTAAAAAGTTAACATGCAACGGAAGAGTCTGAGCTTAAAGGTTTTTGTCCGTTTAACTATGAACCAAATAGTTTGCATGGTGTGAATACTCATCTTCAAATGATGGACTGCAGGTTTTATTAAGTGAGACAGTTATTATCTGTAAGGAATCTTACCTATATCTGACAGAGCCCTATTGTTGAAGTTTTTATTACTATTAGAATTACAAAATGCTTACAAGCGTAGTCCTTGTATGTCTTGTTTGCCTCCCGCGTCCTCGAGCTTCATAAAGTCTGGTATGCGTGAATCTAGCTTGCAAAAGATGCTGGTTCTGAACTGAAGTGATGCATGTACTGTTTTAGCTTTTAAAATAATAATAACTGATCAACTGTAGAAACTAGATTTACATGTGAGCTACTTGTACTTCGTAATTATTCTTTCTGACTGAATGTGGCTGTAGTACATTATACTACACAATGGCTTATGTTGAATACCTACAATGTTTGCATCTTGTCCTAGAAGAGTCCAAAAACTTTGAAATTGAAATATTACATTCAATCTCAGACTCAGGTTTAAACCATATCTCTATTGCCGGCCAACATTAGAAGTGAAATCCAGGGTTACAATGTGAGTGTATGAATGGACTACACACTCTTAAATCAGTATATAGGAGGTGATGAATATCCATTCCTCAGTTTGAACACCTTTTCTCTCTAGGATACAGGAAATAGTTTGCAACCATGACATTTCCCTTATTTTCTTGGCACAAAGTGGTTTACAAAAAATCCTCCGTCACATCAATTCACCTGTAGAGGTTCAAATGAAGCTCTGTCATTGAATTCTAATCAGCACAAAATTCAAATGTGTGGTTTTGATTGACAACATCATCTTGTAAATACACCATTGTAATTGTGACAGCAGGAAGGGTGGGGGGGGAGGTGGGGTGGGGGGGTGAAACTGGGTCGTCTTCTTTGGCAGTTCAGTGGTGACCCAACTTCTTTCTTTAGCACACTAACGGAGGAAGTTTGTGACATTATAAATTGTCCGCCAACGTCTTCCCATTTTTTTTTATTACCAGTCTCACGGTTTCCTTTTTTTAAAATCGCTGTCAGCATCCAACCTGAAAAGCAAGTTTCAAAATGTCCAGTGCAGCGTCTCAGACCTCGCTCACCGGCAGGTCGGCGTCATCCAGGTCCAGGGGCGGTTCAGGCATATGGGGCTCGAAGCTGCTCCGCCGTCGCCACGGTGACTCCTCGGGGTGATTGATGGCGGTCTCAGGTGGGTGGGGGGTCACTTTGCCAGGCGCGGTTTCTCCTGCAGGGACAGGCGCGCTGGCGTGCGGCTGTGACTGGGCCGTGGCAGCAGACTCATGAAGTGCTCGCTGTCCCACGCCAGGCTGCGAGCGTGGACCGCACGGGACAGCAGCCCCCCACTCTGGGTAGCATGGTGGCATGGCAGATATGGGCGAGCGAGGGGCGGGGGGGCCCGCGGGGCTGCGGTAGAAAGTGGAACGGCCGTGCTCCTGCAGCAGAAACAGCAAGAGGACACAGAGAGAGCAGGAACAAAGACAGTGGGTGTTAGTAAGCAACTTGGAATCCTGTGGAGTTTAATGGAGAAACCCAAAGTTACAGACTTGGAATTAGCACCGGCATGTGGAGCCTGACGCAGATTAAGCAGAGTTGGTACTGAAGGTTGAAGATGCTGAAGAATGTAGCATTGCTAGAGAGTAGAGATGGTGGTAGTAGTAGTAGTAGTAGCAGTAGAGGTAGCAGGAATAGTGGGAGTAGTGTCAGCAGGTTTTAGTTTGGGTAGTCTCAACAGGTTGAAGTGGAGGAGCAGAGTGCCTTAGAAAGCAGCTGTTGGTTGTTGCTCATTATTTCACAGCTTTTCATTGTCAGATTTCAATCTCTGTAAAAGAAAACAGAAGCATAGGAAAAAGAAAGTAGTCCCAAATGCAGAGAGGGATGGCACTGAGAAGTTGGTGTTATGTTGGTTAGAAAAAAACATCCCAACTATAAAGCATCAAGACCCAAATATAACTAATAAGATCCACATTTGTAGTTTCTACAACAGCAGCACTGTGACTTTAAAGATGGTCAGTAAATCCACAAAGTACCACTTAAGCATCACAAAGTGTAAGAATACAATTCCTAGCACAAGGATATCTAACAATCTTAGGGACTATGGAGACTCACAGATATTTAAGAGATGCTTTATGCTGATTTCAAAGGTCAGAAACCAAGCTTATACTAAGTTTTAGGGGCTATTAAGTCGTCGGATCAGATAATAAGCAACTTTCACACATCAACATATTCACATGCAAATCGACAGACTTCTATAAAAACACATTAGTTTGTGACTTGGGCATTGTTGAGTCCTCATTTCAAACTGTTAAAAAAACACTGAGCACACAGAAGGTAAAAGAAGTCCACATGTAAACAAGTATCCTACTATGGTGTATATCAGAAAGAGAAAGAAACATACAGGCAGCGAACAGGAGGGAGGAGGAGAGACAAGCAGGATGTCACACATCTAAGACAGGTACACAGCTGCAGCAGACTGCAGAGACAACAGAGCATGAGGGGGAGAGAAACACAAGGTGTGAAAGACCCATGGACCCAGTCACAGAGACACAGAAACAGGCTTCACACATCATAGCTAAGCTGGTCAGGTAGGTCATGCAGTATGGGTTGTATATGAATTCATGTATATTCTTATTTCCTTTACACGGAAGCATCATCAATAACAGTGAAGACGGGTGGAAGCTGTGCAGGGAAAGCTATAAAGGAGGAAGGGAAGGTGGCAGCGACTGCAGGTCTCTCCGAGGTTAGTTCGTGATATCTCAGCTGTTAAAAGAGTACAAATATGACTTCATTGCATTTCCTTAACTTGAGGTTCGCTTGATTTCAGTTGCCCTGCTTGTGGAGAATGTCATCACATGTGAGGGAAGATAAATCAAGCCCACCTCAAGTCAAAAAACTCCTGAAACAAGATTTTCCTTTAAAATAGGAACTGTCTGAGTGCACGGAGGGAAATAGGCTCAAACTCTGAGCTCAGCTTAAAGTGACGGTGCGGCAAAAAGTAAAAGGAAAGCAGAGGAGGAGGAGGAGGAGGAGGAAGGGTGGATGAGAGAAGCGGCGAGGACAAGGGCGTGAAGGGAGGAGCGCTTGTTGGGTTATCAGAGCCATACTTAGGATGTGGTTGGAAAAAAAGGAGCATCAGATGTGCCGTCAGATCTGATCTGCTCTTATAATATCGACAACCGCAGAGGGGCCAGCCAGTGAGTGGAAAACAGTATTAAAAAAAAGGTCAACTTATAGCTTAAGGGGGGGGGGGGGGGGGGATTTAGACGAGCTGACATACGTGCTGCTGCACTCCCCGATTCGAGACGTATACCTCTGTATACAGGGGTTCGACAGCCGTCTGGCCTGCCGCATCTGCAACAACACAGTGCAAAGCAGTATTAGAGCAGATGGGCTGTCTGCCCACAGGGAGAGGAGCAGGTGGAGAGAACGTGAGGAGGAGAAAAGCACAGAAGAGGGAGAGAGAGAGAGAGAGAGAGAGAGAGTAGAGGAACATGGGGGTGAGAGTAAAACAAGCAGAAGAGAGAGAGAGAGAGACACAGGAGGGAAGAAAGAGGGGACTGTAGAGAAACTGACAGCCAGAGGACGTCAGAGGACACGCCCTCCTCTGCAGTCAGGATGTGGATCTGCTTAACGTCCTCCTGCTCAGCTCGGGCTGATGGAGCTCATTATGTGGCTCTACAACTCAGGGAGAGTTCCCACACACATTCTATGGTACAGTAAGTACAGTAGTCATTCAACATTTATGGCCTACTCATGACTTACTTCAGTAAAAAAAAGATCTGTATGAGGGGGCATGGTGGCTCAGGGGTTCAGGCCCAAAACACGCAACGTCTCTCTCCCTCGTTATTTGTCAATTAGTGAGTGAGAAAAGAACAACACGGCCAAAAAGCTAAATCTGTATTTGGCTGTTGGGTATTGCGTAGGGGTGAGGCAAATGCTGGAAAGGCTGTTTCAAGTTCAAGGTAAATACCTTGGAAATAGCTCATTAAAAAGATCTATTAATACATATAATCATTTTCTTAGGGCCTGGTAGCAAATGTACCTGTATGGCTGTGAGCAGAATTAAGCTTGATTCATCTTTTCACAGCCGCAACTGCTGGGCTAAATATATTGGAGATACATCAATAAAGTCACGGGGGGGGGAACTCATCTGAAACAAAGTGTCTGCTTCTTGGCATGAGTTTGAGATGAGGTCAAAAAGGAGATTCTCTGCAGCTGTGTGAGATCTTGTGAGAACAAGAAACTGCAAACAGTAATCAATCAATGGCATGAGTGTAACAACACAAACAAGTCATAGGAACAGTCCTGACATGACTCTTTGGACCACTAGATGATGATCAAGTCTGAAGTCATGAAGTCTGAGCCCATACGATGGTGACCCTGTTTTATAGTGTACTGCAAAAAATACATACTGTAGCAGCCGACCTCCCGGGCCCCCGCTGGGCCACGATGGCCCCCGAGACGGCCTTGATCCAGCTGTGCATGTCCTCTGGACTGTCCGCCTGGTGGAGACATAACAGAAAAGAACAGTGAGTGACAGAGTGAGAAGAAAGCAATCCCAGGGTTTGAGTGAGGATCAACCGGACATTCCTTGGAGCTGAAAGAAAGCGTCCTACCTGTATGTAAAACGTCCTTGATGTCGTGACGACTTCAAACAGATTATCTCTCATCATAATATCGCTGCAACAAAAGTGGGAAACAAGTCAGATCCTATTTATCTCATCTCTATCTCTATCTGAGTCAGGAGAGGTACACGCCGTCCTCCTGGACAAAAGGTGTTTCTGATGTACGATGGGAGAACGCTGGGACACGTTACATACCTCTGTTTGCACTCCTGGACTTTGTGAACTTCCTTCAGTGGGATCATTCTCAGAGGTTCTTTCTCCTGAAGGAAGGACAACAAGAGTTCATTAGCAAAAGAAACCAAATGTTACATATCACCATTTGCAAGTATATCACAAATTCTTGCTGAGGTTATTTTTGTTTCATTTGGACAGAAGACCTTGAACTGCTTTAACGTAACATACTGTATACTAATGGTTGTAACTTTGTTTTCTTTCATACAGCAGACAGAGAGTCTATGTCCTAGGGGCCTGTTGATAGCCAAGTAAACGGATAGAGCTGTCAAATAAGGGCAGACCCAGACAAGGGCAGGGTAGGGATGTGTGGTATCATCCTGAGGACAGAACGTGTGTGTGTAGTACGTATGTGTGTGTGTGTGTGTGTACGTATGTGTGTGTGTCTGTGTGTCTGTGTGTCTGTGTGTGTGTGTGTGTGTGTGTGTGTGTGTGTGTGTGTGTGTGTGTGTGTGTGTGTGTGTGTGTGTGTGTGTGTGTGTGTGTGTGTGTGTGTGTGTGTGTGTGTGTGTGTGTGTGTGTGTGTGTGTGTGTGTAAGAAAGGCCGGGGGGGAACAAGGCATGATCGGACATGTGAAGGGAAAGCATTGAATTCCACAGGCTGCAGATAAAACATGTTGGAACGCAGGTCTATGTGTTTGCTGTTGCTCTGCCTCAGACTGTGGGGGTGCATCCATAACCTCATTCATCATCAATACAAACATTCCCTAAGGCTAAACAACACTTAATCAAAGTTCATTACCAAATCTGACTTGAAGTAACTCATTGAGTTTTCCTCCAGGAGGAAATACCGCCTTTTCCAGTTCCTCATCTGGAGAAAAACAAGGAAAAGATATTCAGACATTTTGCATATTTTCAAAGCAAACAATATGTCACATTTGCCAAATAGCTACAAGAATATAAGCACTCATTTCATTCTAGTTATAATCTAGTCCCAGAGATATTTTACAATGCCTACATACATAAAGAGGAAGGTGATTTATCACAGTGGCTTCATTTCTTTAGGCTGTTCTTTATATATCTGAAATCTCATCATCTGACATTCCGCAAGTCATAAGACCTAAATATCCTTCCAACATAAAGGTGATAAATCATCTTGTTTATGTGGCTTTAATTGAAAAAATGATATTTATCATAAATTGCTTTGCACGTCCATGTTGGAGTTTGCTAAATGCAGTGCTTTGTTGCACTTTATGCCACCAGTGCTGCAGCCAAAAGAAGTTTAAGAGTGACCATAAACATCTCTCTGAGCGATACCAGCAGGCCGTGTGAAACAAAGTGAACTCACCACCGCTCCCTGCTTGACGCAGTAGCCAGACTTTATGACGGTGTGTTCCTGAGTCGGCCTGCCCAGGAAGTACGGCAGCTGGCTGTGAGAGCGATGCATGGCCTCACGCTCCGCTTTGTCGGCACCGTCACCTCTGTCGTGCTTCAGGGTGAAGGACAGCGGAAGGATCGTGATTGTTAGTTCCAACAAAAAACAAAAATAAAAACACCAGCACAGATTTTGCACAGTCTGAGGGCGTGGATTGTACGACCACAAAGCTTCAATCAATGTCAGACTAATTTAAAGTAAAAAGGTATTTATATTACAGAAATGTGTGAAAATGAAAAACATTTTTTTAAGAGATCAAGGTGATGATTTAAAATATTTTATTTGTCATACAGACCGTCATAAACCAATATTCAGTTAAAAAAAAAAAAAAGTTTGTTATAAAAAATCTGCTCATTCTAACATTTTGAACTGGGAATGTAGCTTGACTAATGATTTATCAATAATCAAAAATATTTGCGTAATCTATAGCTTTAATAGTTGAATGACATTTTAAAAAGTCAAATGTGTAAAGTTATATTTTCTTACTTTTATTCAGAGCAATATTATATTAAAATCTATATGAAATGTCTTGCTTTTTTTTGGTAACTGTTTTGTTTCCTTGTAGCTTTAAAATCTTTGAATGGAGTACATTCTGCACTCATGTAAAGACAGACATGTGTGTCGTGTTTACCTGTGTCTGGGTGACAATGGGGACTCCTGCAATGATCTCTGTCCGATAGGAGATTTGTTTCTTGGGCCCTACGACGTCCGGCAAAGACTTGAGGTTCTCTGCATTCTGCTGCCCATCACACGACTTTGGCACCTTGGGAAAACACACACATCAAAGGTTTGGTGACATTTATTTATTGAACACACGCATTTTGACCAACTTGTGGAATTCAGATGTAGAATAGAATAAATCATTTCCTCTATAGTTGAAAAACAGTGTGCCTTTACCACATTTAATATCCATTTCCTTTCTGTCATGCCTCATGGAGAACAATGGAAAAAGTCCTTTATCCCAGCACTCAGTAAAACAATACGGCATCCTGTTAGTCACGCTCTGACTCACTCATATCTAGTTTCTTGACAGTCTGCTCAATTCTACAGAAGAGGAAGGAATGAAAGTTTCTCTGAGTGATAACACATGAACAGATCAGTGGAGCTGACTCAGGAGAGGTGTGTCTTATGCTTCTCTGCTCTGCAAGCTGTGTGTCTATGTGTGTGTGTCGGTGTGTGTTTGTCTTACAGTGATTTTGGTGGCTTTATTGAGAGCTTCAACCCAGTCCACAAGGTCCTGCTGGTCGTTGGCCTGCAGGAAGAACTTCCTCATCCCAGCATTGATGACTAATGGATCATAAAAAAAGAGCAGTGGGAACAATAAAGATAGTGAAAGTATATTGAGACACAATCAGACTTCATTTCCTACACTTCATCCTCCGAATTCACTCTGAATCACAAGGAAATACACGGTAGAGTACAGGAGTAGCATGAAGTGGGTGCTGACTAATTGCTGGGGTGTCAGAAGCCACAGATTTCTCTGGAAGTGAACAATAACTGAGCCAAGGGACTCTCCCACACACTAGCAGAACTCCCTCTACATGTGGAGGACAGGGTTCATACACTTTTTCACCAATGATATTCAATGACTTCTCCATGACCTTTACCTCATTTTCCATGACCAAAAACATTACTCTTTCTCAGCGTTACCACTGAAAACGGTTTATTTTAAAATGGAACAGGAAAATAAAGTCTGCATATGAAACATGTTGGGCCTATTTAAAACAAATCAAATAGTAGGCTTACTAGCTTCTACAGGCTAAAGCAACTAAAATCTCTCACCAGCAAAACACCTCGTCAGTTAAATGCCATTTTACGTTTCATTACTATACAGTATTTATTATCATTACAGTATTACTATTTCGGCTATTAGATCAAATATAAATTATATTTGATGCAACTTTAGTTACATTTCCATGACTTTTCCAAAACTTTGGGAAAAATATTGTTTTCCATAACTTTTCCAGGGCCTGGAATTAGCATTTTGAATTTCCATGACTTTTCCAGGTTTTTAATGACCGTAAGAACCCTGCGAGGATGACCCAGCTGCTTCAGTCTGCCAGCACCTTCCCTCTTCCAACCAAGACAGAGGGAAAAAAAGCCCAAGGCTACCAACCATTACATATTCTCACACATTTTCACACCCATGTGAACATGAGAAAATGTCCTTTTCAAATCACAAAATAAATGTTTGCGCCAAATGCTGATTAGCTATGGATCAGGATTCAGGAGCTGAAAGAACTCAAGTCTCTCTCTCTCTCTTCCATAAATCTGCAGCTCAATCCCTGCTTGTGTCTCTTCTATTTCTCTTTGACACCACGAGAATGAATTGCATTGAAGCTGGACTGGTCAATCTGGCGGGGGCGAGCTGCAAAAGGCTGAGGGAGCTCAAACTCCGTGGCACAATGAGGACCATTCTTCCTTGGTCTTTTTGTCCAGCTTTTAGACACACGCAAGACATCTTCTTTTCCACTTCAATGTAAAAGAATCTGTCTGCAGATTCATTTTGACTTCAAATGTGTTGTTTGTATATTTGGAAGAGCTAACTTACGTGGTAGTGGTGAAAGTGTGGTGGTCTATTGAGCAATGGGAAGAACAATCTGGGAGGGTATCAGATCTGACTCATAGTTAGACATGAGAAAACAATGTGTGCTTCTGAGAAACGCAGCCAAGCAGCAAAGTTCACACGATGCTCCGCTCGGATGTCTCTCCCCACACAAAAGGAACAGACCCATAACCATCATCATCCCAGATTTCAATCAAGTCTCTATTCCTTACTGTAAAAACATCTGCACTTGTGTGACGTCTATGACCTAACTTGGACGTCGCTAAATACTTCACCACCCGATGTTTCTTGTTGCTCGATGCAGGAGGAGGGGGAGCACCAGAGTTCGTAGATATTACCAAAACATGTGGCGTACAAACGGCCGTTTAAAAATAACTTCATACATCTCAGAATCAGGTTCCGATTAGGATGCAGGCATCCTGTCCAAACCTCAACAAGGCAACTGGTGCGCACACAGAGCCAGACTCAGTCGCTCATCACACTGCTTCCTGCTATAGAAGCAGATGGAAGAGGAGGAGAGGGGCTGGTAAACAATGACAGGGATTGGAGGTGCACTGCTAAATGACCTGGGAATGGATTGACCACAAAGGATAAGATGGTTTACGATACGATACGATACGATATTACTTTATTTGTCAGATCAAGTCTGACATTTGACTTGCGTCACAGCAGCTCCATGTCCAACATCAACAGTATCAAGTATCCAGACACAACACATGAAACACAAACAAATTGGACAAATGTAAAGACAAACTATCTTTGTTGCAAAAGATTCACAACAGACATTCAAAAACGAGATATTTTCAAGCAAAACCCACCCAAGGTATAATATTTGCATGCATCAACATTACTCGGTTGTAATGTACCTCAAAGGCTATTGGTATAACAAGATATAATGGACCACGAGCCAATGAAGACAATAAAGGTTTGAAACGATTTAGAGCAGCGTTTCCGCCTGGGGGCCGTCTTGCCGTCATTTGTAAAAATATTAATAATTCGAGAGAAGATCGAGAGTTTTTATCGCTTGACATGACGAAAGGAAAAAGGACATCCCTCTGTTGGAGGGGCAAAGGAGTCTGGTGGGATTCTTTTCGGAGTATTGAAGATCGTTTCCCCGACAACGAAGGTGCCTGCTACAGGACAACACGGAACGTGCGCGATTTGGAGCTGCGAGCGCGCCGGAGCCTCGCAGCGGCGAAACTGAGGCTCCGTGGTAAACTGTGGTAACATGAAGAGTGAAAGGTGAAAGTGCTTGTGAAAGGCTCCTCTGCAGCAACATATGGATGGAGACATTTCCAATTGCTGGGCTTCAGATTTTAAAAACATAATCCAAGAGACGCATCAGGTTGTTTAAGGTTATGTAATCCAAAAGCATTACTAAAATAGTTGAACCTAACACGGATCACTAGCTGCTGCAGCCTCCAGCATCTTTATGTGCTGGCTAAACAGATGGTGTAGGCTGCCTGGTCAATGGTGGAGAGAGTTTGGAGAGAGCAGGGCTGAAAAGGGTTTAGAGGTTGAGGAAGGACAGTAAACATTTCTCCCTTTGGTTATATTAGGTGTACTTAGCTTAGTCAACATGTGATAAATCACACCACCACTGCTGTTGCTGTTAGCAACGCATTGCAGGCAAGTTCCAAACAAGTTTATTAGAAAAAGTTGATTCACCGCTTAATATGACTCATAATGTCAATCATATTTTCCAAAACACATTAGCTACTCCTAATGTAAATGTTAAAGGATTTCAACTGTAAGAGACAACAATGAAATCTTTCTTTATAAGGTATATCATTTGACTCAAATTAGTGTTCCCAAGAGCCGCTTTCACACCAAGTACTTTGCCGTATTTAGTTCCCCCATGGAACTAAGTACAGATCACACCGGAATAAGTTCCTGAGGGAAGATTAACCAAATGAAGCCGCTGACATCACTTCTTCTTCTTCTGCTTTGGGTTTACTGGCAGGCTGCAAACAACTTCACGGTGTATACTGCCACCCTAAGTCCCTGGCCAGAAGTCCCCAGAGTTGGGGACTGGCTTCAGTAGAAGCTGCTGGGAGTCCCAGCCTTCTGAGTAAATCGCCAGAAGCGCCGACACTTCATCTCCACAGCTCCCGTGTTTTTTTTTGTGTTGCCATAAATTAGTCTCTCTCCGTTGGTGCGCGGGGCTAATGCTAATGCCAGCAAATACAATGGCGGCTTCACAATTTTCTTTTGTTTTACGGGCCGTGGTTTGCAATTCTCCCAGCCAATCGAAATCGAAAGCAGAATCCCAGGAACCATCGTGACTAAAAGGGAAAGTACTCCGGTGTGAAAGCGCCTAATGCTGAAAGATTAAAGACAGATAGAAATGATGTGATGATCAGTGTTTTCTTACCGAAGCAGAATTCTGCCTTAGGCCTCAGCTTAGTGGCGTCGCTGACCTAAAGGAGGACAAAGAACACATTTGTCAGTTTACTCAGTAAAAACCAAATACTGTCAATGAGTAATATTCATGCATAACCGTATCACGGTATCGTCAGTTGCACTTCAGTGGTCAAATGTATTCTCACCTTAGAGATGTAGGTGAGTTTAAGGGAGCCAACACACTCTGTGCCAACAGGCAGGTTCTGTGGGGGAAAAGAACAATACACTGTGTGAAAATAAATAAACTGAAAGCTAAAACTAGCTTATTACCAGCAGCTTTAGTTGTGAATCATATCATTTGTTTTGAGAGTGTAATCAAATACTGCAGAGGACGTCAATCTTAAAGCACAAGTATATATAACTATGACATTTACTCCATGATCGTTTCTTTCTGTGCTTCTGAAACTACAGGATCCAGATTTAACATCATTAACATTTAAGCTTTTTCAAATCTATAAAAAGAAAGAGACTTGCTGAATTATTTAAAATGGCTCTTGCACTACATGATTTATGAATACTTCATACAACAGAGCATTTGAAAAAACACAGCATCTCCAAACCAGCATGATGTACACGCCAACAGGACAGTGACACTGTAATAAATGTAAACAGCTAAAACACAAATACACTACTAGCCCTGACCTACTCCCATGCCTGTAATATGGGTCTTATTGCCATCAGCTAGAATTACATAATTGTACAAACTCTCCCATCCATGTATGACTGCCTGGAAAAGGAAACATTCAGCCTGTACTTAGTTTTGTGTTCATAATGAATGACGACAGCTTAGCTAGAAGTGGCCTGCAGTTACCCTGCGTCGCATGAGAGCTAATCATCCACACTGATCACTAACGTTAGCTGGGATGCAGTTGCCTGTACGTTTTACAATTGTTGTTTATTTGGCCTGTGCCGTTCTTTTTGGGATTTGCTCTCCAACATAAAGCTAAGAGCTAAGCTAACACCGCCCCGTGTAGTTACCTGAGGGTTGTCCATGAACCACACCAAGCTGCCCTGCTGCGTGTCCAGTATGAAGTATCGCCGCAGGAACTTGCCACTGCTCTCGCTCTCTTCGATGTCCAGGAAGCCACAGGTGCGGTTCTGTCGGTCCGTGTAAGGCATCTCGCTGCCGGGACATTCCCTGGCCTGCGGGGGCCGGGATTGGAGAGGAGAGGGGGGGGGGGGGGGGGGGAAGCGGGACCGGGAAGAAGTCCTGAAGGACAGAGAAAGAGTGGAAGGAGAGATGTGTCACGAGGGGAAAAGAAGACTTGCAGTTGTCTTTGTGGAGAGGCTTTGCTAGTGTGACCTGCTCTCTCTCTCTCTCTCTCTGTCTGTCTCTCTCTCTCTCTCTGTATCTGCTGTATCTCTGCCACCTGGAGCACACTGGGCTGCAGCCTGCCAGAGGATCATGTGACACAAACCACAACCCCGCCTTTATCCTCTTATATCAGCCTCACCCACTCTCTTTCCCTCTTTTGCTCCCGCCGTGTCCCTCTTTCCCCTCCCTAAACACTCACTACACACTGTTACTCACATCTCCACCCACCCTGGCTTGCTCTTTCTTTTTTTTGCAGTCCTCTCCTCTCTCCTCCCAACTGCTCTCTCATCCGATTTGGCAAGCCTCTAGCCAGCCCCTTCTATCCCCTCCTTCTCTCCCTCCCTCCACAGCTGAGCACCCAATTGAGCAGAGTCGAACAAATATATATACGCCACTAAGCTCAGCCATGTTTGACACAAAGAAACAACTCAAACCCCCTGAGGAAAGAATGTGCAATATTTAACCTGACACATCCCTGAAACCTACAGCTCGCTGAAAATAAGCAAAAAAGGAAACGATTATAGTTCATCTGTTTGGGCCTACGTGTGTGAATGCACTCATGTCAATGTCAAACCCTGAGTGGGTGGGTGCAGCATTACTGTGGGCATATTGTCGCATTAGACTGTTTAAGCTTCTGTGTTTTTTGGACCCACCCTAAAATATGTGATTGAGATGAGTCTTTGGAAAGCAAAGATAAAGACGCTCTTTCTCCAGGACATTATGAGCAGTGTGTGGGCGGATGGGGGCAAAGCAGGGACAAAAGGCCTGGTTGTTGTGCATGGACTCTGAGCTGAGAGCATCTCAGTTAGTCCCTGCATCTAACGAGTCATCACAGGCACGAGAAGAGAGCAACTCTGTCAGAGGCGACTATCTGAGCTCCGCACAAACAGTGATTGTTATGTGACCGTGAGAGACGTCTCTGTGGAGAGTTTAGTGATCCTGTAAATGAGGTGATGTGCACAAGTTAATCTGCATGCATGCCCATGCACTTCAGTGAGGCAGAATAGATGTTAGAGATAATGCAAAACAAACTCCTAACAAGGTGAAAGGCAACCCTGTTCCCTACTGCTTTTAATTCAATTAAACAAATATGTTGGTGGGCTACCTTCAAAGTGTGGAAAAACATGTATACTAAGTATACTAATATTGGATTTATGAAGTTGTAACCCAAATTGATATGTAAGCTGACAACATTATGCAGGGATTAGTCAATCATTTTCTTATCTATAAAGGCATAGTTACCTCAGCCGTTAAGGAATAAACTCAGTTTGGTAGCTGGCTGATTGGCATGACTGCATGAAGTTCACGACTATTTTGGAATTGTCTTTGTAATCTTATCCCCATTAATACGAAGTTAAAAGACAAATTGACGATACAAATCCATAGGAATCTTACTTTAGGAGCATTCACACCGCAGTACTTTTCCCACAAAAGGTTCATGAGAACTCTTCAGTTCTCATGAGAACTCTTCAGTTCTCATGAACTAAGTACAGATCGCGTTCACACCGGAATAAGTCCCTGAGGGAGGATTAGTCAAATGAAGCCGCTGACGTCACTTCTTCTTCTTCTGCTTTGGGTTTACTGGCAGGCCGCAAACAACTTCACGGCGTATACTGCCACCCGAAGTCCCCGGACGGAAGTTCCCGGAGTTGGGGACTGGCTTCAGTAGAAGCTGCTGGGACTCCCAGCAGCTTCTACTGAAGCCTTCCGAGTAAATCGCCAGAAGGCAGACACCTCCTCATCTCCACCGCTCCCATGTTTTCTTTTGTTTTGCCATAAGTTAGTCTCTCTGCGTTTGTGCGCTGGGCTAATGCTAATAATGCTAATGCAAAGATAATAAAATGGCGGCTTCACAACACTTTTTGGGAGTTTTACGGGGCGTGGTTAGCATTTCACCCAGCCAATAGGAAGCCATAGGAACCTTTTTCTCCCACGAAAGTACCTGCTCTCTAGCAGGGACGGAAAAGGGGGTAAAAAAGGTTCTGATTAACTAATTTTAGTTCCGGCTCTTTTTGGTGTGAACGCGACATTTCGGAACTAAAGTGGGAAAAGTACTGCGGTGTGAACGCGGCTATTGGCTTTTTATAGATGTATTACTTGTGTTATCTATCCATTATGTTGAGGACAAATCCACACTATCCTAGTTTCTATTTGAGTAGTCTAGGTGTCATATCTTGGTTTCTGAAGCCATGATATGAGGTCTGAATGCTCAAGCACATAACCAAGATACTTTAAAAACAGATCATTGCCAGTTACTAATGTACAAATGAACTCATTCTGTGTGCTCACAAGTAAGAGGTTAAAGACCAGCACTTCCTTTACGATGCAAGAAATACTGTAACAAGTAATACCGGAAAATATGCAGAGTCAGAACCATGAGACAGCAAAGATAAGCTCAGTCCGAGTCTTTACATTTAATGCAAGGCTTAGTCCACATCACATGCCGGCCAACTGGTCACACAAGACAAGTCATAAAACAACAGTTGGGACCAGCTGGGTTTCCTAGCAGAGGGTCAATAGTTTCTTTCCATGGTTTAAGGCTACTGCTGTGTCATCGAATCCAAACAACAGCTGGAAATAAATGTGAAGGAGAAGCTTAAATGTTTTAATGCCTACTTACAAATCACTAATCTAGGTGTTAAGGAGATCACATTTCATTGTGCAGTAAAGTAGTACTAACTAAGCATTTAGTTTGAGGACCAATGAAATCATTCTCTATGAGATTAATCACTGAGGTATAAATGTAAGCTTAATAAGCTTAATGTATTGGTACTCTACAGGTGAAGGGTGGGACAAGTCGTTTCCATAAAAAAAAAAGTAATTGTTGGTTAGAGTCTCTCTAAAGCAGGTTTTACAGGCTTTGGCCTTCATTTACTCAGTCAGGCGGGTCTTGTTTATCACGGCTAAATGCTCGTGTGGGGTTTTCATTTCAAGAGCTGCACAAAATGTAGATATTCAGTAGAGGGTTAACAAGTAGCACTGACTCTTGAATTACGACCTTAAACCAGTGGTGTAAAGTAACTAAGTAGATTTACTCAAGCTCTGCACTTAAGTACAATTCTAAGAGACTTGTATTTTACTTGAGTATTTCAATGTTTTACTACTTTGTACTTCTATCCCACAATCATTCAGAGTTAAAAGTGTACGTTTAAGTATATTCTGACGCTAATACTTTTACTTGATCAATTTTGAATGCAGGACTTTTACTTGTAACTGAGTATTCCTACACTCTGGGACTTCTACTTTTACTCAAATGCAATATTTGAGTACTTCTTCCACCTTTGCCTAAAACCGACGAGCTTCCACATTCTGAGCAGGTTAACGTTAAAATAACACTTTACGTTAGAATGACAGACAGCTAACGTCAGAATACCACAACACGTTGACAACATTAGTGTTAGCAGCATCAGGGACTCTGGCCTGAAGTTAACTGGGAAACACGGCTCAGGTTAGCTCGTTGTTAGCAACTACTGTTTATTCACGTCTCAAACTTGTAAAACAAAACATTCAAAATGGTATTCATTTGTCACTTAAAACTGCCACTCCTGTGCTGTTAAACATGCTGAAACCATACGTTAGCTAACTGGCTGAGAAGTATAGTCATACACGATAACCTAGCTACCGTTGGAGATTCGCCTTAGCTAGTCCCGTTAAATATAACTGGCATGTTTAGCTTCACGGAACCCATGTTTATTAGTTTATCTACTGTGTTAAACATTACGGGTCATCTTACCCGAATGTTCCCTCCTGTAACTGCTGAAGTCAGCGGGTGTTGGTCTCGGTGTTGTCGGGTCTCTGCCTCAGCCCATCTCCACTGATCCAGACAGAGCTGCTGCTGCTGCTGCTGCTATTGCTACTGGTGAGAGGCGAGCATAGATGGTGTATAGTGAAGATGATCACTCTGGCGTTTAAACTGGTTTAAACAAATATAGAATATGTGGTTGGTAGTAAGGGCCAAAACCAGGGGTTTAGAAAAAACTCAAATCATAAATCATAAAACTAAACCCAAATTCAATCCCTACTTTTTAATATTTTGAGTTTTTACATCGCCAATAATGATTAGCCAACAAATATACTTTATTCTTATTCAGGGAATATTCATAAACTTTTAAAGCTATTAATAATAATACCTAACATTTATTTAGCGCTTTTCCTGGTACTAAAAGACGCGTTACAAGTCAATTATAAAAAAAAAGAATTACTAAATAAATAGTCCTAGAAGTCCTAGAACTGAATTACATGTGTCTCTAATCAGCCTGTTATAATTATAATAACAAACTGGCACTAATTTAATTATTCTGCTTATTCTTAGACATTATCTGGAATATTATCTGCTTACAGTAAGCAGACAATATTCCAGATAATGTCTGGAATATGCAATTTGCATATTCAACGTTTTTAAAATTTGTGTTGCCCTGAAAAATAAATCAGAGTGAGAGTTCTTTCCCTTCTTTTGTATTACTTTAGTTTAGGACGTAAAGTATGAACGGAGCATTGGGTGTGAACCGCAGACTGTATTGTCTCAACATATGGAGAGCAGAGTGGGGACTTTACTTAGCGACATTCAACGTTTAAAAGCGGCCGTCATTTTTGTTTGTCTATCGGTAAGCCACTTTACAAATCAAATGTCCCTTTAAAGCCATAAATCTAGGTGTAGTCATGGACTCTGACCTGAGTTTTAACAGTCACATTACATTACTAAATCAGCCTACTATCACCTAAAGAATATATCTAGGATTAATAGACTAATGTCGCAGCAGGATTTGGAAAAACTTGTCCATGCTTTTATCTTCAGTAGACTCGACTACTGAAATGTTGTCTTCACAGGTCTCACTAAAAAATCTATTAGAAAGCTACAGCTGATTCAGAACGCTGCTGCTCGAGTCCTCGCTGACACTAAGAAAGTGGATCACATCACTCCAGTTCTGAAGTCTTTACACTGGCTTCCTGTGTGTCAAATAATTGATTTCAAAATACTGCTGCTGGTTTATAAAGCATTGAATGGTTTAGGCCCAAAATACATGTCTGACCTCCTGCTAAATGATTAACCATCCAGAACTCTCAGGTCCTCTGGGACTGGTCAGCTTTCTGTCCCCAGAGTCAGAACTAAACATGGAGAAGCAGCGTTCAGTTATTATTATGCTCCAAATATCTGGAACAAACTCCCAGAAATCTGCAGGTCCGCTGCAACTCTTACTTTTAAATCCAGGCTGAAGACTTTTATTTTTGACGCTGCTTTTAATTGATATATTCATATCTTAACTGCACTGTAACTTTTATTATCTTTTCTTTTTATCTTTGCTTTTAAATGAGTGTTTTTAGATATCGTTTTATAATATGCTTCTTAATGCTCTGAATGTCTTTCATTTTTGTAAAGCACTTTGAATTGCCTTGTGTTGAAAGGTTCTATATAAATAAACTTGCCTTGCCTTGCCTTTAAGCAAACACACATTTGACTAACTATAATAACAAGATCATTCTTTTAGCACTGGTGTTCCAGGAGTTAAGGCCCTGCATCTAAATGCTTCAAAAATGTTTTTGTTTTGTGTTGCCAACAGCTGGAGGCGTCCTCACTTCCTAAAGATAATGCCTTGACAATTTCAAACACCTGCATCAGAGGCCCAGGATGTATTAAAGAAATAGATTTGTCATGCAAGCAAAGCAAAAATGACAGCAATGGGAGAAGTGATGCAAATCCATACAGGTGAGGTTAGCCTTTAAGTGCTTTATTTGTTTTATTGCAAATATCCTGCATTGCATTATATACACTTATCATTTTTAAAAGAATAGTTTCAGCCATCACTCATATAATGGGCATGCAGCCACTATCACCTTCCACTGTGTAGTCAGATCACACTTCAAACCTGTTGTCACGCCCTGGCTCAAGGACGGACAAAAGAAGCAGACCACACATGATTCATATCCAATTAAAGTGCATTTATTTAAAGAAACTAAGTTAATTATTATGAAGTCAGTTAATCAGTACTGTGTGTAGTCTGTGTGGGTGTGTGAATATGTATCAGTATATAAAGCAAAGACACACAAACCCAGATCCAGTAGAGCCAAGCAACCCAAGAGGAGAGAGGGCGACTGACCAACCAGACACCTCGCTGTAAACAAGCAGTAACAAACACACACACGCACACACACACACAAACACACACACGCACACACACACGCACACACACACAGTCAGTTTGTCAGCTGCAGAATAAAAGTTTGACTGAGTGAGTGGGGGAGGAGGAGTTGTTGACAGGCTGCTGCTGATGTAAATAAGGTTCAAGTGAGGTTGGTCTCGTCTTCTTGTCACTGTGAGTCTGCTTCACAGTCCTGCAGGCTGACAGAGGAGGAGACCATGGAAGAGGAGGGGGACACCCACCCGGAGATGAAGCATTTTTCTGTGCCGTGGCCTCTTCCCAGGTTTCGCTCCCTAAGTGACACTTCAGGATTTCGCTCCAGAGTGCTGTTCAGGCTCAGAGGAGCTCGATCAGGTAGGATAAATCACAAAAACTGAACTACAGAGCCAACCGTCTTAACTAAATCTAACCATATGATGCTGTTTGTTTTATAAATTACAACCTATTTTCTGAGACTTCAGATTTAAAATCATTTTGGTTTTTGGGGTGTATATGATGACTTGTTTCTTTTGGTGCAGCAAGTTATACTTGTTGCTCCTGCAGTGCTTCTCTGTATGACTAATTCAGCAGCGGAGTGGCTTCCTGCTCTCATACACAGAAACACTTTCCTCTTCCTTTCACAATTTCACTTTTAGATATCAAAAATAAGACACATTCAACTTTGTCTGTATTAATATTTACAGACAAAGTGTTTTCTCCTTTTTTATTGAAGTTCATCATAAAAAACTATGATTAATTGCATAAGTATAAGTACACTCCTTTATTTTTACACACCCACCTAAATCATCACTGTTACACCCGCACAACAAAATGGGTTGAATGGAGATTATATTTGAGGTGAAGTCATTTTATTTGTCATAAAACCAGTAACTGAAATGTTAACACACTGGTCTGTGATTATCCTGGATAAAAGTACAACATGTGCAACATTATAAACAAATGTGCAGTCTTGTGAAGTTCAAAATGCAGCTTCTACTGTATGTGGTTAGAAATGCAGTGTCCTATTTGTACTTAGTTTGCCTCAATGTACGTATTAAGTATACCTTTGACGTTGGGTTTTTTCTGTAGGTGTCAAAAAGTTAGAAAAAAATAACAGCCGCAAACTACACCAACAATGAATCCTCAGCGTCTCATTTAAATGTCAGTTTCACAGTTTGTGTGCCTGAAGCCTTTGGCTACATAGCCCTGGCAGTCTTAAATTGTTTCTGTGGTTAAACCACTTCCTACCGGCCTGTCATAAGGCAGCCTTTCAGCATTGAACTCAGCATGCAGCTCTGCTCTCCCTCCAAAAACACGCCTACACTTTTTATACTGCAGCCACGAAGTGTATACATATACTGCTTTTCTATAAGGGCTGTCTGGCTCTGCAGTACACATCATTTTATTTTGACCTTGCAGTAAAACTTATACTTAAAGTTGCAGTTATCTGGCTCATCTTCAGCTGCGTCCGGAAGAGTTCTGTGTTTATGGTTAAGTCGTGATTACAGGAAATGATCATGGAGTCAAAGATGTCCAAAGTTGTTTATGTCTCTTGTCAGTTTGGATTTTGGGCTTCACGGTTTAAACTATCTAAGAATGACTTGGCTTTGACTGAAAATTAAACACTCAAATTGATTTTTAGATACTTCATTTACAGTCATCACATTTATTTTATAATAGTCATATGTGATACAGATTGAGATTACAATTTAGATTTTGCCATTGAAAATGTTCCAGACAGAAACAAATCTCTTTACAAATTGTGATGTGATAAAAAACGAAATAAAAACGGTTTGAAAATCAAGCAGCAGAGGGAGCTAATTCACCTTTTCTCAGAGATCCTGAAAAACCATGTGCATTAAAATGGTAGATCACATATGTTGATCATTGTTGCATACATCCCACTGGGTGAAGCTTGGAAACAGGCTGGGGGGACAGAAAGCGAACATAAAAAACATGTTTGAAAAATACCTGCGACATGAATAAGATCTGACATGCAAATCTAAACTTGAAATATTAAACTGTTTTCCACTGCAACAAATGAATTGCAGCATTTCTTTTAACTTGAAGGTTAGCACTTTGAAACTTGAATTTATTAATAAATAATATTTAATATCAATATATCAGCAGTTTTGAGTTTGAGTAGAGAAGAATATTCCCCCTCAGACTCCATCAAATCAAATAATTTATCATAAAAAACATAGATATAAATGTCTATTGAGATCACTTTTTGACCTTTTGAAAATCAGCTGACAAAAGAAAATCTTACTGCATTGGCACCATATATTTCTGGGTACAGAGAGAGATTATTTCCTCTTTTCCCATTCTGTATTTGTCACCTGTTAGCCACTGATTGGTTTACGGGTAAAGTGTACACACAAGCTGTAAATCTTCAGAATGCTCTCCCCGACCACATAAGAGCACCACAGAACGTGGAAGCTTTTAAAAATGGCCTCAAAACCCATCTATTCAATAGAGCCTTTCCCTAGACCTTTTATTTATTACCACCCATTTATTTTATTTTTTGTTTTGTATTGCTTTTTATTAATTCTACCGTGTTGTGTTGTTTTTATACTGTTCACGGAATCACGCTCACTGCTTGTAGCACTCC
>NC_136909.1:78749321-79081821 GCF_949606895.1 Notothenia rossii
GGACTGTTTCCCCCTGCTTTAGGTCAGGGGGGGGGGGGAGTCTTCCACGTCATAGCACACCTCCGCGGGGTAAGCGCGTCAGGGTGTGCTCTGTCAGCCGCAGCCCCAATTTTTTCTCCACGGTTACGACCGAGGGAAAGGTGAGTGAGGTGCAGCGGCTGCCAACCAGAAAGCCGGTCAGAGACAGTGAGATGGAACAGTGTTGTTGTGGGACGACAGCGCGTGTTTCCATCGGGGCTCCTCCCACTGCACCCATAGAGTCCAGTAGAGGGCGGAGCCTCTGAGAGATATAACGAGGGGTTACGTATGGTAACCCTTGTTATATAAACACAGACGGAGCCCTCTACTTAGGGGCCCTGTCTGTCCTATGTTGCTCGCTGAAGAGAAGTGTAGGATGACGGGAACGGTAGGCTTGTGCACGCATTCAGGTAGGCCCGCCCCAGGGCCGGCTACGTCTATAGAATTCTCAGTAAGTGAATGCTCACATTATAAGGTAGTACCCATAGAGTCAAGGAGCCTTTGTTCATATAACAAGGGTTACCATACGTAACCCCTCGTTTTTTTCGGTTGGACTGTATGTGTTGTTCTCTTAATTCTCCGGCAAGAAATAGGTTAAATGGCATGTCTTTAAAAATCAGTTGACCTCGTGGGTTATGGCACTTTAATGTTTTCCACCTACTTCGCTTTTTTGGTGAGCGATCATGTGTGGGTAGGTGTTGTTGGAGTTGATGAGCCAGTTGTTTTTCTTCTTTCTTGTTGTGAGCTATTTCATTGGACTACATCTGTCTATCAGTAACTCAGTGTGGTTACTTGCTAAGCCTTTAACTCTATTAATAAATGTTTAACGCCTCAAACAGGATGTTAACATTACGCTGCACAACCTCAAATAATGCTGTTTACATACAGTACATAGTGTATTGGCGGAATGGAAATGTAATAAAGGCCAGCAATTACTGGTTAATTAAAAAAGGCGTAGACATTATGGACACAAACGGGAAACTAAATATTTAAGATGTTTAAACAGTCGGGTAGAGGATACAAGAGAAGAAGAGGAACGTTTAAAGGGAGGAAAAGGAAATGTTAAGGAATAAAACAGGAAATACAAAAGGTATACAGTGCCCCTAAAATAGATTCACAGGAGAGTAAAGGAGCACTATACCACATTGCATGATAACTGCTGCACTTATGTGGTCAATAATGTGATGTTGTGTGGACATTATGTTTCCTCTCAGTCCAGCTCACTTGTGTTTACATTGGCTTACAGATGCAATCACACACAGATACACATCTATTCAGTCCATCATTGTACTTTATTACGTCCTGCCCCACCTATTCTTTCACAGGTGGAACAGTATCACAATAGCTACGTTTAATAAAAAACAGGAAATAAAAAATCAACTGCGCTTGATAGATACACAAATAGCAGTCTGGTGTTAGAGAGCACGATGCAACATCCAGCCTCACACAGTCACTAGCATACAGATGACCGTGTTGAGTGGCTCTTTACAACACTTGAGGCTCCACAAGTGTGTGTGTGTGTGTGTGTGTGTGTGTGTGTGTGTGTGTGTGTGTGTGTGTGTGTGTGTGTGTGTGTGTGTGTGTGTGTGTGTGTGTGTGTGTGTGTGTGTGTGTGTGTGTGTGTGTGTGTGTGTGTGTGTGTGTGTGTGTGTGTGTGTGTGTGTGTGTGTGTGTGTAAAACAGAATGGCCATCTTCTCTCTTAATCCTTCTTGCTTTCTTTATCTTGATTTCTTTCTTTCTATCCTGTGTATCAATGAGTGCATGTGTATTGATTCATTAAGTGTTGCGATTATTACTCAAGCTGTGTTTTATGACCCATGGGTTTAATATCCACATTGTTTTTTATAATGGTGCAGTCACGTTGGCGCTTTGGGCTTCAGGTGTATTCTCTGAGCAGAAGTCTGCTTTTAAATCTCCTGAAAACCTTTTTTTACTTCGAATTCTTTCTACAAATATCATATATTGTGCTACTAAGACACAGTTAAAGTATTGATTTGGAATTCAACACTCAACACCGTAACTAATGTGTATGATTAAATCAGCCCACTTTAAACCAGAAACAACAGCAGAAAAAATACAGAAAACGTTATACCCATGTATTATTGTAAAGACTAATAATTTAATTGGGATTTAATTCAGATTTTAAATTCAAAAGAAAACTTACATATTAGTGTTATAGTATGCAAACATAAATTAAGGCGGCATCAATTGTTCATAACAGGTTTCCCTTTTTGATAATTGATGAAATGTGTAATTTCTTTAAAATTATGGAAATAACAGCATTAAAGCTCACGCTGAAATTAAATGTAAAAACAATCTTAAAATAATATATGTTCTTAATTGTTTATATCTTTCTTTATTAGAATAAAATGATGTGCTAATTGCCTTGGCAGCCAAAGAAAATGTAATTAGATTTAGTCAACTGATTACTCAATTGACAGAAACACGTATTTTGTTTACCATCTCTCTTATTAAAACGTGAGGTCTTTTAATATCTGCTGTTGATTACTTACTTCTATACAAATATAGATGTAGCAAAGAGAGACAATGAAAAGTAAACATACAGCTAATTGGATCCCTCTCCCTTCGATTATCCTTCTCTATTGCTCTTATCTCCCCTCCTCTCCTCCTTATATTCCCATTCCCTACGTCACTATGGGTCCTCAACACAGGAGGGAGAGTGAATAAAAAGGGTGACTGGAGCCAGACAGCAGCCAGAGGAAGGAGGACAAACTTGACAGGCAGGGAGATGGAGATTAACGCAGGAGGAGACACAGATTGGGAGGGAGAACGAGGAACTGAGATGGAAACAAACATTAACTTTTAATGCTCGTTATTGGAGGCAGGGGGGAGGGATGGATGCGGGAGGGGCGGGTGAGGAGCAGACAGTGTAGAGAGGAAGTAGACGGAGAGTGAGAGAGAAGGGGAGAGGAGTGAGAATAGGAGAAGAATGGAGGAGGGGGAGTCAGTAAAGGGGAGGGAGGGAGGCAGAGAGGTGGTGTGTCGGGAAGAGGCAGGGATCAATTCACACTGCTGATAATATTCCCTGGGTCAAGTCATGGAACATGACGGTGAGTCTTCTTCCTATATCATCAGCTGTATCCTTCTCTTCCTCTGTGATGTTGTCCATTGGCTTTCTGTGTCTCTGTTTATGTACCTAAAGGCATTGTGGGTACAGAGAGAGATTATATCCTCTTTTCCCATTCTGTCATTTGTCACCTGTTAGCCGCTGATTGGTTTACGGGTAAAGTGTACACACAAGCTGTAAATCTTCAGCCTTTAAATCGTGAGTTATGGACCAGCCGGCTAACAGTGTTTAGTTTGAAGTAAGCATTGTAAAGACCTCTCAGTTCAACGAATTGAAAAGGGAGTTATAGTGCATTTAAACATGAGTCAGCTTTGTCGGTTTTCCTACATAAGCTCATTTGAGTCAACAACTGATGTTTTCACGGATGATTTGGCTTTCTCTGTCTCGCAGAGTAGATTTTTCTAATATTAACCTTTTTCATTAATTTAAATAAACAAATAGCGCCATATATCAATGAGAACAAAACACAGTCATGCATTATGTACAGGAACATTACCTTAAAAACATAAGCAACAAAGCTGTGTGCAATATTAATAAGATGCTAATGCTGCTCCACTTAATGACATTAAGGTTGCCTATGTCTTCACTTAACCAAGCTTCTGTTGTGCTGTTAGTGCCAGTTTGGATACAGGAAGCTTGGCAATGCTTATGAAACAATGGTAATTGTGTGTGAGTAACTTTAAAAGAAACTATTGGTTTTGTTAGTCTGCCCAAACTTAAAATATGTTATTATAATTTCTCTTTTGGCTTAGAAAAACCCATGGCAGTAACTCTAATTGTAATATGTTCACTAATAGGTGGCTAAATGAAAAGTATACTTTGATGCATTGGTTAATGTAACCATCTGGAGGAGCCAGGCAGGCTGTATATCGGGCCTATGTTATCTAATATATTTACTGTTTACTGGGGTTGTCATAACAGGTCAATAGGCAACATTCCTCTGTTGCTATGTGTTATTAAATAAAGCCAGACATTTGTGGCCGAGATGATGTTTAGACTCAAGTCGTTTTTTTATTAATTGTTGTCCCAGGTAGGATTTACGGCAATATATTCAATTTAATCTTCACTCCTATGTGTTTATGTTATTGGAGATGTGGCCATGGTATTGGATGGGGACATGACATATTATTGCTTTTGGGAATTTGTGAAACAGTATTTTGCAAGGTAAAGCAGCATTTCTAAGTGCGCCAATTGCATTTGCATGTGATGTGTGTGTGTGTGTGTGTGTGTGTGTGTGTGTGTGTGTGTGTGTGTGTGTGTGTGTGTGTGTGTGTGTGTGTGTGTGTGTGTGTGTGTGTGTGTGTGTGTGTGTGTGTGTGTGTGTGTGTGTGTGTGTGTGTGTGTGTGTGTGTGTGTGTGTGTGTGTGTGTGTGTGTGTGTGTGTGTGTGTGTGTGTGTGTGTGTGTGTGTGTGTGTGTGTGTGTGTGTGTGTGTGTGTGTCTGCGGTGAGCACAAATGGTTGGGTTATAAATGCATTGTTTACATTCTTTGTTGTTCACTGTTGATTGTCATCTTTTATGTGCGTGAACATTCCAAAGACAATGCTGATATGACTCAATCGGCCTAATGCAGAAAGCGATATAAGAAAGGAAAGTACCATTTGAGTAATAGGAGCTCTTTAAAAATAATATTACTCCTAAATTCAGGTGAAGCTTTTTCAGCTGTGTTCAAGTGTCTTTGTTTATCTCTCTCCGACACTCATTTAGTTTGATATGACTGCCCTGTCAAAACAACATACTTCTAGCTTTACTTGTTATGCAGGTTTTAGGCACTTCCCCCCCCCCCCCCCCTCATGTTCATCTTGTTCTAATGTTGTATAATGTTATCTTGTCTGGTTTATCTGCACATCTGATTGCATGAGTAAGATTACCTTTTTCAGTGTTGGTTCTTGTGAGAAATTAGTGTAAATATTGAATGAATGTGTCAAAACGGAAAAAAGGGTAGTTTGGTTCTGGGTGAGACCTCTGGAGCCACAGTCTGGTAACAAACCTCAGTCAGTTAAAGCTAGCTGGAAGTTGTCAAAAGTAATAATCATCAACATTTGGAGAAACACACCTTGCCAAGTCTTCATTTAGTCAAACAAATCCTAAATAGGATCACTTGACACAATACAGAAAACATAACTGATGTTGGACAGCTGTTTTTCAACTGACTCCAGTAAACCTTCACAGACATGCACTTATAAATCATAGATCAAAGAATATAAAGGTGTTTAGATAAGTGCATCCTACTGTTTATGTTTCCTATTTACTGACCTCTAAAGACCTTAAATTACACACTTCTAAAGCACATTCTCGTCTTTTCCTTGTGAAAAATGTGTATACTGATGTAGCTTTCCCATTTCCCCTTTGCTTTTGAGGTTATTATATAAGACCCCATACTACAGTATCAATCTTTTCTCCAGCCCTGTCTGTCCCTGTCTCCGTCTCTTTCTTATTCTGTCTGTTTGGAGCTTGCTTTATCTCAAGCTCTCTCACTGCCTGTCTGGCAGGATGTCAACTATTGATTTATACAAGCAACATTTTAGCAATGATGGCGGCTTAAGGCTTGTGCCAAATAGAATACAACAAACAGGAGATCAGGTTTCAGACAAGCTGGCTGGCATACGTGAAGAGGAAGCAAAATGACAGTAACCACTGCTGCATTGTTTCAATTGAAGAAAAAATAAGGATAATGGCCTTTAATAGGGATGTACAGGTAATGAAGGACGAGAAAAGGGAAATAGTTGTGTTTGTAAGGAGGAATGATTGAACACTGGTTTGTTTTAGTTACTGTTTAAATGCTTCCTCTTACTGTAAGCAGTGATCATGTGCAGGAAATTGTCCAATTTTAAGTTACAGTTTTACGTTATTATCAGCAGCCACAATCATTGTAATTTCTGTAAACAGATAAGCAATACATGTCTGTCAGTGATTTATATTTGGGAATCAAACTGTAAAAACATAAAGTCAGACCTATTTAGAGCAGCAGAAATGTTTTGGGATTCATTTTCACATTAAAGACAATGAAAAATTATATTATTATTATATCATTATAATACGTATTGTGTTGCTCCTTCTTCTGCAATGGTTTGATCTACAGGAGTGTAGAATTACCGCTACCAACTTTGTATATGGGCATTACAATTTGCGTGACAGTCTGAATACATAAAGCATGCACAGTACCTTTTACAACAATGGTTATGGATATTTTGCAAACCCTATGTCTTTACAAACTATGATTTGACAGGTTGTTTGCTGAGACCATTTAAGAACAAAGTAGTAGTTCCTCTCTGCTCTGCTTGCTGTGCTTGTGCAACAGACTCTGGTCCTTGCTGAGTCACACTTCACTGTTATGACAGTTTGATACAGACCGCCAGGGCCGTCCCTGGCCAACTTGGGGTCCCAAGCGACATTGTGAGATGAGGCCCCGCCCCCCAACCGACAGGAGTGAAAAAAAATGTTTTGGAAACAAAGTACTTTGCAAATATAATTCCTGTTTATTATTATAATCAACACAGTTACTTTTTTATACGGTAAATGCTAAATGTGCATGTATGTCGTTCAGTATGCGTTTACAGGTGAATACGTCTGCATTTCCTGCCGAATACTAGCCTCAAAAAGATTAAAATATAATTATTGCAAATAAACTACTTCTACTAATAATCATAATCATAATCAATTCAATAATATAAATACTATATTATTTTATTATAATATAGTTGTAATATAGTCAAGACAAAACATGCTTATTACATGCTCAAAAACTGATAACTCTTAAATCTGTATTCAAATGTATAGTTCCCTCTGTCAGCAATGTATCAACAACTTCACACACATTTCTATCAGTATTTCTCTGTGTTGTGGTTGACATGATGATGATTGTTAGGAGTTAAGGGGAGAGGCTGAGCATCACCATGAAATGTGCAAATTGACATAAAAATGAAGAAAACGGGAAACAATGTGGCTGGGGGGTGCGCGGAGAACTGCGCTGAGAACTGCGCACAAGCCGGACTCATGCCCCTTGCGCGAGGCCCCCTGCGGGAGGCCCCCTGCGCGAGGCCCCCTGCGCGAGGCCCCCTGCGCGAGGCCCCCTGCGCGAGGCCCCCTGCGCGAGGCCCCCTGCGCAATGTGAGGCCCCATGCAGGCTGCATGATCGGCCTGTAGGGAGGGATGGCCCTGCAGACCGTAATGGCACAGAGATGTCTGCCCCTGACTCTTGAAAAGGTTAACTGCTTCATATAACATGACAAATCCACTAGTGTAACCAAGTTCCTTCCTCTTTTTTAGGCAATCACTAAATGCTCCAAGTAAATTTAGTAAAGGCCTTAATGAAAAACTCACACACACCCCTGTCCTTTGGATATGACAAGAATATGAGACTGTTCCCTGGTAGTCACTCAGTTTAATAAATAAATCAAGCGGACAGGGGAGAAAGGGTCTGAAAAGTACCACTTAAACAATTATTACCTCCTTGTTCCGCTGAGGCTTCTACTTAATATTTGATGACTCTTTTCCTTTGCCTCCTCCTCCACCTTCTTGTCCTCCTTCTCTCATGTCTTCATTTTTGCTGTTCCGGCCAATAAAAAGGTCAGCCTCCCTCAGTTGATCTCTGTTATTTAGTGTCAGGGCAGACTTGACTTCCGGAAAAGCGTCACATTTAGATACCAATTCCTGTACTGAGAGCATGGTTTCATATTGACTTTGGGTATATCTCCAAAGAACTCAATTTTGTATGTTGTATACAGATTTGCAGTAAAAGCATCAGATTGATTTAAGCTCAATACAAAGAGAGCTCTTCCCTGCATTTGTTTGATCAGTAAATGACACAGAGGAACAAGGAGTTTAAAGCTAAGAGGGTCAATAGTGATTTTGTGATCAGAAGTTCCCAAAGAAAACACATACATCAACATCCAGTATTTTCTCTATTTGTGGGTTTCCTGGTTGAAAGCGTTGACCTTCCTGACTTTTCCATCAGGTCAATATATTAAAGTGAATACAAGGGATTGTGGATTCTCTTGTAAGTAACTAGTAAGGTATTATTTTAAGGAACACAGTGAAGAAAACGTTAACATTACTGAAATTCTTACATGATAGGAATTGAACACAGATTAACATATGAGCAAAATAAAAGAAGATTACATTTTTCTGATAAAAAAAAATTACCTTTCAAGGATCAGGGTGTATGATATAGTGCCATCTAGTGGTGAGGTTGCAGATTGCAAACAACTCAATACCCCTCCCATAACCCCTTCCCCTAAACATCTCAACTGTATAATTTCTTCTGTCGCTATGAATATATATTTGTCAAAACAAATACTCAAGTTGTGGGTATTTTGTTTTCCAGTATATTACTCGAATAATTTACTCTTATTGGGTCAGGCCCTGATGCATTGCCATAAGTGTATGTGTCAAAACGGGTAACCATCAAGCTGATCCATTATGACATGGCATATAATAATCACTACAGAAATAAGTGGTGTGTTTTGAGGAGGTATAACCCACCAAATTGACTAAAGTATTGAATTGGATTTGAACTGCATCCAACTCAATGATTAATTAATCATTGATTATCATCAGTCCCCAATAATATTGGAAGACTGATCAAGAGCCATCCTTAGATTCATCTCTGCTGATCTGAATCTCAACATCACAGTATTTTCCACAGTTTAACACAGGTGTAGCTTCCAATGAAGTCAGTATATATCAAGTTAATGACATTACAGTAGCTCCCAGTCGATACTAACACAGTCACTTTCCTGCGTTTACTTTACTAAGTACTCCCGTCCTCCTGTCCTGTCTTTTTCCTTTAATGGCTTTCTTCCTGTCTCAATTATTCACTTCCATCTCATTCACTAACAACCCTGTTAGATTGCAGTCATTATTGTAGCTTCCAGGTGTGACAGTATATGGCTTGCATTATTGTACGCTACAAACAAAAGTTGATTTGGACTCTTTGCAAAGGCTTTAACCTCCTATGAAGTATTATGCCCCAAATTCATTAAATATAATCAAGGTAATCTTGTTTGTATTGTCAGTGTTAGTCACAATGTGCACATGTAGAAAAACAGCCAATCATATGATGTTGTTCACCTATTGCAGATGAGTCAGACGACTGTATTAAGAGGTGGTGAGTGATGTTGTGCAAACTAATTAAATAACTCCGGTATGTACACATTGCTGCAGGAGCTAAATGCGGTTCTTCATTTTTGATTCCCCATTTTCCCTCATATGATATTGCCAATTCTTTTTTTTTTGCTAAGAGCTTGCTGCTGGCTTTATTCTTTCTATAACAGCAATACATAGCATAATGTGTCTGTTATGTAATTATATATTATCTTATTCTGTATGTGTTTTCTTGAGTGCAGCTGTTATCACTAGATGGCAGTGTTGGAAAATAGCTTCACTTCCAGATAAGGATTTCTTTTTTTGTGTGTGTGTGTGTGTGTGTGTGTGTGTGTGTGTGTGTGTGTGTGTGTGTGTGTGTGTGTGTGTGTGTGTGTGTGTGTGTGTGTGTGTGTGTGTGTGTGTGTGTGTGTGTGTGTGTGTGTGTGTGTGTGTGTGTGTGTGTGTGTGTGTGTGTGTGTGTGTGTGTGTGTGTGTGTGTGTGTGTGTGTGTGTGTGTTACACTGACTGCTGTCCGACTGCCAAATTCTGGCTGGCTGGTTTTTGAAAGGCATCAACTGACTTTTTGGACAGTGGTGACAGATAACAGGAAACTCTCTCTCTCATACACACACACACACACACACACACACACACACACACACACACACACACACACACACACACACACACACACACACACACACACACACACACACACACACACACACACACACACACACACACACACACACACACACACACACACACACACACTGTCTTGGGCAGGTTGGTTTGCCAGAAGAAGTTGTAAGATGTCTAACATTAAACCAAGCATATTCGTCTTACATAAGACACAAACGTATTTGGGACAGGATGTAACAGAAGCAGAGGGTCATATATATAAAGTCATATTTAAATAGGGATTACATGTTAAATATAAGAACATTATTTCAAACTAAATATCATTTTTGGACTGTGCAATTTCATTTCATCCCTCTGGCCTCTGTACCTTGTACTAAAATGTCATACAACAAACGCTTAATTGAAGAAAACAAAGGATTGAATCAGCATTACATCATAGCTTTTACTCTGACAGCTATCATACCTCCATCCCTCTTATCTCTTTCTGTTTCAACAGACATGGAGTGAGTCTATTTGTGGATCTCTGTAATATCCTTTGCAAGTCTGCACCACAGGCTGTACAGTGTGAAAACTGAACACTCACAAATACTGTTTTGCTGTTATAAAACTATAAGAAATAAGTAAAACTACTTGTTCTGCTCTTAAATGTTCCCAGTGACCGAGGTAGTATTACCTATAGGTAGACGGAATGACACTAACACCAAAACTCATGAAGTTCCTCTTTGTTTATCTTTTTAACAGTTATTTATTATAACAGCATAAGATTTTTCGCAGGCAGCATTTTGAGTTTCAGATACTGTATATAGGCCGCAGTTTGGAAATGTAGTCCAGTGGTTTCCCACGCAGCGGTCAGTCCACTCCATATTTTTTGTTTTTGTGTTGTTGTTGCTTAAGACTTGGTAAATGTACCCCTTTGGGCCTCTTAACAGTTATTTGAATGAAACCATCTGAGAATTTAAGAGGGGAAAGGCCCCAAACAGACAATATAGTCTCAAGCCAATTGGTTGTATTGTATGAGCTCATTTCTTTTAATATGATGTCTAAGTCGAAATAGACTACTTTTAAACTCCCCCCTAGGGTTTTCAAGTGGTATTGCTGTTGGGGCCATTGTAGTAACGAAAACCTGATCACTTTTTGTTTTTCTCAGAGCCTAGCAACTATCAAAAACACAGGACACACTGCTTTTTGATCTACATTTACAGTGTTTTTTTCACCGTTAGCCATTTCCGATGCAGGGGATTTCAAAAGGGTAACTGTGGATAGCTTTACCGATAGCTACCTGGAAATGAAAAGTGCTTTACTCTTCCTGTTCTAGTTTCACAATTGTTGAGATTTTTCCTTTGTGTCTTAAATTGAGCCGAGAGATTGTACTTAGTGGCAGTCAGAATTGAATATGAAAGTGATGCTTAGGGCACCAATCTTAAAGCTTATTGAGTCATTAATAGCTGTTTCATTGTGCAATCAATACGTAATTTACCTTTGTTTATTGAAAAGGACAGCACACATTAATTGACATTTTTGTAAATGTGCCAGTGTAAGCCAGTTGGCTATTCAATTGCAGTCCGTTTGCGACATGTTTTGAAACCATAGCCCTACTGTAAGACAATTAGACACCTTAAAGACAGCAAAAGAAACAAAATAATATATAATGAAAGCAAAACACATGTAGATCAGGCCTACATTTTTCAAATAAATGAAGTAAACAACTATAGGCTACCCAATTCTCTATGAAAAGAATAGAAGAAGTATTATGTTACTAGAAATACAGGAAGTAGAGGGAAAGGGAAAGTACTGTGCTTTTGCAATTGTAGGCTACTTTGTAGGCAACACTTGAGTAAAGGTTGTGGGCTTTTACTTACAAGTGGAGTAGTAGCCAACCTTTATATATTGGTGTATTGATTTGAGGCTTTATTGTCATGGCACAGTAGCTACAGTGTAGATATGACAATGAAAAACTTAAGTCACAGGCTCCTCCAACAATGCAACATGAATATATAATTATAGGACATAAAACAAATAAATCTAATTGGTAGTTAAGCAGGCTTCAATATCTTAATACCTCCCTCACCGTGCATGCGGTACGTGTATAAACTAGTGGCTGAACTGAAGGTGTCAGACCTCCTCACCCTGGCTTTGACCCCAGCAGCGCCTCTAATCTGCAGCGAGGAATGAGAGGCATTATTTAACTGCTCACATGAGGAGGAGGCGGAGGAGGAGGGAGGGGAAGTAACGACGTAGTAGCGACTCAGTCAGTCAGGGAACCAAAGTTTCCAGCGACTCAGCCATCACGGTCTCAAACTTTTCTGAAATGCACTCCTCACTCGGCAGCTGCGAAGGGGATTTAAGCGGCGATAGGAGGCCGTGAACTCGGGTGTACTTTCTGCAGGGGCTCGGTCCGACCCGGAGAGTCTGAATATGGGTCAGACTGCTGTGTTAGCGGTGTCTCAGCCTGCGAGCGGTGAGTGTTGTGTGTGTGTGTGTGTGTGTGTGTGTGTGTGTGTGTGTGTGTGTGTGTGTGTGTGTGTGTGTGTGTGTGTGTGTGTGTGTGTGTGTGTGTGTGTGAGACAAGAGGGAGGCACGTACACACATTCCGCTATTTGTATGTCAGGATGTCTGCTCATTTCTGCTTTCCTCTTTTAACGTATGTGACGCTTATTTCATGGAAACTTCCTCACAGCTCAACTCAAACAAAGCGCGTTATGGGTTCATGCTAATTGTTGGTTAGCTGGTAGCAGTGGTGGGAAAAGTATTCATATTCTTTACTTGAGTTGAAGTACTAATAAAGTACTAATACCACACTGTAGTCAAAGTCAATTTCAAGAACAAGTACTGCATCAAGAGTGGTACTTGAGTAAAAGTATTTAAGTACGATGAGGATAATGTAACTTTTAGTTAAATAAATATGATGTTGGAGGGTGTAATCCATATTACGACATTTGTTTCCAAAATGTAGTAGTATAAAATACAAATGTGTGATTAAGTACAGTCCTTGAGTAAATGCACTTAGTTACTTTCCATCACTGGCTACTAGTGGTGTTGTAAATGAATTAATACGCTCTTGCATCATTACTATCTCTCTTTCTAAATGTATCGCTTGTTGTGTTATCCAACTGTTGTAAAACTGCTGAAATACTCACTGTTAAAGCAGGCTACCTCTGCGTTGTGTAATCAATTAGTTTCTGCTGTGTAATGAAGTGCACTGTTTAGTTTATGTGCGTTTATGTATTTAGCAACCAGTTTGACATGAGTCCAAATGAACAGCTTAGTTTGTTTTCCTACTAGAGACCAGACATTGACAAGAGAGCTATCTGAAGCCTGTCTCACTCAATGCAATCTGGGTGGACTTGCATTTAATTCAAAGTCAGGACCCTGTTGACCAACACAACATCACGTTACAATCAACACTACCTATCTCTGTAAATACTCTGTAGCAAAAGTCATCTCTTATAGTTTAAGTTACACACTCATCATTTTTATGTTGTCATCGTGTAAAGGCACTGTAGCTATATATAGGACTGCAACGAGTACTTATTGTAATATTTATTTTTCTAACCAACACTTAAAGAAAGTACTTAGTTTTACAACTATGATATGAAACAGGAATGCAGCATATGTTTATAATTGAACGGATGGATCTAAATATAAGGGCTCCAACAAGTTTGTACCTCATTGTTTATTCTGCTGACTATCTTTTCAATTAATTGATTTGAGGTTTTTCCAATAGAATGTCAGAAAATAGTGACAAATGACCACATCAATTTGAGCAAACACATGGACATGTCTTCAAAATGTCTTGTTTTTTTCCCACCAAAAATCCCCAATGATATCACTTGAACTTTTAATTGTCAAGTAAAAGCATCCTAGTGTTTCAGGTCTACTTGTTATAGTTGTATTATCTCTATTTCTGTCATTATTTCATGTTTTAAACATTAAAGTCGAAATATAAAACAGCTCAGTACACACCACATTAATATGAACCTCTGCTTTAGATGAACAGTTCATCAGTCAGTGTCAAATTAGTTGAATATTTAGAGAACAACACATCAAAGTGTTATCCAATACTCCTTGTTATCGATTGTCCAAGTTTCATTGGCATGAACCCGATGCTTTCAAAAGATTTGTCCTCATTTGGTGTTATGATGATGGTGGGAGGGAGCGCTATAGTGTGAATAGAAAATGTGTTCAGTTGGATCATTATTCTCCCGATTCAAATGATTATGTTGCTTACTGAAAAAACCCCACATGGTCCGCTTCATCGCTGTTTTACAGCTTTTGATCATATAACATAGCGTTCCCCAGCAAATGGAGTTAATCTGTTGTCATATCTGTCTCTCAGTCTGCAGAGGGAGATTCTGTCATGTGGTCAAAGCGCTTGAGCAATAGTATGCCCTGTTGATGTTAGCAGAATAAAGAACTGTATGTACTAATGTATACATCTATGACAACATCAATCAGAAATTGCCTAAATTCTTTAAGAAAAGCCAACCTGTTTTGATTATGGCTACAACATTACTCCAGTCTGTAACTGAAGTATTAGAATAAAAAAACCTGTAGGTGAATCATGAAGCTTATGAAGCCTAAACATATAAAACACTACAGTAGCACATGAGAGTGTGAAAACCTCCACACTTGCAACTCATTTTTTGGCAATCTGTAGTCCTTTGTCTGTCAATGAGCAATAAAAGTGCGCATTTCACATTTGTTAACATTTTTTATGGGAATGCTTTAAGGCAGAGAGACACAGGAAGGGACGAAGGACTCCGGATGAAAACAACACTGAACATTGTTTATGACGCTGTCGGCATTTAGAGTAAATGGCAGACTGTTTTGTAGCTCACTTAAACCAACATGCATAGGAACCTGAGGCTGCAATTAGGAACTATATGCAGTTGCATGGCTGCATTATGGGTTACATTATGAGGCTGTGTTGTGATTTAAATGCCACTAATAGCAGGAGAGCAGAAGGGATTCTGCCATAGTCGTATTAGAAGATCATCAACATATAAAACGGATATTCTCCTAACGTTAATGACTTATGACGCTGCGATTAAACACTATAACGCTTCAGTTTCCTGTTTGGTTACTTTACGGTCTGTTACTTAAGCCTAATTCAAGCTGCTACAGTAGGTCCTGTGAGTATCATGAGTTTAACAGTACTGTGCTTCTCTGGCCTGTTGGAGAAAGAGTTGGAAGAAATGACCAAAGTGTTTAAACTTCAGCTAAAGCCCGGCGCCCCCCCTCCCTCTGCTCTCGTCCAACACCTCTTTTTGCCTTTTTTTCCTTCCTAGTTTCTGCTTTCTTTCCCACATTTGTTTTGCCCCACCTCTGTTTCCACTTCTCACCTTCTTCTCCTCTTTTTTTGTCTCTTTTTGCCTGTTTTTTTTCTCCCCCTTCCATCCCTCTTCCTCTGTTGGTGACGTCTGGTTCTTCCCTCCCCGGTGACTTGTAGTGAAGGAAGGAAGCCTCTCCCTTTCCCCTCCTCCTCCACACATGTTCCTGCTATAACGTCTAACAAAACAGACAGGATTTGCCTAAATATATATGCACTTCAACCCTAACATTACTTCTGTTCTTCTACATTAATGTAGCTTAAAAGTTAACTTAATGCATCCTGTGTGGGACTTCTTCATTGAGTTGTCTGTCGTGCCTCAAGTTGAGTTCCTGATTATCCCACGCATTTCCACAGCTGTGATTTGTCCAAATCCTGACTCACCCTTCTAGCATGACATCGCGAGTCATCTGTTACAAAATGAAACGCCTCTTTGAAAAAAAGTGTGGAGTCGTGGAGTCGAGTCAGCAGTTTTATTGTCTAATAAAGTCCCTAAGTAACTGAGGTAGACTGAAGCTGCATTTCTTTGATTAAAAGAAGCTGTAGTCAGTATTATATTGCTTCTCTTGAACAGATCTGCCTGGAATGCAGGATTGTAGTAACACTGCAGATGTTTGCAGTTTTCTTTTTTAATACTGGTAATTGACTTGCTGAAGCATATACAAAATGTTGTATTATTCAGCTGATCAATCAACTGAAGCTCTTATTTCCTCTTGTCTTGTTGCCAGCCTCTTCGCTGAGGTTTACAGTATGTTTCATTTTAATTTGACTTACTGTAGTGAAACTGTAATGTTCAAGTTTGTCTTCCTGAGGCTTTGAGATTAAGCTCTAGAGTCTATTGTATTCTTTATAAAGCTATCTGTGTACTGATAGTGGCTAATGCAGTTTTTAAAAGTAAAATGTATTTAAATATTGTGATTCTGATGTCCATTGCTTATTAAATATATTTAAATGTGTCTGAAAAATGAACCTAAAAGCTAAAAACTTGTTACCACACAAAATGGGACCTATTTATTTTATATTTAGTAAATCTTTTCTCTCGGCCAATGTATCCAGTTTCCTGGGAATGTAGGCTTAAGAAAAGATCCACTTCCTGTAACACATGACACGTGTCAGTCACACATCTCCCCTATCCATTTATTCCAGTAGGATACATTTGGGCCTTTTTGTAAACAGCAAAGGCAATCAAACATGTCATCTGTCGTTTTTGCTTAAAATACTTATAATTACTAATAATAAAAGCAATGAGGCCAATGTCTGTTGATAGAGAGGATTTTCTGCCTATAAAAAGACTGTCTGTTTACTTTCACTATCTCCATCTCTCTCCCCTTCCTATTTGATTTAAAGTCTAAAGTCCATGATAATTTTTATTTTGCCCCTATTTGGTTCCCACTAGGAGTGTTACCGTAATGGTGATGATAATCTCTGTTACTGATTTTCCCATCATTAGCGGCGCGAAGCAGCTGCTGAAATGTTCCTATTGTTGCGATTTGATATCAACACAGGAACAGGAAATGACTGTGTGTGTGTGCAAGAGAGCAAATTAAATTGGTGTCAGGGGAGAGCATGTACTGGGCTCTGCACTGCACTTTTCAATGTCTTCACTCTTGGTTTTTGTGCTTTTAATTGCCCTGTTGTTTTGTTTGTTTGTTATTTTATGCAGGATTTCACAGTAAATGCGTTGACAACATGAACATTGTGCAGTTAGCATGGCTTAGGGCTGCTCCTTTTTAGTAGATTAGTCCACTGATGTGTTTTTAGTGTTTGATGATTAGAATTTCTAGTTGATCAATCATATTTTATGATTTTCCACTCTGAAAGTCTTATTTCCAAGAAACTTTTGATAACCTTTTCAGTAAACACCAGATTTAAAGGGGACCTTGTGCATGACTCTTTTGTGAATCCTGAGAAATGTGGATTGAATCCACTAGGCCTGATCTATATGTCGACAAAATCGTATGAGTTGACTAAGAATTGCTTTATCCAACAACTGCTCTAATTGCTCTTGATATAACAGCCCCACTTTACAACGTTCAATAACATACGTCTCCTGCGGACCACCGAATGCTTTAAAACCATATGGGTACATGTGATATATTCAGGGTGCTCTTACCTGAAACAGCACATTGATCGGCCTTCAGCAGTCAGAGGCAGATCATCGCTCTCAGCTCAGGTCCATCAGTGGAGTCTAATGAGCAGCAGATGGCCAGCTAAATCTACTGAGAGCCAATCAAAAGAGTATTGATTGTTTACTATTGATCCGAAGGCTCCATCAGATGTGAGAACAAATACAGATACGTTCCAAATTGTGTATTTTATTTCCTGCACTTCTACTGGAATCATTCATTTACCTTTTTGGCAAAAGGCGGCCCAACTAATAATTCCTTATAAATGTGTTAAACATCTGGATCATCCGGCCAAACTGCTAAGTGAGTTTCAGCTGTTTTTTTGCTGACTATGTTGCTGCATAAGCCTCTTAGATAGAACTCAGAAAAAACATGCACTGTTGACTTTTCAACCAAACTGTATTATGTTTATAGCCACCGTTATTGAGAGGGTCATGAGCTGTTGGTCTGGTACATCTTTACCCATCATCAGCAAACATCTGATTTAGTCACATCACTGTTTCTGTGTATCTGCGCACATGCTTTAACAGCAAGGGTTAAGACTGGCCTGTGAATGAAGCATGAATGAAATCCCTTCCACCATCTCGCTCTCTGAAAAAAATAATAATCTTGGAACATGAATGTGAACACAAACATAACAGACATAAGGAGCCAGTCAATTACATATGGTAGGAACATTTCTTTTGCTAGCATCAAGAAAATAAGCACAGTTATAAATCCCAATTTCAAAAAGGAGAAATGTTTAACACATGAATCGCCATAGTTATATATAATAATGTAAGGTAAGCTATATTGACCCATGCAAGGGTAAAATAGCTGACCTCCAGAATTTTTTCAACAGCTTCTAGCATGCAACATGCCACATCTTAGATCAAACTGTCAGTGGTCAAGTGGCTTTGTCAGTAATGTCTGCAATGCTTTGAAAAGACAATATCTGTGGTTCTGTTTTTAAGTTATTATTTGTGTTGTAATTGTCTGGTACACTCAAACACATCTACTGATAACTGACCATATCAGCCACAGGTTTAGACTTCAGTTCAGCTGCTACAGTAACTTGACAATCTTTTAGGGAACACATTTTTGAGGAAGAAAGATTTTGTGAGAAATTGCTCTCAAAGGTATATGTTTGTATACTTTCAAACTTTTGATCCCAGCAGGAGTTTCTACAGTCAGGAGACACGAGTGTTTCAGCAGCAGCTGTTATGTAGCTGAAAAAACAAAAAGCCTCCCTCTGCCTAAATCTGAAGAATCACACACCACCTCTCTTTCCTCTGCACACATGCACTCACACACACACACACACACACACACACACACACACACACACACACACACACACACACACACACACACGCTCTCAGCAGTCTTCCAGAGGGTTCACAGGACTTCTAATCTTTCAACAGGAAGAGGAGGAGTTGTGGAAGGACAGGGATCTAGCCAAGACACACACACAGACACACACACAAACAAACACACACACACACACACGGCAAATGTACTGTATAAAGACAGAGTTAGAAACAATATTCCCCCTAACCCGTGAAAGAAGTCATTGATGCAGTAATGGGAAACTACATTGTCAAAAAATAAGAAAACTAATATATTGAATACATTTCTGCAAGCATTGAGTTTTGTTAAACCAAAGAGGGCTCTTCTCGGACTGAGCAGTTGTTACATTTTAGTGGCATAAATATTTGTTCAGCATTTCACAACAAGAATAATGTTCGGTAAAACAAAAACTTGTTTTGCATCCTATCTTGTTAAACATCTTAAATCCTTTAAGGCAAGTCATTTAGTACACAAAAGACGCATTGGTACCTTAATAGCAAAGATCAAAATACCCTGATAGAAGTGTGTCATGAGTTACCCTGCGGTTTCCGGAGTGTGTAGTCAGTGTTATGCAGTATGAACGAGTGAAAAGAAGGCTTTGTTTGCTGGAAATTAATCTGGAAATAGTGTTCCCAAACATATTTAAATCAAGCCTTAGCTGTTAATAGCACAAACTATGTTTTGTTTATTTATACGATAGCATGCGTATTTAAATCCATGCATCACAAGACATGAATGGCATATAGAGAACTGGACTGCATGGTTGTGTTTGTATCACGATCAAAATCAGATGATGGATGTTATATGTTTTTCATTCCTACATGTGTGTCTTGCAGTTGATGGGTTGGAGAAATCCTCATCCCTGGCCAGCTGTGACGTGGTGGTTGACAGCGCCACAAATACCCAGAATGCCCCTACATCCCGGCAGCAGCGAGGCAAGCTGTCGTCAATAGGACAACTTTTCAAACCCTGGAAGTGGAGAAAGAAGAAGTCAAGTGACAAGTTCCAGGATCTTTCCAAAGGTAGGGTGTCTGTGTGTTTGTTTGAGAGTTTCCATTAAACATTTTGGTGCTCATTTTTGGATTTATGCTCAACATTAAGTGTGAACAGGAACAGTTGCTCCCAGAAGGCCTTTAAAAGGAAAATGTGCTTAGTAGCTCTCACTTAATTATTCCTGAAGTGTTGGCTGGGAAAGAAAGAGGGACAAGAGTAAATACAAAAAGCAAACACACACATTTCTCATGGCTGCCAGGTTATGTCTTCTTCATTATTTACACTTAAAGAAGACATTCGGTTCTTTGTTAGGTCCATATTAGTATGTTGTCCCTCTGCTGTGACATGTCTCTATGCTTTAATGTTTAAACGGGTGTTGGACTCCCTATGAGGAACTTTGGGATGTTAGCCTTTGCAGACCGTTTACATGCACACAAACCTTTATAACTACCTTTATATTGTAACAACCAGGGCTGCAAGAAGTCACTTTTGTAGAATTGCTTTTATGTGATTTGTATTTGTCTTATTTTAATTGTATTCTTATTCTCTGTTTTATTATTTTCTGTGTTATTCTTTGTATTCTCATGTTTAAATGCTGTTGTTTAATTGCTGTCTGTGTATTTGTATGGTAACGCACTTTGTAACTACAGTATGATTTGAAAGGTGCTCTATAGATAACGTTTTTTATTATTATTATTATGACACAATAATATTATCTTAATGCCTGCACTTCTCAGCTCTCTGTGTCTCTGTGAACAGATCTTGTTGTCAACAAGGCCGATTAATTCCTCATGGTCCCATTCTCAAGAGGTTTTAGATAAAAACAGTTTAAGGGTGGCAGGTTTGGTTCCTCCTGTGACTCAATGTGTGGTGCTGTCACGTGCATTGAGGATGTGGCGTGGCAATCACAAGAGGAAAGTCGCAATGCTTTTGTAAAACTCTGTGTAGTATGTATTGCTTCAGCTGAAAGACTAAACAAAGGCTTTGATCTTGTCTTTTATTCAGTTCTAGAGAGAAAAATCTCCACCAGACAAACGAGGGAGGAGCTCATCAAGAAAGGAGTTCTGATTATTGACCAAGGTTCGCCTGATCATTCATTCACATGTTGTTCATTTCATTATTGCAGCGTATCCAAGGTGCAATGTTCAGCTGTATTATCATTATACAATACAGAACACTGTCCTTCACACTTTAAAGTTCAGCTGTCACATATGAATACAGTTTCCTGTGGCCACTTAAACTGTGTGTGGACTTGCTTTCTACAGGGTTCTTACGGTCATTAAAAACCTGGAAAAGTCATGGAAATTCAAAATGCTAATTCCAGGCCCTGGAAAGGTTATGGAAAACAATATATTTCCCAAAGTTTTAGAAAAGTCATGGAAATGTAACTAAAGTTGCATCAAATATAATTTATATTTTTATCTAATCGTTGAAATAGTAATACTATAATGATAATAAATACTGTATCGTATAGTAATGAACGTAAAATGGCATTTAACTGACGAGGTGTTTTGCTGGTGAGAGATTTTAGTTGCTTTAGCCTGTAGAAGCTAGTAAGCCTACTATTTTTGATTTGTTTTAGATAGGACCAACATGTTTCATATGCAGACCTTATTTTCCTGTTCCATGTTAAAATAAACCATTTTCAGTGTTACCGCTAAGAAAGAGTCATGTTTTTGGTCATGGAAAATGAGGTAAAGGTCATGGAGAAGTCATTGAAAATCATTGGTGAAAAAGTGTATGAACCCTGTTTCTAGCATCTCAGTTTCACTGTTAACAATGTTTTACCTTTTCTAGAGGAACCAATCAGCAGTGAAAATCAGAATGGCCATGCCACATCAAGTGTGACATCAGAAGAGGTCAAAGTTGACATTGAGTCTCCAGAAACGGCGCTGGAGGAGCAGGCCACCGGGCCCGCCAGCACTGAAAACAAAACAGGTAACTAACGGAGGCCAAACGCCAGCTGTTGGTATGTGTCCTGTAATATGAGACTACTTGGAGACTTTACTATAGGAACTCAACTCTGTACTAGTTATCCATTGAATTGAGGTCTCATTCTCCAATTCTATCTATAATACCTGAACAATTATCCAAGGAATAACACTTAGAACTAAGCATACATTATACAATATGAAAGCCCCCAATAAGTTCTCGATAATTTCAAGTTTGTTATACCTGGACACAGAAAAGAAAGAATGGTCGGGGGCAAAATACAAATGAGAAAAGAGCAAGAAAGCTTCTATCTATGAAGAACTTTGACACCTGAAGCATAAAAGGCTCCAAGTTCAACTTCAAGGATATGGAGATATTCTGTATTGGTATAAATGTGTCCAGTACAACAAATATAATATTTATAAGTTAGAACTAATTGTTGCAGTTTTTTTTTAGATGTTTGTTGCTTTGAAGTCTTTCCCCCCTCTTTCGGGGAATGCATTTGTACCGGCTGGCAGCATGTTTCTGACTGATATGAAATCCTCTGTGGGATCTCTGACAGTCTAATGTGTTCAGATAGATATTCCCATTATGCAGCAGGCATTGTCAGTCTAAACCCAGCAGCAGCCCTCTGCTAATGCCTCCCTCTCCCTCAGGAGACAGCCACTGTGCTTCTGTCTGATGCTTAAGTGTTACGCTGTGCTCATTTCAACCCTGTTAGCATTGAGCTCAGAGCCATTTGTTTGTCCATTTGTCGATAAGCAGAAAGGCAAAGGGAACACACACTGCTAATATAGTAACAGAACACACATGCCTTCACGGTGAAGGGTAGGGAAGGTCAATCTGTACATTTTATCTAACATATTCCAAACTTGATACATCCTTCTAGCAAAACTACAAGACTAACATCGTCAGCTCTGTCCTAATCACCTCTTATCTTCCATTCTCTTTCTTTGCTTGACTAAATAACAATTTCTGAATCCGATCTGCATCTTCTTTTCTTGCTTTTAATCCCTTTTTTAACCTCTCAAAACCTTCCTGTTTCCACTGATTTGCTCAGAGAGGTCCGCCCCTAAACCCCTCACCCGGGGAAAGCAGGTGAGACCTCGAGATGTGCAAAAACAAAGACAGCAAAGCGCCACTCTGCCGGCTCCTTCCAAACCTGCGGGTAGCACTGCCGCCACCACCAAGCACAGGGAGGGTGCTCCGGGGATTAAAAAGACTACTAAAACCACAGGCAAGACAGGCACGTCCACTCAGGCTAAAGCTAACCCGCGGAGCACTAACACCACTAGTCGTGTGATTGGTAAGTTCGGCTAACTGGGACTGGAGCTAGTTTGCCTGTCAGTGTTCTTGCCTGCTTGCCTCCCTGCATGGAAACTGTGCCTGTTACACTATTAAATAGAATAAAGAGAGCCGTCTGAAACTAGTGAGTCAAGCTTATTGATAGAATTCCCCGTCCCTCCCTCTTGAAACTGTCCTTTTATAACCAGAAGGTATTTCAGGTCAAGTGAGTAAATGTGAGCAAGGGTTTATGATATCTGTTTCTGAGAAAGCAGAAGTGAAAATGTGTTTGTTTTTTTCTCAGCTCTGTACAACCTCACTGTGAGTGTGTGTGTTTGTGTGAGCCAGAGCACATGAGTGTGACTGAGGTCGGTGTAGCATAACATGCCCTCTGTCAAGCTCCTGTGGTTTTGATTTATGACATGATGCTAGGGCATGATCATCACCCTTCATCCATTTATCCCTTCCATCATGGTGTGTGTGTGTGTGTGTGTGTGTGTGTGTGTGTGTGTGTGTGTGTGTGTGTGTGTGTGTGTGTGTGTGTGTGTGTGTGTGTGTGTGTGTGTGTGTGTGTGTGTGTGTGTGTGTGTGTGTGTGTGTGTGTGTGTGTGTGTGTGTGTGTGTGTGTGTGTGTGTGTGTGTGTGTGTGTGTGTGTGTGTGTGTGTGTGTGTGTGTGTGTGTGTGTGTGTGTGTGTGTGTGTGTGTGTGTGTGTGTGTGTGTGTGTGTGTGTGCTTCTGTGTGTGTGTGTGCTACTTGCAGCATGCTTGAACTAAGCAGCCTAGAGTCAGAATATTACATGTGCTTTTCATGCAGTCTTTTCTGAAAAACGCATTTGTGCATTTTATTTTTAGTGACTGGAGACGTGTGAAAAAATGTGTTTCACTAGTGTTCTTAGTAATTAAACACCCCTCCTCCTCGGCTTTCACCAACACAGAGCTACAGTCAGTATTCACTGGATTTGTCAAGGACATACAAATGGCAATGTGAATGTTTTTATAGCCTAAACATCAAAGGTTGCATTTATTAAGTAATCAATAATGATGGATTATGTCCCCATTATGTCACAGCCCTACTTAATGCAATTAAAGTTACTCTTTCATACATATCTGTTCAGTAAATCACCGGTTCTAAGTTTTCCTTTTAGTAAAATGTAGAAACCAAATGATTATATTTCTGCCCATGATTTGTTTGCTTCAGCGCAAGTTTTACAACTTTTTCCCTCGTTCCCCCACCGGAGCCAAGCCTGCAGGCGGCTGTCAGTGAAACACAGACTCCTCCAGCCAACTGAGACAAAAGAAACATTTCCCCAAAGCCCCTTTTCCTCCTTTTTTAATAATAACATTTATATGAACAGTACATTTAAGACAACCGAAACAGTTTTAATGGAAAGAAGAGGACTCAATGTCACATTGTTGGACTTTAAAGTAAATATGTAAGACACAGAATATGTATACACACCAGCAGATATTGAGTTATGTTTACAAAACCTGCACGTTTTCCTGTTGGAGGAAGCTGGAACACCTACCGACAAAAAAGTCTAATATTACCCTTCTCTCTTTCTCTTTCTCTTTCTCTCCGGCTTGTTCTCAGACAAATCCACCCAGCCAAAGAAGACAGGATCCACGACAAAAACCGCCCCCGCCACCACCCCTCGTTCTCGTGCGTCCAAAGACGGTGGATCAGAAACTGGGGGGACCAATGCAAGGAACATCCGGAAATCAAACAGCTCTTCCTCCGTACCTCAAAAGCCCCCCGCAGAGACTCCTAGCACCCCCGGGCAGTTAAAAAGCTCGTCCTTTTCCTCAGAAACCAAGCATGCCTCCTCTAAAGCCTCAGGCAGTAACACAGAGGGATCTCAGGCTGCCTCTCAACCGGCTGGAGAGCCTAAATCTGTTCCCAAATGCTCCACTGCTGGTGAGGAGACACAAAAGGGTGTGGCCTCTGAGTCCACTGCCCAGTCTCCCCATATCAACGGTGCCACAGAGGACACTTCGTTCACTGAAGGAGAGATGGGCAACAACTTACAAGGGGAGAAACGGGGGAGAACAGGAGGGGAGGGAGGAGAGGAAGAAAAGAAGACGACAGGAGAAACCGAGTCTGCAGTGGATAACAGCCCCAGGTAAAAATGTAGCGAGGCCATGAGAGTTGGTGAAACATTCCTGACATTCGTGTTCTCCGAATGTCAGTTCTGATAATTCCATAGAGCATTGCTGGTCTTAACAGTCAATACTGGCAGTATATCAATAGTTTGTTGTGTGCAAATAACTACAAGTATTAACATTTACAGCTTAACATTTCTCAGTATTTGTTTCTTTGTCGTTGCCCGCAGGTCTGCAGAGGGCCAGTCAGAAAGGACACAGGGCCTCACTGTGAACACAGAGAAAGCCGAAGTGACGGTGATCCCCGATCGGCCGAGATACAGCACAACTAGCGACTCTGACTCTGATGGACCAATCCTGTACCGCGATGAGGAGGAAGATGAGGAGGAAGACGAGTACACAACCAGTACGGCATGAGTTTTGTTAAGCATCACACAACAGGAACACAGGAAAACGCCTGTAATACAAACATTTTAGAGAAGCTCCTCGTGACACATCGACTGTCACGTGTAGGGTGCATGTGTTTGGTATTTCACAAGGATATGCTATTAGTTTCGTAAAAGCAGCGTACAAACTAGAGAGACCCAAGCAGCTCTTGGTTTGAATTACAATTGAAGTGATGGTTTTAAGAGTACACTGACCAGTTTATTAGGCTCCTCTTATATTCCAACAATTCAAAGTTGTTCACCTGAAGTTTGTGATATGAATCAACGTTTTAAATATCATTAAGGGTTCAGTTGAGCTTTCAACCAGGAAAAACAGAACACATTCACTTTGAAGGTGTCGTGATAGTTGATGAGAAATGATCAGATTTGTAGCTATAGGCTAATCTGAGCTAGCAGTTGATGTGAACATGATGCAGGTTTTTTAAGGCCTTTGACTAGCTCTATGTCTCTGTTCCAGGCCCCCTGGCCATTAAGATCCGCCGACGAGACACCCTGAACATCAAGCTCGGGAACAGACCCAGCCAGAGAGAGCTGGAGGAGAAAAACATTCTGCCGCGGAGCTCTGAGATGGAGAGAAGTGAGTTCCGCCAGATGATTGGCTCCAAACTAGTCAGGTACACACTCACACACTCACCATGCTGTGAAACTGTAGCTAGGTGTGAATTTTCATATTGGATTTGGCAGGGCTTTACGGTAATAAGAGAGACTGTTTTATGGTGTAGTTGTGGGCGGTTTATTAGTTTAAAAAAAAAAAAAAGTTCTTTCTGTAAGTTTACTACCAGACGAGGCAGAAAGGCTGGTGGCAAACAGCACTTGGATTAGCAACAAGAAGAGGGTGTGAAATAATAATGTTTTTTCCCAAATGTAACTGTTATAATTGATGTGTATTATTCTGAAGTCAGTGTTATGTTTGAATGATTTCTTATCAGCTGCGTGTAAGGAAGTACGTGAACACAGTTTTCTCTTTTCAGGCGCCTGAGCCAAAGACCCAGCACAGACGAGCTGGAGCAGAGAAACATCCTCAAGCGTGAGTTTCTGAAATACACTATAACACTGAGGGGTGATGTAATGCAGCTTTTCTAGGGTGTCATCATGTTTAGAAACTTTTTTTTTTTTAGCTATTGCAATATTATGAACGTAATACATAAAAAAGTACTCTCACAACATACTGTATAATCATCTATCCATGGAATTAGCTCAAAATAGAAAAATAAAAATCTGGCAAAATAACTGTTGGGGGATTACAATTAATAAAATGATATATTATAAACAGCTAGATTTGATAATAGTGAATAATAAAATGTCCATCCAATCCTGACTTTATTTTCTGCAAAGCTGTTTTTATGTCCATTTTTCGCACAAATAAAAGGCAGGAATAGCTGATGATTGCAACACCAATATTGTGTGTCCTTATGACATAAAGTTTCATATCTGATAAAGAAAAGATGTTTTAAGTTATAACAGGTTCTGTGGTGTTCCAGCTGTGGCTGCAACAAATTGCCAGATACAGAGTCGCGTGCTTCATTAAGCAAAGAGATGACACAGATATGCCCGTCTAAATTATGAGTTACAGTCTATTAGAAGCTGTGTCACACTGAGGTCTGTATTATTTCACAGGCTGGATCAAAAGTGAGTTTACGGACTAGTATACTGCGTTAATAAAATTCAAGTTAGTTCAGGTCACTTAGTAAGGCTGCATTTTGCACAATACACACTTACCCTGATAAAATGACTGTCAAATAGTCAATAAATATGTGTTATACTACCAAGCAGGATTTAAATCATTCTAGAGGGTTAGCAGGATTGCTTTTTTTGCCAACTTTGCATTTCTGAGACCAAAAAGAAGGCTTTCAGCTAAGTATATTGGATAACAACTTGTTTTGCTCTTGGCCTATCCAAACCAGCTCAAACTGCTTTTTCTCCTACTAAAGACTGAATATAATATGCTTATTGCTAAGTGGAAAACACACCAAAAATAGCAACCAACAACAATCACCAGTTTGTGTTGGATACAACACATTCAAAGTAAAACTCTGAAACCGTTGATTATATCTAAGGTATGTCCAAACAACTATGGCATAACCCAACAGGTATAACATGACTTTCAAATATATCTGATCATTGTTTTGATCAAGTTTATCCCTTTGAAATGACATGTTATGAACACTATCAGTTATGTGAGGCTGTAACTGAACACATTAAATAAACAACAGCTGCTAAACGGCCAAGATGTGATACTGATCTACTGACACATCTTCATAACAATATTTTGCAACCAGTTGGTTTGCAACTTCAGTGCATGGCATCCATCTGAAGGTGTTGATACTTACTTGATACTACGTGTCTACAGTGCAACACAGCCCCAGTCTGGTCAACACCAGCAGAATGAGGCCAGCATCTAATGAATGAACATCACTTGAGTTCAGTAAACACATTTCTATGTTAAAGCAAACTAGTTTTAGATGATGTAAACATGTAATGGTGTGTATTGTAATAAAAGTAGCCATCAGAGGATTGGTTGCTCATACAGGAATGGACAAGGGCAGAAATACTCTAATAGGCTGTGACGTATAAATTATAAATTGTGTCAATTTTGGAGCCAAAGTTTGCCCAAAAAATTATCCCCAGCCTCTGTTGATGGTACAATGCAGTATGGATCCATGCTTCCATGCTGTTTACACCCAATTCTGACCCTACCTTGTGAGTGTAGCAGCAGAAATCAATATTTATGCCCCATTCCCTCATTCTTTAATTGGCCAATTGTAGCTTCAGTTTCCTTGTTGTAAGCTGACAGCAGTAACTATCGGTGTGGTCCTCTGCTGCTGTAGCCCATGTGCTTAATGTTTGACATCTTTGTGTTCTCTTCTGCTTTCCTTTGTGATAACACGGTTATTTGAGTCACTGTTGCCTTTGTATCAGCTCAAATCTCTACAATCTGCTCCTTTGACCTCGTTTTAGACATGCTCAAATCTAGATATTTTCTCTTTGTGTCTGTTAACTTTAGATGTGGTTGTGCGTGAGAACCCATGTAGGTCAAAAGCTTCTGAAATACTCAAAACCAGTTTGTCTGGCACAAACAACCATGCCAATTAGTTTAAATCCTTGCTGCTCCTCCCTTGATGCTTAGTTTGAGCAGATATTCTCAACCACGCCTTAATGCATTGAGTGATTGAGTGTGAGTGTAAAAAATCTGAATATATATATCTCCTTTAGCTGTTGTTTATGTTCAGGCATCACACCACTCTACAGCCATGGATGGCCACGCTTGTATGGCGAATCACATCTTGCTGTTATAAATAGTAGCAGAGGCTCTTGCAGACACAGTACTGTAGGTGTGAAATGACTCTGTTGCTTCTCTGCGTGCAGAAAAAAATGAATCTGAGGAGCAAGAAGCCAGACAAGAGATTAAAAGGAGACTCTCCAGAAAGGTACTGTAAACACACACAAGTACACACACACACACACACACACACACACACACACACACACACACACACACACACACACACACACACACATTACAAAGATCAAATAGGACGGAGACAGTCTATATTTAGCTGCTAATGTGTTTTGCTCCACCTTTTGGCTGATGTGCAGAAAAGATGCTTATGTGAACATAACAGCCCTCTAGTGGTCACAAATGGAGCTAACACTTTTGAAACTGTGGAATATTCTTCCTTTGCAGCTCTTGGTTAAATTAACATATGCTCACATGAAAAAATGTTTACATAATAAATACAGGGCATGACCAGCTTGTTTGACTTTAACTGAGAAGACTGTTCTTGATGTTAATGTGCTTCTTCCTCTGTATGTGTAGCTGAGTGTGAGGCCTACAGTCGCAGAGCTCGTGGCCCGCAGGATCCTGCGTTTCAACGAGTATGTGGAGGTAACGGACGCCAAGGATTATGACCGGCGGGCGGACAAACCCTGGACCCGGCTTACTCCCTCCGACAAGGTGCTTAACTGAATATGCTGCATTGCAAAACCTTGATTTATTGGTTAATAGATGATTACTGTTTCACTTTTTTATGTAAGTATTAGTCCATGTCCATCATTTTTTTAATTGTTAGATTAAGATTTAGATCGGCCTCTAAATGCAACTTTAAGTGGTTAAAGGATGTCACTGCATTGACAAAAGACACTTGAACATTTGCCTTTATGCATTTGTTAAGTATATAATTTCCAAACTGTGGGCATTACTGTTGTAATAAACAACAAATAGGACTCAGAAGAATGTATTCTTATGGAACGGGATTGGTGTATTAAGATACATGATAAAACTACTAAGATATAAAGTACACACCATATATGTTTGATCACATGCAAGATGAAACATGTGTCAGAAAGAATTGTAGTGCATGCACCATAACTCCTGTTCAAAGGTCCTCATGTCTTGCAAAACCTCATAGAAGGATAAAGGCCCTCAGGGTGGGTTGGAGGGCAGTCTTTATGTCAAGCATGCCCTCTGCTGTTGATGTTAAGAATTACAAATCATACATAAATCACAACCAATACACCTCCTGATCACTAAACCCTGACAGACGAAAGAGAATGACTGCAACAAGCTCATACATAGTTAGGATTTCATATATAGTTTAATAACACTTAAAGTTGGGGTATGTAATTTATTTCAGAAACACTTTGTGTTATATTCCATTGAATGCTCTTGACATCCCAATAGCAATGAATATCTGAAGTGCTTTGACAAAAAATCCATAAAAAAATGTCATCTGTGGAAGCCGTAGTACTTTCAAAAGCACGACCAATCATCTGAGCCGGCCCGGCTAAAATAACTGGATGGCCTACCTGCCTGTCAGCCTTCAATCTGTGCACAAACTTATCTTGTGCCTTCATTGGTCATGTGCGCATTTGTGTGTGTTGGAGGAGGGGCTCTGTGAGGAAGTGGCAGATTTTTTCCGGTTGTGTATTTTCAAATTCTAGCACACTCTAGCTGGTTTCTCCAAAATGACCTACCCCACCTTTAAGAGTTTGTTAGTTACTTTCTATATTAAATTATTGATGGTGTTTTATAAAAACAGACAAGATCAAATCAATATATCTAAAAGAAGGAAACACAATGCATCTTTGTTCTGCTGTGTACATTCTCATGTATATTGTTCATGCCAGTACTTATTTACATGTTTACATAGTACTATAAATTGTAGGTAGCTCCCTGGAGTAAAGACTGTATCTGGGCACATTTATGGAAAGTATGCAAAAGAGTTTGAAAGTCCAAATGAGAGGCCACAGACTGGATGGGATTAGAGTAGAAAACACAGCTGTGTATTGGATGTGTTGTGAGTGTGTGGGTTAGGGGAACAGGTGGCCTTGTCCTGCTAGGTGCATTTTATCATTGTGTGTGTGTGTGTGTGTGTGTGTGTGTGTGTGTGTGTGTGTGTGTGTGTGTGTGTGTGTGTGTGTGTGTGTGTGTGTGTGTGTGTGTGTGTGTGTGTGTGTGTGTGTGTGTGTGTGTGTGTGTGTGTGTGTGTGTGTGTGTGTGTGTGTGTGTGTGTGTGTGTGTGTGTGTTCTTCCCTCAGGCTGCTATCCGTAAGGAGCTGAACGAGTTTAAGAGCCGTGAGATGACGGTTCATGAAGACAGCAAACAGTTCACCAGGTACGCCAGCGGTCAATGACCTTCACCATTTAGTCAGGTGTGCCACTAACTCCCGTTCTCAAGCGGCAAACTCTGGGGCAGAGCCGTGAAGCCCATAAGGAGGTGCCACAAACCGCAGTTCATCTATTGGCCGATAGGGGATGGATGCAGAAAGGCGCTATTTCCATAGACCCCCATGTTAAAATGCCCAACTTTACAGCAGAAATAATCATGTTTCTAGCCTGGATCCAAAAAAACATATTCTGGATATACTTAGATTTCCACCTTCCTGACAATGGTTCAGGGAGTTTCTTTTTCACCTCGAGGGACACGTCTCTGCTGTGACTGCTGCTCCTAGCTAAAGTGTGTTACCTGCAAACTATGTAAAATCAAACTTGCATGGCGCGGGAGCACCACAGTGATGCGGGAACATCTGAAACGTAAATATGTTGGAGCCATGATCAGAACAACTGTAACTTACGGTGCTCAACAACACCGTAAGTTACGAGAAACTAGACTGATAGCATGTTTTGCGTTTCACATCAAGCTTCTCGTTTATCTAATATGGTTGTTTGCTCAATATTGCATGACAAGTAAGGGATAATGTGCAGCGAAGTGGTCAATGAAAACAAATAAAAACATCAAGATCAAGATCCCTGCGCTTTGCGTCGGTCTCTCTGATCATACTGTCGGTGGGTTTTTTTTTTCCAATAATGACCGGCTCGCTGCACATTATCCGGCTTAGACACGGCCAAATACTAAACAAACTAACGACTAACTTGACTTATTTAAACTTATTTAAACTATGCCAATTTATTGATTCAGCTATTTCAAAGTCATTGCAAATTTGCTGAAAGTAGCCTAGGTCGGGTTGAGACACTGTGTGCTGTATTTAAGGAGTAAATAATAATAATACTTTATAATGTATTATTATTTATAACGGCTCAGGTCTATTCAAGCAACCTTTTTTTTTGGGTTAGTTATCATTGTTGATAATTTGAAAGAACATTGTTTTTGTTCGAGCAACCTAAAGAGACACATTTTTTGTTCAAAACAAGCTGTAGCTTTTGCATTTGTTTATAGCCTACATTTGGGTTGTTTTTGTGTGTTGATGTTATGAAAATGGAAAACCTTTTTTTGGCGTGTTTTTTATCCGATTAATCGTAGAACTAATCGACAGATTAATTGATTATCAAAACAGTTTTTAGTTGCAGCCCTAGACGTGTTGTGTTGGTGCCTGGTGGAGTGTTCATGTAAATATCGGACTTAACTTACCGTCCATGAATGCGGTTTCTTCGGTAAGTGAAATTCAAGCACTTTATTTCTTACTGTTTGTATTGAGCTAACGTGAATGTTTAGACTTGGGTTAGCATTTGAGCGAGAAGAAGCTACATAAGTGCTAACGATGCTATCCGTAGCATCCAAGTTAAAACATAATAGAGAAGTGTTAATCATTAAGAGGGATTGTACTGTAGAACAAAAGGCTTCTGTGTGAGGTAAAATAAGGTCATCCTCGTACATTAGATAGTTAGTTTGCTAGTGAGTTAACGTTACCATCATATTAACGAACAAACCCAAATGTTGTTTTAATAAATTGTACTAATGCTTACTATTTATTTTATTGTAACATTCGAGAAACTGACTTATTGTGGCTGTAGATCGTGAACATGTAACATGCCTGCATGTAAGGACGATGAATAGCGTAGTCAGGTCTTCAGGGACAAGGAAATGATTGCTTATACATTGCATTACATTTGTTCTTCCAAGTCAGTCAAATAAAAAGGACCCTGACTAAACTCAATCCAACCGAAGAGAATAAGTTGTATTGTTTGCATGTACATAAGCTTGTAACCAACACGTTACTTTTCACATATCTGTTTGTTTTAAGTCTCCTCTAGGGGATCCAGACAGGCTGGACCAGAGAGTGAGACAGAAGTGGACTTCAGCACATACTCCAAGGTACAAATACCCTTTTTTCTTATACTGTACAAAGAATCAAGAAACATTTAAAAAAGATGAAGTATTGACTATAATACACTGATATACATTCCATTCAACTTTACCTCATGCTAGATCACCTACACATCAATGAAGTTGAAGGTTCTTTGCATGCAAAAGGTTACATTTTAGATGCTAACAAGCAACATTACTTTTGTCAACTTTCTTATTTCAATGTATTGAAAGCAAAAATGATTTAACACATGCTAAGAATTGCTACTATTTATCTCTTTATATTGTGTATATGTGGTAAAAGTGATTATTTCAGTGAGACAGCCGAACAGAGCAAGAAACTACAGTTGCACTAAGTTTTGATAACAGTTCAACATTATTTTGATAATAGAATATATTTTAATGTTGATGAACTTCATACTGTTCATTCATAATCTGATTATCTTTGTAGCTCACTGTTGAAATAAAAAAAACAATGATATCTTAACACACAAACACACCTCTTTCATAAATAAAACACTTGCTCTGCAATAATGTCATGTTTTATGTTTCTTGTAATTTCTCTTAGGAAAGGACACGACTGCCTCACCACTTTCTCCTTCTCCGAGGGTCAAGAAGAACATCCACGAGGAAAATGAATCCTGATCCTCCACGCAGAGGAAAGCCCTCTCCGGCACAGACAGGACGTCCATCACACTGAGGTTTCTCCCTGAAGTCCCTGCAGCTCTCTGGACACCACGCTGTCTCAATCCGTTCACACTGTGAATATGAGAGGGGGGAAAATGAGTGTGACAAATGCTTGGACAATAACAAATGTAAAGTTAGCTGTTGAGTTGCTCAGTTTTTTAGATTGTCAATACTAATAATATCTCATTTCTGAAGGTTTCATTTAAAAGAAGAGTCACCTGAAAATAAAGATTGGTCTTTCAATACATTTTGTTGATTTTGACTTTTTGCTTCGGGCTTCACAGCAACCCTGCAGAAACTGATGGGTGACGTCACGGACACTACATACATCTATACATATACAGTCTATGCTCCTGCTTCATTAGTAATTTATCACCGTCAATCCTACTGTTTTATTAGATCACATTGATCAATATTTATACAACTCTTGTCCTCAGAAGACATTTCCTCCAACAGTAAAGTCATGATGATATACACACCTGCACCTGCTGCTCCAGTTCATTAATCTCCGCCATTGATTGCCAATAAAGTGCAGTTTCACGCTCTCGTATGTTATTAAATCTGTGTGGCAGAGGGATTCAATCCACCGGTAAAAAGTGATACACATTTGAGTCTAATATATTTTTCCAAATGAACTACACTCTGTTTGACTCAAATCAGTTAATATGGTGGCTTTAGCTTGAGTAGAAGATGCTCAATATGTGTTACTGCATAGTTCTTGTTTCGCCAATGTCTTTTGAACAAATATTGTGAGCGTGAAAGTCCTAAAGAACAGCTTTTCAATACAAAAATAGAATACAAACACTTAACATTATCCTGTTTATATTTCTATTATCCAAACTGTTTACCTTATATTGTATATCATTTATTTGGGATTTTCCCCCTAATGTTGTTATTATTATGTTGCACTTTCCCCCCTTTTTTATTGCAACTGCTGCACATCAATGTCCCCAAGGGATAAAGACAATATAATCTTACCATATCTTTTGTATTCCATAATATTAAGTGAAACCAATATCACCTTCATCTATTCCTGCAGAATCTAAATCATTCATCTTCATCACAAAAAAATCCTCACATCAGACCATTTTCATTCTCTAGTCTAAAGCAATACACTGCAGCACACGATACTTTGAAATCTGTGAAAGCAGGTGTTTAAGAAGTGTTTCTGTGCCTGGTAAAAATCCATATCAGATGAAATTGTGGCAGCAGTAGATCATTGAATGTATTACTGGATTATTAAACACTGTGGAGGTTCTTATTTTTCTGCTTTTTAAACACCTGCTAAATAATTGTTCTCGATGTGGTTCAGGACTTTTACTTAAAACAACTTTATGGGAAGATTAATAACAAACCATTTACGTGCAATTTGATTGCAACCCATAAAACCCTAAATGAATATCTCTGCGTTGACATCAACTAAAAATGTTATTTTAAACTGTATGCGTGTTGTTTTTTCATCAACTAAGACTGTGTGTTTGTGTATCATTTTTTTCTCCAGATTCCATCGGCCCTAAGTGCTCTCCCTGCCAGTTGGACGTCAGCAGCACAAGCTCTCGTGCACGGCTCCCCGCAGGACAGCTCACTCTGCTTGGGGACCCTCGTGCACCTGATGTTATGTACTTCTGTCTTTAGTGACGGCTACAGGTGTGTCTTAAGGCCTCGGCCATCATGGACACCAGTGAAACATTTGCACTTATCTACAGTCAGAAGACCAGTAGAGTGTATAGCGCTCAGATTAGATTATTTATTGTAGATAGCCAAAACCTGCTAGTATGTTTTTGTTTCACTTCAGGATTTGTCATGAGAAGTCCCAGGGGGGGAACTGATGAACCTCTTAGCAGTGAATGTGGCTTAATTGTAATCAATGGTTTGTGTATTGGCCGCGGTATGCCTTTTCACAAAGCTGCCAAATGTCCATATAAGGACATCCTCACAGAGCAGGAAACGGCAGTGATTGGGTGTTTGTGTGCTGATGACAGTGCCTTTGTCATAGATCAGAGGGAAGGAGAGGGCCTCTTGGCGCTGTATCTGAAATACTGCAGTTCAATTCATAGACATATTTAAAGTATATGGCCACTAGAGGGCATTATATCATAAGAGTTATAGAGAGTGAGGATGAAGATGTGTATATAGATGAAGAATAATCTGCGAGTGTTATATTTATAATGGCTAAAGATGACGGGTTGCTCTGCACCTGAGGCCCTCACAGTGAAGTGCAATGGAAATGACTCCAGCTCTGGCCAATGGTAATCCCTCAGCAGTCCTCCTGATGATACACACTGATCATGTACCATCATATTTATTGTATTGAGTATTTTAGTGCCTGGTCACAAAGTGCTCGACTTGCTGTTGGATCCACTTTAAGCTTTTACCTCCAAAGAAAAAGCAGACATTTTTCAATGTTGATCTTCTCATTTCAGTGATTTCATCTGGCAGATTCCCTTTGATGTTTTTATTAATAGAGAAACGATGCTCAGAGTTTCACCTCTGAAGCAAAGAACAGTCCTCTCAAAGAAGTACTTTATTTTCCATTTCCTCGAACATGCTTTTGCATTTAAGCTGTCAGCCCGCGGTAGATACTTAGGAGATTTCCTCACAAGTGGTCCTTTTTCAATCTTGTCCTTACATGCACCTTGTATCCAGCGCTGAAGATGTGTTTGATTCTATTTCAAACCAGAACAACTGTTTAACTTTGGGAAATAGACTAGAGGTGAAACAATTGATACATTTTGCAAAACTAAGTCATTTCAGTCAGATTTTAAGCAACGCTGCCAAGAAATTGCTTGAGAGATTGTGATTTGTTTTAACCCTAAACGACATCGAACTGAATACTGGTTGGTTTTTCAGTATTTAGCATCTTTTTCTGATGATTTATAGATGAAAGGTTTACATTACGTTACATTTAGCTGACGCTTTTATCCAAAGCAACTTACAATAAGTACTTTCGACCAAGAAGATACAAACTAGAAGAACCCAGAATCATATAAGTACATCAGGTTTCATAGAGCCAAAACATATTAAGTGCTACTCAGCTTTAGATAAGCCAGCCCTTTGTTAGTATATAAGTGCTTTGTTAGTCATTCTATCGCTCAAAGTGGAATCGAAAGAGATACGTTTTTAGTCTGCGCCGGAAGATGTGTAGGCTTCCTGCTGTCCTGATGTCAATGGGGAGCTCATTCCACCATTTTGGAGCCAGGATAGCAAACCCACGTGTTTTTAATTGAATCATATTTCTTGAGAAAATAATCAGCAAATACATTGTCAGTCAAAATCATTGTTCCAGTGATGAAAGGCACTTGTTCACTTTCTTGCTTTGTGTTGGATAAGAAGATCGATTCCACTAGCATGTGATTAGCTTAGTTTAGCTTAGCATGAACACTGGGAGCAGGGGGAATGGTAAAGGTGATGGTAGACTTTTTTCTTTATCACAGAGCATGAGAGTGGTATTTATCTTCTCATCTAACTCCTGGCAAATAATGTGAATGTTAGCTTATCGCCAAATGTTCAACTATTCCTTTAATTTCACATTTAAGGTCAAATATAATGTCTCTGTGTTGTAGTTATCTAAGCAGTCATTGTGGAGATTAGTAAACAGGTCTATGTATTATTAATGGGATTTCCTTTTGCACTCTTAAAAAGAAGACTCTCTTACATCTAAATTGATATTTAGTGTGAGGAGTTTAAATATAAAGATGTCATGCTTTAATGTTCCCCTTCGGTGCAATTTAAGATGTTCTGCTTAAGGTGTGTGTTGAAGCAAAATGCAAAAGCGGTCAATTAATAATGATTTTATTGTTGTGTGTGAAAGCCAGAATGTTTGCTGAGCTTACGCAAAAAGAAAGTTGGTGTAGAAACACAGATAATCTGAATTTATAACTTGCTCTCAGATGTATTTTAAGGAATAATTTGAGAAGCAAAACAAACAAAAAGTGATTTTTCTCCCCAGCACATTGAACTGTCAAGGAGATATTTTGCTGAATAGTGATTGACAGATTGAGCTTGCTGACGTCCAAAGGCGTGTGTTCTCACAATAGACCACAGAACCCAACATGACCCGTCATTATTCACAATAGTAACTGAAAAGGAAACATTTCTTCTTTGTGCTTCTGAATCTGTGCGGAGGTTGTCTCATGAAAATGATGTACAGTGATGGAAAACAACCAACAGTATTCCTTCATGTCAATGTCTATGTTGTTATATATATTGATTATTTTGTACATAATGTATATCGAGCATGTGCATACATTGAAATCACTTTTACTACCAGTATGATACAATATAACATGTACATGTTTTAAGCTCTGATTTTAATGGTCTTATTTTTTATTATCCCCAGACAATAATAATGAAATCAACAGTTCCCTTCATACAGAGAACAGTTCATTCAAGGACTGCCCTGTTTCCAGACCTTCCTGTTTCCTAAATAGATCACTGACAAATCATCTTTCACTGCTTATTTCCTAGTCTGTTCCACCTCCACTTCAACTTTAGTCAGCAGGTGCAGTGCAGTAGGTTTTTGATGGATGAAGACTCAGTTGAAAATCAATTTATTATCCGTTCCGGACTTCAAGTTGGATTTATTTCTTCCGATAACCTTAGGTCACCTTGCACAAAGTAGGATATGAAAATGTAAACTACATTGGCTTGGGCACAGTTAATTTGGTTGTCTGCACATAGTGTGAAATGAGCTTCTTTATGTACCGTGTACTAATGCTGAGTCCGAACCGCAGAGGCGCGGGTTCGACTCCCACCCTCGACCCTTTGCTGCATATAGTCCCCTCCAAATCTCCCATACCTCTTTAGCTATGCTATATATAAAGGAAACAGCGTCCAGAAACATATCTTAAGAGACATATATCAGCCTCTTGTCTATAAAGCTGAACATAATACAGCAAATACTGTAAAAAAATAAATAACGCTTTAGATACAATCAAAAGTCTTACTTGGAAAGCTTCGATCCAGTCAATGCTTAGTAAACATGAATATGCTGCTTGCATCTGGTGTTGTCTATTTTATTACACAGGTGACTTTTTAACACAGTGGAGTGCTGGTCTGGGCCCTTTTTATTCTGTTCACCGATGCACACATCCATACTTTAGGATATAATTAGGTATTGCGTCTAGCGTGGACGAGCATTGACAGATGGTTGAACCAGACAGTATTAATCACAAGGAGCGAGTCCTGTCAAACGTTTATGACTGCAATCTGTCTCATCCCATCTTAAATGAAGCTGTAAGGTAAACACAATTAACCTTATTGAGACCAAATCAAAGTTTTAGCACAGCACGCAGCCCTTGCATTGTTGATAATGTGAAATTTAAAGATGCAAACAAAGAATTCCTGCCATTAGATTTAAAATATTTCTCTAAAATTCCAGTTGAGGTGTTTTAAACATCCACATCCACCAACAAACTTTTCCCAGGTGCTGCTGTTTATTTGCAGTACCGTAAAACTACCACCAGTTCATGAACATGTTTACATTTGAGGATGTCTGCTCTTGTGATGGTTCTTGAGGCTTCCTTTATCACATTCACAAATCAAATCAGAGAGCCATAGGAAGGTGTAGTGATTTGCTGGAGATTCACAAGTGTCAGTCACAATGTTAAACCTCCAATTTGAAAAACAGCCATTGAAATGCATTGATTTTTTTTCTTTTATGATCTGTGAAGTCAAAGAATGATGTCATATATCCCCAACACAGCTATTGTGATGTCCAGACTGTGTATATTGTTTTTGTATATAAAGAATCATTGAAAAACATTGATTTTGTCCGCCTGTTTTTTTTCTCGTCACATGAGCAGTTTTACCTTTATCAATGAAGTAATAGAAGACATGCAGGACCACCTTAGCTGGATCTCTTATGATCCTGAGTTTAAAATGCTTTTGACTAGTGATTGCCTTGAAGTAAACCTTTAAACTGCATGCTGGTTTTGATTTTATAGTTTGATAAGTGAGATCAACTAATGGTTAAATGTTAAAACATATTATTTTGAAGTAGATGTTTTTTGCTATTATGCATCTGTGATTTATGTGTGTTCATTATTGTGCTTTTGACAACAGATGATCAAACACTGATGAGAGAGGATTTTTTATTATGATTGGCTGAGCAATCATTGTGATTGAATGTTTCAGTCTTATTCTACTTTGTGATGTCATTGATGTTGTGTAAGAGCACACTCAAATCTGAAGACGCCTATTGATTTAAGTATTGACCAAATTATTAGTAGACTAATGTTTTCAGGTTATCAAAGATGATAAAAAGGGAGGAACTGTCAAAGAATATTTCTGTCTTTACTTTAGATATTTAACCTATTCTGTGTGTTGATGTTTACGACCAAACCCTGGCTCTGTTATCTCTCTTAAGGAATGGGAGGCTCCAGCTATCTTGATAAACCAGTTCAACTCTTGGTCACGAAATGGTTTACGACTGTGAGAACACTGGCTTTCTAAGCTCCACCGATGTGAGAGACATCTCCTGTGTCTCCAGATGTTTACGCCTCCCCCAATATGCTCATTCACTCTCTGTAAACTAGTTAAAAGGTCTATCGAGAGATACGCTGGTCAGAATTGACATGACAACCCACCCGTGCAGTCAGAAACTTTTGCTGCTGTGACTTGTGATATGAATTCTCCGGCCGTTGACTTGTAATAAACATCATTGTTTCACACCAAATCTCCAACTCTCCTCGTGTCTCTCTGAGTCCTGACTCTCCATTGCTGCAGAAGTTTCCCTTACAAATGTCAGAATTTTTTTTTATTGCATTGATCAATCTGCACTCCTTTTAGAAGCACATTTCCTAATTCACTATTCAGAGACATGAAATGGAAAGACAGTGTCAGAAGGGTTTTTCTTTAAATACATCATTCCTTTCAGATTTCCTAAAATAATTAAAAAGGGAGCCAATTTTTGGGATTTCCACTTGTATCACAAGGACGGCTGTAAAACATCTTAAGAGCCCATTTAGAAACTCATTAGTGGAGCAATTAGTGTCAATTAAGCCTTTCTAGGATATTAGATTTTTTTCTTTAATGAAGAAAGCCTTTAACTCAATCTCTTCTCATCACCTTCCATGTACTCAGTATTTGAATAATTGTGGAGGATGACACTGTAATTATCCGGAGAAATCTGTCTTGAACATTGCTGTGCCTTTTGGCTTTCATTGAGTTTCTACTTGGGTTACAAAAGGACGAACGATTCTCCCCAAGAGAGGAGACACATGGATTTTCTTTTCCGCCAAGGAAGCGGTCTGGCTCAGAGGAATATGGATTGTTGTTCAGTCTACCACTTTGGTCCAGAGAGAAATGGTTAGAGAGAAGTTCATTGTTCCAGAAGGATGAACCCCTAAAGACTTGTGATGTGATCCTCTAAACTTTCATCCAGTGTCATCACAAAAACTACATCTGTGATTCTGAGTAAAATGCTTTCACTATTAGATAGATTGCTATTAAGTTTGGTAGGCTATAGACATTTCATGATGTATTGTACAAAATGTTTCAAATAATACCAATCATGTAAAACAATATGTATTTGTGCAATCCTTTGACTGAAAACCTGCAAAACGAATGACTTTCTCTTATAAATAGCTTTATAGCAGCTTGACATGCTTTACAGTGCAAATTAGCAAATGCTAGCTAAACCTGCTACTTACTTTCTACTTGAATTTGTACGTCTACATTTCTTAAATTCTTGAAATACAATTTGCACTCCTTTTAGTTTATTATAGTGTTCTATTCTCTTTGTCTCTATCTATACTTTGCTGTAACACCGTTCATTTCCCCTTTGTGGGACGAATAAAGGAATTCTGATAAGACACGTTGAAACTTGTCATTGTTAGCATCCGTTAGCATTTAGCTCAAAGCACTTGTGTGTTTCTGTACAGCCTCACAGAGCCCGGACATGTCTGTAGATTCTTGTGTAAATTATTTATAGTCTTTCTTTATGTCCCATTGATAAATGTCATGTATCCAATTACACTGTCTGCTGCACTTAAAACAACATAAACAAAATGAATTTGTTAGTCTGCTCATGCTTCTCCACTTGTCTTTTCGCCCCTGTGGCTGAGTAGCCTATATTGAAAATAAAATAATAAAATATGTTTGAAGCTGTTATACACATCAATTGAATATGAATTATGCAACATAAGACAATTCCAGTCACTAATACTGTAGCTGCTTCCAAAACAGGGACTCATTCATTCAAATGTGTTTTCAGCAAACCAATTTGGGTATACAATGTGACAGGACTGAGACTCTATTCTGCTGTGCCATTAAAACTACAAGTTCCTAAATAAATTGCGAGGTCCCATGCTTGGCATCTTAATGCGTATGCTGCAGACAGCTCCAAACCTATTTCGGTTTGTATGGGAGCATCTATGACAATTAAAGTATCAAAGTACCAGCCTATCTATTCAGTGTCATTCAGAGGACTAGTCGGAGCCTGCCAGCTTTTTAAGAGCATGCAGTCGTAATGGAGTTGGTTCTGAAGAAGGAAATGGAAGAGATTGAAGGAGACAAGAGACCATGGATGTATAATAAGACAGGGAGATTGGTAAAGAGAGGTGGTAGGAAATCAGAGTCAAAGACTTGAATTGCCAGCAGGGATATTGAACTTATCTGGTAACCTGCTGGCTTTGGAATTGATTTTACAGAACATAGTGCTACGGTGTGTCAATGACAGAAAACGTGTTGATTAAAGTTATTACTTTTCACACCTGAACACACTATTCCATTAAATCCCCAACTTTATCTCGCTGCTGTTTACCGATCTGAACTCTGCACATAGACCTTAAATCCAAACTGGGCTCTTTTTTTTTTATAAAGTAATGAACAGCCAATCTCCTCCAAAAGTTTCCTCTTTTAATCCCCCAAGAGTCAGAAGCTGCAAAACACACACACACACACACACACACACACACACACACACACACACACACACACACACACACACACACACACACACACACACACACACACACACACACACACACACACACACACACACACACACACACACACACACACACACTAACACACCCAAGGTAATGAAGTTCCCCAGGCAGAGTGGAAAGGCAGTTTGGTTTCTGGCACACTGCCTGGTGATCTCGACTGTAATGCAGGACTTCTACTCGAATGGAAAATGGAGTGGATATAAATCATCAGTTAAATATCACACAAGGTAACGAAAAGTGTGATGGATGGAGAAAACAGGTGGGTGAGAAGGGCAGAGATAATTGAATTGTGGGAGCAATCATATTGGACAAGGGTGAATGTACTTCCTGGACCTTTTCAACCAATGTATTGTGTAATCAGAGCCTATCACTAATTCAGCGACTATTAAAAATGCAAACATGCACCGATGCCCATGAATGTATTGTTCTAACTATGGCTTTTAAAGGGCCATGTGAGTGGGTGACATTAATTGCTTGAACCATAAAGAAGCTGTGGGGTTCACAGAGGGGAGTGATAATGAACTGCTATGTGAGAGGAGATCGATCCAGTGGGTGTTGGGCTGTGAGGTGTTAAAGCATGTAACCTGAGTACTCGTGTGGAGAAGCCTCTTCACCAAGCTAGTAAAGTTAGACTACTTCAAATGGAGCATTTCATTATTGGAAGTGTTGGAAGAAGTACGTGAAATACTGTGTAGGTTAGTATTACAGTACTGCATTATGCCATATCAGCTTATCATGTGTTTTTATATATGTACAAAGTAACTGAGTGTTAAAATAGATGTAGTGGAGTAAACAAATACAATATTTGCCTCAAAAATTAAGTATGGAAATACTCAAGTAAAGAATATGTACGAATGTCAACAAAAGTAGATATACTTAATTACTTTCAACCACGGCTTATTCATCGTTTACGGTGTGTTTGGGTCATAACTCCAAAAGCAGAAGGATGAAAAAACAATGATGAGATTGAAATGTTTAGCCACATTTCTTCTGGTTCATGTTTTCTTTGCAGCTGCTGTACTATTCTTCTAGTTGTATTCCTTTTTTGTTGTTGTAGATTTGGATCAACACCTTCATAACCTTCAAGTACACACTGAGGGAAAACAAAAGAACATTTGATTCCATTATTATTACGGTCCATCCATCAGCTAGTGTCCCTAGTTGGTATTTATAGCTGCATTTGGCATGTGGTCATTAAGTTCCAGGAATTGCAAACAGTTTTACCTTCAAATATAGGATGTGTATTATGGTTGTATAAAACTTTTTTATTTCCCTGTTGAAGTCTTTGTGAAGTGACTATAAATACGGCGAAAATATTTATGGTCATTGTAAGTTCTCCAGAAGGAATAAACAACAATGAACGAGCGGTTTCACCTACTCTGCATTTCCCTCTGCTGCGGGAAAAAACATTTTATACCGTTTTTTATTGCTTTTGGTACAGAAATATATCACATACCACAGAAACATTTCTTACCACTGTAAAATACACCTATGAGTTCTTTCTCAGGCTGAAAGCTGCAGGGGTGAGAAATTGAGACGTGTTTCTGATACAATCATTTCTTTTTGTGAATTTATCAATGGTTCGACACAATATTTTCCCCTGAACAACATGCAAATAAATGAAAGGTGTGCAGAAAGGTCTCTGTCAGAGTGCTTCACTTACAGAGTGCATGTTGTGGCAGTGAGAGCCTATCATTAAAGTACACCCACCTGCAAGCCACATTCCCATTAAAAAGTCCATCTCAAATGATGTCGCTGGAAACTGAGGCGTCTCTTTATGTGTCAGTTATGTGAGTGTTTAATGTGGGAGTGTGGCGGCACACAGACAGACCTCTCGCTGCTTTCATGCCTGACTTGGCAGCACTGACTTCACGACTCTCAGTGTGGACAGATGGCAAGGACTTACCCCACTCAGCAACCCTCCAACAAACACACACACAGACGAGATGCACCACACAGGAACTTCCTTGGCACCCACTGACTTGTCTCTCAATCCAACAATGAGTCATGCATAGCATCCTCTCCAAAGCAAGGTGCTGTGTTTGTGTGTGAATGTAGCCCGCAGTATGCTTTGATGATTCACCTGAAGTCAGCGAGACAAATCTCAGCCCCTGCTGCTCTTTTCTGGACCTCAGTATAAACAAGAGTCATTGTACCGACTGCAACTTCAAACATCTATTATATTTCAACAACCCTGAGACCATTCGCATTATAACAGCCTTCTGTCATGACTGGTAGCATATTAAACTCCTGTTCAAAGGGACTGATTCAAATTCAACACTGAACCAATTTTCTTCTTTCACGCTGCGACTGCTCAAACAGAAGATAATTTGCACTTTGGGATCTAATTGCCATCACTTGCTCTACAGATATGTAAATTCAGTACGAGACCAGGCAATGAGAAGCTCTATTCACCACTGACATCGTATATAATCAGCCATCTCTTCAAATTACGTTCCTTGAAATTTGTTTCTGGATTTGAGTGACATAAGAATCTCCATGGAAATAAACAATCACATGTTTATGACGTTGCAACTTCAGATTACAATCAGAAATATAATGACAGCAATGCATGTCAGGATGTGTGTTTATGTCATGCACAGCTGATCTGTGGGCTCTATCATGTGGGTGGATGATTGGGTACAGAAAATGTGAGACTGTGTAGGTGGGCAATTTGAAAGTCTGAGTTTATATTTGCATGTATCATATGAACATGTATAAAGACAATGCCTTTATGCTTCAAAATAAGAATGTGTTTTCAACAGTGGCTTTGGAGTCCCACTTTAATAAATAATTTCAAGTGTCATTGTTTTTTCTTAGTATAATTATTTCCCATTCTTTTAAATTCAAGTGATGGAATAAAACATAACTTATTTAAACCATACCATATATGCAAATGCCTCCATTCAGCACATTAGAGGTCACTTAAGGATTCAATTGGTATAATTATGTGTTGAATTGGAGTGGAAATGTTAACAAAGCTAAAGATGAGTTTGCTACACCACCATCATATTCAGAATGAGGCAATATCTTTGAGCAGATAGAGTTGATCCCTTCTATTATATTACAGAGACTTGAGAAAGCTGAACCAAGGAGCATTGAATCTGTGGCCGTTTCTCAAAGTCGAGGACGCTTGCTTGGTAGCACATGTATGCTGGGCATTTAAACAGTGGTTCGGCGCAACTCGATGACGTAGTATGCTTGAAATAGTGGCTCTGTAGCAGCTTCACTCGACATTGAGAAACGGCCCGTTGTTTCCTCATGGTGGCCCAACACTGAACCAAGTCTCTTTTTGTTTTTCCAACATGAATTTGTCACTGATCTGTATATAGTGTGGGTATTGACATTTTGACGAGAAGAAAAATAAGTAACTACATTTTGAAGCGTAATGGATTTTAATCAAATCAAAACAGACGTTTATATTAATACAAATATCCAACAGATGATGTTACACCAATTTGTTATGTTATCTTCTTTAATACACGTTTACATTTTGGAGCCATTTCCTAATGATTTCACCCTTGAAACAAGACTCTCTTACAGCTGCATGTCATATTAAAACATGTGTTTCAGTGGTAGAGCCCGGATGTAAGAAAAACTAAAAGACCTTTGTCCAGGTATCAGCTGTTATGTAAATGGACAATTGATTCAGTCTTGGGAGGGTCATACAGGGTTAAGTTGATGATCAGACATTTTTAGAAGAGGACAAAATAAAATGTGTTTAGCAGGAAAAAGATGAATGTCCGAAAAAACCGAGTAGAAAATATTCGCAGCTCACTCCAGGGTAATCTATGCATCATCAGGTTTATCTGATGGAGGTCCACATGGTTGAAGCATCTTCTCCATCAGGTTGAAGCGAACACGAGCTTTGCTCTCGTTCTCTGCCACGGAGAAGTAGTTGAGCAGGTCGAAGTGTCCCATGTAGGAGCAGTAAGAGTCCCGGTGCTGGTTCACCAGCCACTCCCACTTGCTGGTGTCAGCGTGTCCTGTGCCGATGTACTTAGACTGAAGATGCTCCAGTTGACTGTGGATGTTGTACCTGTCCGTCATTCTTGCTGAGAGGAGAGTCCCAGTGGCTAAGGCAAAAGTCAAATTAAAAGTTACTATAAATGTTCATGCAGAGGCCAAAATATAACATCAAAGTCATCATGCAAGTACAATTATGTATCTGAAACAATCAAGTGATTTCCCATACTTATTAACAGTTGCTTCCACTTTTAGTCTCACATATTTTTGCCGATACAGGTTATTTTGAAGAATAATTTGTTATATATATATATATATATATATATATATATATATACACAATTACATTTGTTTTTTTACCTAAAAATAAGTGTTGTTTCCTCATTTACATGTAATATGAAAACTACTATTTGGGTATGTCAATGTATGCACCATTTACACCGAAGCACATTCCTCGTGTGTGTAAACCTACTTCCTAATAAACCGGATTCTAATTAATTATAGGACATTTTCAGAAATACGTGAGGGTATTTTTAAACTATATATTTGTACTAATTATGACCAAACAAACGGGATCTCGACTCTTTGCAATTCACTTTCTCCGTGTTAAAGATGATGATGTGCTCCATATTTTGAAAAAAAGACAAGCAACCAGCTCACTCTTTTTAAGCCATAGAAACGATTATAATGTAACCTTCTTAACACAAATGCTCTCGATAATTCACGTAAAAACAACCGCGTATATGTAATTGCGCCATTACATGCTCCATATAACCGTACAATTAAAAAAGTAAATAGCTTCCTCGCGTGGAATACCTTTGCACCATTTCCACAAAGAAGCAGTTAGCATGCTAACGTTGTTTTCAATGTATTTCTGGCCAACAGTAACGTGATGTTAGCTAGTTGTTGTTAGACACCATACAAGTCTCTTTAACGGTAAATCAACCGAACGTTTTGTAAAAATAAAGGATTCTTAGTAATGACATGCCTCTAAAACGTAACATATACTTACTTGATAGTATTAAACAGTGTAGGAACAAAGGTAACAGATGTTCGTGATGTTAAAGTCCGTCCTCACTTCGTTGAAATGTAATAGCCTTCCGGTAGGGTGTCCCTGTAAAACGGACCGGTAAGAAACACAGTTCGAAACCTTCATTCCGCTTCTCAATTACAGACTCAAATTTTTTGGAAACTTTCTGACACGCTGTTTCTTTGGTAACCCCCCCACATGTAAGTTTAACATTTTATTTCTACACGAGCATGTTAAAAATGTTGGTGATAAAGTGTGCTTTTGGTAACAAACAAGAATATGTGTATGTTTCTATACAGCCTACAAATTTCCGCTCTGTGGGACTAGTAAAGGTATTCTGAAGGTGTATCTGAGACCCTCGTTGGACCATTATCTTCAGGTAGGCTAATTTTATTTGCTATTTTATAACTGTTATTAATCATTTGATTTGCTACATTTCCTGCCATTAGTTAAGTGCTGACTGAGCTACGGTTAATAGCTTTAGCTGTATGCATCATGATGCATTATGTAAAGAGATTGACTGTATGAGGCTAATGTGGCCCATGTGTCACCTGCTCGTATTGCTTAAATTGTAAACACAGTTTATAATATCCCTTTATCAAGCCACTGCTTATATCTTCTGAGATGACATTCAAATTAAATTAATATCACAAGTTGTGATATTAATTTGTTTTAAATGTCACACAAGCAAACCTTTTCTCTAGGATTTTCCCTAATGTTGCAGAATAGCTTGAAAAAAGCTTATTTTGTATTTATTAAGCACATTTGATCTTTATTATAATAACTCTATTGATGTTTGTTTGTGTAGTTGTTGTTCATCCTGCTTATAAAGTTCATTCAACCCTAAGCTCCATAATGCAGAGAAAGTGGCTTTTTTAAATTAGGGTTATCAGTGAGTATTTGTATATCTTATTTTTGTTATAGCCAAAATCTCATTTCCAACCCCAGTCCCTTGATGGAAACACATTATACAATTAATTTCCCGGCTCTAGCACAGGTTATTTTCTTTTTCGATTTAAAGTTTATTTTATTAGTTTGTTGCTTGTTGACCTGTTTCCACTCCCTTTTAGTTAGAAGCAGGAGTGCAATTGTCATATAAATAGTCAGTTGTGGTGCTGCCCCTCAGCAGATAACATCCACTGGGTCTGACTATCCTATCAGCACAGATATGGTACATACTGTAAGCCTCATACATAAAACATTATCGTTCCCCCCCCCCCACCAGAGCCACTGTGGAAGATTTACAGGTATTATTCATGTTGTGGCAATGTGTTCATGGAACATTAACTCCTTGTCAATGCTTCCTATCCCAATAGATAGATAAGGAGGCAATTATGAGCATTTATAAGTTATGGTACATATGGGAAAGGGGTTAATTAACCTAAGATGTGGGTGGTATTGTTTCTGTTTTTAATCCAGCATTCAATAAACATGCTGTAAGCTTGACGCTAGTGTCAGAAGTTAAGGTATATAGAGAAAACATCCATCTTGATGTAAGATCACAACATTGAGATTCACTTTAATATATGATTGAACTATAGACAGCATGACGAGGGCAGCAGTTGGGAAAAATATTTTAGATTTACATCAGAATGAGAATATAAATGACTTTATATGTATGTCATTCGACCTCTCACATCCACTTGAAGGAGAACTGACTTTGAAGATGGAAAAATGAGATGTGCACTCATACATCCTGTTCAATTATTCTACCCCTTTCTCATTATCTCCATGTGTGTTTGATCTTGACCAATGTTAGCAGGTCTTTTTTGAGTTTCCATTTCACTTCAGTCTGTACCGGTACATTGATATTCAACACTTTGCTTAACAAGCACTACAATTTGATCAATGGACACACTATGAGGATTTAAGCAGATTTGATTTAAAAACGTTTCCTACAGATTTCAGAAAATGTGAAATGTGTCAATAACATTTCATATAAATCGAAGATAAAGCTTTAAAGTAATTTTCTGCAATTTTCTTGGGACATTTTAAAGGAACCTACAGATTTGTGATACTGGAATATTATTAGGTTTTCATGATTATTTTTAAATAACATCCAACAAAATGTGAATCCCAGAAATATGTGATAGTAAAACAATAAATGAAGAATTGTCCATACTGAAGAGTTAGAGGCTCATACCGTATATGCAGACGTTTATAGTCTCAGGATTTACCCCAAAAGACCAAATTCCACAATTCCCATAATGCAACTCAATCTCCTAACCTCCATGACCCAATTTATGATTCAGGCCGTCATTAAAAAGTGTTGCATTTAATAAGTTTTAGGACGTTAAACAATGGTTAACAAGCTAATTAGTAGTAATGACGAGTGAACCGTTGCTCATGCGAAAATAAGAGACAAATGCGCAGAAGAGGGCTTCTCTATCTTAAGTTTAAATCATTTAGCATCTTAGCACACAACAGAAAATATGTTTTTCAACCTGGTTATACAAGACTATTATCTGTATCCATTCAGCTCCACTAACAGTAGTTAGTAACCTCGAAGCATACAAGTGGAAAACCTTGTCCTAGTTTTTGTGGAGTGAGGACTGTGTTTACAGAGGTTGTATTATATTATAATGCCATTTAGAAAGGTACACAAGTGTGCACTAGCTCCAGAGTCTGAATATGCTCTTCAAATACAGGATACCAGTATCTAATGCATTAAAGTATCACTAATGTGTTTATTGACATCTAATTTTTACCTATAGGGACATTTGTGCATGAGTCACACGTGGAAAGACTTTAATTTAAATGATTGTTCTTTCCCCTTTTGCACTCGGTTAGATATGTAGTTCCTTCTCATTCTTGTTGAGGTACATCTATGGTAATATAATAGGCACAGGGGCATGATAATCAAATGTTCATAGCCAATATTTCTGCAGACCTGGGAACTGCAAAGCACTTAGGGGAGAGGAGGGTAATGAAATCAGGTGGATGGATGGGAATATTGCCTGACTGGAATGCTCCTGTGCCCCACAGTCCTGCTGAGTGATCGCCCAGTAAAAAATGGAGTCAGCAATACGTCCAGTGATTTAAATCAAATGCCTAAAGATCAACCACCAGGCTTAAGGGGGAAGAAGCCATAAGAAACGACACCCTGCTGGGTTGTTACGGTGATGGCTGGTTAGTCGACAGACAAACCTAGGCGTCTCATTTGTCAGCTGTCGAACGGCAGGCTTTTGCTGGGTGGCTGGTTTATTGGCGGACAAAGTAATGATCAGCGTTACAGGACTCAGTGGTCATTTGTTTGCCGGTTCATTAGCTTGACCAGCTGACAGGGTTTGTTGTTTTGGCTGAGGCAACCTCCCGACTGTTTTTCCCTGAACAGCCCAAGGCTGTTTTCATTTTCCAAACACACCTGAGATTCACTCGTCAGTATCCACTTTTCATCCTACCGACATGCTGTTAAGCTCAACAGCAAAACACAATGTTCCTCATTCTGATGACGTTAGCCATTCATCAAGCTGTGAAATAGCCTGAGGGAACTGCCGCTCTTTGACAGTGCGAAGTTTCAAGCTCAAAGCCAATTGGATTTATCATGCTTCGAAACATACAATCTCTTACATTTTCCATTTAGGGTTTCATAAAGGATTTATGTCTTTTTGCTGTTAAAAAGTCATTACTTTTTCAATTTTTCAAACATGCTACGAACAGTAAAGAGCCTGTGGTTTAGGTTATGACTTGAGAAAATCCATAAGCGGCGTCAAAGATACAACGAGAATCTAGCCTTTGGCGATATCCTTGAAGCCTTCAGAGCGTAACAGCAATGTACAGTATGAAGCAGATTAGTACAAGCTCCTATATTTTCTCCATTGAGTAGTAAGCACATTTCCTTTAAGTACAGATACAGAGCTGAAGAGCATTATCTAGTATATGCCTGTGGCAGATACTCAGTAAACACGAGTTCCAGGATGTACAACACATGCACTTTTAATCGTTGATATCATATCACATCTTAATATGTGCAGAATAACTGTATTTAACTGCATCGCTATGAGATCATTAAATGAGTTCAATGTATAGAAAATCTTTAAGTTAGCAGGTGATCCCATAAACAGCATGTTGCAGACGGGAAATAAATGAGCCGCAGTATTACATTTCTGTAAAACATTTTTTAAATGCGAAATATTTCTAAATATTCTGATAAAGCCCCTTATCATTCTCCATAAAAATGAATGAGAATTCCTCGCCATTTAACTTATATTTGGGTGAATAGCTTTCCGTACAGACAAGGGCATCCTCACAACATGACGTCTGAACGAGCGCTCCTTCTCCGCAGAGAGAGGGGACATTCAACTCTGCTTGATATTAATCGCTATGACAGGAATAACCATGCTGCCAACTCCAATAACATAATGCCTGGCTCCCTGACAGCCCTGTACATGACAGGATAGAGTTTAGTGCATGTGTGCAGACATGCATGACGCAAACACGCCCACGCCCTCTACAAACCGCACTGATGACGTTTTCTCACACAGACACCAGTGCAAACTACACATGCATGCTTACACGTTGACACCGCAGCGACCTGGCAACCTGTCTGGGATTGATAATGGTCACACAACACATGTTAGACAGCTCCAACTTTGCTTCATTTTGGGAAATCATTTTATTTTAGAAAGCAGCCAAGCTTACTTCTTTGCAATCAATGCATCCCGGTGTGAAATCATAAAAACACCTGAAACAGCTTTCAGTCCTTTCCATTACCTCATTCACTTCGCCTCGACACCGGGTAATACATACAGTACGTAGTGCCATATGTCAAGGGAGTGGCCTCTTGCTGAGCGAGGGGGCAGGATCGGACTCTCAATGAAACACACTTGCTATAAAACGAGCATTACAAAACTGAGAATAATACTTTAAAATGTAGAATAGGGAGGAGCAAAGGACGGCAGATGACTCACTTTTTAAAACATACAATTAAAAGTTTGTAGGGTCTTATGTAGAATGTATTTGTTATAATATACCTTATGCAGTCTAGCATTGTGCAGAAAATACATAATTTAAAATATGCCCTTTGAATCTACATTTTGGTTCCCTCAGCCCTTGACCTGTCAATCTTACAGAAGTCCACTTTTTCAATTGTCACTGACATGGAGGACATTAATCCTTGCTCACACATTTAGGTGTACTAGTTCCAGTGCCCTGCATGCTGGCTTACTGGAATACGGGGGAGTTAACCCTTTATAGGGCACTATTAGGTTAACCCTAACCCGTTTCAGGAATCTGCTGATTGGTCAAATTCCCCAATGACGTGCTCAGTGGCATAGAGTGATCTTCGCTGATTGGCTGGGAGAAAACCACATGCTTCTCGACCTCACTGAGTCGCGGGGGGGGGCACCAAACATTGCCATGTTTGGTGCCCATGTTTGGTGGAAGTTAGGAAATATGGTTCCTCGTCAGATAAAGGGTTAAGGGGCCCTATTATGTTGCATGTAAATGGTCTGCAAATGACAAAATCCCAAAACTCCCTCCAGAGCACCTGCTCCCCATGCTTGAAACGCTTCCATTGTACTCCCAAACACATTATACGTGATAAGCGTAGGGGGCGGGAAATGTTCGAGCGGTTGACGAATCACAACAGAGCCGGCCAGCTAACCAATCAGAGCAGCCTGCTCTCATGTTTCTGACAGAGGGTGAAAAGAGGTGCTGCATCAAAGGCAGTGCATGGAAACATGTCAGAGTAGAAGCACAAAATACAAACCAATAATGTACGAACCTGAAAATGAGCATATTGGGACCCTTTAAAATAGAAGAGAGCTGTCTTTAATGTTATGTGTCACAGCTGTGCTTTTACTGCATTTACAATTTAAGTTCCTGCTTTGACATTTTAATCAAAAGTTACCTACACTGAGCCGACTCAGCACTTTGTGGCTGAAATATGGCATATTAGTAGGGCTGCTCGATTATGGCAAAAATCATAATCTCGATTATTTGGGTCAATAATTGTAATTGCGATTATTAAATGCGATTATTAATTTACTTTGAAAACACCCATTTATTGGAGAATTTCTTTTTTAACAGTATGTTTTTAACATTTGATTACCCTGAACTCTAAGTATAATTCAACTGAAAAAAAAAAAAAAAAAAAAGTAATAATAAAAATATAATCGTTTTATTTCGATTACGTTGTTTTCGTAATCGTTGCAAGCCGTAATCGCAATTAAAATATGATTAATTGAGCAGCCCTACATACTGTATTAGGCAGTCGCTTTACAACAATCATATTGGGTTAAATTAAGAAGTGATTGATGGGGAAAAGCTCCAGCTTAAAATGGATGGTCCGCCCTGGGAGGACAACCTCACAAATCATTTTTATTGTTTGTTATTTGTACTACTGAGTGTGCAGTGAGGAAAGCTGTGTTGTGTTGCAGGAAGATGTACTTGTACTGAATGAAAGAAGAGCAGACTACAATGTAGATGATACTTTATTCAGATGCAAGAAAAAAGGCATTCAGTGAGATTCCGAGATACATTTATTCCATAGACAATGCACTGATTAACAGTTAGATTGTGTGTGTTGTTTTACATAGTGTTGTACATATAGAATAAATTGTCTTTTTCACATTAACATACAATAAATGCCATTTTAAGACAAGTTATGATAGATTCACAAGCCATGTTAACAAGTTCATGATAAAAAAGATTTTAATAGTGGTGTCTGTACAGATCATGGAAAGCATCAAATACATTTTATTTAAATGAATCTTCAAGAATATATCCTTCATGGGGGATGCGTGTTTTAATAGTACAAATGTGTTTTTCTTCTGGAAAATGTATATTAATTTCTTCATCACTTGATGAATAAATACCATTTATTTAGGATGAGGTTATGCTGCACCTTTCAAACTTGTGCTCGACTTCAAACAGATGTAGATGTTTAAAATAAATCTCATATGGTATCAGCTGTAGTTAGCTAGTTAATGTTAAACAATGGGCAATTTGAATACAAGAAACCTGTAAAAGGGGACCTGAATGTAAAATATTGGCTACATCATGATAATATACTGAAAGACAGAAGCTGAAATTGTATGTCTTCTGGAAAAATATTCTGCGTATGTTTACTTTTTAAACTTATGCTACATATTTCATCCTTCTTAACTTTTATTCTGGAACTAATTCAATAACATTACTAGGTGACACTTGGCTCCTATACATGTTTTTTACACATCTTTATGTGAAACAAAATGTACATTTTGTCGCACTTAAACATTCAATACAAGACTCAGCTGCTGTTTTGTAATACACCAATCTCTAAAAGTTAGGCCACATGGGGTTTTAACAGTTTCTCCTTTGTTGTGGCTTGATGACTGAAAATAATTATGTTTTTTTTTTTTTATTCACTGAAAGCAGCAATACCAAATATAGACCTGTATGTACAGAAAGACATCCTCTCATAGGTTTTCAGTCAAAATGACTTGAAGATTTACACACGTTTTCTGATATACATTTCTTCAGTAACATGGCTGATTCAATATGACAAAATGTACATTTAAAAGCACAGCAACTTTCTCGTCCACCATGATCATCACAAAATCCTTTCTTTGCAACCTCATGATGTCATGTTTATCAAAAAAGTAACATAATACTAGTATGTTACACGGGAGATAAGTGAAATACAATCAAGTTCATCTTCATTAAAAAAATTCTAGCACACAGAATATCGAGTAGAGCTACTGTAAAGGCAACAGGCAAGAGAAGCATACAGCACAACACGTAAGCTCAAGCAATTTCAAATATTACGGCGAATGTACAATCCTGCTTGGCTCACTTATTAACTTCTTTAGTGGGGAGATGACTCCATTAAACCCAAAGCTGTAGTTAATGATACACTAGTGGTACCATGTGTTCGCCCTTTATGCTGCAGCAGCTCTGTGCTGTGCAAACAGGCTTAATGCATCGTCTTTGCTGGTTTGGGGGATCTATAGTTCAGGACGCAGCGTGATAAACACAGCTGTTTTCTTTCATTCTGTACATTCAGAGGTTAGTACAGTTCAGCAGAAAGAGCTCTGCTTATGGATAAGTCCAGAAAAAGGGTATAACACTTCTTTACAGGGACTGTATTCAAATAGAAGAAGGAAAGAATGAACACTGAGGGGGGCTTGATGGACAACACAAGGTTAGCTGCGTCGAGAGGAGGGAGCACAGTTTCATGTCAACATGGTCAATCTTCCTGAAGTGGCCAAAGCCAGCGTCTTACTGTGCAGATCAATGAATTGAGAACAGCGTCAATAAGGTGGAAGCCATTCAGAATGGATGGAAAGAACAGCTGGTGGAGTAAATGAACTGAAAAATACCTCCTGACTGGTGATGTATTTGTGTGGTGAGAGATCCGTGAAGCCTTTGAGCTTTTGATAACACAAGTCCAAAATCGGATTTGATCCATTATTGTCCAGTGAGTCCCATAAATCCACATTTAAACTCTCAAACGTACTAACAATTCAAGGAGAAAACATCCGGAGAAAAGAATGACAGATTGGAGGGAAGTCATTTGTTCTCTGCAAACAAGACAATTCATGGATTCTTTTTACAACCTAGATAATTAGCGGTAGGATGAGAGGAGGATTAAATCGATGACGAAGCTTTGTCTGGAGCATACAGAACAAAATCATTTATGTTTCTCGTGTGGGTGGCTTTTAATAAATACAGCTGTCTTTGTTCACTGCACATCTTCATTCGGTACAGTCTATATTATTATAGTGATAATGAAAACTTAAAAAGCGTTGACTGCAATTGAGTGCAAAAGCTTCTTCAGTTAGGAGTCGCACTGTAATGACTTTCTGTCTCAAACCCATTTCTTAATCAGTTTTAGAGTAAAGGCTGTTGTTTGCGAGGTCAGAGCCCTGTGGTGACCTGTGTGACCTCCGAGTTGAGGTCGTCGTTGGTTACGCCACCACAACAGCGAGAGTCCACCGACGACCCCTCCAAGGCTAGTCATACCTGCAGAGAGGAGTTGAAGAAGAGAAAGTATCTTTATGTTATCGTATATGCACCCTTGCTTGCATGTCTGTTCACAGCCAGAATGCTAAAATGCAGATTTATGTCACTTCCTTGTCTGTATGGTCAATTTGAATCTGCAGTCTTAGCTTAGCATATAGTCTGAAAATAGCGTCGCTCTCTGTAAATGTGAAACGGTCCTCCAAAAAAATCAAAGTGTCGTTTTATGTGCCGGGCTATTCCTTAGCCAGAAGAATTGGCTTTGGTTCAGTGTCTTCGGTGCTTAAATGCTACTATAAGTCTTATTCTAAGCTAAGCTAACAGCATATTCCCTGATCGGATATGAGAGTAGTATCGATCTTCTCATTTTACCCTTTGAATTAAACAACTAAGCTTATTTCTGAAACGGCCTGTAGTGGTGTATGAACACACGGACACTGTTTACCTGTTGATTGGACCTATCTCCCGTGTTTGCGCTGTTGTGGGAGCGCTGTGGGAGCTTGCGGCTGGTTAATCCGGTCCGGGACGAGTTCTGCATCTCCACCACAGAGGGACTCGGGGTGCAGAACTCACGGAAACAACGCTTGAAGTTCTCATCCAGGTAGCCGTAAAGCACTGGGTTCAGACTACTGCAGAGAGCAGAAACAAAGTCACAGTTTAACAATAGAAAATACTGCTCAATTATCTCCTTTATGAAGAGTACAAGGGCACTTTACTCATTCTATAAAACCTTGTATCATTAAAGGTACAACGCTGAATAGTCTATTCCATTTTTTCTCGAATCTTTTTCTTAAAGGTCACCTATTCTGCAAAATCCACTTTTTAATGTCTTTTATACATAAACACGTGTCCCCTCTTGTCCTCATGTCTCTTCTACATAAACACGTGTCCCCTCTTTTCCTCATGTCTGTTATACATCAACATGTGTTCCCTCTGTGGAAAGAGATTCCGAAAGTTTCATGAAAAAAGATTCTCTCTTTTTGTCCTGATCCATTTCTATAAAAACCTGTCTGAAAACGAGCTGATCAGATTTTGGCCACTTTATGATGTCATAACGATTGTTTGTCTTGTGTAACCATTAGTCAATAACCAACCAAGGTAACCCCCCCCCCCCCCCCCCACACCATTGTGTTCTTTTTAACCAAATATCTCCCAGAGGGGCGTGGGGAGTGGCTCCTTATTTTCATCTAAAGTCAGCAATTTTGAAACAGGGCTGAAACAGAGGGGATTATGGGATGCTGCAATGATCTGTTTGGTGTTTGGAGCCAAACACTTCAGAGACATGTTTCGTATATAACTGAGACCTATAATATATTGATGAAAAACAGTATAATAGGGGACCTTTAAGTTGAGCATCATTTATCAATCTTACTAAGGCTTTATTGATTTCCCCATTTTTTTATGCATTCACAAAATGACTAATAGTTGTATTATTACAGTGAATATATGTATCCAAAGCTATTCTGGGGTGCTTACCTGTTGGTGTAGCCCAAGGCAATGCAGAAATGCCAGGTGATGGTCTGCAGCGTGGAGCTGGGGATGTTGATCAGAGCCGTGATGATGACAAAGATGTGGATAGGGGTCCAGCATACAATGAAGACGGCAACCACCACGAGGACCATGCGCGTGATCCGACGCAGGTTCCTGTCCTTCTCCTGTTTTGTGTTGGGGAATAAGTGGTGGGGGAAAGAGGAAGGAGGACAAAGAGGAAAGTAGGAGTAAGAGACGAGGTAGTGAAGAGAATAATGATGGGGGAAGGACAGTGAAGTGGAGGATTGGTAGAGAAGAAATGGTGAGAGAGGAATGAGAGGAGAGGTAAAGAGGAGAGAAAAGATCAAAAGCATGATGGAAAAAAATAAAAGTGGTCATGAAAGTGCAATGGTGGCTGAAGGGTAGGAACAAATCATATACCTTCAGTTTGATATCCCATTTTCCATTTCTGTAAATACATCTTCGCTTGAATGTGCTCATGTTTTACCCCCAGCATTTGGTACATTTTCTCAAAATTACTGTTGTTGGGTCATTTCTTCTTCTACTGCAATGAATTAAAACTGCACCACAACCTCAGGCTTAACTTGTTTTTCCCTAATTGCTTTCTCTTGAAAACATTGCGTGTACCACATTTGTATGCAAGCTCTGGGCAGCCTTGCACTTTGCTTCATTGCTCTGAAAGCTAAGCTATTTAGTTATTGTCTAAATAGCGTAGGCAATGTAGACAAAAGCTCTACAATTCTCATTTGCATGTGATTAAAACATACGTGTGATACTCACAGTATGCACTTATTTCGTATCCAATGTAAAAGAAAACAGATTTGTGTTAACCTGGGAGCCCGACAGCATGCGGACACTCTTCAGCCGGAGGATCATGAGGCCGTAGCAGACGGTGATGATGAGGACGGGCATGATGAAGGCAAAGATGAACACGCAGATCTTCAGCAGAGTTTCCCAATACCAGGGGGGGTGAGGGAATATCAGCTTGCAGTCGACAATGCTGGAGGCTGCGCAGGGTGAGGAGACACACACACACACACACACACACACACACACACACACACACACACACACACACACACACACACACACACACACACACACACACACACACACACACACACACACACACACACACATACATGAGCACAGTGGAACTTCCACATAAGAAATTTCACAAGAGGTGTCAACCCTTTTTTCACTCACAATTGCGTTTTTGTACAAGTTAATAACAGTATTTAGGGCTTATGATTAATTGATCAATAATTACCCCAAAAAAATGTCCTTGAATGTTGAAGGTGACTTGTTTCATTTGCTTGTTTTTTTAGACGAATAATGGGAAACAAGATATTAAGTTAATGAAATAAAAAAGGAAGATGAATTAAATCATCATATTTTAGTGGCTGGAACCGGTTAATTTTTAATAGGAATTTGAAATACCTCTTTTTCTGGTTATTTTTATTGAAAGTGAATATATAAAGTTCATGATACCTCAACCGTGAAGCGAATAATCCCTTTAAGTGTCCAAAAGTGTTGCATTTAATTCCCTATCTCTCTACCTACTTTTTCTGTCATCTCTTTAAAAAAAAGGCATAAAAACACCACTGTCAGGTCTGAAAACGTTCTTTTGTGGCACTAAAAAGCAACATCTTTAAGCAGCACACAGGGTTGCAACCTCACCGAGTCAGTAAATCTCTCGCCACCCTCTTTTCCCCAAACACACTTTAACTATTCCATTCGCAATTTTCATCTCCATTACCTCTGCAATTACACGGAGACACCGTCAGAGAAGCCTGCCTATGCAGGTAGCCTATTGTCTATGCAGACACTTCTATGAGTCTCCAGCCAGGCAAAGCATTAATTGGTTCTTTTGTGCAATTAGAAAGAAAACCTGAAGCAATTCTTCTGGTTTGTCTCCTTTTATAAAGCCTGCTTCAGTAGGCCTACATAAATGCTCTTTAAAGCTGGAATGCAGAAGTAAACTTAATTTGTTTTCTTCCTGTGTTGTGCCTGCATTTGTTTGCAAGACCTTATGGAACTAATCCTCTACCAAGTAAAGAAGGAGATAAATGAAATGAGTTATTCTAAGGTTGCTACTTCAGAGTTGTATGCTACTTTTCGAGCTCAACACATTGTCGTTGTTACAAAGGGTATACAGTATATGTACTCATGCGTCACATACTGAATGTTTATGTACAATATAAACACAATTCCTCCTGCAGTGTAGGTACAATAGTTGCTTGTGTGTGTCATGCTTACGAGTGACGGCAGTGGAGGCCATGAACATTACGGGCAGCCCGATGGCCGAGGAGAGGATCCAGTTGCAGACGTTGACGATCTTGGCGTTTCGCGGCGTTCTGAAGTCGAGCGCTTTGACCGGGTGGCACACAGCGACGTATCGGTCGATGCTCATGGTGGTGAGCGTGAAGATGGAGGTGAACATGTTGTAGTAGTCGATGGACATCACCATCTTGCACAGTATGTTTCCAAACGGCCAGGTGCCCATCAGGTAGTTGACGCTCTGGAAGGGTAACGTGCTAGTGACCAGGGCGTCGGCCAGAGCCAGGTTGAAGATGTAGATGTTGGTGGCGGTCTTCATTTTAGTGTATCTGCACACAAATGGTAGATTGATTATGAAACTTTGGACTAAACTGCACAGACCTGTAAAAGAACTTATACTGCTATTACTATTACTGACTGCATCATCCTGGTTGCTTTGTGACCCTTAGTATTTGATGGTCTTTGCAATCATTATACGTTTCTTTGTGTGTTTGTTGTCCGTGATTCCTAGTCTTTTTGAAGTCTTCAATCTTTGAAGTGTGTCTCTGCACACATTTCTCTGAATACTCATTTGAGTCTTTTTGTAGTCATTTTGTGTTGGGGTTGCATTTGTATTTATATATACTCTCAGTCATCATTTTGAGTGTCTTTGCAGTCATTTTGTGAGTCTTTATGTTTCTCCGTAGTTGTTTTTCTACTCTGCAGTCGTCTCTTTGTCAACATTTTCATCTTAGAAGTGATTAAACTTTCATTTTCATTTTTCATTTCAATCTTTATTTCGAACAGATTAAAAAAAGAACAAATAAAAAAGAACAAATGTGAAAAACAGAATACAGTATTGTTAAAATACAGTATTTATCCACATTATCATAATAATATTTATATATTCAACAAAAAAAGTCTTCATATTAATAATAATAATAAAAAATGTGTCCGAAAGGGAGTAGGAGGAAACAAATGCTTATTAATTCCCACCCCTTACTTGATCAATGATTGTCTTTTAAATCATTATGCAAGTTATTCCTACTTACATTGACAACATTTTATACATACATATACAGTAATTTCTCATCTTCAATCACCTTCAATCTCTTAGTCGTGTAGGTTCTCTTTGTACCAATATCTTAAAGTAGTCATTGAGTCTTTTAGTATACATTTAGTCTCCTTTACTCATCTCCTGTGTCTTTACAAATGTATTGTGAATATCCTCTTAGTTTCTGTGAAACATACGGGATCAAGACATCCTTTGTTTTAACGAAGCTCTTTCCCTTTTTTAACAGGAACAGTCACTTCACATAAATGCTCTGGCTCCCCTAGGGCTGATGGACCATTCAATGATGAACTCATGACAGAAAATCAGTAAGATGTACAAAAGAGTGTATTTAGTTGGTTCAGTTTGAGTGAAAGCATTCGCAAACCATCATTTGTGTCTCCTTGCCGCATAATGGGATTTTGATATTGTTGCCGACTGAACCTTTTCGAGACTAATTGAAACATCAATTGAGAAATGTTTCCTCCTTCCTAAACAAACAAAACATTAAATTATCTATAAGTGAATTATCTCCAGTGTAAACAGGGCTGATGCAACATCTATTGAAACAACAGAATCATTAAATTGTGAGTGTTACTATTGATATATGTGTTACGGCACAGATCTCCTTTAGTTGATTTACCCTAAGCAAAAATATGTAAATGAATCATCTTATTTGTAAACACAAGTAGAACTTAATTTAATGAAAAAAAGCACTTCTGGAAATAAAAAAAATAAAATGTACTCTTCATAAACACACTCTAAATAAAGGAGATGGCACTACAAGGACAAAAGTAAAGTGCCAAGAAATTATTTAAATATGTTCAGTTTGTTTCTGTACAGCGAAAGCTTCAATCATTCAACGCCTGACTTTTGAGCACCATTTGCAAGATTTGAATACACAGCCAAAATTACACTTACTTTCGAGTGCGCTAGAATTTGAAAGTACACAACCGGAAAAAATCTGCCTCTTCCTTCAGACTTCCTTACAGAGCCCCTCCTCCAACACCCACGAACGCGCACATGACCAATGAGGGCACGAGATAAGTTTGTGCACAGATGGAAGGCTGACAGGCAGGTAGGCCATCCAGTTACTTTAGCCGGGCCGGCTAAAATGATTGGTCCTGCTATCAGGATGTTAAGAGCATTCCATGGAATATAACAAAAAGTGTTTCTGAAATAAATTACATACCCGACCTTTAAGCTTTATTTATTTATATAGGGACCCCCTTGAAAACGAGGTGATTCACCTCAAGGGGTTTATCCTAATAAAGAAATTTGAATATATATATATATATAGTGCCTTTTGTGCAAATGTACAAGGTGCTTGACAATACAATGTAACAGTAAAGTGAACACAACCCATCAAAACGGGTGGAAAACAGAATATCTTTCAGTGGATTACGATACAAATAAAGTCAAGGTTACATTTTTTTGTACAGATTGTGATGAATTTAGCATTTATGGGAGGCTGTTCTGAGAGGAGGATCAGAGACACTAAGTGCTGCCCCCCCCCATGTCCAAAGTCATTTAACTCATAATCATTTAACGCTAGTGTCAGAAGACCAGAGGGATTTAGGAGGACCATTTATTTGGAGCATGGCCGACAAGTATTCGATGGCCTATGTACGTCAACAGGAGGTGCCTTTTTGGAGCTTGATAGAGTATTCTGGGATGTTTTGTGAATAATTCAGACCCCATGCATCAGCTACCAGCTCATTTTAGGATACAACACTTTTGGACTACAGGAGCCCCACAGTCCTTGAAGTCTGAAAAGATATCTCAAAGAAATAACTTCCCTTAGGGCTTTCCAGAGCATAATGTCTTAAAAGCTTGAGTTCAGATAAATAAATGAAGAGGTTAATATTGACTGAAAGAACAAACCTGTCGCTCCTCTACTTATCCTACTCAAAAACCTGCAGTCGCTTTTACTTTCTATCTTAATGTAGGGGTGATCAAAAGGTCTCAGGGACAGTCTCTTTATGTAGTATATCACTATATGGACATCATTACGGTCAACATTGTGCAGAGAAAAGAGGTTGTTCAAAGAGTGCAGAGGATGCTGTGGTGTTTATATGAAACAGGAGAACGAGCGTACAGCCATTAGCGCTGAGGATGGAAGACAGACGATGGAAAGGCTCTTCTGTTTATGTCTCTGGTAACAAAGGAATTATGTTATTGTTGGCTGTCCACATAGCAATGACACGTGGGTGGAGCTGGAAAACGTCAAAAAAAGGTCTAAAAGCATCTTGCACATCAAAACCTGTAGATTAAACTAAATGTGTAATAAATATTCAAATGTTTTCTCAGATAAACAAATGGCATGCAAAGTCATGAATATGTATTAATGCTGTTTCTCTCAGCACAGAGACAGGCTTTTAATGTGAGAGTGATTTCTATGGTGGGTTTCCCCAGTGAGGTCAGTCTGCCTGCGAGCTATCATAGAGCTCCACAGAGGACTAAGACAAAATGTTCTCGTGCCCAACATTTGGAAAAGGTTCTTAAATGTAATTTCCAAGGCTCAACAGTAATCATACCTCGTAATCCAATGCCATTAGACACTGCCATGATGTTATTGAGTTAATCTGTACACACAAAGTGACAATGATACAGTACACCCTTTGGCCCTGGTTTATTAAGCCCTAACTGTCCCTCTATCTCGAGGCAGTTCACTCCTGATCTGTTGCAGCCCTCGCTTCAATAATCTTAAATCCTCTTAACAACCAGAGATGACAGTGAGTTCATTAAATTCTGATTAAATTTAACACAGACAGCTTAGTGTGTTTGTTATTTCAGGCTTTATTTGAGCGGGGACCGATGAGACACCTGGAGATACAGTAAGAGCTGTCCCACTGCACTGAGCTGTGTGCTGCTGGTGTTTTCCAACATCCCCTTATTGACTTTGAGGCTGTCGTTAATATGGCTGCTTGTGTTTCTCCAGTGTGTTGTATGTCTTAGGCTTACTGTGTATGTCCACATCCTGAAATTAACTAAATGAGGTGTTGTATTAATGAGTTTTCATCTTTTATTCATTCCTCGCCCTTGAGGTTTTGTCACACTGATTGCCACGTTATTGTCAGCATGCTTTGATTATATAATAGCAACATTTCTTGCACCCTTTATTAATCTACATTTCTGAAACCTGATGTATATCCAAAAATCAATAAGTATAAATGTACAGAAGAATTGACAATTTACTTCCTAACATGTTCTTGTTGGCATATTATGTTATTATAGGTTATTTGTCCAGCATTACACTATTGTGTGCAATAAAGACTCTTAAGAAATATTTAATTCATTAACCGTACCCACACTTGTAGAAGTTGCTGTGCCAGGTATAAAACGTGGTGCATTTGGTAACATCTTTGTGTATATTTTTTTGGATGTAAATGGTCTGCAAAGGCTAAATTCACAATTGGATTCCTTTTATTAACTACATCCGTATCATAGTGACATAAATATGTAACACTTGCTCTTCACTGGCTAGCGCTCCAGCACATTGTAAGTGATGGGGGCAAAGGGGTGGGACATCCAATCAAAACAAAGCTGTCCAGCTAACCAATCAGAGCAAACTGGGCTAGCGTTGTATCCTTCCCACCATCTCTATGGGTGCGTCTCACTTCTCTTATTTTTAAAGAGTGAAGAGCTCACTGATTGGACGATGCAGCGCACGCACTGATCTGGCTGCTGTCAGACGATCAGCTGTGCAGCGTCATCACAAACGGACGTCGCTTCACGTGACGCTCCGGCGCAAGGAAACCACGAGAAGCAGGGAAATGAGTTTTAAGAGCAATGGGATGTCGTTTTCCGCCGGAGCGTCACGTGAAGCAACGTCCATTTGTGATGACTCCGCACAGCTGATCGTCTGACAGCAGCCAGATCAGTGCATGCGCTGCATCGTCCAATCAGTGAGCGGTACACAGTAAGGGGGCGGGGCGAGTGACTGAGGATTTCACCGGAGGATGGTCTGGTGGTTCCTCGATTATCGCTCCTCCGTTATCGATCCTCGATCCTCCGGCAAAAATAAGGCCACTGGGGCGCTACTCAAGATGGCGCAGACAAATCAACTTCCGGTGAGACCGAGCCCGAGGAGCGAGGAAATGAGAAATAACCGAAGTGAGACGCACCCTCTCCATGCTTCCCTGGTGGGAGGGACTAGTCACAGGGAAACGACGCAAGTGAGGGACCCAAGGAAGCACTATGCAGCTTATGCCTGCAGTCTCCTCTTAGATCTCAATGAACTCTGGTCCTCCATCTTCTTTGTTGGTGTTATCATGTAACGTGGTGGTTGTTTTTTTCAAGCATTCATCTTTTGGCTTTTATGGATGGTAGAGGATCGACAGGAAATAGGGAGAGAGAGGGAAGATGGTTTGTATCCACAATGTCAAAAAAAAACAGCTTAATAATAAGTATTGTCGGCTTTAGACCTGAGACGTCTGTGTCTATAATTACAGATTTAGTCAATGGTTAATCAGTGGAATTACTCATTACTCATAACATACACGTAAACTCATTTTTTGGTTAAACCTTATTTGGTTGTACTTTTGATACATATCCCGTCCATAGTAATACTTTGCGTTGCTTCAGTGTTGTTACTCTTGTCTACTTCTCTTAAGATTGGGCGTGCAGAACGACATCTACTAAAATGTTTTAGTTGACACTAATGGATTTTGAAGGAAAACTATTTCTTTTGCAATATATTCTGAGAGTAAATAAATGTATCCTCCTTATGTTGTTATACAAGTTATTTAGGTTGGCATTTCATACGAGTGAAGACATATTTCCCGTTGCAATTGTTCAGAGTATAAAGGTAATTTCTCTGAGTTAGGTGAAGGAAAAAAAAATCTATTTCTTTCAAATTCAAAACGCCTATGAGCTGTGCATAGCTTAAATGACTGTTGTGTCATGTCAATTGGCAACATTCATTAGAGTTACAACATAGATTTTTGCTGAGGAAATGTAACACAATAAAACATTAATTGTCCTGCCAGCAGCAATCATTTGATTAGAATCTTTCATAAAGAGGATACATATCTCCCCCTGAGCGTTTCTCATTTTGAAAGAAAACTCTGACTAGAAGAAATTGAACCTGTCTTCATTTTATACAAATAGAGGATAACAGCATTGTCTCGTTATATTTCAGTCAACAGAGAACAATAAAAAATGTTTACTGGAAATACTTAGCTTATTATTGACAGGTAGGGAAAGTGACAGTGAAGCCACAGAGACCATTTGAGTCATCTTCATTTTGCCTCTGTGAGGAAAACAACACTTGAAAATAGAAATTGTACGATCCGTCTCTAAATGACCTTGACTTGGTGTTTACCTGGACCACTGAACCAAAGAGGCGGCAGATAAATGTGCCGTATTGGACTTTAAATGATCCATAACAGTCATTTCAGAGAAATAATGTATAATTCAAAGCTTTCCATCTACCCATTAGCTGTGGTTCCCACCTTGGGGAGTGAGATGCATTCTTATTCCTCCTGTTTCTCCTCTTTATTTCCCCTTAATTGAGAAAAACAGATTCAATTATTGACGCTAATTGTCCCTGAGGCCATTCTGATGAGAAATTGATTTTACAAACTCACAAGTACCAGTCAAAAGAAGAAGAAATCCAGCCTTACTTCATAGCCAGATGCATTATTTAACATTCAAATTATAATTGGTTGGTTTAATGTGCTCAACAGAGCTCAATGTGGTCTTTTGGACAAAAACGTAATTATAATAAAGTACATTGGCTTCGGCGTTGCTACTGTACGGCTGTACGACCCATACTAATCTTATGTAGGCTGTACGACAAATTACTGAAACTAAAATCACAATAACCTTTAGCCTAGCTTCCTTATGAGCCTCATCTGTTGCTGGAACTGTAATGTGGAAACCCAGAAGCAGCTTTGTAGTCTGCCATTTTTCTTGTAAATGACAATTTCTTTACTCTTTTCAGCCCTTGTGAAGTTGACCTTAATGAAAAGGTCAATGGCAATACATTTAGACTTTTGTATAATTGGAATTAGGGAAGTTACCACCTTTTTAATCGTTCATATAAATGCCACATTTCAGTATCAACCGGCTTATTTGGTTTAGATGCCTGGCAATGTGACAGATAAAAACTAAAAGGACCCATTGGTGGCCCTAGTGAAACTGGAGGGTATTACCAAAGTTATTATAATTCATCCTTAGAGATCCATGTTCTGCACTAAATTTGGTTACAATACATGCATCAGTTATGAAGACATTTCTTGCAAGACCACAAATGATATCTTCACGTTGGCAGCAGAGAGAGATGCCATTGGGATTTGTTGTCCCGTAACTATGGATGTCTGTACAAAACAGGTGCTGAGATCTTTCCGTGACTGTAGATGCTTTGGCAAATGCTGTCACATTTTAAATTGCGATAACACAATAACAGACCTATTGGATATCAGTGACATGAATGTTGAGACACTGAAGCTAGTTGGCGCTGTGTGTGTCGTTGGGATGAACCAGGCCGACCCCTGCAGTTCAATCAAACATAGCTTCCCAATTGTTTCTCGCTGCCAATAATCTCCAATCCTTGAGTTCGATTCCCCACCAGGGAAATGTGAACATGACTGGAGAAAATACACCTAGCTTCTTGACCAGAACACATGAGGGATGAAACAGGACTGAGAAAAAACACCCAGCATGTCCACAGTTCATGAATATGGTACATTGCATGGAGCCATTCAAATGTTCCTGCTGTGCAAATGTTAATACGTTCATAACTGTGTGTTGGACCCATAGACTGTATATATAAATTGTTGGACCGGGCTTCACCATGGCAACCAACGCAACAAGGCAGAAGTGTGTTTTGTTTCGTGATTAAATAACAGTAATAGCACATTAAAAATCATGAGGCAGCCACGAAAGACAACATTAATGTCTCTTGAGGCCAATCAAAAAACACGTGGCATGAATGTGTTGCAGGTTTTCTTCCTTCATATCGTCCTATACTCACACTAACTATATGAAGCTGTCTAACGGGTTTAACATCAGGCAGTGAGTGTTACGTCTTCTCTTCAGTTCGTCACATGCCGTAAACAAGAATATTAAATCTTTAACCTAATTAAGTTTTCATTTGCTTCAGTTAACCGCACAGTATGTAAACAAAAGTGAGAGGTGGTGATTATTTTGTGTGAAGGGAGATGGAACAAATGAGTTTCTATAAAACAAACTGGATGAGGATTTATTATAGTTTACAGCTCATGACCTGCGCATGTTAGCTGGTTTAAAATAAACATTTCCTCTTGGTTTTGTTGAAAGGCGTGGTGTTCAATGTGTCAAATCGATAACTCTGGAATGCTAACAGATACAAAGAGATGAATGGTGGCTTGACATTCAAAGCCAGCCTATAAACACCAGTGTGGACTTTCTGTGTCTAAATTTGGAACAAGGCTTGAGTGAATCAACAGCCTTGTCAACATATTTCAACAACTGTCAAGATGAAACCCACACACTCGTGGCCAACAGTTAGAGACAGAAGCTGATTCATTTGCATGGCTTTTGTTACACAGCAAGATAAACATGATTCATCATTGGTCTGCGATGCTGGTGTATGTGAAGCCCCGTATGATTCATGGGCTGATGCTGGGTGCAGACAAACCATTAAGGCCGGGTTGACGCAACAGAGACTTCTTATGTGAGCAGACATCTGGAAGCCTCCTGGCTCGGACCAATAACATCGTCCATGCACACAGCGGGGCGTGTGATTGATTGGCGAGCGCCGGCTGTTAGCATGTCTGGCTGCTGGGCTCGGGTAAAGAAGATCTGTGTTTACTACATGCATGTGGTATTAATGTTGGCGTGTAATATGGATGATTCACAAACACTGTATCAATCACTAAGACCGCTTTGGAATGATTGATTTATTGATATACCTGTCAAATCAACGCACTAAATCACAGTGATGACGATGTAAAATCCAATATTGCCATGAACATATCTTGTTTATTGATTCGCCAAATTACTCAGTGACCTTACTGGCCCAGAGGGATAAAGGGAAAGTCAACCTAATGTAAGCAGAATGGCAATATCTCAGTATGGAGAGATTACTCTGACCTGCTGGTGATACTAGATGAAAAGTCTGGGGATCACCAAACTATCATGTGGGGATCATGAAAATGTACATAATTTCATGGCGTTATATCCAATATTTGTTGAGATTTTTCCGCTTGGAACCATGTGCTATCATGGGCTTAAATGCCCCATAATAATATACACAAAGCATGATTAGCATTTGATGTTCTTTGCAAGCAACAGACTGTCACTGTGCAATTACAAAAATATACTTTAACCAAACACGCATAAAAAAATAGCGTATGGACACTGGAGATGTATGCTGCAGGAAACTTTCTATATACTTTTATTTCTCGCCTGAATCACCACAGCTGTTATCCTCTAAAGCAGAAGGCTACACTTTTCAGAACTACTTTTAAAGCATAACGGGGTTTAAAACTGGCACTGTCAGTTTGTAATGAAGTTTTCTTTTAATTTGCCTCTCAAGAGAATCATTAGATTTTAATTTAATGTCATTATAAAAAAGTAGAGTCGACTTACAGGATACGTAATTGAATGTAGTTTATGTTCTATTTAATACTTGGTGTAATAAAATACTTGATATAATATGCTGCATTACTCTTGACAGTAAAACTCTTATCATAGAACAATTTGTCTTCAGAGCCGTACATGATGTGAAGATGTTATTAGGACTTCAGAGTGTTAAGGTCAACCTTTAGGTTTATTCCGTTTTTTATGCGTTAGGCTGCATTTAAACTCAATCAGGCGCTGCAGAGATTTGCACAGTGTTGTTCGGCAGTGAGTGACAGTAAAAGTATCCATTAACACCAACTGGCTGCATATGGTTTAATGTCTTTGTACTCACTTATAAAAGGGTTACGGCCTTGGACCTGCTTCACGTCGGGTCGTCTTAACAACTCTGGCTAAATGCACTTCTCACATTTATATAATTTGCAGGAGTGGTGTATTTTGTGCCTACTGTGGTGTGAATGTTCCCTTATAGATATATACCCAGAGAGTGATAAAGATAAAAATGACATATCTGTATATAAAGTACTGTATGTTCCAGCCTTGGGCAACAACAGACCAAAAACAAGTATTACCAGCCATAAGAGAATTAAATAAACTACTTCTATCTTCGGTCTACATGAAAACGGATAGTTATTACTTTTTTAGGTTTAATATGTTTGTACTTCCCTCATGGTAAAAGCTCAATTGAAGGAATCCCACATTATTGTTTTTCCCAAACTCTCTTGGAAATCATCTCAGTAAATTGAAGTCATTAGACAGCCGCCACTGGGGATTCTCTGCAGGGGAAACTGATCCCAAATCTGCCTTAAATGTCGGTAAATATCCCCACACACACATTGTGAGTGGCAGTAGCAGACTAAATGAGATATCCACTTTTTGTCTGAGGTAAAGTCTTTTAGAAATAGATTTTTCTTATTAAAAGTTCTGAAAAATTAGTATTTGGGTCGAATAGGATTGGGATATCTGAGGCAACGTGTTGAGATGCTGGTAATGGCTTCTCATTACATTCTAAGATTGAGTTTTAGTAACCACTGTCAAATTGTCTTCATTACAAAAGCCGTGTTGTCATAGAGACTCTCAATGGGTGATACAAACGCTATCACCCTGAATCGTTGGTTTTCAAAAGAGCTTTTTATGTGTGTCGGAGAGAAATGCACACCATTTAATGATTGATCACTTTTTTACTTGTAGTTCTACTAATAGAAAAATATAAAAGACGAACACAAAGCACAAGGTCAAGTGTGAAAGCACATCCGCTTTATTCATTCATATTTTATACAAAAATACAAAGGAGGGATTGCGTTAGCTTTAGTTTAGTTTAGTTTAGCATTACAGCAGTTCAACCTTTCTTTGTTAGATTTACAAATCTTCACCGCTCTAACTTTAATATGAATCCTTTTCCACGAGAAATTGAAGGTTTTTCCATAAATGTGTTGAAATTGTGCTAATTTAAAGACAGTGTACCAAAGGTCTGATTTATACAGTGTAATGAAGAAATCTTTGTTTTCCTTTACAAAACAGGGGGACAAACGGCAACAAAATAAAAAGAACAACAAATACATTGATATTGTCTTCAACTAATGGCTAAATGTTTGTTTCCCGTTGCTGTTGCTATTGTGGAAATGATAACGGGGTTATTCCGACCCTCTTGGTACTGGCTCCTGATTTAATATTGATGGCAGCTTGGTGCACACACAGGGCTCTCTGACCTTTCCTTTACCTAATGCAAACCTCCTTTAATCTGATATTTTCAGCATTTTGAAGAGGCCTTTTTTGTTATTATTAAGGGGCATGTTTTAATGTGAACACACTTGTAAGATTGTTCCTTTTATTGGATGGGATCTAGTTTTCAGGCTGTTCCTTATCAGCTGAGATCTTATTGTTTCCATTACAATTTGTTTTTTTTTGTAGAAGTATATAGCCTGTTTTGTTACTATTCTGCTTTGCTTTGGTTGTAATGACTTTACAAATCCAATAAATTGCAGTGACTTGAGTGACCCAACTATAGTTGGGTGCTTCTCAACTAATGATTTAAGTCTTAATGTCTCAGTCAACGATGTGACAAGATTTCAGGTTTGGTTCAAGCCAAGTTGTTGAGAAGAGTTAATTCCAGGATTGAGTCTGGTTATTTATTCATTTTTAAAATATTCTGGTTCTCTCTTGGAGTTAGTAATGCAATGTGTTGCAAGTGGACATGACAAGCCCAGAGGGACAGAGACTGAGCCAATGCCTTGCTTTAGCATGGTGATGTCAGAAATGAATGGATGAAATTAAGCAATCATATACCCACTTACAACAATGGCCTCATTAAGAGATGCTCAAATTTAGGTTGGAAACACTTCACTGCACTTCACTGCTGCCACATGGATCATGTAAGTCACAATTACACAAATGACATCAATCTCATTTATTCAACACTACAGCATTGTGGTTTGCTAATGGGACTGACTTCTATAATGGTTTCCTATCACCAGAAATGTGATTTAAAAATGTTAGACTAATTTAAACCATAGGCTCACTAAAGCTGTTAATGGAAACGCGGACCTCAAGAAGAAGTTGTCGGCTTGTTGCTTAGGAACACTATTGGTAATGTACTGAAGATCTTCTCCAAAGGGTCTCTCTCTCTTAGCTCAAGTGCAACTGTTGTTTACCTTTTTCTAAGTAAAAAGGTTTGGTGGCTCTCAAACTTTATTGACTTTTACTGTGGTGAGGCCATCGGTTGACCCCTTTGGGTGGTTTAGTTTGCTTGGCACTTTGCAACTGTGAGAGATTCTCGAGGTAATCCACGTTTTTAAGAAAAGATTAAAGGATGTATGGAAGGATTCAGGCGGTTACAAGTAGGGGGGTGTAACAACATCGTCAAATAGATTTGTGAAATAAATACCCTCTGGGAGTTTGAAATGCCAGCCGTGATGAAGATGGACATGTTTAATTGCACCTGTCAGAGTATAACGAATCAGAAGTGGGGTAAGAGTGACTCACGTTTTAATGGACAGGAGGACAAAAGAGCATTCATCAAAGAATCTGTCATTAGTTTCCTCCTCTTTAGTTCATCATTGTCCCACAATTCTGTCGCAAACTGTTTCACAGCAGAACAGTGACTTTGGGTACATTCCTACAATTCAGAATTGTCAATGAGCAATATTTCCTTTTTATCGTTATATCTTTTGTTCGTTTCCTGCAGCAGAATACCTCCGATAATGTCTCTACTGACAGTGGTGTCATTGTCCAGCAATGTTCAGTGGTGTTCAGATGCACATTTTACACACACACACACACACACACACACACACACACACACACACACACACAAACACACACACACACACACACACACACACACACACACACACACACACACACACACACACACACACACACACACACACACACACACACACACACACCCTGGAAGGACCGTCTAATTAACTCCCTGTACTCTACTCATTGTTGTATCCCTAACAAGAAATTAGACTCTGCACCACCCTGTTGTGTGCTGAAAAAGAAATGTATTAAGAGCAGCATAAAGCATCTCTGAGTCTAACAATGTGCTGTCAAATGCTGATAATAATAATTTAACCTCAGGCAGCTTTTTCATTAATGCAGTCGTCTAGCATTATGTCTTCAGTAGCAACTGTTTTCTGTATCGCAGCCCGGGGCAGAGGTTAAGCCCTGAATTCATTTTAACCGTCTCCTTTTGCCAGGTCATTTTTGTCCGAACTCTAAAGCAAACAAAGTAATTGCAGCGTAAATCCACAGGCGATTGGCAATTATCGAGCTCTCCACTTATCATTAAATACGAGCAATCAATGCCATAGTACACACTTAACATGTTCAGCGCTGTACGGCTGTTAGAAAACTGAGTTCAGAGCTCTCAGCATCCAATGTTTACAGCGTGTGAAGTGTTAGGAGCAGGATGTGCCAGGCACTGAGCACAGCGCACAAACACACAAAGGAATGCAACCGTAAAGACAGATGCTGGTTGGAGGTTCAGGTTTGCCATCACCGCTCTTGAAAGAAGAGTAAGCTGGATACACAGATACATAACCAGACTTATTATCATGATTTACCTAGGAACGGTACTCAAATTCATGTGTCATCAAAGAGTGGCTTTAAAATGAAGTCCGAGTGGTTGATTTGTATGCATAACACCCACTGTGCATACCCATGATGAACTCATTTGTGTTAATAAGGGAAAGCCATTCTCTGTAATCCCCCCCGCCTGCTTTAACTGTAGTTTATAATTAGTGTGTAAAGAAGACTTCTTGGAAAGCAAAAGCAGAACCTGCGATAAAACAGATGTTTTGCATAAAGCGTGACTGTTTTAGTTTGCTCTGCTTCACCATGCTATCGTTGCATAATCATTGAAAGGATTGGCCTTTTGCCAGCTATCATCCTTCCTCACGCACATACTGGCTCCTGCCTCGAGATTTTCAATCTCAATAATTGAGGACAAAATCTGCAGTTCTCTGAAGTGAAAAATCGGCTTCTGCTATCTGATTTAAAGAAATCAAGTGATTATCGTCTTTATTGCGTACATTTCCCTCTTTGTGCTTCCCTTTCTTTCTGAAAGGAAATTGGTACTGCAAAATAACTCTTACTAGTCTGTTAACTTCAGCTATAATTTAGAAGTTCTTTATGGACAAAACAATTTAGTCTCCCTTTCACTTAAACTGAGGTTGCTTTTAGGAAGTGTATGGTGTGCAATGGACTGGAGAAACAATTACAGCAAACCAATACCCTTTCACTGTATGGGTATACGCATGTCCTTTAAATTCACAAAGACTTTTAGTTTGCTTACAATTGATTCAAACACTAGAGATGGTTTTAGGCAAAGTCTTTAAGCTCTCTGGATCTTATCAGAGCATTAGCCACGCTGTCGACAGCCCATTCGCAGAGTGCAGGTTAGTCGTTTGAAACTCAGTCTGAGACTATTTGTCATGTCAGGCAGCAGGAGCCATGAAAAACCCATTAAAGGGAAACATTAGCGGAGATATATGACATTTGTCTTGTGAAGCAGATTGTGTTGACTCTCATCATAACACCATCTTTCATGTGACTGGGTTCAGATTCTCCCGTTAAGAGCAGATGTTTAGAAGTTACTCTGACATCACAGAGTAGGATCTTGGCCTTTTTCTTTTAAGTTGCAACAGAACTATACATTTGTTGTTCTCCTACATGCCATAAAAACAGCCGTTTACTGATATACTCAAAAGCCTCTTAAGTATAGAACGTTTTATAATTGCTTCTGACTAACCAGGTAAAGATGGTCATCTAGTGCGTGCATGGTGGATGAAGGCATGATTTGGGAAGGACGGGGAGTCATTTTGCACTCATCAAGCTCAAAACGCCTCCCATTGTTTCCATGGTAACAGGAAGCACTCTGCACTGGCAGCATATTCCTTGTGGAGCCAAGCCTTTTGCTGTTCAAACGCAATTTATTTTTCCGATTGAGCGTGCAGACCTCTGGTTGTGTTTGTTTGCTCTCAAGAAGTTTTCCGATATGTAGAGCGAGCAGACGAGGGACAGCAGAAGGACAGAGACATAAAGAGTGAGAGAGAACATTTTATGGCTTTAAGGTTATCAGCACTCAGACAGTGAGTGGGAAAACTTCTCATCCAATGCGGTCTCTATTTAATCAAACAAAACGCAAGCAAGGCCACGACTGTCAAGTGGGGATGAAAAGTTCGAGATTAAAAGACTAGATTTCCATTCAACAGTAAATATCCATTGTGTGTCATTAGCTAAATGGTTGTGATCTGCCAACAGAGAGAGAAAATACAAAGATACAGACAGAAAAAAGATAGAAGACTTTGAGGTTGCTGGAAGTTAATGGCCCTGATGGATTGTGGTTCTCAGAGAAAAATGAGACACTTCCTTCACCTTCCTCCTAATTCCATTAAAAACCTCATTCCGGCAAATCAACCAAACTTTTCTCGGTCACAAACAAGCTCATAACCCTGAATGCTTGCACACATACGCACGCACACACACCCACACCCACACACACACCCACACACACACACACACACACACACACAGACACCCACACACACACACACACACACACACACACACACACACACACACACACACACACACACACACACACACACACACACACACACACTGCTGGTTGAGTCAGTATCGTTTCATTACCCTCGAGAGGATGCAACGCGTGTCCTAAATCTGTTCCCACAAGATAGTCAAGGATGAGAGAGCTCAAGTAATGCCCTTCACATCTAACAGCAGCTTTGTAGATAAAGTACTCTGGAATACATAATGCAAGCTTGTATACTAACTCATACATCATAACACTCTTGTTCCTTAGCCAGACAGCTGAAGTCCTTAAAATGATGCCGGTGCATGAACAGAAGATACCTGAGGGTCCCAAAGGTGAAGCCAATGGGGAAATGCTTTAAACCTGCTTTATTTACATGGCCATCACAGAGGGAACCTACTGGTTTCAAAAGAAGTCAGATTGTATAGAAGACAATGGAAAAAATAACTATTACTTTGGAATAAATTATTACTTCAGTGAACATTTTCCTATTATGTTTTTTCGTAATCCAAAAGAAAATCGCTTCGTATGCTTTAGGCGTGGCTACCTTGTTTGACTACCGCGATGTTGTTGGGTCAGGGTGTTCTCTTTGTTTTTGTTATAGAACTTACTAGCTTACTATACTCAACTATACCCTTTTGTGTTCCAAGTAAGATGAAAATCAATCACACCAACAAAGTGACTTTTATATACATTTAGGAATTCCTTATGTGAGGCTTTACTGCGTTGCTATAGGAGACGGTAAAAAGCAATGACAAATGTTGCATAGCGTGAACCCTAAATGAATACCGACCGTTACACACTGTGACACTGTAGTCCGCCGGGCCTCCAATACACAAGCTGACAATCTCACAACTACACTGATTGAAGAGGTGGAGACGAAGTAGTGAAGAACCTGCATTCGTCCAGTACAATGAACTAGGCTGCTAACTCTCCCAGTGGGTGAACTGGGATTCAGTTCCTGTTTAGCGCATACGTTAGAGCTGGCGATACATAATGGATTTAATCTGATTGTGTCATTGATTATTGTTTCTGCTGGGCGGCTTCTTGGTTGCTTCAATTACTGCAGCCCTGCATGCAAGGTTGTCGGTTAACCAAGGTCGATTATCGATCAGGGAGAATTGAATCTAATTTTGCACGTAGCATTGTGATGCCTTGTTTTGCTTTAGTGTATGCTTTGAAGTTTATATTGTATATATATATGTGTGTTGGTGGCCTTGGTGATGCTTATTCTGCAGTATTTTATTGACATAGATAAATAATGCTCCTTGCAACCGCATGTTGTCCGTAGCTCTTTTTTTATGTATTATTTGTCATTTCTGTTTATTTGTAATTGTATTGGATGTTGTCCTCACTTCTGGTGCATTCGAGTGATGCCATACTGAGGAAGGTGGTGTCATATTCATAATTGATCAACAGTTTTATTGGCAGGCTTCAATGTCTGTGTTTACTGAAAAAGACTGCTTTCATCGTATTTTACTTTGACATATCAATGCAGTTTTAAAACATTTCTAGAAGTGTTATTGAATTCAATAGTTTCATCATACAACATCATTGTCTCACCTCCTTTTTACAAAATGCATTGTGGTTTTATATGTTCTGATTTACATTTCAACAGGTTTTCTTTTTCCTTTTATTTGAGAACCTTTTTATACAAGGAGCTTGAATTTGACTTGAGGAAATTATTCTCGTACTGTTTCCATCTGTGGCCCAATAGGCCGCTCTGGCGTAAGTAATTTGGGGAAGAAAACATCCGGCATAAATTCAGTAACATCCTGCGTAGATGTGTGTCAGAATTCTTAAGCAAAAGAGAACTATTCTCGGACTGAGGGGATGATGTGTGCAGTGCACTCTGGCAAATGAGCATTCATTTTGAACTGCATCTGACCTGAAAACAGTGGACAAATGAGGAGAAATATTGGTGATACAAGGTCATGATCATATATTATAGCAATAATAAAGAATTCTTTTTTTATTCTCCTCTTCTACCACTATCATTTATCCAATGGTGTTGTTTCAATTTCAAAGCCATTCAAAACCCCTTTTTCTGACAGGTTCAGCACAGAAAATCTTCCACTTGGCCACTCTCAACTGATTTTTATCACACCTACAAAGTGGGTAATCACAAGTGGAAAACGGAGGTGGACCACTCAGCTTTTTCTCAATTCTCTTCATCGTTCCCATTGCTCACCATCAATCTTTTCCCTCTCAGGATCCCTCTCATTTCCAGCTTTGTTTTTCAGGTTCATCTCTCATTTGATTCTCCCACTTCCTCTATCTAGTGATTTGTAGTCGGCTACCTCAAACAGGGCCCATCTGAAATGACGTTGCATCAGCCGGGGAGCATTTAACCAACATAAATGTCAAGACTTTTATGTGTAATTAAAGTCACTACCTTTGAAATCCACACTAAGGGCTGGTGTTAATAGCCCAATATGTGATTGTAAATGTAACAATGTCTTAATGTAACCCAAAGGTCATTTATTTGGAGACATAGAGTTAGTCATTCATTTATTAAGACACTTTTAAACTAATAGACCATCCTAAGACTGAGTTATTTCTCCCTGCAAGTGTCCTAAGCCAGCTGGTTTCTCTGGGTAATGAACAGAAGTTAATGTAGGGTGCAAAATGACTGTGAGATCAGAAGAGATGAAAGAGCAAGTGAAGTGTGGACCACTCACCATTTATTATATATCTGACTAATTGTGACAGGTTACAGAAGATATTTTTTAAATGATGTCCACAAACGACCACATTCGGCATTAAAGTGGCCTAGATTTAGGAGGGGAAAGCAGTTGAATACATATAATTTAAGTCTCTGAAGTTGTCATGTAAAAAACAAATAATACTTACCACTATAGTAGTCTTTTGTAGTAATGTGTTTGAAGTTGTGTTTAGAACTTTCATCACAAAGGTTGTATGGCAACAGCTTGTTGTAAGACCATGTTCAAAACTGATTCAGGCCTCATCTAATTTACATTACATGCACACTAATGTACAAGGAAACAGGATACTGCCACAGAGCATGAAGCCAGCAGCATCTGACTGGATATATGGTGCAGGCATAATGTTTTTGTTAAGTGCTCACATGATTTGCAGTCTTTTCAAGTTTTATCCATTGTGGCAAATTGGACGAAGGAGAAGGAGAGAGACAGCGTTGCTGTTTCAACAGACAACATGTCATTCCTCTGTCTGTTTTTATGGATATATTGGGTGCTTTCTGTACATTTCCTCTCCTTCTCCTCAATCGACTCGCTGTTTTGCACGCTGGGGCAACTTGCTGTGAGGTTGGAGATATTTTACGCACACACTGCAGCTGAGCGTTGTCAAGAGCACTGCATTCCCATGTTCTCACATAAACACATTCACACACGTGCACACCTGTCTTTAAATGATAAACACAGCAACAGGTCGCCGTACTGTCCTTTCTCACTTACACAGAGAAAAACAACTGTGTAAAAGGCCTAATTACTGTATCACACACATTTTGTAAGAACTTTGCTGTCTTACCTGACGATGATATACATGACCAGCACGTTTCCAACTAGCCCCACCACGCACACTATGGAGTAGAGAGCGGTGATAACGATGGCTATGATGACCGGGTTGGTGTCGTCCTCCAGGCGGCCGGTCAGCCCTCGCTCCCCGTCGCATCTCGCCTCCACGAAGCCGCTGGTGGTGTTATTGTTTTCACTACTGAAGTTCCCACAGAAGCTGCTGTTATTGTAAAGCATGGAGACATGGCTCTGGAGGAGCGTTTCCGAGTTGTTGCTTGCGCTCTCCATGGTCCTCGTGTGTTGTGTGGCGCACGGGAGTCTCGCCTGCCCTTGGGTGCCTGTCAGCGGACTGTGTGCATGTGAAGCCCCGCTGGGTGCTTTACTGTTGTTTTGCCTTCGCGAGCGCTGCGTTTCAGCCGCGGGACGCACCGCCGGTAAAGCTGACCGTGGTGAAGAATGTGGGCGCGTGCGATGAGGCGGGTGAACACCAGCATGCGCGAGTTTACTAACGACCCCCGCGCGGCAAACTGAGCCTGTACGGTACAGAAGCCACGACGTGAAAATGAGTTAGTTCGCTCCCTTCTTTTAATCCTGCCTAGGCTCCTTCCTCCCTTCTGTCCTCCCCTTTTGCTTCCTCTTCCTGGCTCATATCATTCCTCCCTTCCATCCATACTTTTTTCCTTCCTTGTTTTTTCACCAATAGTATCATTCCTTCTTCTCTTCTTTCCTCAAGGCCTTTCCCCCGTTTTCACTGACCTTTGTTCATCCCTTAATTATTTCCCTCCTTTTTCTCCCCCTCTTGCTTCCATCCTCTTTTTGGGGCAATGCATGGAAGCATACTAGACGTATAACTAAATGTTTTACATGTGAAACATCCGACAGCACAAGAGAAAATTAAATATGTTGGATAATAAAACACTACGACAGCAGCAAGTAAAGGGACAGTGATGCACGATGACAAGTAGTCCTGGGATTATCTGTCAAATTATCCGTGCATGTACGTGAAGCGATTTGATGAGTCTCCTCAGTCCTGATTTTGGTTTCCTGTGCTGTATCCTAATCAGTGAAGCCGAGCGCGGGAATGTAGCACAGTGTAATCCAATAGGGATTTATTTTAATCAAGATAATGTCCCTGCTTGTCTCATCACAGTTTCAGAGAGGCGCAAAATGGACAAATATCATTTACTAAACGTGCTGGGGGCCTGTTCAACATAACCAGTACTCAAAGTCGTTATTATAAATGTGTTTTTACAGTCCCTTCAATCAACAAAATTCCCACAAAAAACCTTGTTAGTTAATGGTATTATGTGTGAAAGCAGATCAAACCTGAACAGCGGCAGGACTTTAAAGCTTTATGGTTGCAGATAAGCAGAGATAATCACATCACTTTAAATGCATAGGGATGTTTTAAAATACCCAAAAACAGGGTTTCATTTAGTTGGGATGTTGCAGCTGCCCTTCTGTTCTTTCACACAAAGAAATATGTCCTTTCAGTTCTCAGCTTGATATTTTAGAAGGTATATTTAGTTATGTGGCTTATGATTGAGCAGTCTTTGAAAAAGGTCAACTTCCTGTACTGTGTTTTGTGCCGATAGGTACAGTATGATTCAACAGTGTGAGATGTAGGCGCTGCAAACAGAGCACAGATGGTCGTCAAATTTCAAGGACAGATTCCAATCCAGCAAGAGTCAAGACTTTCTTAACACAAAAGGGAATTTCATACGGAGAATACTGTAACCTTCGGAAATACACACTTCACTTGTTTGTAAGGAATGAAGAAGTAAGGACTGTGTATTTTCTCCCTTGCACACTTTACAAATGTATCTCTTAATAGCAAAGCTTTATAGGAAACATTTGGTCATATATTTAGTAATGTTTCTTATAATAATAATAATACATCATATTTATATAGCGCCTTTCACGAAACCCAAGGTCGCTTTACAAGTCGGGTAGGGGGGGGAGTAGGGGAAAAGAGGCAGACAGGTTAGGGGAGGGGGGGGGGGCAAGCAAGTAGCGGAAAAATAAACCTATCAAACTAACTATATAGTTGGGAAGGCCTTGGTGAAAAGGTGTGTTTTGAGGGCTTTTTTGAAAGTGTCCAAGGTTGGGGCGCTGCGGATTTCGGGGGGGGGGGAGAGAATTCCAGAGGGTGGGGGATGCTACACTGAAAGCTCTGTCACCGAAAGTCCGCAACCTGGTGCGGGGGGTAGAGAGGAGATCCTGTCCAGACGATCGTAGCTTCCGGGATGGAGTGTGATGGAGATAGAGTTGAAGCACCCTTAGGGAGTTTACATCCTAAAGGTAAAACGTACACTTTTAATGCTTGATTTCTGGAATTAATTCCAGAATCCACTAAAATGTAATTCATCGCATTGTAGAGAAGGCTTTGAAACCCCTTCATCTAGGTGATACATATGTAACTTAGTTGTTAAACATTTTCTGACATTACAATGTTTTGTGTAGCTCATAAGTAAAGATGGGTTCACTCCATGCCGACAAGGTTGCTTTGGCAGAGGGGGGATATAGGAGAATCTCTATTCTCAGAACCATATTCCAAAGTTTTGGATGGGTCTGCATGATATGATTGTTAAGTGCAATACTTAGAAAAGTATTCTCGTTGTCAACAAAAACAGGTCAGCGGGACATGAGAGTTGAGAGAAACAAGGATTGAATCAGTGCCAGAGATAGTCTGCGACACTATGAACCATGGGAATGGTTTCAAACTACAGTAAGACTCAAGGGAATCATCAGGAAGAGCAGGCGGTCTGGAGAGTTTGTTAAGATCATTCGGATGTTCTTGTCATGACGAAACTCGGTATCTCATGCAACTTATCATACTACATTACATATGCCAGTGGGTGGGGAAAAGCAGTATATATGTGTGTGATATTTGTATTATCAAGGGCTCTTGTTATTGTCGCTGTGTTGCACCATATTTGAAACTAAAACCCGTCGGGCTTCACTCTTCAGATCTGCCTCTCGTCTAATTTTTTCTCGCCACAACAGGCTTTGCATTAATGATGAAATATAAATACTATACATTAAAACAGGTTTATTTTAAAGGAACCTTTAACTCCTGCTGAAATCAAACTTGAAAAATAACAAATAATTCCACCACTGCTTCAACTCTTTTAATGTACATTTGGGAATTCAAGTATTCCAATAAGACACATTACAAAATGATTTGTTGAGTTTTCAAAAAAAGTGGCAGAAATTACAGAAATGCATTAAAGTCTATTTACGCACTCTGTCATTCCCACAGAGACTCTTGAGTATGCAATTTGCTTGAGGAGCTGTTGATGCGGGATGCTGTAGTGAAAGTCACTCTCATATCATTGATATTCCTTTGAAGCGCTGCCAGCAGATTCACGTATTTCGGGTGCAGCAGTTGGAGCTATGGGGGTTTAGCCTGTTGCCATGGTGAGATGAACACTGCCTGTCACAGTAACAACACCCTCACAGTCTCTAAAGGTAAGCTGTGTGGGTTTCTACAGCATGCAGGTATTTTCCAGTGGAACTTGGATTATGGCAGACAATAAGCTCTTCAGCAAACAGCTTTGTTCAGAAGGAAAATCTTCACAAAGGAACACCACTTTTATGAATGTTAAGTGTTGATGTATTTGCCAGAATGCTTTAAACAAACTACACCAAAGCCAAAGCTTGAAACTCAAGGCTTTAAAACTGTAGTACACCGAACAATGTTTGACGTTACAGGGACTACTGTATGTGTACCTCTTATACAGTCTATGGTTCAGATACAATCCAACCTGAGGAAACCTACAAGGACCTGCTTGGCGGTCCGATTTAATAGAAACCTGAAACAGACCTCAATATACTTGAACATATTACATTCAAAAGATGCTGAGATAAAGCATTTCTTGATTATGGATATTTAAAAGGCCTCTATTCTGCTCATTTTCAGGTTCAGGCTCAATATCCGCCATCATTGTGCCTATCACGTACAATGTGTTGAAACGCTACGTAGTGATGTCACAAAGTTATGGAAATGAACAGAGGAGTCCAATGGAGGCGTTTCAGGCGAGGGGGGGGGGGTGTGAGGTAGAAACTCCCTCTGGAAGGAGATCTTTAGCCTTTGAAGACCATTTACATGCACAAAAACCTACAGGAAAGGGAAACCCCAAAAAGCACAATAGTGCCCCTTTAAAGCACTCAGTCTTTGTCTATTAAATAATTTGTAAATGTACGGTAGTGTGACTCATTCAGTTCTGCTAAACTCTTACACCATTCCTGGTTCTTTATATCTCTTTACTGGTTCTAAAACGCTTTACAAATAACTTTGAATGCACTTTTGCAGCTTTTGACAGCGATATAAGAATCTGGCAATCAGCAGATATGTGAAGCTAACAAACTGATCTGAGGCCAAAGTGTGGGTGTAGTGGTTAAAATTACCGCAGATTGATTTAATGGGTCAAGAGGAACAGAGTCTAAAAAAAGTATGATTGCATCCGACAATCAGACAAGCAGCACTGATACAGAGGGACAGTGGAGGAAAGTCAACCCAATGAATGAATCAGAGGCATTCAACCAAAAGAGCCATTCAGAAGGGAAAAAATGAATCTTTGCGAATGTGACGATATTTCAGGTTATTTTCTACTACAGTCTAGAGAGTTTAGTCTGAACTGTTTGAACTTCTGTATTATTCATGCGACCTGATACAAATGACCCTTTGACATAATGTTACATTTAATTTGTGTTACACTGTAAAAAAAAAAACGTTGTTTTTACGGAAAAAACCTGGCAGCTTGGTTGCCAGAATAATGATGTAAAAAATACGGTAAACTGTAAACAGCTTTACAGAACAACGTGTAGATTTTACAGTTTAAAACTGCTGTAATTTTTTTTTGTATTGGCTCTTGAAGCTCATGTATCACAAGACTCCAGACTGTTAAACTCTAAACATAACATTTATTTTGCTCAAATATAACTTCAAAACACTCAAACTAAATAGTCGTGTCAATGCAATATTTGTTATCATATATTCAAAATCTGATAAGGAAAACAAATAAACAGTTTTTATACAAGTTTTATACATCTTTAAACATTATTTGATGGTAGTGTTTTAAATATTTCACAATTGTTTATTGGATCCTATAAGTTATATATGATAGCTTTGCACTTTGGTAAAATCAAGCTATTTTAAGAAGAGGGGCATGATTGTGAGTACTGTTTTTTGGGGCAGATTTTGGAAGCTTGGACAGAATGTTTCAATTTATTTTGTTAAGAGATTTGACAAACTGATCTATAACTTCAGTAATCATAAATGACAGCTGAGTTTTTTGTTGAGCCGCTCGATAAAAACCAAGCAATTTAGAGTAATAACACCCTTCTATGTATGTCTAGTGTTGTTTGCAGAAGGTGTGGGGACTGGCTTCTGGTTAGTATTGAACGCAGCTCGGTGTATTTCTGAACTTGGCCAATTGGGATGTTACAACTCCCTTTCTTTAGCGCTCACGAGAGCCAGTAAATTGTACAGCTTTCTGATTCCTACTTGACTTATTGCAAACCTAATTTCAGATGTCCAGAAACTCTTGTCTATAAGCCCCTTTGCGACTTTACTACCTGCCACATGTGTTTGTACAATTCTTTGACATGTGAAAGCAAACAAGAATAGAATATAAACAAGTGAGGAAAAATCTAATACGAGGACAAGATATAGTCCGTATTATATCACACAAGTGAAACTGAAAGATTGTGGTAAAAGGATGTCCACTTTTTAAATAATGTATGTAAGAAATGTTACTTTAAAAGGATTTCTTAACTACACTCATGACAGATTGACTTTATTGTTAACTGGGAGATACTTTGAGAGCGATTCACAATACAGTAGGGTTTAAACACAAAGGGAGAAAATCAAAGGTACCAAAAAACAAAAGGTACAAATTGTAACATTTACGAAATAAAGGGTTCAAAAATGAATAGATCTGGATCTGGATCTTAAAATAACATAACGTGAGATCCTGTATTCTTGCAATTTAGCATCCAGGTTGCAGTTTGCTTATTCACGAGTGTAATAATAATATGGACAGCTGTTATTTTGCACATATTGTAATGATAACTCGATTTACATTATCTAAAGAAATCAACGAGTCAGCAAACGTTGATAAAACATCTGAACATCCATCAAGTGCAACCACACAAGACGAGGCATCTTGTTGTCATTAACTGCATGGTTTTAAACACTGGGATGGTTTGTTTTGAAGAGAAGTATAGACCATGTGGATTATTGGGTTTCATTCAATAATACATATATAAATTACAATGTAAGGCAAACAAATCGAATACAGCAAGAACAGCTGGGATTTTAATAGGATTGAATAAAACATTCAAATTGCCCTGAGGACAAAAGAGTTGTCAGTGTAGATTGAAAAGAAAATGCATTTTCCAAGCTCAGCGCAAATAAAGCCGGCACCTGCAAAATAATTGATTTTTAGTGTGGTCATTAAGCGTGGTCATTAAGATTATAGATGAAAAGAAAACAGAAAAGCATTTTAAGTGGGTTTGATAACCTACTGTAGTAAGGGCCTTCTGAAAGGGATCAAAGGATCTTGATCACTCTGAACGGTGTTCCTGCTCATTAGTGACCTCCTCGGTGCACATTAGTTAGCCACATACTAAATAAACCGACCGTTTGACTTTATCCAAGTCTGCTCACATTTTCTTTTCCACTAACAAGATTTCTTTGACGTCAGGCGCTCTGTCTGTTAACCTCTTTCCTTGATCCTCCTTAGCAACGGTCATTATTTAGCTTAGCAGCGGTGTGTTATCGAGTGTTAACAACCTCTGAAATGTCCAAATTGACCAATCAGAATCGAGTATTAAACTAATATTTGTAATAAAAAGAAATACAGCAAAGTGTAAATCATACCTAAAGGCCCAGACACACCAACAGACATGAAAGAACTAGTAACAACGGAGCCTATAGCTAATAAAAGGCCAAGAAGAGAACATGAGATTAAGGACTTTAATTTACTGTTCTTATGAGTTTTCTATTCCCTGAGCTGTTAATTGTCTCAGGTTGATTTCCTTGTTTAAAATCATAACCACTAGTTCTATCATATTGTGTGTTGACCTGTCTTACACTAGGTCTTAGACATTTTGGAGAAAACTGCCCTTTGAAAGTCGCCTCAGGCAGCTTTTACTTCCTCTGCTTCAACAGATTTATGGATCCTCACTTTGATGGGATATTTTAAACTCACTGAAGTGAGGGTGACAGAAGATGTTGACATTGATTGCCACTTAAAATATGTGACCACCACATTATGATGAGCGGCTGTAATAAAACAATGTGAATGATAGAGGGAAGGAATGTTCAGTGCTTGAGTAATGTAATAAATTAAAGGATATAATATTCACCCAAATGGCTCCTTGAGATAAAGAACTCACAGAAAAGCTGTGTTTCGGCTGTAAAATGTATATTAAATCCTGCAACCTATTACTCAACATTTTAATGAAATCCAGTACTGCCCCTCCCCCGTCCTCCACTGTAATCACTCTTAGGTGAAAGTTATACTGCTGTGTTACTGATCGCAGAGTCACTCTCCTTTGACAGGAAGTGGCGTTACTCTGATCGAGTGGCTGTTGAAGTGTTAACTCCTATCACTTTACTGGCATGGACATGTTCCTCTACACTTTGGAGACAATTGGCGATTATCATCTATCCCTGGCTGTCAGGCTAGGTTGTAGCAATGCCCTTATCTGTATTATCCTGCAGTGTTTGTTTTGTGGTAATTCAAGCTTTGGAACAGAAGAGTCTACAGCAATCCTATCAGATATATTATGGCTCTTCTAAGGCACGGTGGTGCTCTTAATGTACATTTTCACAATATCATTGCTAACAAGCTTAGGCTGATCAGTTTTTCAGGAATTTGGTCATAGTGTTACAGTAAATGAGTTGAAATGTTGACCTGATGATGACGCAAGATGATTAAAACGTACGAATCACTAAAGTTATAATGAAGTACTTGCTTTTTACGGTTATGCCTTTAGTGTGTTATATAGGTTGTTGTGAATGAAAGTGGTCTGCAAAGGCTCAAATTCCAAAGTTCCCTCCTTTTCGTTAACCAAATAACTAGCATGATATGTTCTCTTTTATCCGTGGGACAACATGTGTGTTTGTACAAAATAATTTCTGTCAATCTATCAAGTACATTTCCTCTCAGTCAGCACCACGCGTATCCATCTGAAATACAGTTGTTGAGGTATTTCAGGCAAAAGCAACCTTCTGAGAAACAGATGTACATTGCCATCCTGAAAGCCATGTACTAAGTAATGGGTGTAATTGTATTGTTTGTGTTTCGCTTTACTTCCAATATTCGCACAGAGAACAGCCTCCCACAGTTTGTATCATGCGTAAACATAAAGTGATGCTCCTGCATTTACTGTGGTCATGGATTATGTTAATGTCACTTCTGGGAATCGTACCTCAGCAGTGCTTCCAGCAAGTGTAAACAAGTGACTCGCAGGTACTTATTTGCTACGTAGAGGAAGCCGATTAAATCAGCCCATATACAGCCTTTGTCTTTCTCTGGCGTAAGTATTGTCAAACAAAGCCAGGAGTGACCTCACCACATGTTTCTCTTCCTCCTCTTTCCATCAGTGTAGTGTTTCCTGTCAAATGAAGCAGGACAGCATTCTTCCTGCGCCCGGACATTAATTCAGTTTACATCAATTCACTTTCAAACAATTCCTTTCATTTGTAATTTGAGTTTACCTCACTTTATTGAGCTTATCACAGATTTACACACAATCTATTACTAACTGGCAAACATGTACCCTTTTCCACCCAGATTAACCTATATATGCAGGTTTTTAAACACAGGAAAACCTGCTAAAATAGGAAATAGACTTCTTTCCCATTGCCAGTAGACATGTTTGCCTTTCTGTTTCCATTTTCTTTCCAGATGTGTATTATCTTTTCTTTCTCTTTCTGTCCGCCCGCTGGGCACTGACTCAGCAGCTCCTGTTCTTCAGAGGCATACACTGTAGTGTTAATTAGCAAAAGAGAAGAGGAAGAACACCCAAAAGAGCATCTGGTGTTGTACTAAAATGTATACGGCTGAGTGGCTTGCATTGTTTTGAGGTAGACCACTTAATTAGACAAAACAAAAGACAAAAGTTTGCAAAAAACAACAACAGCGATGTGGTCAGATGTGTGTCTTGTTCTGTTAGCTTTTAGCTGTTAGCCTAAAACACCGTCCTAAACAGAAGCCAGTTAAAAGTAATAAGCAGTCAGTCACCTATAAAACAGTCATTGAAATACTTTTTAAAAACTTGTGAAATCAGCGTGACCGTGAAAGTTCCTTGAACATACAGTCATAAATCAGCACAATATATATATATATATATATATATATATATATATATTATATATATATATACTGTATATGTGGGGGAAACTTCTGTAGCAATGGAGAGTCAGGACTCAGAGAGACACGAGGAGAGCTGGAGCTTTGATGGCAAACACTGATGGTTTGTTTGGAGTTGCGGCCGGAGAATTGACAAAACAGGCGGTGTGTCACGAGTTGACTCAGCGGTTGCTAAGCCAATTCTGAAGAACTCTTCTGCAGCTCGAGGTTTTAACTAGTTCGGAGTGTAATAATCTACATTCTTCATCAGTGATACTAAACAATTATGGACCCTGAATCTAACTAGAGCTCTCGTCCATAGAAAATAATGTGCGCCAGGGAACCTTCGTCCCTGAACAGTAAACTACCTCATGGCGGCTTGTGCTCAGTCATAGACTGGCAACAACAATGGGCCCAAGCTGCTCCTCCTTAAGAGAGGTCGCAGTAATACCCATGGCCGTAGACCTATGCCATGGGAAAGGAGACAGTGAGAGGAGAAAATGGTGAACTGTGTCAAAGGTTGAATACCTAAGCAAATCATTCCCTAACGATATAAATAGTCAAGTCTTATGCAAATTAGTTGTGGACAAACACAGAGATGCACACACACTTATACTGTATGCTTACTTACACACTACTCACACACTTAATCGTAAAACCATGTGACATATTGCATTATCCCATGGGGGGGATAAAAACAACAGGTTTTGATGAACTTTTGTTCCTACAGAGTTTGAATGGATTTAGTGCTTTGAACAAAAGTGTTATATTAATACCATGTGATATCTAAAATAGAATTCACCCCTATGTTTTACATTGCATATTTTTCATTTTCTTCAGTATACCTGAAGGTCATAACCGCTGGACTCTTCCCGTCACCCAAAACAAATTGAGACACTTAACCCTGACATGGAGATTGTGAAATGCAAAATGTGTTTTGACACAAGACTGTGATTTAGAACTTATTTTCTAAATGAATGACTACAAAAACATTGCGGGGACGTTGTAAGTGGTCACCTTGAAGTCTGTTGTTGTTGAATTTCTCATTAAACTGCACATACTGCAAATGTCATTGTGCTGCAGCTCTCCCTCTTTAGAGTGATGGGGCCCTTGACAAAGCCTGTTTTCTTGATAAATGCGTTGAGTTTCAGTCTGGGAAACTGCCACAGCCTTCAGCCTTTTTATATTTGCAACTCCCAAAAGTGATAAAAACAAAGCGGTATAGAAAGAGAGAGCAGCATGTGTCTGTTTGCTCAAATCTTACGTCTGCTGCCTCTCCAGACGAGTAGAGAATATCACAAAAGTCTGTATCAACAGGAGGCACAAACACAAGCAGCCAAACAAACAAAACTGAGATTGTGCAAGTAAAGTTTGACCCAGAATAAGCAATATCCACATCAAATATAAACCTAGAGACACAAATTAAGCTCTTCTATGGGAAAGAACAATACCTCTTGTACTCAAAGGAAAAAAATCGAAAGAGTAACCTCGATAGCTGTTCCCGTTATTATTTTCTCGAGTTTCACACACACGGTGGAGGCTGAGGTGTGAAAAAAGGAGATCAGCAAAGCTTGTGCACACTCTTTTATTCCACAAAAGTGGCCTTTGATGCACGAGAATGTGTCCAAATCATTTTGAGCGGAAAGTCATGTGGCCTTGAGGGAGACAACGCGATGACAGGATCAGAATGACTCATCTTGTGAGTCCCTTTGGCGCTTTCAGTGCGGCAACTTGTGACCTTGTGTTGAATTTACTTTTATTTTTTCAGTCTGGTTTTAGACATCCACACAAACAGATAGAGAGAAACTTTTCTAACAACAGGAGCTGATTATGAAAGTGGCTGTATTCGAAACAGATAGAGAGAAACCTTCTTACAGTAACAACAGATGCTGATTATGAAAGTGTTTTCAATTTGAATCATTTGAGATATCGATGTAGCAGTAAATACTATTAAAGCCTGAGTTCTAAGCACTGGAAGAGCCTCGCTAGCCCGGCTCTTGGCTCGTAGCTCTCATCTGTCAATCTGTCCAATATATCCTCCTCTGTGTAACAAGCAAGCTATCACTTCTTGGTTCAGCTCTTTTCCAACAGCACATGCTCCCCTGTGTCCACAGATAAGAGGGGAAGAAATCATCCCACTTCACTCCAAACGCGGCAAAGTCTTTGTTTAGTATTCAGACTGTGTGTTAAAAATTTGAAGCATGACAGAAGTACTTTTTAAGTACTTTGTAAACACATTCTAGAACCGCAGACACATGTAGTTATATCGCACAACCATGTCTCCTAAGGTAATGTTACCATACAGTTATTTAACGGTCAATAAATGCCTTATAAAAAGGACAACACACCACTTTGTTCTATGTTTACCAATGCAAATGTGTCAATATATGGAATTATCAGCTCATTGCAACTAAAATAGTTTGTATTCACCGAATGGATTTGACTGTTTTGAGAGTCTACTTGATTGTATGCTTTTTTTTTAGAACAATTGTACATTTTCATGTTTAAGGTCATTTACGTTATGACAATTTGGAGATGGGAAAGATTTGAGTGTGCTATGCTTTCAAAAATGACGTAGATATAAAACAGATGTTGCTGCTTCAAATTGTTTTCTTTTTTAAATGGATGGGTTAGGATTAAATAATGTATTGATAGAGAATATTCTGAAAAAATTGGTTGTCTTATTTAAGGGTTTTTATTTATATTTCAGGGCTATTATAGGTTGAACAGGGATGAAGACTGATCAATGAACTATATGTAAGGAAAGTGGAAACAGCGTCAATCACCCCTCTGATCGAGGTAAAAAGCATGGTGTAGTGCAGAATAATAATAATAATAATAATAATAATAATAATAATAATAATGATGCATTTTATTGGTATAGCGCTTTGCACAACTCAAAGACGCTTTACAGTATGAGGGAGGGTAGACACACAAGGACAGGCAAACAAGTAAGTATAGTAAAATAAAAAGGCAGTCAAGAGGAAGTTGATTGAGAGGGGGCTTATGGGTAGACACAGTTGAAAATATGTGTTTTGAGGCGGGACTGAAAGACTGTGAGGGACTCAGAGTCACGGAGATCTTGGGGGGGGGAAGTCCAGAGCCTAGGAGCTGCCACTGAAAAGGCTCTGTCCCCAAAGCTGCAGAGTGTGGATGTGGGAATGGATAGGAGTCCGGCTGCGGTGGATCTGAGGGACCGTGGGGGTTGATAAGGAGTGAGAAGGTGTGTGAGATAAGGGGGGGCCAGATGGTGGAGTGCTTTGTAGGTGAGGACCAGAATTTTGAAGTTGATGCGATGGGAGACAGGAAGCCAGTGGAGGTTTGAGGACTGGGGTGATGTGATGCCATGATTTGGTATGCGTGAGGAGATGTGCAGCTGCATTTTGAACCTGTTGGAGTCTGTTGAGGGATGTAGTGCTGATGCAGTAAAGAAGTGAGTTGCAGTAGTCAAGGCGGGAGGAAATGAAGGCATGGATTAGTCGTTCGGCTGCGGGGCGGGTGAGAGAGGGTAAGATTTTTGCAATATTGCGGAGGTGGAAAAATGAGGTTTTGACTGTTTGGCGGATGTGAGGTTCGAGGGAGAGGGCGGGGTCAACGATTAAGCCAAGGTTGCGTGCCTGATTGGAGGGGGAAACAATGGTGCCATCGATGGTGAGTGTTATGTTAGTGACCTTGCTGAGGGTGTATTTGTAGCCGATTAGGAGGAGTTCTGTTTTGTTGCTGTTCAGTTTGAGGAGGTTATGTTGCATCCAAGTTTTAATAGCTGTCAGACAGGAATCAATGTGGGTAAGGGGAGGGATTTGGTGCTGAGGTAGATCTGAGTGTCATCAGCATGGCAGTGGAAGTCCAGGTTGAAGTGGCGGAGTATCTGACCGAGGGGGAGGATGTAAATGATGAAGAGGAGGGGGCCAAGTACTGATCCTTGAGGAACGCCTTGGGTGACTGAAGCTGTGGCAGAGGAGTGGTTGGGGAGGGAGATGAAGTGGGATCGTTCAGTGAGGTAGGACTGGAGCCATCTGAATGCAATACCTTCAATACCAATGTCCCTGAGTCGGGTGAGCAGGATGTTGTGGCTCACGGTATCAAAGGCTGCACTCAGGTCGAGGAGGATGAGAATATTGAGGGAACCAGTGTCAGCAGAGGTGAGGAGGTAATTGAGGACTTTGACGAGTGCAGTTTCTGTACTGTGGTGAGGATGAAATCCAGACTGAAGGGGTTCATAAAGCTGGTTGGTTTGGAGATGGCAGTGAATTTGTTTGGCTACAATGCGTTCAAGAGTTTTTGAGAGGAATGGTAGGTTGGACATGGGGCGGTAATTAGTGAGGGAGGAGGGATCAAGACCAGGTTTTTTGAGGATTGGAGTAACGGCAGCAGTTTTGAAGGCAGAGGGGACGGTTCCATGGGACAGCGAGGAGTTGAAAAGGTTAGCAAGATAGGGGCAGAGGACGGGGAGGCAGGACTTCAGGGGAGGAGTGGGTAGAGGGTCTAGGGAGCAGGTTGTGGGATTTGAGGAACTGATCAGATGGAGTATTTCAAGTGGGATAACCAGGTTGAACTGGGAGAGGCGGCGCTGGGGAGCAGGAGTCAGGAGGTCAAGGGAGATGGGGGGAGAAATGGTAGCGGTGGAGGTTGGGGGAGATGCTTGTGTATCAGATGGAGCTGAGAAGGAGTGGTTAATGGCGTTAATTTTAAACCAAAAGTTTTAAAACAGAAGAGTTGGGTAGCGCATTTCAATGTTGTTGGACATTGAAGCTCACTTTGATGCGTGTGTTCTCAAAGTTAGAAACTGAATATGTTTTGTATTATTCTTCCACTTTTATCCAGACTGAATATATCAAAACCAAGATCCATAAATCAAATTCAGAGAAAGACAGAGAGAGAGGATGTAAATTTGGAGAACTGTCAATTAAAATGACAGAAAACTCCATTATTCATCCTTTTGCCATCCATCTTCATATTACACACATCATATCTACTGTTCTCTCTTTTACATCATCCTGTCACAGGGACAAACTCTACCCAGCCTGCTCTGCTAAAACATGGTGTCCCCTTACACCAGAACTGCATTGTCAATTACGTCCATCCTCCTCTGTATTCAAGCCACCGCTGTGTGAATTTGCTTTTATGCTTTTAGTATTCTCTCTGTCTCCCCCCCACAGCCCTGTGCCTCTCATCGTTTAATCTCCAGACACTCAAGTGAAGCCAGAAGTAAAAAACACAAGGAAGGATGAGTAATATTTCCATTCTCACTGGTGAATGATCGAGGGAAAGAGGTAAATGTGAGGTGACTTCAAATGTGTGGTGACGCTCTCTGTTCCCTGCAGAGCTTCTCAACCTTTTGTAACTTAAGGCCCACTTCTGATGTTAAGAGACACCTCCAAGGACCAGCTTCAAAGATAAATGGGAAAAATACTGCCTTAAGATCGATCTCATGAGAAGGTGTATACAGTAAGTAGCGTGTCACTTTTAAGGACATTTTGCGCTTCACATCTATGCTTTTCAATACTTTTTCGTTTCATAGCGCCCTGTACAGTAGCAGCTTTACACTTGGTTGACATACATTGTGAATTCCAAGCTTCATGGATATATCTAGGCATTCAATCTACCTGGTTTGGTTTAGGAAAGGATGATTGTTAGCTTGTTACGTAAATCAAGTCACGTAAGTTGGGGGATGTAGCTCAGCTTGTAGGAAATTGGCTCAGGAACTTGGGGGTAAAAGTCCCAATCGGACCTAAAAGAATATGAGGCCTGGTAGATGGAGAGGTGCCAGTTGGACTACTGGACACTGTCAGGTGTCCTTAGGCAAGGCATCGAACACCAAACTGCTCCCTGGTGCCGAAAAACCCTGGCAGCCTCTTTGCTCTGGCACCTCTCTATAAAATTGCATGTGTTTGTGCAAAGTTGTATGTGTGTATTTGTACTGTTCACTGTATTGTATGAAAAACACCTCTTTAAGTCAAACGTTAAATGGTCAATGACTGCATTGATATAGCAATTTTCTTTATGACCCCTCAAAACATCTGCTTTCACCCATTCATACAGATGCATAGGAGAAACTAACATTCACACATTGTTGGCCATGCCATCACAGGCAGGTTTAGTTGTTGCCAAATCTGACATTGAGATGTTGACTGCAGTGTCTGGCGATCAACCCATTCATCCACCCCCGTTGTGTTTACGGATATCCCGCTCTTTATTCTACGTCACCTGATTTCCAGAGAACTTACTCTGAGCGTGTCATAGTGATTCAAGGAACTGGCATGTAATAAAACAGATATACTGAATAAATACAACAGCAACCAACCAGATATGCGTTTGGCAGTGCAGGCCAGTTTACTGACAACTGATGATATACTCGTATGTAAAGACGTTGCACACACGCATGCAGACCTTCATCCAGTGACTTTATTTCATTGGTCTCCATACAGACGTGCTGTTATTGTCACTATATTGTTATTCAAATCTGTGATTGATATTTTGTTATGCTTTAAAATGGAAAATCGCTGTCCAGCATCATCGTCACTGACACATTTGGCATCCTTGTTCATTTTGTCACACTTATTACTTGACAGTTCTTCACCGTGTGAATTTTCCCTGACTTTACACACATATACATATACACATACATACACACACACACACACACACACACACACACACACACACACACACACACACACACACACACACACACACACACACACACACACACACACACACACACACACACACACACACACACACACACACACACACACACACACACACACACACCCATACACACAGACTAATTGGGCTCAGCATGCATCCTGTATCTCATCCGTGTTTACAGTTAAATGGCACCTAATGAGTTTTAATTAATATCCTTTAAGAGAGCTTGTGTTTTCCTCCCAGACTCTCGCTGTCCGCTGAGCAGGAAGGACACTTTTAATTAACATCAACTTGTTATGAACTCAACATTTCATTAGTGTACATTATATAAATCAGTTTAATGTTGTAATCAGGCATTAGAGGACAATGACCATACACCGCTCAGCCTCCAGAGGGACTCCAGGTTAGCCTAAACACGCTTGCAGTCAAACAAAATTGTTTTAGAAATCTGCTTTCCCAGATGAGCTCTTTAGCCAAGGTCTAATCTAAAACATTTATTTATATTCTGGTACATAACAGCTTTCTCAAAGACGTTCTGCAACTTCAGACTATTGTCTTGCAGATTTGAAAAGATAAATAAATCACGACTGTTTAAGGACAAAGCCACGGAGGAAAAAGCTTTCGATGTGTCTGTTTGAGGCAATTTGTCACTGGCCGACTGGCATATCCTTCTGTGCCAATAAGATAATGGCACTGAGTGGCAGGCAAGTAGCTTGGCAGCAATTTCCGTGCACAGAGTAATCTGATTATTATCCACGTCAACAATCAGGTGTCTGGTGGTGGTTTTTAAATAAGCGTTCCTAATAAAGCTTAAACAGCAAGACCTCTACAGCTGGCAGTGTACTCTAGCTAAACAACATGTCAACATTATTTAATGAATAGCGAATGCCAGCGTTATTGGCATTCTTTTTCTCAAAAAGTAACTACAGTATAAGATTTTAGCAAGACCATTGTTTTATAATTCCCTTGCTTACGTTACTACAGCAAACAGGGGACTTGCACAACAGATTTTCCTGTCAAAATGTCTGCTGGGAAAAAGACCCCGAGGACTTATCCCCCAAAATCTGTACCAAACTCACACGTGCATGGCTAAACAGGAAAAAATGCTACAACCTCAATCCAAAATACACTCTGTATTTTTAATAAACATGCATTTAAAAAATGAAATATGTAACAAAAACGGATGTCATTGCGTTCATGTAAATACAGAGTGTATTTTTTCCTCGCCTCGAGACCCGTGAGTGCACTGCATGTATTTTTAATTAAATGGCAGTAGAGTACAGTACATCAAAGCTTCATTTATCATTTCCAATTTTTCAGAAAACCTGCATGAAAAGAAATAATTGGTATTGAATGACATGACGTAAACATCTATATTTAACTGCATCATCGATTGTATTTTAATTTCTATGCTTTAACCCTCATGGTCACTTAATGCCCTTCAGTAAGCACGTTCTTTCTCTCTATCTCAAATTCAATTTCCTTCCAAATCACTCCACTTGCTCCTTTCTTTTACCAAGGTCAAAGAATGATAATCAGTCATCCTTTTCTGTATGTGTTTATCAATGTCTTCTCTGAAGCCAATCTGGTGCACCATGGTTAAGGCTGATTACTTTTAATTAAACAATTCATATTCCCTTCCCTTCCAGGAATTTAAAAGCAAAGCTTTGTGAAGATGAAAAATAGGCAACCTTTACCCGTAAATGACTCTGAGTGGAGGACAAAAAAAGAGATCTTAATAGGTGGCATACAAAACCTTTTCACATAATTTGGAAAAAAGGTCTGACATTAAAGCTCTCCGTTTACCAACTGAATGAGAAAATGTCATTTAAATCCAACTGCACTTGAAGTCAATATTGCTGCTGCTGCTAAAGTTCAGACTTATTTTGATTTGTTTACTCTTACATTTTTAAATAAAGCTTTTTGGTAATACACCTCTGTAGTCCCTTAAATGGTCAAAATAAAGAAAGCACAATAACAAACAGTACAGAGTAAAAACATGCAACAAGACACACAACAATACAGGCAGCACATAGCTAGCAGCATATCACAAATGTATGCTTGTCAGAAAAAGTAAAGGTATTAAGACAATAAGAGAGAAGGTCAGTGAGCTGATTAGTTTGGCCAGAAGTTGTTTGTGAAAGTCACATCGTAAATACTGATTGAATACCCTGCTTCAATCAAAAACACATTTGACAAGTAGCACCATTCTTCACTCAAGACAATCCCAATATTTCAGTGGTGGCCAGCAGAGAAAAAGAAAAATAACCAGCAATAAGTCAGTGGCTGGATAACTGTTTTTTGTTGGTTTCTGGACATCCAGCAACCACAAACAAATAATGGACAAGTATACACAATTATATGTTTTTTGACATAGTATCTTCATTGTGGCAATACACTGCCTGGATGAATGAAATATGAATGTGGAATTGTTATTATACGTTCTGTTAGCAGAGATTAGACCAAGAAACAGGTGGCTGTGTTAGTTTAAGATACCAGCGAGACAATAAATACGATCCAGGGTATCCAGTTTGAGAAACAGATCAGTGCTGAAGTTTGTCCTTAGCCTTTGCATTAGGGTATACAGAAGATCAAGGAATTTCTCTGTCGCACTATGTAAGCTAATTTAAACCAGTATGACATGGTTCCTTTTTAGTTAATGCAAAACCTAATTTGCAGTCCTCTAGATAGATTGTAATAGGGCATCTGTTTTGTCCTTCACTTGCCAAACATTGATTTGTCCCCAATTATGCTGAAATAACCCAGACACAAAATTACCCCCGCATGAATTTAATTTTTAGCTGTACTTCCAACCGTACAGCTCTGTTGTTCACTCAGTGTATATGAATATAGAGGCAAAAACAAGTGGCTGGCCGGAAAAGCAACAGAACAGCTTTCTAACAGCCTGAAGCAAATGCTCGAGCGCAAAGATTCCGTTTAACATCAAACCAAAGCATGCATTGAAAATTCATGAACCACAGCGCTTACAGTGTTGTTCGTGGACTTGTGTTGACATGTGTAAAAAGGACAAAAAGAAAGGACAAAACAGAGTGCCCTCAGGATTAATCAGTACATTTCAGGGTTGAGACTTTGCTGAGTTTCATGCTTACCATATTAGGATTTCTCAAACAACTCCTTGTTGGAATTATGAAAAAAACTAAAACAAATGTAGGCTTTTCCCTGCTGATCCTGGCTATGCCTTTTGTGTTTTAGTTAAATCAACTTCATCTACTTTAGTGATGATTCCAGCCCCCTCTGATGGTCATTACATGTAAAAAAAACAAACAAGTGAAATACATTGCTGCCTTGAATAAATATGCAGCTGATTAGAGAGGGGTTCTCACCTGCACCAGGTAATCATTAAGAGTGAAATTGTGTGTAATTGAATGCATTTTTGGTCTCAAAAGGGAATTAAAGTAAGAGTAGTCATACTCACAACAAAGACATTGAGATTAAAGAAAAAACACAAGCTTCCACAGTGCTGTACTCATACATAAAAGTAAGCATTTATTCTTGCAGGGTATTTATTTTACAATCCAAACACTCTCTTAGCAGTTAAAGGTAGGGTAGATAAGAATGGAGAAACCAGCTCGAGTGCGCTAGAATTTGAAAGAACGCAGCCGAAAAAAAATCTGCCCCTTCCTTCAGACTTCCTTACAGAGCCCCTCCTCCAACACACACGATCGCGCACATGACCAATGAGGGCACGAGATAAGTTTGTGCACAGATGGAAGGCTGACAGGCAGGTAGGCCATCCAGTTATTTTAGCCGGGCCGGCTCAGATGATTGATCGTGCTTTTTACACGAGCGGCTTCCACGGATGCATTTTTTAAATGTATTTATTGTCAAAGTATTTAATATATTCATTGCTATCGGGATGTTAAGAGCATTCCATGGAATATAACAAAAAGTGTTTCTGAAATGAATTACCTACCCCACCTTTAATAACATATATGATGAATGTGTTTTCACAATCATTTCAGAAACGTTAAGTAGAGCTCCAAATAGTCTGTATTCAAGGAATTATTTATTTTTCTCAGGATTGCAAGGTCAGACTGGGAATAAACTCAGTTATTTATTTATATATGTTTTTTGTAACTAATTGAACTGACAAAGTGCTTTTATCTCTAACATTGCAAGAACCCCTTTCAGAAAATGAGTGCCTGAATCAATGCTGCAGCAAGGAACACAAAGTGAGTCTAAAGAGAAATTGTCCAAAAACACATTTTGTACATGTTTGTCTCTTTTGCAGACCTGAGGGCAATAGTGAAAAGAAAGGGTTTGCTTGAGTGCTGCTCTGTTCTTTACCACCACCATTTTTTCCTCACTACATTTATTAGAAAGCTAGAGTTAAGTTTTCCCATTTATTAACATTAACATTATTAAATCCTGCGCTAATTGATTTCTGTTGGTGTGTTTTTATTAATCGCAAAGTTATGTGTTGCTCTGTTTATGAAAATTGTTTTGTAGAATATTTTTAGTTCTTGAAGCTCTTGTCATTACCTTTTGTTTATGAGAACGGCTTTTTAAATAAAGTTAGATTTATTGATTTAATCTTCATAATGTTGCTCTCTTACTTATGGTGAGTCAGCACAAAGTAAATGCTAATGCTAATAGCCGCTAGCTCTTCGTTCCCAGCCGTTCCTGCCTTAATATCCCTTTGTGTTGTCCCGATAATACTGTTTGCTGCTCTGTGAACTCAAAACCCTCCGCATAATGAGACATGCCAACATGGGTCATCTGCTCCACCCACATCCCTTTGAATGTATGTAACCATGGAAACAGCACTCTGCAATCTCCCAAGCTTGTCTTTTTACTAATAGCAGGTCAACTTTTGGCCACCTTCTTGTTGTTTACAAGCATCTCATGGAGTTTCTAGTGTTTTTGTTGTTTGTATCAGACACATTTTCAGACAGGATTTTCCTCCAAATCTTAAAGAGCGGCCAACACCTCGTTTCATTCTGCCGATCCGTCCTGTGGCTGATTGGAGTCTATTGAGACTGACACAGAAGAGAGATAGGCAGCTTGGTTAAATCACCAGGAGCCAAACCAGTTTTGATTTAAAACTTCTGTCATTACTTTGTCACTTTCTCTTTCTTCAGGATGTTCCTTCTCCTCCTGGTGATAAACTGTGTGACCATGACATCCAGCACAGCATTAAGAGAGATCGTATGGTTGATATTTGGAGGCTCTCCCTCTGAATTCCCCCCCCCCCCCCCCCCCCCCCTGCTTCCTTGATGCTCCAGCATTTCAAGTCTTGAATGTGTGTTTTTTTTGTTGCTAGAAATATAAATTGTATATTATTAAAAGCACTTGACTTTCTTAGTAGATGTTGCTTTTGGCCAAAATAGTAATATAATATGACTGTTGCGAATTATGTGTAACCTTCATATTTATTCTGAGCATATTTTGAGAAAATAGTTTTTCGCATTAGTGTCTCGAGGGTCAACTCACAAATCAACCTCATTTGTTTTTAAGAGGAAACACAGGATAAATGAACATGTGTCGATTTAAAAGGACACACTGATAGTTGCATTCGTAAGGCTAAAGTGGACCTATCATGCTTTTTTTTCTTTTTTTCTTTCCTGTGTGTTTATAAAGGTTTTTGAGCTTCATCTGCAAAGGCTTAAATCCCTGGGCTAACCCATCAGAGCATACTGGGCTCTGGTTTCAGACAGAGGGTGAAAACAGGTGCTGACGCACAGGCAGGATGAGAGAAATAAAGACCTTTTTGAACATTAAATCATGTAAACATGTAGAGACACAAAATGTAAATATGAACCTGAAAGTGAGCAGAACGGGGCCCCTTTAATGATTCAGGCTGCATCTGTGTTTATACTTGTAGTGTTTTTTCTGCCAGCTGCTCAACTGAACGTTTACTAGTTGTGTTTCAATTCAATGTCCAATATTTTTTAAACGTTAACGGTGATGGATGATGGTGGAACATTTGCACTGCTGAGACCTAACACTGTGTGGTTCTTGTTTCTGTGTTTCGTAAAGACATTTCAGTGTCGCAGAATTTTCCCTCAAAAATGTATTTTGGGAGGTTATTTTGTACAAAACAAGAAGTGGAAGTGGAAGAAATCTTACACGGAGATGTAATAGTGTTACTGGCACAAACAACCCTGTTGTCTCTAGATGGACAAAAAAAACACACACACACACAGATGGATATATACACACACACACACAAACACACACACACACACACACACACACACACACACACACACACACACACACACACACACACACACACACACACACACACACACACACACACACACACACACAAACAATGTGTTCTAGGAAGTAGCTTCAGGGAGGATCTCCTAATCACCATCGAAGCCAAGCCGCTGAGATGAGTGTAATAAACCCCTAAGGATCATGTGACTCATTTTATTGATGAGTGTGCACACCCTCAGACACATAAATACACACATAATTATAAGCACTCCTGTCTGCTACTGCAGATTTTTAATCAAAAAACATTGTGCCTGCTCATCCAAACAGGTGCAGCGTCTGAAGGAGGTTTTCATTGCCTCCGCTGAAGAATTCTTTGTAAATGACATTTCCAGAAACACAAATCCATCCTTCCTGAAACCAATGGCCACAATAACATCATGGAAATAACCCTCAAAATATACTCTCCATGTTTAATAAGACTTTAGTATTCCTTAATTGAAGAAGTTAATAGATCAATAACCATAAGTTATTTCTACTAACAGGACATGTATATATAAAAGGTAAGGTTTATCATTTGACAAAATATGCTTGTTCATCTTCTTTAGATGAGAAAACCAATCTCAAGAGTCGTAGGTATTTCTTGCCATCTCTTGTCATCACGGCAAGGTTGCCAGCCAACCAGCAGAGATGCTGCTGCACAGATGTTCGAAGCAGATGGGTTGACTGTGGCTTTCAATACAAAGTTAGAAAACCATGCACATTGTAATTCCCTGTAAACCACATTACATTACTGCTTCTGCACATTGTATTCTGTGCCTCTACTGTGACATGTCTTCATGATTTAATGTACAAAAAGCTCTGTATTTTCCTCATACTGCCTGTGCTGCAGCACCTCTTTTCACCCTCTGTCTGAAACCAGAGTCCAGTCTGCTCTGATTGGAAAGGGAAACCCTTAAAAGCATTAAAATGCACAACATGTTAATTCATAATATGTAGAAATGCTGGGTAACACAGTCCCCTCGAAGCAAAGACACACATCCTCATTCTTAAATGTGTGTTTCCTCTTAAACTGCCGCAGTTACCTGTTTCAGCCCAGAAAAAAATCCACCTGCTGCTGTTGTTAGAAGAAAAATAATTCCAACCCTGAGTATCTCTTGAAAGTTACAGATGGTGAAGTGTGTGAACGACAAACCCAGCAGCTCAGTGTGAGGAGTGCGATGTGAGCTCATGGTTTTGACTGATTGGGCCTTCGGGAGGTGCTGTCAGTGATGAGGGACCGCAGCTCTCCTCTGGGCATGATTGATTCCTTTTCTTGAAGGAGACGTTTCCCACTTTAAGTAGTTCATTAGGGCTGTTAGCGTTTAAAGAGGTTGTTACGGTGAACACAAAGGCAGTGGTAATGCCAGCTATTGACTCATTCCTCCTCGACTCAGACTCCCAGCGGATCATCAGTCTGTCGTCTCTGCCATGAGAGACTTCTCCCGGCTGAATGTCCCCCTCCTCTCTCTGCACCGAGTGGGCAGACAGGACTGAGAGGACCATCATCCCTCTGGTTTTAATTAGGCTTTTTAATTACAGAGTGTAGACGCTATTCATGTAGACTTGCAATGAGCCAACCGCCGAGTATAATCGTGTCAAAGGGTTCAAGATCTGCAAAGCTAGATTATTTTCGATACGTTCGTCAGCAAGAGAAAAAGATTTCAATTTTCTCTAGGGATTTTTGAAAAGATAATAATTCACAGCAGTCTTAAAATAGGTTATGATTCTTTATGCGTGACAGAAAGGTAAAGAGGTTGATCTTTTAGTATGCTTCCTGTTTTGGAGTGAAAATCCAAGTAAAGCAAAGTCCCTGAGCGTCATCACATAAGTAAGGAACCCATTGGCAAGGACCGTTGTATGGGGTTGAGTCATTGTACATACACATTATTATATTCAGGTTTCCAGTAGCTTTAATGGGCTTAGTCATTTTATCTCTATAGTTCAGAAAGTGGGGCAATTATGCATTTGACCTCTCATGGATGACTATCTGACTTTATAGTTTTCCCCATTGTGCTCTCTGAATAACAGAAATCCATTATTGTCTTTTTCTCAGTTTGACGTATGCTCAGTCTTTAACATTTGATGATTCATCCGACGATATGTCATGTGAAATGTTAGAGTTGACGTTGTTATAGCGCCTGTTTTCAAAGGTAAACCATGAGTATTCCTACACAGCAGAAGGTATAAAGGCTTAATTCACACCTGAGTGCGTCTCATTTGTGGTGCAGGAATAACAAGTTTAGAACCATGCTGTAAGGCTGTAGAATTACGGCGCACACTTTTCGACGTTCTTTGATCAAAGGTATTCAAGGTATACTCAGTGGTTTAAATTGTCAGAGATAATTGTGTGAAAAGTGGAGAAGAAAAAGAACTACAGAGAATAGGTCAACTCTCGTATACTTTCACATCTCGGCACATCTGACAAATTGCTCTAAAGTGGGGGCACTCGTCTGAAAAGTTACGATACAGCTCAACAAAATTGCTTTGTCAATTACGAGAGAAACTTTTTGTATCCTGGATTACAGCTTCTTTTTTGACGTGTTGTGTTTTGCAACTCACCCTAAGAAGGAAGTTGGAGAAGCTGGTAAGTCAAAAAATCACCTGGCTTTTTTGAAGTATGATTAATTTCACACAGGTCGATGTTGAATTCATGTAATTATATTCAAACTATGATGATTTACTCACAAAAACTTAAGTAGTTTGGTTGCTGTTTGGTTTTGTTTCAAAATACAACCACATGTTCGAAACTTAAACCGTAAGCCGGGATGAGATACATCTTCCCCCTTTTATCATAATTGGGAAAGCCATTTCGTTTAGTTTTTTTTAAAGGAGACGGGTTTCAGATTGTCAATCAGGGGTCTGAGTATGTAAATCGATATGTCAAGTTCTTAGTTTGAAGCACATTGATGTCTTCTTGATGCTGTTATTTTTCTTGGTTCTGACAGTTGACAGGTTGCGCCATGATTTTACATTGCTTGTCAAGTTTTTCACCTTAAATGTCAGCCAGTCAAAAGGAATCGTTTGTACTCTATGTGTGATTTTCTAATCTGCAATATGTTGTTTTTCGACCATATGACAGGATTCATCTATCAACTCTTACCACCTGTTGTTTTTTCATTTTCACCAACTGGTACAATATTTTGACTCGCTGCCTGGTTTTCAAATTTCAAATCATTTTTGACACATCCTACTGTGTGTTGCCTGTGCGGATAGGGAGTGAAAACAGGAATGTATTGTTAGTTTTAGAAAAGGAGGCTTTTGAAGCTCCACTAGGGTAAGCATTGGAGTTGAGGAAGAAGAGGGTTGAAGAAAAGGGCAAGTCAGAAAAAACAAACGATAAGAGAGAATATGGAAGAGTGCGCAGAGAAGGCAAAGGCAGGAGTTGAATGCAGATGAGTTAGAGGTGGAAACTTAGCAAGAATAAATGAAAACTCCATGTTGCATAACAGAGTGAACACCACCAAAGTTGTGTTTATGCATTTATTCTCTAGAGACCACTGTAATTAGTTCAGACAGTTTCTTGGCACTCCAGTGTTGAGTATATTATTTGCACAAAAGTGACGTGGAAATGTTTAAAGTATGTACACAAAGAATGGCATTTTCATAACAGTAAGAGAAATCCTGTGGCAAGATGTTAAATAATTTAAATGAACAATGTTTAGATATTGCACTGCTTGGTTGAGAACTCGATTCTGATTGGTCGACTTGGACATTCCAGAGTTTGTTAATTATCGCGAACACACTGCTGTGAAGGAGAACAGACCATTGCCAAGGGATGTGTAATCGTATCAATCCGCAGAAAGAAGTCTGTTCAATTTCAAATCAGCTGTGGACGACAAACATACATTTTTTTTATCAAAGAAAACATCATGGAATTGAATACTCAATTTTAAAAATAGCACAAAGCTCTGGATTTAGAGGCAGGAGAAGGAGAGAGGTTAAAAGAGGAAGCGGGATGTCAGAGAAATCAGCAGCAGAAGACAGACAGGAAGTAAAACTAATGGGGACAGGGTCTGGGATCACCCTGGCTGTGTTCTTTTTCATTAATGACCGCCTCGCTGCACATTATCCCTTACATCAAATATGTATTTGTCTTAGAGCTATGTGTGGCTACTCGTTCATGTTTCAATACTCCCAAAAAAATAAGCCAAAAATAAATGTTCTTTGGTTGATTATAGATCATCGATGAGCATTACAATGGGTCTTCTGTGGCTGCTTCACAATCAAAATAAACTTGTTATTTTTGATGTAAAGCAGCAGCAGTGGGATGTTCAGTGTGAAATAGCAGTAACTGATCTTTCAGAGAGTTACAGTGAAGGTGTAACATTGAGAAGAGTAATGCTTGGTCACAGGCATGCCTCATTTCATGTGATTTTAATCCAGTAAAAACATGGACACAACCCACAACCTGGTTACAAAAAAAAAAGTATTCAATATCTCAATGTGTCAATCATGGCTTTTGCTGAAAAATGGCACCCACAAAACATTAAAAAGATTATATCTGTATGTCGTAAGATTTCCATTTAACCCTGGGTCAAGTTATTGATATTCCCTGTTGTCAGGTTTATAAAGTTAAAGATGCCTGACATAAATGCACGGGGAACTCATCATTACTGCTGTTGCTACAATCTTCTTTATGCTAATTTGAAATATGCGATAAAGGAGTTCACTACTGTTTTCCTTCTGCTTCTTCAGGTTTTTCTTTTGTAGCATAAGTAGACCATTCAAGTGCTGCATTCAGTTGGGCAAACCTATGTCGCAGAAAATGATCCTTTAAAGTAATGGTATCTTACAGGGTTCTTACGGTAATTAAAAACCTGGAAAAGTCATGGAAATTCAAAATGCGAATTCCAGGCCCTGGAAAATATATGGAAAACAATATTTTTTGTTAAGTTTTGGAAAAGTCATGGAAATGTAACTAAAGTTGCATCAAATATAATTAAGCAATAGCTCACGACAGGCCGTGGCACAGCTAAGGGGCGTGGTTCGGCCCGACGCGAAGCGCAGTTTGCTTTTCAGCCCAACGGATACTGACTTGTTGTGAAAAGTAACTTACAATTCTACCCGTGGTATACGCTCAGTATATCACGGCTAAGAACCAATCAGATTGCTTGATTTGACTTGTCCGTTTTATAATTTCTATTTTATCTAATCGCCGAAATAGTAATACTGTAATGATAATAAATACTGTATCGCATAGTAATAATAATAATAATAATAATAATACATGGGACTTTTATAGCGCTTTTCATGAAACTCAAAGACGTAATGAAACGTAAAATGGCATTTAACTGACGAGGTATTTTGCTGGTGAGAGATTTCAGTTGCTTTAGCGTGTAGAAGCTAGTAAGCCTACTATTTAATTTGTTTTAGATAGGCCCAACCTGTTTCATATGCAGACCTTATTTTCCTGTTCCATGTTAAAATAAACCGTTTTCAGTGGTAACGCTGAGAGTAATTGTTTTGGTCCTGGAAAATTAGGTAAAGGTCATGGAGAAGTCATGGGAAAAAAGTGTATGAACCGTGATCGTTAAAAAAATAAAATGTGGACCATGGACACATTTTAGACTCAAAGGGTGATGGTTTATGCAGAGCTCAGCTACATAATTTTCTTCTGCAGGATCAAACACAGCACCTCTGGCTTTTTTTCCCTTAATTTGACCTTTTGTTCATATCAACCCGCTGAAATTCATTAGTGTCAAAGGTGAGGACGTGGGGAGAGGAAGGGGAACATAAGGAGAGGAGGAATTGAAGAGCAGAGTATGTACAACGTGTTATGCAGAAAGAGGACATGTGGATGATTAGGAGAAAGACATTCACTCATTTATTGCTAATTTCCTACCATAGAGCTTCTGAGATCGATATAAGAGTAACCATGGAAACCAAACAGTGCATGAGTCATGGGTTGCAACATTATTGTGGGGGGTGGGAAGGGAATAAATGAGGCTCAAATTATTATTAAAGGGGCCATAAAACAAGTCTGAGGGAAATGATTTTAGTCACAATCACCAGCACAGGATTTATTTACCAAATGTTCAGCTCATATGATTCTGTTATTAAATATCCCCAACCCCGGCTCCAAATAGGTCGGTTTCATTTGTCTTATATGACAGAAGATGTGCCTTTTAACTCATACATTTTGAAAAACCAGACACAGGTTCAATCACTTGACATTTAATGTGATTGTGATGTGAGTCTTACATCAATAACGTGTAGTACAGGGTCACAAAAGAGCAGTGTGCAATATTGATTTTCAGCTTTGACTGTGGTTCAAGAGTTAGAGTCTCTCACATGTCGAACACGCTGCGTCTTCAGAGGGTTATTTCATATATAACATAGTTGTATTCATATGATTTATATTTAAATTAAATATCTAGACACTCAATTCTAAATATACTTCAGGGATAACACACATCAGATTTAATGTTGTAAAGGATTACAACATTAAATCTATAGTTGCACTTTAGCAGGTAAGCATAGTGAGTGATAAAACTGCTTGTTGCGACCTGGCTCAAAAGGCAACAACAAAGAGGAGACACAACATGTCAACGGGTAGAAAAGGATGTTTATTAAAGAAAGTAATTCAAATTAGCCAAATTCATAGAGTGCAACAAAGTGGAGCAACTGAGAAAACCCGTACTTCATACTCAACCAAAACCCAGGTGTCTGCGGGGGAAAGCAGAGTGCGAACAGAGAGGAGCAGAGAGGCTTTAAAGAACTGCAGGACACCAAACCCAGGTGTCCTGAGTTACTGCAATCAATGCAGCAAGTGCAGCACAGAAAGCACAGCCACACCCTCTCCACTGATGAACCCACAGGGGCATCACACTGCTCCTCTACCATTATTATGATGCTCTTGTTGTAAGATGTGACACACACTTACAAGACGGAGTTGACATTTAATATGTGAAGGAAACCAAGTTTAAAACACACTGCATTCACAACAACAAACTACGCTGAGTCTCAATGTTTTCAACACATCTTTCTTTTCTGTTTGAGAAACTGTAAATGATATCTCCAAAGTTCTGTAAATATTCAGGAAATTAGATGGTTGAACAAAAATAACACAGACATTTATAGGGGCCTCATTTTCATGTTCTCCTTCTGTGTTTATGATTTCCTCCTGGGTCGTTTCTGATAAGTTAAGTATGATTAATTCAGACAGGAGAGCTGCAGAGAGCATGATGAATGGCTTCATATTCCCGCATGACAAAAGCTGAAGTGTTTGCAGTCTCAGTATGAGAAATTAATAAATAAAACAACTAAATATGACCAAGTCTAATTTGTAAAAGTATTTTACTAGAAGACTTTTGAAGGTTTTCCAACTCATGTTGTGCAGAAACTTGTCTGCCTCCAAAGGTCTCACCAGGCTAGCTGTTATCGCTTCTTCCAGTCTTTCCAGTTTAAGAGTTGTATCAATCTTCTTATCTAACTCTTGGCAAAGGGTGTTGTTAAACCAAATGGCATCAATCGTGTGATGCAGAGACATGTGGCCAAGTTTCTAAAAGGTCAAAAGTATAATCTATCTCTGAAGATAAGTAATGAGACATTTCTGTGAAAACAGGCCATCTCTGTGTCTGTGTGCATTTGCAATTGTCCATTACCAAACTGAATTTGGCAAAATATACCACATCTTATCTAATCTTATTATGTGTCTTGTTGATGTGTTATGCATCTGAAGGGGTGTAATTCAGAGAGCTGCAACGTTTTTAAATGTTATGTTTCAAATTTGCTAATGAGCCATGAGGGGATGGGACGCATCATTGACTTCGAAAGCGACTGGTGAATGTTTCCAAAAATACAATGAATTATGCATTTCAAGCACAGCTTCACAGCAATGAAGATACATTATTAAATATTAAAAAAGGTCTGACAGAGAGTTTAAGCAAAAGAGAGTAAGGGCCAAACTCTCTCTGTGTGTGTGTGTGTGTGTGTGTGTGTGTGTGTGTGTGTGTGTGTGTGTGTGTGTGTGTGTGTGTGTGTGTGTGTGTGTGTGTGTGTGTGTGTGTGTGTGTGTGTGTGTGTGTGTGTGTGTGTGTGTGTGTGTGTGGCACTTCAGAGCACCAGATTGTGCTGATTTACTGCAGAACTAAATATCTTGGCTTTCCTAAAATCTCCACAGCAGCTGTATATCACTGCTGTCAAATGCAAAGATTTTCCATCATCGAAATGTCAACTGAGAAAAAATCATACTTGTATAGAGATCTAATTGTTGGGGGGAGTAAGTTTTGGAAAGTTATGAAGAGTTCAAACCACAAAAAAACATCATGGCTGCCTTTCAGTTTGTTGGTTAGAGTTTCAGTAATTTCATTGGATCTTTTGTAACTTTGTTGTAATTGTAAATTCTGTTATTTCAGTTATTCTGCAACACAGCAGTCAAAATTCCGTATTATCAATAGCCATGAATGCAGCACTCTAACAGTCAAAAAACTGCTACTGTGTGGTTCTTGAAACGGGTTGTTTGAGGACCAAAATGTAGCACACTGGATGGTAACAGTTTATAATGACGTTTAATACCAAAGCTCCACAGGTACAGAGCAGGACAGCTAATACACTTAACACAAAAAGTAAGGACCTTTGTGTTTGGTAGATAATGTCTTGGCAGAGGAGATTTGTCACATGCATGTTCCTCATAAATGTGGCACCATTTGAAATGTAAATAAACAGGCTTTCCAACAGTATAAGATTTATGCCAAGAAGCATTGTTACAACAAAGAAATTATCGACAAACACAAATGTCCTTATTTTTTGTGTTAAGTTTATAAAAGGTACATTTCCAGTCAGAATCAAAGACAGGGAGGAAGCAGAAGACAGGCTGAAGTCAGGCAGTGGATCAATGAGCCGGTAAATAGCATTAACGGGCAAACACGCACCAGAAACAAATCTCTCTATTTTTATGGGTGCCATTTTTCAGTGATAGCCATTATTTACATTCTGATTTATATTATTAGCTCTCTATTGAGGACTTTTTTGTTTGTAGCCTGAGCAGGTCATAGGCAGGAAGGATCAACAACAGAGAATCAGTCTGGGAACCAGTGCTGGAAACTGTTGCAACAATCTGGCAATGAGCATCTAAGGAAGAGAGGCTTATATACCGGCTTGATTAACAATGAAAAGCAGCTGGGAGCCCAGGTGGGCTGATAAGGTAGGAGCGGTGTTGTGAGGTGGAGGTGGGAGGAGTGAAACATGACTGAGGTGAAGCTGGCAGGGAAAGAGGCAGACGGTGATAGTTCTTCCTATGTAAATTGTTTTCAATGTGGATCCTTACATAGCACCCTTTACTCCGGTCGCATTTGCGTGTTTGGAAACATGTGCAACCCAGAAAAAAACAGGTGAAGCACATGCGAGGCGATTAGAGTCCTTAAGGGTGACCAGATGTCAGTTGTGTACGGTGGAGATCTTATTCTGAGGAAAGCTGAGTAAGTCCTCAGTGACCAAACTCACCCTTTACACAATAGGTTCAAGCCATCAGGACAAAGAAAGGATCCTGCAAAGGAAAATAAAACAGCCAGGTTTAGAAGATATTTTGTTACTTCAGCAATTAGACTAGAAAGGGTGACAGTTCATAAACACAAGATTGATGGTGTTTTGGTCAAGGCTTATAATGGTGCAAAATATATGTGTGTGTGTGTGTGTGTGTGTGTGTGTGTGTGTGTGTGTGTGTGTGTGTGTGTGTGTGTGTGTGTGTGTGTGTGTGTGTGTGTGTGTGTGTGTGTGTGTGTGTGTGTGTGTGTGTGTGTGTGTGTGTTAGAGCGTAGGAGGTTTGCAGTGCTGTGTTACTGTGTGCTTCGTTACCTTGACCTTTTGTGTCCATTTTGAAAAATGTCTTCCATGTTGAAGGTTTAAGCTAAAAGCTGGAAGTAGAGTGAGCATCTCTGTGTTTGCTTCCAGCAAGACTCCTGTGACCTCTGACATTATTCATAACAATCAAAATCCTGCTTTACTTGGATGCAACTTGCTGATATGTAATATATTGAATGCTGCTTGGGTCTTTAAATGGGATTTATGGATAAGAAGAAAAAAAACAGAGCTATAATAAAGTATAGTGGTCAGAAAAGAGCTTTAATTACTTAGATAAACATGGTGACAATAGATTGATAATAAATACATAAGAATTACTTTAAACATTTTTATAAACATTTAACCCACATTAAATGGTGATAACAAAATAAACCTAGAACAACTCATTCGAAACTGTTTTACCACCTGCCGTCGCTGAATGTTTTATTCAACATATTACTTTCCTGGTTGTTTTAATGTTCCTGAGTTGAAGCAGAATTTAATTTCAGGTTTGTTGGGCTCCACTGAAAGTCTGTTTTCATTGTTGTGTTGACTGAGAGCGTGAACTTTTCAAGAAATGTGTCAAATGAAATGTGAAACACTGTGACGACTAAGAAAAGGGTTTATTTCCAAACAACTTGAGCTGTCATGTTAAACTACCTCAGTGCTACAGAAACAAGTTGGGTAGTAAAATGCTTTTATTCTGCCTCAACGCCTCTTGGATTAAAACTCATTCACCTGTGAACCAGACTGTGACTGTGAACAGGACTGCCATTACAACATTACAATTCTTCATAGTTTGGAGACTCATTCATTTTCCTAATTATGAGGTTCAGACGTTTGAGCACTGCATGTACTGGGAAGTTATTTTCTGATATCATTAACCATGTGCTTCACTGTGTAGTTTGAACATTACCTTCATAATATGCTTCAGTTTCAGCATCAGCACTAAGTGAAAATGGAGAGCTTTGTTCCCACTAAGCTGTCTCCCCAAAGACTGCCAGGCTGCTTCAATGTCTCACATTCAACTTTTTGTATATGAGAAGAGCAGTACTGATGGTGAGAAAAGGTTTCTCTGGTCCAATTTGAAAAAGGTGTTGAAGATGATATATTATTTATGCAGCTCTGCCCTTTTTATTTCCTCTATTTCTCAGTGAGATACTATATAGAGTACGTCGCGGATAGGGTTTATCGTTACACTACATTTCTCAAAGTGAACAAATATTACATTTATATATACAGATAAATAAACCTTTTCACATGCTTAATACCATAATTATCCTTTCATGCTGTTCTGTGTTGTAAGGCGTAATAACAGCAGCTATACAGGTCATGACCCAGACTCCCACATACTGTTTCTACAGAGGCACTTAGAGAGCACGGATTACTGCTAAAGCTAATCCACTCCGAAATGAAATGGGTTCTTCCTTGTCCTGTGCTTTACCCTTCCACCAAGTTTCATGAAAATCAGTCTGTTATTTTTCACCGTTATCCTGCTGTCAGACACACAAAACAAATAGACTACACTAACTCTTTGAAGGAGCTGATAATAACCTCATCTATCATTACTAATGCCTGCCCCATGACTAAGAATACCTTTCTTGTTTAGAGAATACATCGCATGGATGTGTTCATAGCTCTGTGGACAATAATAATAATACTGTACATGCTTCTGACTAATAGTCTTTATCAGTCAGGCCTGAGGTAAGACGAGACTCAGCGGTAGGCAGTGCTGAAATGTGAAGGGCAATTTCTGAGCTGTCACTTTGTCCCGCTGAGATAATATCCTGAACAACAATTCTGAGTTTGTATCCAGCCTTGAACCATTGTTGCTTTCCCAGAAACTGTGTTTTTGTGTGGGTGAAAAAAGGAAAACTACAAAACCGACTTTAAAAGGACTAAATGTCAAAGCAATCTGTCCAAGAGTTTTGGAGACATTTCATTCAAGACCCTAAATGTCAACCTAAATCTGAAGGAGAAGACAGGAAACACTAATGTCTTACAATCCGGTAAACATGAACGCATAAGTTCATAATACTGGTGGACTGAACTCCTCATGAACAACGATGGTCTGATTGAAAAGTTATGTAAGTAAATATTTAATTTAGAAGAGACTAAGTATACAACCCAGACAGGTTAGCAGATTTTAGAGAGGTTGTTGAGATACTGCAAATTGAAATGCCGAGTGCAGACGATGTAACCGTTAATGGATGAAACTTGCTCAGAATCTCTCAACGTATTAAAAAATGAAGTTTTACCGCTAGGCCGTAGACAGCCAGGGATTATTAAGCCTTATATTATCTAGCCTTCTCACCTAAAAAAAAGACTTCACACTCGTCTGGGCAGGCTTCAAATCCAGCTCAGTGGAAAAGGGAGTGAATACCTAATGCTTTACTGAACAGGAGCCTCTGACAGAGAGAGATAGCTATTGCATCTTTAACAGCCGTCTCATTTCAGGTGTTTTTTTCTCCTTGGCATATTAAAAATGCTAGATATGCACACATCTGGGGAAAGGATCAGACAGCTGTTAGAAGCTCACTGTTTGTTCATTATTAAATTGTGTTTTAATGGACATAAGGGAACAATATACTATTTTTGACTCTTCTTGATCTAGATGAAAATCAACTGCCCTTTGATTTTGTTTGTGGAATCGCACTCAAGCTGTTAAAATCCTTTTATTTCCTAGAATCACACACACAAACACACACACACACACACACACACACACACACACACACACACACACACACACACACACACACACACACACACACACACACACACACACACACACACACACACACACACACAGATTCACAGATTCACAGACACTTGCCATTGTTGTGAGCTATTGATTTTCCCAGACTATGCTCTTGTAACCGCACATTCAGCACTGAAGCATTCTCTGTGAGACTTTCAGACAACCAGACAGGTACCATAAGTATAACTACAGGCTGTACTGTAGGTCCATCACTCCTCCTTCTCTTCCTCGCTGTATCTCACACACACATATATTCCAACAGCAGTGAACCGAATTAACGCCAGAGAAAGCCCCAGAAGGCAGACTGAGCTCAACTTGAGAAATCACGTAAACACAATGACCCCAGGCTGGAAGATAACAGTCGAACAGTGTCTTGGAGCAGAGAGGCTGTTATGGTCTGCAGGTTGGGATGTGATTGAAGTGACACACAGCAGTGAGGCTCCAGGGAGGCCACTGTCTGTCGATCCAGTGCTTCAATCCAGACTGAAATCTCTCAACAACTGTTAGAGGGGTTTTAGAGCTGCAAGGATCAGTGCACTAATTGATAAGTCAGGGTAAGAAAGATAATTAGACAACCATGCTATTACTGATGGCATAAAACAGTTTTTAGCTGCTCAAATGTGGAGAAATCTTGCTCTATTTTATGAACTAACAAGACATTTCAAAACTTCCCCTTGCAAAAGCCTTTTTTTCTTTATGTTAAAGACCAATTCATTGTTTAAATAAAAAAACAAGCTGTAAATCAATTAATAATGAAAATAATAATTAGTTGCTGCCCTAATGGATTACCTTTCATAAACTGTCCAACCACTTTGATCTTATGTCTTTCAAACAAATACCCACATCCACACATATTGATTTATTTGCATACAAAGGGTCGTTTTTGCTTAGTTGATCATGCAGAGTATTAGAATTCAGACAATGCACAGACGTGTTTGGACTTAAATGTTCATCCCTTAGACACACTGACACGCAGTTGTCTTGTTTATAGAGGCTCCCCTCTCTTGCCCCTGCTGCGTGTTTGAGAGCCACAATGAAGCGGAGCACTGTCTTGACCTTCTCACATGCAAATCAGTGCAACAGTCCTCAGTGCATGAAGAAAAAAGGGGTTGATCCAAGCCACTTTAGATCCCTTTCAATGAGCCAATGGTGTCAGGGAACATGGTCCACCTTTTCCCCTGCACCCCCCCCTCTGTAGAGTCCCTCTAAGTGTATATGTCTGATGCATAAAGATGGAGGACTAACGCTAAATAGCCTATGTAAAAATATTCAATATGTCTATTCCAGTATGAAGTCCATGCACACTTTAGCCTAGTTTTCATAAACACCAAACCATGAGAATGCCTCTCTCTATGCACTCGCGCAACAAAGTGTGTTATCTGTCAGATAAAAGCCTCTTATTGCCACTGTAGCGGTAATAATGCGTTTTCCATGTTCCTTTCCCGCAATGGTCACATACATGCATAACGAGTTGTCACTGCTGCATCAGTGTGTGTGTGTGTGTGTGTGTGTGTGTGTGTGTGTGTGTGTGTGTGTGTGTGTGTGTGTGTGTGTGTGTGTGTGTGTGTGTGTGTGTGTGTGTGTGTGTGTGTGGGGGGGGGGGGGTGTGTGTGTGTGTGTGTGTGTGTGTGTGTGTGTGTGTGTGTGTGTGTGTGTGTGTGTGTGTGTGTGTGTGTGTGTGTGTGTGTGTGTGTGTGTGTGTGTGTGTGTGTGGGTGTGTGGGTGTGTGGGAGAGAGAGAGAGCAGAGTTTTGGTGCCCCCCTGTGTTAATGGTAGGAAAATCTAGTTTGAACAGTCATCACTACTGAGGCTCTCTGACTCACGCTGCAAGTATAACATCCGAACACAAAACCCAGAGAGACACTCATTCAAATGTTCGCACTAATAATGACGTATTCTTAGAAATTAAACTTCAACAGATGATACATGACTTCATGAGCTACAGAATAGTATATTGAGTCAGAAAAAGACGGTCTGGCCTCTTATAATATGTAGCAGAGATTACTCAACAAATGAATATATTAATGGATGGGTGAAGTCATAACCGGAGTTATTTTTCTTTCTTGTGTCAGGATTGGTAGTGTTTTATAAAAGCTGCCTCAGCGCTAGAGTATGAATTCCAAAAAGAACATGATAATAACGACAATCAAAAACCTATTTAAAGGCCGTGCTGTTTGACTTAAAATAAAGGATAGCCAATTGAAAACAGAGAAAAATATTTCTGAAATCCATCTCTGTACCATCCTTATTTCACATTTTCATTTATAAGATCTCAAACTTAATTCAGCTGACAAAGCCCTGTGCAAGTGCATTTTTAAATAAAATGTTTTCTCAGATGTACATACGTATCTGTTCTTAAAGTAGACAAACAAGTATTTTATTAGTATACAAAAATGTGGTATGGTCACTATCTGAATAGGCCCCTTATAGAAACATAAACAAAACTAATAGAAGGCTGTGTTTAAAGATAATAATGTAAGATATTCTGTGATTTGATAAGGGTGACACTACATTCCTGAGGTCACCATGTGTTGCATGACACTGTGTGTGTGGGTCATGGAGGCATTTCAAATATATATATTTTACTGTTTTATAAGGATGCATTTCCTCTTGTGGTCTCTTGAGGTCATTACTAAGTGACATGTGTATCTCTCCATCATTTCAGATATTTCAAGGATTTATGTCCCAAAAAATACTGAAATAAAACTGAAAGCAGCAGCGGTTTTATAAAGTATATCCAGTGTTTTGTAGTTGTTGTGCAACAGCAGTGATGTAATAGTGACCCTCTTTGCATTATCCCCTGTACGTGTGGAGCCTCCGGTGCATCCTCTCGCTCCGCAGCCCCGGAGCAGCGCGCCTGCGCAGTGCATCCAGGGGCTCGGCGGCGATCGGTGCTGAAGTGGGGCGGATGGCAGAAAAACAGCGGCGATGGACATTACACCGCAGGATTCCCATTTACGATGTCGTTGAATAAGCATCGGGACGTCGCGTTTTCACACCCATCACCATAGGACGCTGACAGCCGGACGCAAATGGGGTAAGATGCTGATTATTGTGCGTAAAAAGCTCCACACGGGCAGGCTAGCTGACGTTAGCACGGCGCTAGCTGCTGCTCCACCTCCTCCTCTCGCTGCAAAGAGATAGCGGATCTGTCGGCTAAAGCTAGCGAGGAGAAAGTGGGTGGTGTTTGATTCCTGAAAAATGTTCGGTGCGACAGTGAGCACCGTGCAGCCCTCTCTGTAATTGCGTTATGGCACCGAGGTGTCAGCTGGGAGGGGGAACTCCTCTCCAGGCTGGTCCGACCTGCAGCGGCTCAGATGTTTCGGACAGCTGTAGGAGGAACCATGCAAACAGCCAGCAGCTAGCAGAGCTACTGCATAGGGTCCGATCAGCCTACTTGTTATCTGAAGATATGCACGGGCCTTCGGGCAGATGCAACGGTGCTGCGACAGCTCCCTGCATCATGCATCCACCTCTCTCCACTTTAAAGTTGATTTAGCTAAGTGTCTATCAACCTTTTTTTATTCCTTTACTGTCATGCACTGACTAGAGAGGGTGTCGTGCCCAGCTGAGGAAGCACCCACACTGCAGTCTCCCATGGGTGTGTTGAGTCACAGGAGGATGACCCTGATCGGATGAAGGCCACAACGCGTTTTTCTTACAATAAAGTTGTGCTGTTGTTGACCTTTGGAGTGAAGGGAGCTACTACATCCTGACACTTTCTGATTTATCTCATTCAGCTTTTACTCTTCTATCAGAGAGGTTTTATACAATACAAGCTCTCTTATCTACTTATTGAGGTTGTGTGCTTGTAGGGTGGATATATTTTACTTGATGTATGTACTTCAAACACTTAAATGATCCCTAAATGCAGTGTGAGTGATAACCTAATTGATCTCATAGAGCTAAAATGGCTATAGGGCTTATTCTTTTTTTGATAAATCGTTGTGATGTGATGTGGAGGCCAAGCTGCTTTTATGTAAATCATCAATAACATGATTCAATAGCTTTATAAGTCAAATATTGTATTAGGTCTGCAAAATAACACTTACTTTCATTATCAATTGACACTGGGATTTTCCTCATATTTTCTTGTTAAACCATGTTGACATTTCCAACACTTTGGTAATTATTATCTTTTTTTGGAAGCATATAAGTGACTATGGCCATCTTCCTCCTGGGAACTCTCACAAGTACTACACATAATCCTTTCTTTACACACCGCTACGAAGAAAATCACTCTTCATAGACTTCTAATATACAAGGGGAACTTTTGTTTTCAAACCTATCGAGGCTCCTTGCTACAGGAATGGTTTAACAGTATCGAAACAGCTTGCTGTGCCATATCTTTTGATTTTGGCTACTTGTTAAACGTTTCTAGGTGTTGACTTTTGCTACAATTTCTATTTGTTGAAAGGAAAAATGATCTACATTCAGGAAAAACAACTAAAGAAAAATACATGACTTGACTTTGCAATTAAGGTGATTCAGAAACACAGTAGTAAATAAATACAACAAATGTTTCACAAGTAATATAAGTGATTATCGGTGATAATCGGTTGTTCTTCAATGACCTTAACGTCCCGATCTCAGTCACTAAATGTAACAGCCTGCTGATAGTTCACAACATAAAGACATAAAAGATAATTCCTCGTACGTGTGAAGTGAACCTACCTGGCAATAAACCCGTTTCTGAGTATCCAGTGTTGCGGTCAACATGTGAACACTTCTGAGCTGCTGTTATGAGGAAGCAAATTGTCTGAACATTAATTCATGTAAAAAACCATGAAAACAGGCAGCATGACAGTTTCCGAGCTGCTCTGTCTCCTTCAGGCACTTAGTCAGTTTCCGTCAGGGACAAAATCACGCTAATGGCATCTGACTGTGATTGAGTGTCGGGTTGTGACACCAACGATTGGCCTAATCTATTCATGATGAGTGTCTAAACTGAGGCCTAGTCCCCACATAAAGCCAGGGATTTCTTTTTAAAGGTAGCCTTTTCCATCATGATGATAATGCATTTCCTGATGCAGCTTATTTAATATTTTTTCGATTAAATCACTGAGCTTATTACAGATATATCGGTATTCAGTGCATATGTTGGGAGATGCGTCAAAGGAAATACATGCATAAATGCCAAGGTTATGGTTGAGTTAGATTTGATAAAAGTATTGGAATGTCACAAATTATTTTTGCCATTATTGATAAATATCTAAATTGTATTTTTCTAAAGGAAACATGCCCTTTTTTGAAAATACCTTTTCAATAACATCAAAATAAAATAGCACTAGATGCTATAAGTTAAGCTATAATGTGATGATCAACATTATTACAACATTAAAATGTAGTCGATAGGTAATGGATTAATAAGCTAATTGTTTTAGCCTTAAACATTGTGGCTGTTTCCTCATGTGTCCCAAAAGAGCATTTACACTTTTTTTTCCAAAACTAAAGTAGAGTACGAACATTTCTGGTCAAAAACACATTTCAGGGACTCTTATCAAAAGTGTTGATGTATAAAAATCTATATCAGCTGATAGAACCAATATAAGATTGTTAGTATGCGGCGATAAGTAGTGTAGTTTCTGTTCTCACTGCATCATACAGTATGCACTATGTCATTGCACAAGCAGTGGATATATCTCCACATCCTTGTCACCAAACAATTCTGCACCTTGACTCGCTGGATCAAATGGTTCTGTTGTGATTCTGACTCTTTGTCCTGTGTGCTTTCCAGATGCTGTACTTTCGCTGCTCCCTGCACTCTCGAGTCTATAAATGACCCTTTCACCGAGATCTGAGGAAGCCTAGTAGGCGACGGCGAGTCAAATCAGGACACGGGGAGAGGAAGTAGTTACATTTCACCTCAGCTCCAGTGTCTTCAGGGATGGTGAGACAAGTAACTTCTCTTCCCTGTGGTGAAAAGACCCTCCCCTCCAACGAGCCAGACAGCCGGTCCGTTAGCCAATCAGACGCCCAGACCCTCACTGCTTCAACCAGCCTGCTAGCATCCAGCAACCTGTTACCTCACGCCATGACTGCTCTGTCTCACCTGTTTCCAGAAAATCACTAATTCATGGTAAGTTGCACTTCTGTCCGGTGTGGTATCACTCCTTTCACTTAAGTACAAGTCTGATTTGAGTACTTCTTCCACCTCTGCATGAGGTTCTGAGTATAAAAGCAGCAAATGTATATTAAAACTTCCACAAGAGCATTATTGACTTACACAAACTAGCAAAGATACTCCCAAATGAAATCTCATTGCAAATTCTGTATTGTCATTAGTAAGGAGTCCTGCTCAGTCAGGTCATGGATGGCTGTCCACATGTAGAAAACTATGATCCACCTTGCTTGTTCAAAGGGGAAATGTGTTCCCCTGTGTGCTTGTTGATTTTGGCGACACCTTATCCACTGGTGGGAAACGGCAAATGTGGTTTAATACTACAGGTATTGGAATACTAGAGGCAACAAAACTGCTGTCAGTTTATTATTTAAGTCAGACACTTATTAGCCTCTGTGAGCAACTATGATCAGACGTTTTGCTTCACTCAGCATTAGTAGTTGTGAAAGTAGTTATATCGCTGAGAAGTTGGAGGTGTGTAGCAGCGTGTTATCTGCAGCTGTTGTTTTGTAGACGCATGTCTGACGAATTATAGTTTGTGTTAAGCTCACTGACAAACATTGGATTTCCCATGACTACTTTTAAAAAAAAGTCAACTTGTGTTGCCCCAGTTAAAAACACTTTTAGTGAAGCTGCAGGAAACGTTTGATTTTCAAACAGCGACACAGAATGCTTGCTATATTGCATAAATATCTACATCGTCTACAAATCTCTCCTAGCTATGGGCTATTTTGTGAGGTTTGGGTGGTTTCAAGCCTCTGATCATGCTACTTTCTCAGTCACTCGCCCCACAGGAGCTCTACAGGAGCGCAGCAGCAGAAGGCAATGCCATCATTTATACTATACAATACGCTTCTTAGCCTGTTTGTAGAGCTGCGCATTTGGATTCATTCATTAAAATGATTTTGGTTGATATGATGTCTGATATTTTAGTCCTAAATATTGCATCCTTAATCCACCTAAATGATGTCTCCATTAAGAGAATGTCGAAAAAAGGGAGGGGTCATCTGAGTACTTTCCAAATCCTTTGCATTTGTGGCAGATCTTGTTGCTATGTTCTTTTTCCCCTCTCATCTGGGTGTATTTGTATTTACACTCCATATTTGCATGTCCTGTCATTGCGGCCTCCCTCTACGGGCTCACAACAAAGCCGTTCCCTCGCTGTCGTTTGCATTTAGCACTCTGGTTTTCCACGGATGCTGCATGGTCGCTGAATAACTGATGACCACTCTGCTGGTCAGGTGACAACATTTGCATGTCAGGCTGGTTGTCTTAGCCTTATACCTGCCATGCACTGTGTCATTATTGCAGTGAATCCTATGTGTGTGTGTGCATTGTAGACGAAGTGAGATAGAAAACTCCACTGTTGGTACTGGAGCCCACTGGTTAATAAGGAGCTTTAATTATGGCTTTGGAGGTAAGAGTTCTCTTTCATTCATTTCACAAGCCAACAAGGCTTCAATTAATTAAGTAATTAGGTTCATTTTTCACTCCCTTGGTGAAATTAAGCTTAAATTACCAAATTGTGAAGTGGAGTTTCTCTATGTGGTCACAGAGGATGAATTGTTTCTTGACATCTTTTTCTTCGTCTGATTTTCACAGTGTTTCCTGGTTTTGGCTGTTGGACAGTCTGTGACAGAGCTGTTTTAGTTATAGCTGGATCAGGGTTTTCCCGGCCAATTTAGCTCGTAAAAAGCCAGCCGAGTGTTATTATGTTCTGCTTGGAGGAAGAGGAACAATGGTATTGCCAGACTAGACTATAATATTGTGTATCATTATCTCTTTAGAGTCAGTTTTTAGAGAGTGGTATCTTTATTTTGAGTAGCCTTAAGGGTTGTTTACCCATCAGTGTTGTTTGCTCCTCATACTCCTTCAAAAAGCCTCTCTGAAGACCAGGTGAAACCCCCGGGGCATGACTGGCACATCGTCCAGTGACTTTTATTAGATAGTGGGCAGTGTGTTAGCGGAGAACTGTCTCATGAAAGCCTGTTAAACTGTTCAAATGTAAGGTTTTTGTAAACATTACACAGCCTAAGAGCAGCTGATGGTGGAAAGTCATACAATTATACTAATACCGTTTGACTCTTCCAACATTTCAATGCCTTTTTGTTGAGTCTTGCAGTCAATAATAAATATATATAATGTGTTCTATGGACTTTTCATCAACAAGCTTAACTCCACAATGTTCCTAAAATAACTCGGAGTGAAATATGTTAACAGCAAGGTCAGTCTATTAATCGCTGACTGAAAAGCTAATCTGCAAATATTTTAATAACTTATAAAGAATTTTTGTATTTTTTCAAGCAACAACTACAGCTATTCTCATTTAGGTATAAAGTTGTAATACAAAACAAGCTAATTGAAGACATTACCATGGCCGATAGATGGATTGGCACAAAATGTGGTAATTTGCTTTCTCATGGTCCCCGGATGAGTTATCGTAATGACTTATGATAGGACTTAATGATGACAGGGTAGGATAGTGATCCCCTGACTTCTATTCTGGGGCCAACATCAGAGGTTTTGATTCAAATGTCTCTACAGTTATTTGGTAGATAGTCATGTAACTGTGCGTACGGGCATTTTTGTTCTCCTTAAAAAGAGAATGGATGCAGTTTACTAACATGGTCCTCCATGAAAGAAAACACATGAAACAGGGTCCCTATATAGAGGGAGGATCCTCATCTCCCCTGATGCAAAAGCAGGTTGATGTGAGTGTGCATCAGTTTCTGTGTTTACTGCATAGGTTTGTCCGTGTGCATGTGATGTGTAGATCCTGTGTCTCTGTTTGGGTCCACTCCATTGAAATGTGTGTTGTTGTGTCCCTCAAAGCCAAGTGAAAGACTTGGCTGGACGCCAGAAACCCTCGTACCGTACAAGGAAGGGAATCATCTCTGTCCTGCTTGAGTGATCCCTCTCTCTCTCTCTCTCTCTCTCTCTCTCTCGCTTCATCTCTCTTTTTCTCTCTCACACACACACACACACACACACACACACACACACACACACACACACACACACACACACACACACACACACACACACACACACACACACACACACACACCACATTTGAAACTGTAATATCTTTTTATGTTATTATTAACTTGAAGGGTATTTAACGGTGTTTATTTTCTGTGTGCATCGTGAAGCCCCGCAGTGTGAGTGGAGTGGAGATGAGAAAAAGGCAGGCGGCACACATCGAGGCCCCCCCCCCGGCCCCCGGACAGCCCCGACCCAACGCCTGCTGCCTCTGCTGGTGCGGCTGCTGCAAGTGTCTCTGGTAGGAAAATACTGCTATGCTATGCTATGCAGTTATATACTCTACTATACTCTACTTTATTCTACCTTTCTTCTACTTTAATTCTGTATTTTCTTATAATTTGGTATTTCAGGTAGACTGTGGCCCAGGAAAAGAATACTGTTAATAAAATCTATATGTGTATAGATGTTAATTTCGCCAGTAAATAACTTCCGAATAGCCACTTCAAGGGCTTGCAGACTGAAGCAACTATGTATGACTTTTGACCTCATAAATGAATTACGTTTTGAATTGTTAGAAGTAGCATAAGTATACATTCAACGACCCAGCCAAAGCAGTTTCTGAATTAAACTAATTTAATTGTAAAATCATATAAATAGAGAGATTGCAAGTGTTATTTGACATATATTTGGGATGGTTGGAAACGTCATTTCGATCTCTGTCTGTAAACACAAACTGAGTAAGATTGACATTAACGTTGACTTTGACTTTGACATCCTCTCACACATTCATGGGTGCAATTTCTTTATTTTTCTAACACAACTTCATCCTTTTTTATAGTTGATAGTTGTATTTGGAAGAAAGAAAATCCCCCTCTGTCCGAAACATGCTTCAAATCTTATCTGCGATGTTACGCTGATATTAAGTTCCTAGAAAAGCATTTGAAAAAACACACACAAGGGCTTCCTCCATCTGTAGACCCTCTGTAGGGTAAAAAGTCCTAAAATGTTGCGTGAGATTTTTCCAAGGAGCGTCACCACTGATATCCAGTTTGCGTAACTTCAGAGGGAAAGGGCTTTATTAGTGGTTCATGGGCTCAGTGTTACCTCACTCAGCAGAAAACTGTGTGATTAATTTATAAGAAATTCCCCGAAATGATGACTAATCTTCTGTGATTGTAAACAGAATTGATTTGGCTTTTGAAGCAAAACAAGCAATATAAATATGTCTACTAAGACTTTGGTAAACATTTTACAAACCCAACAATCGGTTCGTTAATCGAGAAAATAATGGGCAGTGTGACGGGGTTCTCTTTGTCCGTTCGTAAACATAGGCGTAGTCGGTTGATTTAAGCTCAAAAAGTTGTATTTATAACGACAAAAAAAAAAAATACTGTTTGACCAGAATATCGAAACATAATCAAAAGTTATCAAATTAGGTTTTCTATCACTTAAATATGGAGTAAACAAATCCACTATCTTTTGCTAGATAAATGATAATGCTAGATAATGGACATTGTTCCAGCCTTACATGTCTAAACCTCATGCTTCCAGATTGCCAACCTCTGAGCAAGGCACTGAGTCCAGGAGCTGCAGTGTATCTCCGCCGCTGCACTCTTGCCAGGAGAGAGCAGTGAATGAAACATTGTGTTCAGGCAGTGAATGGTGAATGTGCTGCTTCTTTCACACCACTCCATCTGAAGTGGTGGCAGCTTGTGGGCCTGCAGTGAGGGCGCTGTGTGTTTCTCAATCAAATGCTGGTGTCACATATCCAGAATGAGCCTGGCAATGTTACTTCAGTACAGAATATGTTTATTTATTTTAGCATTATGGCTGTTAATTACTGAATGCTCTCTTTTTACTACCACAGTGGATTTATTTGTGTGAGTCATCTGCCTTTTTGGCTAAGTTTTAGGGAACGAGGGACTAGGAAAGTGTTAATGGGTCACGACATAGTGTTACATTTCGTTTTTTATTTATTCTTTTTTCTCTCTACTTTCTAACCACTCCTCCTCTGCCCTCACACAAGGCCCTTATCTAGCTGGGGTTCCTTCTATTTCCATCACCACATCACATGCAAAACAGCTGTGAAGAAGTGCCTGTATATTTAGCTGTATTGTGAGGGCGCCCGGGGCTGTGGCTAGCTTAGCGCATTACCGCCGCACAATGGGGACTTTGACAAGAGACAGCAAGAGGAAGGAAAGATCCTCCGTGGTGGGACAGAAATAGACATCTCAGTGTGTGTTGCTTTGTGGACGCAGCATGTGTGACCGAGCTACGACAGACAGATAGGCTACCCTGTGTGTTTCAAGTGTTTACATAAAGGTTTGCACTGTAGCTTTTTTTGTTTGATGGACTTTCAACAAGTTTTGTACAACTGAAGTGATGCAAATATTAATATTTGTTGTATCTACTCACCACATTTTGATCAGTAATTCCTTATTTGAGCATTTCTTTGTCAGAAAATTGTAAATAATTACTATTGGAATTTCAAATAGACCAACCTGATGTCCTCAAATTAATTGTTTTGTCCGACACGAGTCCAACATCAAACCCAGAGATATTCAGATTACTATGACAAATAACAAATGCAGGCAATGTGAGAGGATTTCACGAGTTGATATTTGTTTCTTTGCTTTAAAAGTACTTGAAAAATGTATTGATTATAAAAATTGGTTCTGACTTATTTTTCAGCGATCAAATGTTTGATTAAGTGATCCCTTTAAGTGAACAATTAAGTTTAGGGTTCTGAAGTTTTCTGATCTGAGAGATTATTGCATTAGGGGCTGAATATTGCTGGACCTTAGCCCCCCATTTCAGTCTGCATACTGTAGGGTGGTTGACATTTTCATAGGGTGCTCCAGCGTTTTAGCATTGACGTTTCATAAAGTTTAAAGAGCACATTTTGAAAAAGAGACAGAATTCTTAAAATTAAAGATGAAGACGGATATATCCAGACTTTACTCTTAAGTAATTCCCCTCAAGCATGCATTCCTCCATTTCCCTTTGTGCAACTTAGTAGAGTCTTTTATGATTCCCCTCTTAAACTTGATGTCCCCATTTTGCAATGCAGGCTTACATGTTTAAGTATTTCTCAACCAGAAATGTAAACATTTAATAAAAATCAAATAAGAATTATTTATTTTTTGCAAAAGAAAGGTCAATACCAACATAATACCATCACATGGGATATGCATATGACTGTCATTTGGGTAAAATAAGCAATAGCATTTAATGTAAAATAGAAAATAATACCCAAACAACACTTAAAACGTCTTTAAAAATAATTGTTCTATTTTAGAGAGATTTACTTGTTTTTATGTGTTACAAAAATTCCATCTATCTCTGGATCCGGATCCTTGTTAGGTTTATATGAGGTCATCTTTTATCTGCTGATCCTGTATTTGAATGAATCAAACTTTTGTTTTCCCCAGTGGAATTTGCAGTGCACAAAGAGCACAACAGTGTATCAGAAGATCATCAACCACCATTCGTGACATCACATGATAAAGCATAACACGAAAGCATCCGAAAAAAAGAATTGAAAAAAAGAATTTGGAAATTATTAAATAAAGGACATCAGTTTAAGAACCTGCCAAATTCACACCATGTGATCAGAGCTTGTTAAGTAGGTGAATGCTGAGCACGACAAATAATGCGATGCCTCTTGAGTCTTTACCTTCGACCTTTTGTACTGTTTCACAAATGTAGCTTAGTGGTTGGAAGGTTTGGACAGATAACGTTTATTAACCCAGAGCAGCCGTGCTTGCTGACAGTCACTGGTGCATGCCGTCAGTGTAAATAAAGTTAATCGAAACTTGTGGCGGACATTTATTTGCTCGTTCTGCCCTGTTGTTCACCTGCTACTGATGTTCTGAATTCAATTGTAAAACTATTCATGCATTTGGGTATTTTGAGAGTCGATGTGGACTATCATCAAGATAAATAAGCTTTGATACTGAACTGTCGATCGGTTCTGGATATCCCCAGTGAGATAGAAATGAAGTTGTTTGGAAATGGTGTTTCGTTATTTTTTCTTGGGTGGTACCAAGGTTATTGAATGCTGATTATTTACATGGTGATTGTTAAATATCACTTTGGATCTTTTAGAAAGGAAATATGTAACCTTTTTTTAACAAATTGTTTCTACACACAATAATATAGCCAACAACTTGTAAAATATGTAATTTAAATGCGAGAAATCCTGATCTAAGTGAGACTGTCTGCAAATTTAAATCGAATTATAATACCTCAATCGTGTCCAGACTTTGGTTTTGCTGAGCTAATCATTTCTTGTGATTCTTGTTTCCAGGACCGAGGACAGGATTGAGAGGAGTGAGCGACAGACCTGCACCACGATGGATAGTATCGAGGCAGAAGATCAGTAAGTCCAGCAAACCCTCAAATTCCTTTGTGTGGTGCGATTGTTTCGTAATCTTTCACAAATGCATGTCCTCATTTTTCCGTCTGTAGACAACCCACTCTGGACGAGGCGCTGTCGTGGGCTCGGAGCTTTGAGCTGATGCTGCGCTCGCTGGGGGGCCGGGAGGTCTTCAGGGAGTTCCTGCGCTCGGAGTACAGCGAGGACAATCTGCTGTTCTGGTTGGCCTGTGAAGAGCTGAGGAAGGAGACAGATCCCTCAGTGGTGGAGGAGAAGTCCAGGATCATATATGAAGACTACGTGTCCATATTATCACCCAAAGAGGTACGGGATGTGTTTGTGTTGGATCAGCAAATGTAAGCTGTAATCATACGTTGGCTCTAGTGATGGTAAAGCTGTCAGTCCACCCCTCAAATCCATTTTTGTTATGAAATTGGTTACATTTGGACATTCATTTTCTATAAGATGCCTCTCACTAACCTTCTATGTTGTGCCTTTATCATGAAAATGTGTCAAATTGTCAAAATACTTTGGTTTATAATAATAATAATAATACATGTGATTTATATAGTGCTTTTCCTGGTGCTCACTAAAGTTCAAAGTATTCCCATTAACCTTGTTTGTTTTTTTGCTTTAATCCTATTTTAAATGTTAGCAAAACTTTAATGTTAGCATGCCAACACGCTATACGGAGATGTTGAAAGTGGTAAACCATTGTTGATCAGAGTGTCTTAGGATTGTCATTTTGAGCCTGTATCATCCGTCTTCCTCAGGTGAGTCTGGACTCGCGGGTCAGAGAAGGAATCAACCTGACCCTGGCGGAGCCCAGCAACCTGATGTACGAGGAGGCCCAGTTCCAGATCTACACCCTGATGCACCGCGACTCCTTCCCCCGTTTCCTCAACTCCTCCGTTTACAGAGACCTCCTGGCCAACAAGAGGCGCACCTGCCAGGAGACCTAGACCCCCCCGAGCCTCCCTCATCGCCATCGTACGCCAACGAGACTACTACTTACATTTCAAATACTACTATGGTGCCAGAAGTCGGGTTTGGAAAAATCTCTCCCTCTTTTTTGATTGAAAAGACTGAACGACATCCAAGATAGCTGGTTGTTTTTTTATTTATATTTTTTAAGCAATTTATATCCAGTTCTCCACTGGAGCGAGGTCGGGCTTTGCTGGTTGGTTTTTGGTCAATTCAAGACCATGAATGCTGGCCAGTGATTGTTTTGCTAGCGATTTGTGCTGTTTGTTACTGGCCAACCCACTTGTCAGCTGTCGGTTGAAATGGCCAACCTGACGGCCAGCTGCTGGTTTACTGTGGACAAGGACTCCTCAGGCGGTGGGGACAGAAAGAGAGAGAGAGACGAAAAGGACACGCCAACTGTTCCTGTACTGTAATATCTAGACCTCATGCTTTCTATCCTCACTTTAATACTCTCTCTCTCAAACTCATTCTGTCATATTGTTTTGTTTTTCTATTTCTGTCACATTCCTCCGATGTGTAAAACGTTTTATTTCTTCACTGTCCAAACATGACACTTAGTAGTTGGTGGGAGTCGGGGTGTCTCTGCCCGTTTAACCAATTGAAGCACTGGCTCTGCATGTAACTCTCTCTCTCTACAGTAGCTTGACGATGTAAGCCGCGGACTGCAACTATTTTTGAATATTGAGATGTATTTAGACAGGGTCCTGTCTCGTTGTCTGGGTGTCTTTATTCGGTGAAGGGAAAAAGTACACTTCTGCCAATTTGAAGCATACTGCAGTTTTTTTTATTGAGCAGATTTGATGGCTTCTGCAGTAAAGGCAGCAGCACCTACCCATCCACCCGACTGTCCGTCCGTCCGTCCGTCTGTCCGTCCAAGCACTGTCCTTCTTTAGGATTCTTTAACTGGGAGAAGTAAGGGCTAGAATTGTGGTTGGGCAGCTACATGTATTATTATAACTCGTGAATTTTAGACAAAGAAATCTCTCCACCGAAAAAATCACAATGCCTTTACATGTAAGAAAAGGTGCTGCTGGAGTTTTTCTGGAAAGCAACCACAGTTTGTCCAACGATCCCTACCTCCCATCTTTTTCCCTCCGACTCTGACCATCACAGCCTGACAAGGTGCCCAACGGGAGGGAAGAAACCACCGCTGGAGAGAATTGAAATAGACCCACGTTGACTGCAGATACATCATGAGATTTTTGCGCAGATAAATAGGGTTTACCTTTTAGTGTTTTAATTAGGAAAAACTGGTTGGGGGACATACGCAGATGCAGCAGGCACTGATTCAACTGATAGGGTTTTGGAGCCCTGGCCTTTGACTGTAAGGCTTTACCTTTTAGATGCTGTAGGTTACATGGCAGTCCCTGCAGTTTGTTGTCCAGTTTCACGCTGCAGATACGTAACCCGGGTGCCAAACATGATTTTAAAGATGCTGTGATATCAGATGTGACGAGGTCACCAGGTTGAGACTCTCTGTATTTCTGGTGCATGTCGGTCTCTCCTGCAGATTGAGCTGGGAGAATGTATGTTTGTCCTTCAGTTAGCTACCACCCATTCAAGACACTCCTTTTTTCCAGAGCTAGTGAAGAGGGTTGGTATAATGCTCACAAACTACCGTGCCGGGCTAGCGAAGACGCTTGCGTAGTCATGCTACATGCTAACCTTCTCGAAAAAAGGCTAACTAGGTGTTAGCATGCTTTAGGCAAGCAGTCAGCATGCTTGTGCTAGCCAATGATAACCCTCCAGCCAACTGCCAGCCCTCACACACTCTGGTTTTCTAATCTGACTTTCACAGCATGCGATGATAATTGCTGTGTGTGTGTATGGTGTAGTTACACACTTAACAGGAAAATGTAGAAAAAAAATAACTTTAAGAGGGTCTTGCCAAATGTCCCATTAACATTTTGTAGTATATAAAAGGACATTTTGTTTTTGTAGATGGTGTGAACATTTGAACCTTGCTCCTGGCCTGTGGATGTGCAGTAGAAAGTGCATGAGTGCAGTATATGCTAATTTGTTTAATGAACCCGGCCTCCGAGTATATTCATTGTGTAACATGATGGATAGCTGACCTCTTGGTGTGATGGTTAGTGCAGTCTTAAAGTGTCAATTAAAACAGTGCCACTCCTCATTGATAAATCTAGGCGTCCATGTTGCCACCTCTTTTAACTACCTGAAGTCCATGTGCCAAGTTTGGTCTAGATCAAATTAAAAAGTAGACGGTGCAAGATGTCCACAGACTAATGAAGTGCAATTGTGTTGGATACATTTTGAAAAGTTTATCTTATAAATGACTAACCATGACACCTGTTAGGATACTCAAAATGTTTAAGGCCACTTTTGGATTATTCAAAAATCTTGCCGTATTCAATTAACATTTGCCAGTTGTAATAAATTATTTATTTTATCTTTAAAAAAAAAAAGTAGAATAATAGAAATGCAGGTCCTCTGCTAGAAAAGATTATCCATAGTTGAGTTTTCCTCAACACTTATTTATATTTGCAGTGTTGAAAATGCTAACTAGATTAATCTGCCAAGTCAAATAAAAGTGACAATATAAGTGTTTTGTTGTCAAATATTGATTTTAAATCGGTAAAACTGACACTTTAAAGTCAAGAAGATGAGTCTAAACTAATAATCACCAAACATTTTGCATTGTTCCTTATTGAAACCATGCTATGGGCAATACATTACTACCTTGATTAATATTGCTTGGCGGCTATAATGAAGAGCTCTGCATGTTTACACCGATTATATCAGATCCATAAGAATTCAGAGTAACTAGCCAAATCTGAAACTGAGGGATCAGTAATCACACTTTAGACGTTGCATTTGGACAACTCTATAACTTTTTGACTGAATAGAAGAATGCCTGTAACTCATAAAAAGCAGAAAATGTCTTCTTCTGCACAGTACAGCTACGTCTCCTTGTTGCTGACTACACAGTAATTTAACACGAGAATGTTTCACCAACAACCAGATAATGAAATCGTGGTGCAATTAAACCAAGTTTACATTTATAAATAGTGAGATGTGTGTACCTTATTGAATAACCGCGGGGAGCCAACTGTCCTCAGTGTGAGCAGAGAGCCAGTCTCTGCCCAGTGCTAACTCCATTAGCACTTTACAGGGTTTACAGGGAGGACAGACGCAGCAGAGCCTCACGTCCTTTCCTCATAATTTATTGTGACTTGTACACAGTGGGGAAAAGTACACGGTTGTTTATTTTTAATAACTGCATTTCAAATGTAGATTTTACAAGCAATGATGATGATGATGTGAAGTGATGTAGTGTCATCGCTGACTTTAGATTTGTGTCTTTAACTTTCCATGGGTTTAAGTGAGTGGGATTTTGAAACGTGGCTGTGGTTTTATCGACTACAAAAAAAAAAGGTTGCGAGCTGAAGTGTCCTGATTGGTTGGAGGAGGTCTGCGAAGCTTTGGCCTTACTGACACGTTTTATTCTTTTTCCTTTGTATAAACAAAAAACAACAAGCGTCTCCGTAGGCTTTTCACTACCTCTCATGTTGGTTAATTTATTTCACATCTAGTTGTCAATGTACAAGTTGTTTTTAGATCTACTTGAAGCCTAACACTGTAAACAAAAATGTGCACAGAAAAATGACTATGTATATGACCAGAGGGGTTAAAGAGAGCTTGGCCTAGTCGACATTATTTCTTTGTTTGTTTGTATGTTTGTTTTTAATTGTGTTGAGCTGAACTAGATTTTGCATCTCTATAAAGAATTCAGGAATCCACTGTCTAAGGGCTAATCCCATTTTTGCCTATGCAAATCTGTTACTGTGGGTGAGTTGGGAAAGGGCGAGCTACCGCACCTTTCACCTGTTTGATGGACCATGGTTTACAATGCCCTTTGCTGATATTCTTCAATCTTATTCAGCAAAAATGTACGCTTTCTTTTGTTTCTATATAAATATTATGTATCTATATATATATAGATATACTGTATATATAACAATTAATATACAGAGAAAATAGTATATGCCTTCGTGATTATAAAAAAGAAACCTTGCTGAAAACAAATAAATGTGTTGTTGTCTGACATGTGGCTGTGTGCTGGAGTCTTGGTAAAATGACGACTGACAGAAGAGTTTACTCACTAACCCTCATGACTACAAAAGGATTCAAAACCAGTGGCTGACCCTTTGCAGTATTCCCTAACTGAGGGGAAACACGTTTATTTATCTAAGGAGAAACCACATCATGACTTTCTGTGACAAGTACTTTATTCCAGCCCTTACGTCTTTTTCATTTTTCAGTGTAACATTTGGTCAATTTTAAAGCAAGACTATGTATCTTTTGCTTAACTGAAGCTATAGATGCCACTGGTGACAGTAAATGGGTGGAAGCCAAAACATTGTGTTAGAAATAGAGACAAGTCATAAAGTCAGCAACTGACTGTAATATCAATAAAAGGGTGAGATCTAGGAACATATTGCTAGCATTAGCTAAGATTAGCCGCTCGTGGCTACACTCAATCTAAGTAAAGCTGCAACGCCAAAATGTTTGAGCCGATCAAAATGAGAACATGTTGAGTTTACTGCTCATTAATTAAACTTTTCATTAGGAACACACACACGCTTTTGTTATTTTTGTTGAAAAGTTGCATAGTCTCTCTTTGAATGGCTGAATTTGAGCATGGACACTGTCCATATTAAGTCACATTCTTTATCCAGTCATCCGTTAATAAAAAAGAAATCCATGTTATATGAAATGATAAAAATGTGATGGTGATAATCTTTTTGTTGTGCGTCAGTGGAGCCTGCACAGATGTTAGTGCGAGTTAATAATTAAAAGTGTGCAGCACGGTATCGTCTGCAAACAGCAGGAAGTTACTCTACAATCCTTCATCTTCTTATTCTTTATGTAGCCACATCCAGTCAGACTATCACTGTGCTAATACAGTAGCATTGATTTAGGACACATCAGCAGAAGTGGGCTTTCTGTTTTTTTAATACTCCCCTAATGCAAGGTGTAAGAAAAGTCAATACTATGTTACTTATAAGACCGTTCACTCTGCTCCTGAGAGCATCTTTAAGCTTCGAGTTGAGGGTTGATTTAGGTCTGATAATTTATTTTTGAACTCTTATTTGTACAGAAGATTTAGCTCCGTGGAAATGACAATAGGAGGGTTGATGTATAGATCTTTCTCCTTAAGTACTCAGTGCATCATGACTGAACAGAGATAGGTTTATCAACTGATGGTGGTTAGAAATGTGATTTGGTGCCTCTCTACGCTTCACAACAGACCTCAAGATCTCTTTCTGTCTCTCAAATAAAATGGCAGTTAAAGTGAGATGGTCCCGTTTTACAGCAAATATAACACCAATGTTTATTCCTCCTCCTGACGCCCTCATATTGTCTCTTTTGTACCTCTTCGAGAGGTGTTTGTGCTACTTGAAGGAAGAGTTTCTATTTGTGCAGGTACCTGGTTGAAGTTTCAACAGTTTTAGGCAATCACTTTTCTCTTTATTGATTTAGATGCCTAAACCTCCTGGTTTTTGTCATGCCTTTGTAGATAGATCACAGTCGTTAAGAAATGATCCGCAGGTGAAAATAAAAAGAATTTTACTGTCACTTTACGCGATAAAATACAAGTGACATTTTTCTACTCAGCATGCTTTTTGCTAAATAAATGAAATAATTCAGTTATTTGCTATAAACGATACTGTATGAGTATGTATTCAAGTACTGCAGTATGCAGACATTACAAATATCAGAAACTCTCTTGAGAGGTTCATATTTTTCTTCTCGTATGTTTCACTAATATTGGCGGTTATGGGTTCCTAATTCTTGTTCGAGTGTCTCGTGAATTGCCAGAATGACTAAATGACCCCCTCTGTATTAACGAATATACACTATGGTTGGTTATTTCCACATGCATGACTCGCAGAGTAATTTTACCTGGACAGTTAAAGTGCAGCCAGCTTCACTTTGACTATTTTCCACTGGAAGCTTGAAAAAATGTGATGATGACTGAGTTTTTTTCACATGAAGGAAGATGTTTTCCTTGTGCACTAATGGTCAACAAAATGCAGAGTTAATGTATCATCTTGCCACACAACGCAAATGTGACCTCAAGGCTTCAGATGTTAAATGTTTAGGTGAGGAAAAAATGATGCTGGAGCTTCGAACAGCAGCGAGTAAGCTGAAGAGTTTAAATCAATCCTTGAACAGAAATCGCTGTCTGGAACGCCCTGATATGCAGGAATCTCTTCACTGTAGCAAAGAAAATACATTCCTGTGTTATTAGTCCAAGCTCGATTGAACACCATCTTCTGTTGTAGAGTCTAACAGGATTTAACAGATTTAACACGACTGAGCATTTGGGAATTTGTACATTGTGAGAAACATTTAATCATGTTGGTGTTGGCAATCCTCTGCATGAATAGAAAGCCTTTATTGTCATTGTACAAAAATATACAAGGAGATTTTGGAGTGCAACCCTGTCACCAGTTCAATACATAAATATGCCTTTTTTTTATTATTATTATTATTTTGTCTGGCTAGAATTTGCAAAATTGTAAAACACCCTTTTTTTGATGATTACCTTTTTCCTGACATGAGAGTGCCGTTTAATTCAAATAAGCAAAAACAATTATTCAAATCCTTTTAAAATAAATTGTTGAGCTACGTAAAAGTCAAAAGGAAAAGGGTTGAAATTTCCCTGATAAACTTATCAATGCAACTCTCCCAGGATGCGTATTAGGAAATAAAACGTGCCAAATTTATAATCTAACTTTTGTTTTAATGCAAAAGGCTCAAAGGTATTGTTGGAATATGAAATCATATATTTTGTTGCAAATGTTCCTTAAGAATCACATTCTGTTAGCTGTCTTTTCACGTTGCTGTCGTGAGTTTTTGTGTCATTTCTCTGAATCATCCACATGTAATCTACTTCATGGACATGTAACTAACAGACCTTTACAAGATTCTGTAAACAGCATTTTGACAAATCTGGATTACAAGCAACCGATCCAACTGAAATTCTAATTGTCACAAAAAACCTGTGAACTATTTAAAAAATGTTTTGTATTCTTATAAATTATTTTAACAGCAGGTTTCTTTCAGTCATGTTTTCTTCTTTCAGTTCACTGAAAGTGTTGTTTATTCACCTTTATCTCCACACGAATCACATGACCAGCGTGTTCAGTTGTGGTTCATTTTGAGGTTCAGTCTTTGTCTTTCTTTACATGATGACATCTTGTATTAAGAGAAAACTCCAATCTATGATAACTGCCCTTGAATATCTGTAATTTAAATAGTGCTGCTAGAGAAAGAAATCTAAATGTAACAACTTACAATAAATACTTAATAGATTTTTGCCAAATGTGCCTGTGTCTTTCTTTGACTGGAGGTGTGCGATGTAGTTCCTGTATGCAGTTTTAAAAAAAACATTGTTCTGTGAGGGTGCAATTTTACAACACCACAAGTATTAAGGTTTCCACATTTCAAAGGCCCTTTTCTCAGCAAAAAAGAAATCACATTTCCTTATCCATATGTAAATTACAGTTTTTCTCGATTGCTAACACACTAAAATGAAACACAAAGCACAATTATTTTAACTGACACTCAAAGAGCAAAACATCGGCTCAAATCTCCAAAACTCTAAACACGTTTTCAGCTTTTCACACAATTTTCAAATCAACATGGCACTTTTTGCAAACCACTGCACACGTTTCTCCACGTTAGACACAGGAATCTGACATAAAGTCACATGTTAGCTGGTTTAAAACACTGATATTCAAAATGCCTCAAACATGGACCAATGATCAAGAAACGCATTCCACCTGACCAAACACCTGATCGCATAATTGTTGGCTCATCAATCAGGATGTTAGCACTATAAAAAGACCACAGGTGAGCAAGCTACTTTCTTACAGCAACAATGGAAGCCAACATGGAAGCAAGAGGAAGAGGTGGAGTGAGAGTGAGAGGAGGAGGAAGAGGTGGGGTGAGAGGAGGAGGAAGAGGTGGGGCGAGAGTGAGAGGAGGAGGAAGAGGTGGGTGAGAGTGAGAGGGAGAGCTGGAGGGAGAGACCATGGTTTGACTGGACAGAGGGTTCAGCCTAATCTAAGCCGATGAACTGTTGCCTCTGTAATCCGGACACTTAGACTTGAAAACAGGTTACCAGTTTGTAGCTCTGCATAATTCATGATATATCAGTGCTTATATCTGTTGTGTGAAACATATTCACTTCATTACTGTAATTGAATTGTTGGCATGTTGCATACTATATAACTGTACACAAATCCTGTTCAATGAACTGTGGTAGACTTACTTTCATGCAACACAGACACTGACCAACCCCTATATCTGTGTTGTTTATCTGAAGGACTGAGAAACAAAGAGGTGCAGGTGGAAGGTTAAGGATTTTCAATGAGGCACAGGAAGCAGCAGTTACAAACAATGCCATCACACTTAGAGAGATCCGAAGCATAGTAACTATGTGCTGAGATGCATGTTGCACAATGTTATCTTTGAATAAAATATGATTTTTTTCAACATCTCATTTGTATTTCTTCATTTACTGTATTTCTGTATACTCAAGCAACTTTCTCTGCAGAAACCTCATAAAAGATGGAAGTGCTTTAGATTATGCTCAGCAGTGTGCAGTTGGGTGGTCAAACAATCTAGTATTGTTAATGAAGTGTTATATTTAGTGCAAAAGTTTGCATTTGGTAAGTGTTTATGTAGTTTTGAGTGCAGTTCTTCACTTAGCAGGAGAAATGAGGTGTTTTGCACTCGTGTGGTTTTGTGAATTGTGTTTAGTATTCTGAGAAACTGAGCAATTCGGAAAAAAATGTGTGTTAGCAATCGAGAAAAACTGTAATTGATGTGTTTAAATTATATTATACACGTTGTATTTCTTGTCCAACACTTTTTTTTCCCGTAAACAATAGTGGCCATTTAGTGACAAAATTACCCTTCATCACATATTTATGGCTGTAGTCAGGATTTAATAAATATGAGTCCATATTTTTTTCCATATTTTAATTAGACTTTGTTTCTTATCTCATTTTTTCTTACCTCTGTAAAGTGTCTTTGATAAATAAAATGTATTATAATTAAAGTATTCAAGTTTAAACAAATGAAAAGTACTTGAAGCACATAAAATATCCATCGTTAACTTGTCGAATTAGAAATGCTAGCACACACCTTGGCGCCTGCTTCTGAAGGCCTATAGGAGTTTATTAGTTAGTTAATTCCTCCATGATGTGTTTTTGTTTGTTTCAGCAGCCGCAGTGTGAAACTACTCATCAAGTGATCCATAACAGTGTTTCCGTTGAGAGTAAGCAGCTCAGAGTGCTGACTCAAAGCCAAAATGTCTCAGGGATCACATGCTGGCCTAAAAAAAAAATATATAGAGATTTTCTTCAAAAGCGGAAAACAGCATTGTTTGTGAGACATTTCCAGAAACAGCATTGGAGAGGTTTGTATAAATGAAGGATGATTTCAAGTGGAAATGGGGATGTAAACTATGCATTTCACACTCTAATAATCAACAATAAGGCCTTTTCTTAACAAAGGTACAACTTCCCATCTTAAAGCACACATTTAAACAAAACCTGAGTTACAAAGAAAAGGCAGCCTCATTTAAAAACGTCTTTATTTCATCAACCGGATCCGGGATCATGTTTTTCAGACTTGTTTACATTCAGACAACAAGGTGAGAGCACATGCTGAGGACAGGAGAGGAGGCATGTTCGAGTGCATGGGTGCTCTGTCATACAATCTTCTGTATGTGTTTGTGGATATGTGTAACTTTTTCCTACAGTCCTCTTTGTATATGGGCACGAGAATGTGTGTGTGTGTGTGGTCTCTCTTTCAGACAGTCTTTTGTTCCGTGGCCTCCGGAGCTGTTGAGGCAGATTTTGAGTCCTCCTGGGTCTCGTCTAACTCCTGGCTGCAGCCTCGCTCAGCTGACTGCACGCCGTCTTTCACCGTGACGGCTGCGTTGGAGTAGCTCGCGTCGATACTTTCATATGGCTCTGATGTACACTGAGAGAGGAGAAAATGAGGAAGCAAGGAACAGAAGCATTATTTACATTTCATTTGTTTATCGCCTATTCTGTAATCACAACATCTGTGTCTAAAGTCAAATTAGGAAGAAGGAATTTTATTTTCCCGCTGTGCAAGAAATATTCTATCTATGTTTTGATACAATTATTTTGCCCATTTTGACTGGATTTCAAAACACACATTCCTGAATTTAACCTGCACTTTTAAATGATGTAAGTTCCCATGTGACATGACTTTAAATAAAGAAGCATCACTAGTGTCTCCCAGAGGCTGCAACATTAATTACATCGCCAATTCATATTCAAGTTAGGGATTACAGTCATTGTTGACGTTCGTGGAACATTTTACCAGAAAGATGCTTAGAAATGCAAATGTTGTCCAGAGGGTTCCTCCAATTTGCAAAATGCGTGTTGATCTGCCTATTATATTTGAATACTTTGGCAAAGTTTGACCTTTTTGTCAAATACGCTTTGCTAAATATGAAGCTACATATTGTTCTGTATATATTCAGCTTGCCCGAGTGAATGCTGTAATGAGGGGCAGGGGCAGCTCTAGGGGGGGGCCAGTGACCCCCTCCCTAAATGCAATGTAATGTAATGTAATGTAATTAAAAGAATCTACCCTATGCATAAACAAAACCTCAATCTTAGCGAACTCTATCCACTTACTACAACTCTATATCTATCCAACACCCCTTCTCCCCCCACCCCCCACAATCAATATCGACCAATCACGTTCTTGCAACAGTTTGAAAGGTGAGTGATTAGTAAAATATGCATAAATAAAAAGAAAGAATGCTAACTATAGGTAACATAAAATAAGAATATTTTAAAGATGTTTGGATTATTGAAAAGTATACAGCTCCCTTTCATCTGAGTGTTGAGAGCTGTATCCATAAATTCATTTTGTGCTCAAAGTGCACCAGGTTGATGCATTTAACTTCAACATTTAAAACAAATATTTCCCGGGGGTGCATGCCCCCGGACCCCCCTAGAGGATGTGAGGTCCACCCCAAAATAAAGCAGCTTAAAATAATTAAATTGCATACATTTTCTTTTAGCAAACACTGAAAACGGGTCCCACATGACCCAAACAGCACACAAAGTATAATGTTAAAATGTGTTAAATATATACACTGCAAAAAACTAAAACAAGAGAAGTAAAAGTAGCCCACTACTACTTATTTTTTTAAAGTAGCTCTCATCCTAAAAAAGGTTGGAGACCCCTGCATTAGAGCGTAAAAACTGTAACGATAAGTATCTGAAATAAATATGTGTACTGAAACAAATACCAATAACTGTATTGCATTTTTTTCTTATGCGCAATTACTTCATACTTTCTTTGTCTTTTTCGTCCCGCATTTATTGTGCCCCCCTCAGAAAATAACTGGCCCCAGCCTGGCCCCCCCAGTCAAATTGGTCTAGATCCGCCACTGATGAGGGGACTACATTCTGCATTAGGACCTTTACATGATTACATGATTGATTTTCCCTACCTGCGTGGCTCTGCTGCCGGACCTGTGCGAGGGGCCCATGGCGATGTTGACGCTGGACGAGGACTGCGTGTCCGTAGTGTTCCCCCCCTCAGCAGCGGACAGCCCGGAGATCACCAGGCCGCTGGAGAAACTACGCTTCCCAAACAGCAAGCTGAGAGTGGACGAAGACGAGGAGACCTGGGAAGACATAGGTGTGTACAGTAAACACTAAGATTAGAGTAGAAAACACAAATATGCTCATGCACAACAATTATCTGTAACTGAGAATAACTTTAAGTCAATATTACACTATAACCACACGCTTTAGCCTGAAGGTGTGAAATGTTTCCTTGATAAGATTTTATAATGAGAGAGATAAAATGCAGAATGTTGCTTCAAGTATGCAGTGATCATTACATAAACAATGTAACATTTGCACAAACAATATACAGTGTAATTCAGGGGGTTTAATGCTCAACACTTAAAATACAGAAAGCTGGTGTGGCATGAGAATCCTGTCATGGAAACATTTCAGTTTGAATGGAGGGGGTATACATGTTCCTACTGCAAGTTGAAGCAACTTTCTGACCTCTCAGTATTAGACTTCCTTTATTTATATCTTTCATGATGTGTACAATATAGTAATTAAACGTCTCAGACAAAAATTATATTTAGAGTTATAGGATAAGCAACCATTTGTAAGATGAACTGTGTATGTTAAGTCTAAAATACAATATTGAAGGATGTTTTTTTTCTAAGTATTCTTTAATTCAAACATGTTTCATACAGGGTTTTCATCGCCCTTTATCAGGATTTGGGTAAACTGCAAGTGTATAATTTCCAAGTGAGTTAAAAAAAATGTATATCTTCATCTGATCTCGTGTGTTTGTCAACAGAAGGTGTGGATGTATAGAAGTGTAACTAGCGTTAACCTGGCTGCTGCGCTGCTGATGCTGCGCTGCCTGGATTTGCGAGTTGATCCCACCGGCTCCTGAGAGACGGGGGACCTGAAGGGAGAGAAACATCCTCTTATTGTTTTATACTCCTATTAGAGGATGCATGCTTCAGAGTGTGTGTTTGTGGGTGAATACCTGTGAGAATATAGAGGCTATGGAAGTGTTGAAGGACAGCTGACTGTTGGAAAGACGCTGGACGAGGCCGTGGGTGGAGCCTGAGTCCAGGATGGGCCCTGATTGGCTGGCGACGGGGGGGCGCTGACTCTGAGGCTGCACCGACCGACTGCGGTACTCTCTCCTAGCTGCAGGAACACACACACACCAAAACTTTAGAATCTAAAACAAGAATAAACACGTATGTAAAGATGTTTTATTTGTGATAAGTCTGATGAATCATGTACCTTTTAATACTTTGTAATAAAAATAACATTAAATCAGTTCGCTGTTTAACTTCAATGCACTAGATGTAAAAGTAATTATTGTATTGTTGTGTGTGTGTGTGTGTGTGTGTGTGTGTGTGTGTGTGTGCGTGTGCGTGTGCGTGTGCGTGTGCGTGTGCGTGTGCGTGTGTGTGTGTGTGCGTGTGTGTGTGTGTACCTGCGTTGTGGTGCCTGCGGCTGTGTGTGGTCCTGGCTCTGTGCTGGTAGAGGCTCAGGCTGTTGGACGCGACGGAGGACGGCCGGTTGTTGCTCAGCGATGACGAACCACCAGCACCGCAGTCCACATCCTCCATGTTCACACCACTGTTACAGCTGGTCAGGTTGTCCTTACGCACCCTGAAAACACACACACACACACACACACACACACACACACACACACACACACACACACACACACACACACACACACACACACACACACACACACACACACACACACACACACACACACACACACACACACACACACACAAAGCTCAGATTTACTGATTTAGTTCCCATCACTCTAAGGGACACAAACTGGCCATCAAAAATGTAGCAACTCTTAAGTATTCTAGCGTGTTTAACACACATAAATAAATACACAACAAGGGAGAAGTTACGTAACTCTGCTGGCAGACGGAACACACACTACTGCAGCCTTCCTCTTAAATTAGTTAAATGTGTTCAAGCTGACGAGGCACAGCCCGTCTCCCAGGCTCCTCGGCTACTTACTGAAATTAAGAATACACCTTTAACTCGAGGCCGATGAAACCGGATTTACAAACTAATCTAATCTGAAAGGAAAACTCAGCCTCTAAGAAGCTTAAGAGAGAGCCACACACACATTAGCTGACCTGCAGAGGTTAATGCAGAGCCTATACAATAAGCTATGCTGTAGGGACTGGGTGAAAGAGAAAAAGATAGAGGGACGGAGGGAATAAAGGAGCAACAAGGGTAATATTGTTGGCTGTCTTCCCACTCTGCAATCCTCTCTCTCCCACTGCCCTTGTGTCTGTGTTTAAAATGACAATAAAGTTGGCAGTGCCTCCTCAGCACTGACTTCCACTAAGCCAATAACTGTAAATGCACAGAGGAGCACTGACTCAGCATTACACTGCGGTTTGCACCTTACCCAGAGGGATTTACACCAAATACAACCAGCTGAATAATAAGTAAACACTTTGAAGTTACTAAACTACATTGGGGTTAAGATCTTAAACCCAATGTTGTGTTTTGGTGTCCCAAATCCCCCTAAACAGCTATAAAAAAAAACATTCTTATTGCTGTTTTATCAATTTAATACTTCATAAACTTTTCCAATTTCACAATGAGTGCTCAAGTGATCGACTTTCTTTTCAAGAGGGTAATGGATATTTTGCAGCGCTTAAATGTGTTTTAGTGCAATAACTTTAATACAATAATAACAGTTATTCTAATGGGAGATTATATTGTACTTGTTTTTGCCACTTATAATTAGGTTGTTTTGTTTTTGTGATTGTTTGCACTCCTTTAGTACAATGTCAAAAAGAGCCTTCTTTTTTACAAACAACAAATTGAAACTAACCACTATCAGTGTGTAAGACATATTACATTGCATTGTGTGCTTAATGCTTATACAGCTCGCTTTGAAGCGATTTTGGCAAGAATGATTAAGGAAAACCATTTTATGTGTACCCAAATACCACTTGAGCAACAACCCCAGGCTGAAAGGGATTAAATATATGACATACTGTAGATGTTTTTGCTTTATAATGCAAAATAAATTAAACCGAGCTGATATAAAATGTTGAGATACACTTCTGAGCTTTCCGGGTATCTAATTCAAGTACGTTTTTCCAGGAAATGAACCCATGACCTCTCAGTTACAGCGCTGCCTTATTACCCACTAGACCGAACTTAATATAAAATGATGAGAGACTTTAGCATGTGAGGAATGTTAAGTTACCAGTACACTCAAAGGGAGAGTTTTTAAGGGAGGTCCGAATAGGCAAGGAGGAAAGGACTTTGCTTTTGACTGTGGTGGTGGGAATATAACATATGCTTTTAAATATGCAGAAATGTATTTATTCTCTACTGACCGTAACCATTTGGAGCAGAGCCAGGATCGTATGGCGTCCAAGCTTAAGGCGCCTCCTCCGATGCTGCGGAGCGTACGATGTGTTCCTGCGTACGATGTTGTCAGTGGTGACACATACCTAGAAGATATAGAAAAAACATCAGCGACAAGAGACCCCTACACATAGACAAAACTATAACGATTTTTTTTTTGTCATATCTAAAATGCATCCAGCAGAGGGTGAGTGAGCAACACTGATGCCGAAACTTTAAATTCAGTCATGAAAGCTTGTAATGTCGGTGTCATGCTCAACACTTCTAGCTGTGACCGACACTTACATGGGGTATCCCAGCGGCTGGTCGCAGGACGAGTTCACCATGTTCCTCAGCGCCTGCTTCGAGTTCTGGATGCTGCCTCGCTCCGGGTTACGGTTTCTTAAAAACACCAACTCCTGCTGCTGGCCTGCCCATAGACCTCGCACACACTCCTTATTGATCTGCAGACAGAGAATCAGATTACATCATATAAAAGAATATATAAATACTTTTTAAAGTAAATTCTGTTTTATCATCCTCCATTGGAAGAAATATTTGATTGACAATGGCATAAACTATGTTCCGACAGCTTCTGATAGCTTGTATATAAATCCCTATTCTAATAATGTCACCTAGACAGTACAGAGATTTATATGAGGAGCGCTAAACTTGGAAGCAAATACAACTATTTGATCATCTATTCTCTTCGGCTTCATCCATGAGAGAAGAAAGAGAGATAGGTATTTGTGATAGCTTGGATAAACTTTGTTTTTTGTCCCTATTCTGCTCCTTTTCAGGTTCATATGTGTATTGTGTGCCTCTACTGTGACATGCTTTAATGTTTAAAAGATCTTTATTTTTCTCATACTGCCTTTTCTGCAGCACCTCTTTTTACCCTCTGTCTGAAACCAGAGCCCATTTTACTCTGATCACTGACCACTTAGATATGTCCCGCCCCTTAGCTTATCACGTACAATGTGTTGGAGCGCTAGCCTATAGAAGCGTGAGTGTGACATAGTGATGCCATTATATTAGGTAAGTAAATAAAGGAGTCTGGAGGACACACTACAGGAATAGGAAAACCCTAAAAAGTCTTTAACAACATTTTCAAACTCAAAAAATGGACTCTTACCTTGATGACCTTGAAGCTGAGGTGGCGTTTGTACAGCATGATGATCTTATACTCGTCCGTGCCGTCGTCGATCATGTGTCTCAGAGTGAGCAGCGTGTCGCGGCTGGACAGCACCGCCTTACGCCAGGCGGGGTCGCTCTCGTGGCAGATGACCAGGCTGCTGCGGTAGTTTGTGATGGCTTCGTACAAGATGGAGGCCTCCTCGGTCTCCTCCAGGCAGGTGAAGTGATCCTGAAAGGCATAATGGAGCACTTCAGTATTTTGGTCAGACTGTAGAAAACAGTCTGAGAGTAACAGCATCAGCCATTTAATAAAAAAAGTATGGTGTACTTTACCTGATGCAGCTTGAGGCTCATTCTGACTGCAGGAGCCACCACTTTCTGCAGGAGGTCAAGGTCAGCAAAAACCCACTCGTCTTTGGTGGCGATGCGGAAGTCGCCTTTAAAAAGGGTGTTGAAACCGTACAGAAACGATTCCAGACTTTGTGAGGAAAGGCAGAGGTTTTTGGGGGAAAAGTAGATATAATGGGAAAGAGGAGAAAGAGGGGAGATTGTTTTTAGATTATAAAACCACACAAAGACAGAAAGTCATGAGTTCAGTGTTTGGATAAAAAGTTGGTTTCTACCGCCCCCTTCAGGTGAATCTATCAAACTGCAGGCAACGCAAGTAGTAGGCCCCTGCTACTGATACTCTGAATAAACTGTTTGTATTGCCCTTTAGCTTGAATAAGGTTTACCTGTTGGACATGTTGTGCGATGCCGTGCCGAGGGATCTCCTCCCCAGGACGGAGAGAGCGTAAGACAGAGTGACCAAAGGAGAGTCTTCATCACTGTCCACAGGCTTGACACAAGCACAAAGACAGGGGAAACATGAAGACATATAGAGAACATATAAAAACAAGTACAGATCCTTCTCAAATGTTGGTCTTCTTATGACCTTAAAATGTATTCTGAGATACATTATCACTGTAATTACTCTTGTTTTAAACAATTGGCCGGTCAAAAGAGGAAAAAGGACGATGTTTTTATGATAGAATAACAACTATTCAGTGAAAGACTCATTCCTCCGAGATGCACCACAGATGTCATGTAATTTATTTTATTCTATATTATACATTCTAAATTGAACATCTGTCAATGAAAATCTATTTCCCCCTGGGATTGTTAAAGTATTTCAGATTCTTTTTTAAACAGTATCAGATAATCACTAGTTTCCTCCTCTCAAATGAGAAGATTTGCTGGATCATTAAACTAAGAATGTCAGACTTTGAACTGCTGGTACGAAAAAACATATTTTATATATATATATATTTTAAAGACTAAACAGGTTAAAAAAAAGTTCAGTGAGACCCATGATGAGGCTTGATAGGATAATCGTTAAGTGGCGTACCGTCTCCATCTTCCCAGCACAGTGCTGGATCCACTCCAGGTAGACGTTGCAGAAGCTGGCGCGCGTCACTCCCTGAAGGCAGTGCACGTAGTCTTCATCGATCTTCACACTAAAGACCTGAGGGTCGCGCTCGATGTGGTGCCACTTGGTGTAGGACAGCAGCGCCTCCTGCACCGGGACGTCTTTCAGCCAGGTGGAGAGTTTGGGAGACTGGATCAGGTAGTAGATGATACACTGGGGGGGGAGGGACCAGATCAAAACAAAAATACTAAGCACAAAGAGAGCACAACAGAAAGAGATGGCTGTGTTGTCGATGCTGGACACATCTGGAGCAACTATTGGCAAGCTGTCGTGTGTAATCATGATTAATGCATAGATACAAGTCTATCTATTTAACATTTTGGCAGGCGAATACTTAAGAGCCCTTGAGACAAGAGCGGGTGATTGAATATGTCAAAGGTCGATGCCTTATTAGAGCTGTACGATATTACCTTCCATAACAGAGACTCAGTTAATTCAGTGTATTCAAATATCATCTTATAAACAACAAAAAGAGATAACAGGAGGGCGTGAAGTATGCTAAGGTGTTTTGACATTGCTGCAAAATGTGTCTCGGCATCGACATTAAGCTAGGCTCACATTCATCTATATGAAAAACTAATTTAACATTTATTTTACCTCTGAAATTCGTTAAGATATACGTTAAGATAGGGACCTAATTTACACTATAGCCGAGCTTAAACAAACACAACAACAAGAAGAAGAAATAATAGGCACTATTAGAGATAAATAAGAATGAAATAAGATAATATGAGTTCAAATGTAATTCAAATTAATCAACCAAGTAAAAATTAGAAGTCAGGTCTGGTGTAACAAGAGCATATATTTTCAACTGACACAAACCAACTAACTAACTATCCTTGCAGTTTAAATGTTTACATCAGAATAATGTTTAAATAATTATAACTAGTGACGTAGTAAAGAGGCAATATGTCTTGTATACTCTTTACTTTAACAAAGTGATATCATTTACTACTTAAATGCAGCGTACAGTACCTTCAGGTAGTAGGTGATGAGCAGCTTTCGGAGGTCGTACACCTGCAGCATGGTGGCGGCGTTGTTCTCGCTGATGCTGTAGCCCTCCAGCAGGTACTTGGTGGCCATCACCTCCCAGGCCAGCCAGCGCAGGTTGAAGGCGGCGTTGCAGGACAGCATGTGGGGCAGGTGACCGGGCTCACAGCAGCAGCAGGAGTCGTCCTCCTCCACCCCCTCCGTGATGGCCTCCACCTCCCGCTGCTGGCAGTATGTTCCTGGGAGATGGAGAGATGAAGGTGATCATTCAAAGAGCGAGTTATAATAATATTAGGGCTGTCAAACGATTACAATTTTTAATCAGATTAATCACAGCTTAAAAATTAATTAATCATGATTAATCACCATTCGAACTATGTCCAAAATATGCCTTCTCTTTATGTATATTGTTGTGGGAATGGAAAGATAAATGAAAGAAGGCGGATATATCCATTTAACATACAAGTATGTATGTATGTTTATTATAACATTGTTCTGTGTGTCAAAATGAAAGACAGCCCACACACCTATCAATAATCAAACCGTGGGGTCTTATTTCATTACGTGTTGATTTCTATCAACACGTAATGTTGTATCGATGTATAGAGATGTACTACAGCAAAAGTATTCTCCGTCAGGACTTCCTGCAACAACACCACGCCGTTATCTTGATTCTGATTGGCCAGAAGACATTATCAAAGATGTTCTATTGAGAAGACGATCACTACGTGACAAAAAGTTTTCAAAACCGTTTCTAGTCTTCGGTATTTCCAGACAAGTGGCTGCTGAAATCAATCTTACTAACTGTCTGTGCAAGGACGAATAAAGGATGTTATCATGGATCACAATAAGAAATGTTAACTACAGCAACTATTCATATTTTACACTGCAGTTGAACTTGTATTCTATTATTTTTTTACATGTCTTATTCTAATTGAACTTGTTTTATTTTTATTTTATTCTCTTGGCTTTTTAAATGACTTTCATTTTATAATGTGTTTCTATTGCACTATATCTTAAGAAGAAGAAAGAAGAAGAAGATGGACTTTTATTGAGGGGGAAATTCAGTTGATGCTTTAAAGGTTTTTTGTAAAGTATTTTTTATTTCCTAGGTGCTTTATAAATGACATACATTTCTGATGTTTTTATTCAATGAGACTTACAATGAGTGCATAGAGTCACTTTAAACGTTTATCGATAGATTTTGATGATTTTCAGGATAGCATCGTAAACAGCATAATTTCCGACAGGAATATTGTGACCTTAAATGTACATATCGTCCTTTGCCTAGGTGGAGAGCGTCAGACTGTACCTCTGAACTCCAGCCCCCTCAGCTGGAACGTGACCAGGCCGTTTCCGATCTCGATGAGATGGACCAGGGCGTTGAGGTAGTCAGACGCCAGGATGAAACAGTCCCCGGCGCTGTAGTTTCCCCATCGGCCGAGCATGAGGTCGCCACAGAGCGAGTGCTGCAGCGAGCGGGTCAGGTACTCGTAGAAAATGGAGTTTAGGTTGCTATCATCACACCCTGCAAGAGAAATACATCAGGAGAATGCAATGACCGATAAAGAAAGGACAGAGATGGTGCACAAAAGTCTGGTAGCTTCCTTCTCGAATTGATTATTAACTATGAAAATACAAATATATTAAATGAATATCAATATAGTAATGGAACAAATGATTATCCTAATTCATCTAACAAGAAACACTTAATATACAATTGCTTGATTTATAGGAGACAGCCAGGTATCTAAAAAAGGATGCACCCTGTATCTGATGTAGTAAAAAATACTCACCTGTCTCTTTATCCACTTGGGACACCAGTCGGCTGTTTGAGTTGTCAATACGCTTTGTGCTGCAAGAGACGAGAGACAAAACACAGTTAAAATCATATAGATTGTAGGACCCAAAAAAGGTTTAAAGCTATCAAACAAAAGATTTTTTAAGACTCAACTATTATGTTGGTTGTCATGTTCTCTTGGTGTTTGGCAGAGGTTCACATCAACAAACCTTTACAACTGCTGCCTAAAACACTAAAATCAGTCAGTGATTTTACTGTCACGAGTCTCAGACACCAACATCTAAATATAATCACACGGGCCGCTTCGTGTCAAACCACTGAAGTTTGGAGAACAAAGCTACAGGAGTGTTTTTGGAAAGCTCTCAGTGAGCTGAACTACGAACATCAATAAGTTACAGTGGACAGAATAGTGTACGTTGTGTAAGTGTGAGCGAGAGAAGAAGAAGACGGTCTATCTGTAAACATGACTAACTCTGCTCAAAAGGATTGGCTCGATGTCTTCTTCTCCAAAACATATGTAATATTTTGAATGTATATGAAAGAAATCATCAGTTACAATTTCTAAATACTTTTCAACTTCCCTGCTGTGCCAGTGGCTCTCAAAGCCAGGCCCATTTATTTCTACTGAAGCTGGAAGTCTATTAAAATATGTCAAAAATATATACTTTTAATGATATAAAAGGTTCAATAGGTCCCTGAAGCAGTTGGGCACTGATAGCTCAACTCAAACTGAATGAAAAAGTAATTTTATTTTGCCAGTGACTATTTACAGCAGCAGGATGGGATTACAACATAAACTGCAGTGTGTGTTAATAGTGATGAATGAACATGCAACAGTGAGGCTCATTAATGTCTTCAATAGTTTTAACAGTTGATATCTGTGGCACAGATAAATAAGATATTGTTAATCAGCCTGGCTAAAAGCATGTGCTAATATTAAATTGTTGCAATATTGGTTTCAGTATTTTCATTGGATTTCTCGACACTTGAGCCAATTCTTCAAATAGCAGTGTGTCAGGATGTTCTCAATGCGATTCACAATGTGAGTAAACGGTTTCCACACACCTCCAGGCTGTTTGGGATTTCATACTACACTCGCTCACTCACACACATCGTCAGGGCCTTACTTGTAGTTTCTTTCCCAGAACTTGATGGGCCGTGGATAGGAGGAAATGAAGATGGCGCTGCCCAGGAAGGGAGCCAGAGGAGTGTAGAAGATGGTGGTGAGAAGAGTCTGGAGCAGCAGCATGGCAGAGTCTAGACACACACACAGCAGTCAAGGAAAGAGAAGCAGGTACTGATGGAGTCACACACACACACACACACACACACACACACACACACACACACACACACACACACACACACACACACACACACACACACACTGTACAGGTCTTAGAGAAAGGATACGAGGCACAGCGAACGGCTGAGCGAAAGCATGGAACGCGCTGCCCCAGGCGATCTGCCAGGGAGCGATGTAAACCAAGATGAAATGGAGCTTCAGCAACAGCTCACGCATCTGGAGAGACACAAACAACACACAGTCAGTCGCCTACAAACAAACTTCATCAGAGCAGAAGCAGCGTTTAAGGGATACTGGAATATTTGACATTGGAGTTTATTACTTAATTCAAACTAACTTTGTCCCATGGCAAAAAAAAGTGAAAACTAAGTCCACAATGGTTAGCAACACGCATGTCCAAAATAATGTATTCCCCTTTATATGTAAGTGGCAAAAGCAGACAAAACATAATGCAGTACAGTTGAGAAGGTCATATTTTATGATCTGACAAAAAGTATATCAACAGCCAGTTTTGTCAGATCTGTTGCTGACTATGAAGATTTGTATTACTGTTCATTACTGATCCTCCATGACAAGTATACGCACATGTCTTTGAAACTCTTCACATTTCATTTCCAACACAGACTTTCTGTTAAACATCTCACGCCAGAGCCAAGGTGCATTATCCTCATGTCCTTTTCTTTCTTTATGAACTTTACCCAATACGTTTGTTTCTATTTCTGAGAAGCTGTTGGATTCTGTGTTGAGCGTGTGAGTGTGTTTTTGGTGTTGGAAAGAGATAACTGTTTGTCTCTATCATTCACAGACACATAGACACAAACAGAAACACAATCCCTGCTCTTGTACCTTGTGAAAAATAATAGACATGACGAAGAAGTCCAGCAGGAAGCTCTCGGAGGCGTGCGGACAGTCGAAGTGGAAAAAGACGAGTGTGAAGAGCAGGGTGAGGAACTGGAAGCTGGGGTCGCAGAAGGAGGAACGCAGGAGTTTCAGTCCAGCGACAGTCGTCAGCAGCACGTCACAGCTGGAGGCAGCACAGAAAATACTTCAGACAACAGATTCAAAAGGTGCTTCGCCACACACACACACACAGACTCACACACACACTCACTGGATTCCAAGCTTCTTGCGATGGCTGAGGGCGAAGCCGTCATTAGTCAGCGCGCTCAGAACGATGGCGGGATACACCACGTACTTCTCAAAGCACAGGAGCCCCACGTACAGTCGCTCGAACCACATCAGCACGGCATCCTCTGTAACACAAGAAATAACAAAAATAACACAGCTAGACCATAATCACAGTTTTATACAGAGAGAAATAGTTCAAGGTTTCTACAATGATGGGTTTAATGTACTCAGGAGACGAGATCATAAGAGGACTCATAATTGTTGATTGTTGTTATTTCTGCCAGGGAAGGCGCCTTTTTTAGCCATTTATATATTTCAGTCAGACAACTCACGTGTTCCTTAATATGTTTATTATAAGCAGGATGTAGTTTGAGTTTGGCGTCTAGGCTTGGGCCTCATCACTCCACAGATTTACAAAGAACATTGATTGATGATTAGATAACTATCACCCGAGCCTACAGGTGGAAGCTGGGGTGGTGGTGGGGCAGGCAAGCAGCAGCAACATGAACAAAGCAGTGGTAGAAGCAGCATAGCGAGGCAGAGGCAGGAAGACCTGGCAGTTTAAATAGAGCGGCATGTTTAGGAGAATGTGTTTGGTTGGTTGTAAGAGGGACGAGGTGGGTCACGTGTTAATGTATCATTGGTGTTCGAGTTGACTGCCTGAACTAGCTCGCAGGCTTCGCCCCATATATATATATATATATGACCCAAATAAGTAAATATGTTAATTTAATTCATTGATTAATTATTTTAAAAGTGACTTAACTACTGTATATCATTTTAATGTTATTTTTAATTGTATTAATCTTTAATCTTGTGTTAATCTGGGCTGTCCTGTTTTTCATTCTTACCCTGTTGCTGTATAAACCACTGAATTTCCCCACGGCGATTAATAAAGGTCCATCTTATCTTATCTTATCTTATTTAAGTTTGTTTACCCGTCTCTTGGCTAAAACAATATCCCTATCACTGCTGAAAACATTTCCGTACATTTTGAAATGTAGAATTCATGCAAAATATGAAGCCATTTCATCACTGTGTGGTCAAATGACAAATGTAGACACCTTTAAAGCCTTGGCGATTATGTGTGCTCTTTGCAGGTAGTGCTTATTTATTAACAGGAACCTCTGGACTATATAAAGTATGCATGCTGACCTCTGGGTTCAAACTGGTGGTACTCCTTAGTCTTGAGAACCGGATGAGAGATCCACAGCCAGGGGTGGTGCTTCCTCAGCTGGGGGATCAGGTAGTGGGTCACAAACCCCACCGTCCCCGCCAGAGCGTACAGCACGATGGTCACAAAGGGCTGGATACAAGTTGGTTTATCATAAAAGAAACATAATGAGGATACATACTTATGAGCCAAATCACTTCCTGCAAACTGTGACAGAGATCAAAAGTAAAGTGGGACAGAAAGAGGGAACATTATATCCCACCTTGAGAGACAGAAAGACGGTGCTCGCAGTGAGGGCGAAGGTTAAGATGTAGGCAACGGAGCACACGACTACATCCGACAGCAGGATCTCCTTCTGCAGAAAACAAGTGAGAGGGAGAGCTGCAATCATTAATAATCCACACTGAATGAAAACCCACTCCCTAATCAGACTCATTTAGGTGTTAGATTATTTCTGTCTAAGCGTACTAACTTTTGAGATCAAAGATGCAGCAGCTGGAGAACACTTTTATAATCCACATTAAAACGGTACAAGGCGACGGGAGGCTTGTTTTCTCTGATGCATAATTCCCTCTAATCACACTGAAGGATCGACAGCAGACATTGTTTCATTATCTCACGTGCAAATCTGAGTTTAAAACACTCTGGTACCCGCACACAAAATGTAAGAATTCAACAACTCACATGCATGGCGCTAATAAGTATTGATTTCCTGATGTGATCATTGTAAGTTTCAGAGCTAAATATGGCTCTGGGCTGCAGCAATTCAAAACAATAAAAAGAGTTTACTTCATAGGATGAACATTTGCACTGTTAAGTGTTTTTATGACTTCATGGCAATTGCTGATTATAAACCAAACAATCTTTAGTCACCATTGAGTTTTGCAGTTTCTCTGGCAGCGGGTCTTTACTTTCCGTGTCTTCCTCCTCCTCTTCTTCACTCTCTACCAAAGTGGGCATTATCTTTGACTTGACCAGAGATCTGTAAATGAGAAATGCCACATGTGTAGGATGAGACATTATAAATAAGAAGATAGTGTTTGTTGAATAATATAAAGAAATGTTTGGTTGCCAATCCTTAAGGAAAACAAAAAACGGACCTTTTATAAACTACATTTTTTTCCTCACCACAAAAAACACATGAAATTCAGGGTTTTTTATGTCTGAAAAGTATTCTCCCCATAAACTCCAAAACAAAACAATTATTTGGAATTCTTACTTTTGCAGCAAAAAAAGCAATAACTAGAAAATGGCTCAAAGCGGATATCCCTTCTCTTGACAACTGGTACGACAAAATCCATGAAATCTATGTTATGGAAAGAATCACCTTCTCAATGAGGCTTCAGGAAAACACATTTGAAGAAATATGGAAAAAGTGTATAGAATTTACATATCCCAAAGACGACCGTCCCTTGTTTGACTGTTTCTATACACCAATTGAATGTATATGTATAGATGTGTATGTATGGTCACATGTATGTGTGTATGTGTATTGAATGTATATATATATATATATATATATATATATATGTATGTTGATATGTATGCATATGTACATGTGTAGACATTTGCTATTTCAAACAACCCCTGTGTACTTTTTCATTTTTATTTTACTTTGACTAATTTTGTTTGCTATTTCATTTGTCACTTTCGGGTCTCTAAAAATATATGATTTGAAAAGCTGTACTTGTACTATAATGTGACCCCAAATAAATAATGAATTAAAAAAAAAAAAAAAATCAGGGTTTTTTATGTCTGAAAAGTATTCTCATTATACACACATACACAAACACACACACACGCACACGCACATGCACACGCACAGGCACAGGCACACACACACACACACACACACACACACACACACACACACACACACACACACACACACACACACACACACACACACACACACACACACACACACACACACACACACACACACACACACACACACACACACACACACACACACTCTGAACTCACATTAGTACAGAGGGGTCGCTGCTCTGTCGGCTGAGGTGGTAGGAGAAGACCACCAGAAGGCCACAGAACCCAGAGAACAGAGCTGGTGTGTGCTGCTCATCCCACGGCTCCTGTAACACACACACACATATACACACACACACACACACTGTGAATAATACCGCCGTGCACCACCAAATGATTTTAGCTCTTCACCCCTAAAACCTTCTTCCCGCAGTTGCAATCTTGTCACTTTTGAAGAATGACTAGCAGCGCTTTGTATTTGTTGCTGAAATTGCCTCCTCTTTTATTGGATGACCAAGAGCCATAAAATGAGAATAGGAGAGGAGAAATGGCTATACTCACATCTCCTAACTGCTATATGCTCGGTTTTGTTTTACATGCAGTTCATTTGTACCTTGAGAGCTCCGAAGCAGAAACCGTAGAGCAGAGAGATGGCGATCAGACTGCGCAGGATGCCATAGACCGCAGAGACGAGACTCGTAGCAGCTGAAACACAAGTTAGAGAGAGGATGAACAAATATGCATAAGGATTAAACAATGAGAGCAATTAGCATTTACTCTAGTATTTGTCTTGTGTTTATATAATACTACTCTTGTTAAATCACTAAAACGATTTCTCTTTACTTGAAGACCCTGAAAATGTAATTTCTCAATCCTTTTGGTTTCACACATAAATACACTTTGGGGCAAAAGTAAGAACCATTTTGGACTTTACACTTGATATATGTTTCCTCTTATCAATGGATGGTAGTTTGGGCATCTTAAACTCTAATTGATTAACATCGACAAATATTTAATCTCATAGAGAAGATTCTCAGCGAATTGTATACAGTTTACACAGATTACAAACCTGAGCCTTAAATCCATTGATGCATTCAGAAATGACCGTTTACAGTAAACACAGAAAGAAAATGAACATCCAATTCAGATCTTGAGTCATAAACAGAAGCATTACTGAAATCCAACGATTAGAAACACTTTCACCAACCTGTTCCTCCAAATAAGTGCATGTCGATCTGCTCCAGCAGGTAGATGGTGAAGGTGTTGATCTGGGGGAAAAGGCCCACCAGGAAGGTGAGTGGGAAGCAGTAAGTAAAACCTGTTCAAGGTGAAAAACATGTATTAGTGCTTATTTTGAACAGGCATTAAAACAAACAATAAACTACACAAGAAATAAAATATGTGACGTGTACTAGCAGCCTCAAAGCCGCCTGAAACTAATCTCAAATCGAGCTATATGTGTCTATCTGAATAGTATTTATCTCCTGGTACATTTATCCCTACCCACTAGCAGGTTTCGTAAGAAGCCCAGTGCGTCGTGACAGGCGATGGTGACTCCGTACAGGGTGGAGACGGGCAGGTCTTTGCTCCTCAGGATCTGCTCCAGCAGCCAGATCAGAGCACAGAAGATGCAGAAGTAAGCCGCTCGACTGTAGGCCACCAGCTGGTTGTGACCCTGCAGAGAGTAGGAGGTTAGGATGTTAGTAACAGCAGGATAATAACAACAGCTAATGAGAACTGCAATATTAATACCATTTTTGGTCACATAAGGCAAATCTTAAGTCCTTTTTATGCCTTTTCACAGTAACATGACACAAGAGCACTATAAGGGGTCATATCGTCTGTGGTCACATTGTTTGGGCATCAGTCAAAACCCAGCAACAATTATAATTAATTACCCTAAATACTGGTAATTATAATGCAGGGCTAAATATTTATTTGAATGAATTAGTTTTATCCTTACAATGTAATATTTCCTCAAGAAGTCAAAGACAAGGTAACATTAAACTCACATGTGTTGGTGAAGCTGCATCCGGTTGAACGCTCTGTAAAACAAAACCACAGAGGCCAATGTTAAATTAGTATTTGTAAAATTAACATGAAAACAGTTTTGTACATCTGAGAGGAAGTAACCATCAGCAAAAGTGAACTGGCAATGCATGAGATCAGTTTTTATGTAATCTACATAAGGTAGCAAACATTCTAAGCTCACACATGAATTATTCCTTAACCAAGATAGTTTTAGGAATTAAATGTTTGAAATAAAATAACACGTTTTAAAACTTTAACCATCGCAAAACGATCACACACGATTCAGGTTAACTACACAAAGCTATGGTTAGGTGGTTTTTACCTTCAGCAATGAATACTGGCAGCTGGCGATGACCAGACAGAACTGGAAGACCCAGAAGTCTTTGAAGCAGCCGTGATTGAGAAGCACAAAACCCAGGAAGGACACCATGAAGGCCATGAAGATTGCCACTAGATTTTCAAGAAATTCCTGGTTTCTATACAAAAACAGCACAAACAAAGGCATACCTAATGAAGAGCATCATTCCTGAATAGTATTGATGATAGACATATATTAATGGATTGAGTTAATGCTCAACTGATGATTACATTTAACATATATGACACTGAATTATGACAAAATGGACCAACCACACATCTGGTGACTGGCTTTATGCAGTATGGGTCAAATCAACTGAAAAATCCGAATTTTTTGAATTTCTTTCTAAGTTTGACAGAGAAAATATAAAAAAAACTGACATACTATATAATAATATAAATATTATTTGTATAGTTTACATTTGCGAACTGAATAAAATGTATGATATTGGATTTTTAGACTTCAATACAAGTAGGTACAATGGTAAAAATAGTTTGTTTGGATTACCTGTCCAGAAGGGCAAGCAGGGTGAGTCTGTCGTATAAAATGTTGATCCACTTCCCAGGAAACAGTTTGAGTTTGTAATAAATCTTTCTGGTGGGTTTCTCCTGAGTGGAGGTCTCTGACGACTCATCCAAAGAGTCCTCTTCCTGACACACAAACATAAATAATTAATACCTACATGAATTCATATGCAACATGACTTTCCATGTAGGATATTTCAAAACACAGTCGGGATCACCATAAGAAGACACAACAACATATTTTTCACAATGTGCAAAACACACACTAAGTGGTGCATTAACGATTCAGCAGAGCGTCTGTGTAGTTTCATCTTAAACAACTGATCCTGGCAGCGTTTGTCCCCCCTGCTGGTCTGTATGCAGCACTGACGTGAACTGATTTAGATGTGTTCATATGGCCACTGTTCCAAACATCAGCAGTTTATTTCCTTTTGTGCAGTTTATCAGAGAGAATACACAATAGTAAGAATGTGAAACCCACATTGTTTGTATGCGTGTTTGCTTGCTAACAGCTTCCTTGTACACTCCCTTTGTTGACACATTGCTACAATTCTTGACACGTTGCCACCCCCAACTATTGAGTAGTGCAACAAGTAGTGCAACCCGGAGAGCTGCGTATCACCCTCGTGCATTTACAAAAAGGCTCCACAGTAATTTTCCAGACTATTACTGGTCAAAACCCATAGGATTTAAAAGACCCATAACACATATTTCCATGCATTTTTCATTAAATAAACAAATCCTTTATTTAGTCTAAGTAACTCAGGTTTTTGAGATCATTGGTATGCAGGAAAAGAAAGAAAATGTGAAAGCAGATGGACACCTGGAATATCTCAGGGTGCGTCCTCCGGGGCCGGAGCCGGTGTGCCGGGATGATGCGTCTCTGGAAAGGGCAGTCAGCGTGACCCCCCGCCAGCCCGTCCTGACCCTCAGAGTTAGAAGAGGTTGACAGCAGGTCACTGGAGACACACAAACACACACACAAAGAAGAGGGTGACTTCTCTACTTAGGCAGTGATGGTAGTTCAGAATGAGATGCAAAGGAGGCAATATGGTAAGAGGAAGTCAAGAAAAGCACACAGAACAGGAAAAAGGGGATGGAAGAAATTAATAGAAAAATATTATTTTAAGGAAGAAATAATTAAGAGTAGAAGGAAATATGTGTCAGCAGTACCACATGTTGCCAGTGATGAGCTCTGCTCCCAGGGGCAGGTTGAGAGCTCTCTCTGCGTACAGCTTACGAGGACGGTCTCCTGGTGGGGCAAACACACATCGAACACGTGTCAGTGTATCATTAATGTGAGATAATGAACAAGCGGGTGATGCAGGATTTATTTCCAATTTTAGAACTATAGACAAGCATCTAACAAAAAAACAGAATTTGTTATCATGTATTCAATCTTTTTAAGCTGTTTTAAAAGTGGATCCATCAGCTGCTGTCACTCATACTGTAAATTTGTTTGAAATATCAAAAATCTGTCAGACCGCCCCAGCAAACAGTCTAAGGAGCCAACTCAAATAGACTGCTAAAACTGATCAGGGAACTGCTGCATGTGACTCATCTCACTTTGTTTCCAGCGCACACACAACATTACATAACATTTTAACTGTTGATTTTTCTTTTTGATGGCTGCTTACTGTGTACAGTATGGAAGGTGTAGGCATCTTCTTTGTTGGTGGCCTCTGGTCTGCAGATGACCTGCAGCATGGAGCTCTCTGACTGAGAGGTTTGTGAAGGCAGCGAGTCGTAGTCCGGATCCTTCTCTCTGTCCGTCTGTGGACTGCACACAGGAGAAACACTATAACTGGAGATGCTGGATGGATGACTGATTTCAGCACTGTGCATATTTTCATTGAAGTGTGTGGGTGTGCAGGCATGTGCACCTGTCAGGGGAGACTATTGGGATCTGTGTGGGTGGTATGGCCCACAGTGTGTCGGTAGGCAGACTGGTGGGTGGTTTGGGTCGTTCTGGCTTGTTTTCCGCGTTGCTCTCTGATATCGTCTTCTCTTGTCTGGAAGTCGCACTCAGATTATCTGTAAGCAAAGACAAATGGAAATGTTTTTGGTTTGAAATAACAGAGCTGATCTTCAATTGGGAAAAGCTTAAATGTATTTGTTTACATTTTCTATTTTCTACATGTTTTCCTTTGTTCCAACACAATCTGCTTTGGTTTCCTTGCATGGGTCTTGCTTTTTAGCTAATTTGCCTATTGATGTATATGAAATTAACCAAATACTTATGATTGCATGGTATTTTATGCCGCTATAAGTTGTTACTGAGCAGTACAACTTGCTAACGAAAATGTGTGCTTCTTAATTTATATAATTTGACCAAAGTGAAAAAAAGAACTGAGCAACTGAGTGACATCATGCAGTATTAGCTAAAAACACCACAGTCATTTGAACTAGAAAGAATAGTTAGAATCAATGCATTGTTATAACATATCTTTATAAGGATAGTATTAGTATAAAGATGTAACCTTATATGGCTGATGGGACCATGCACAAAGAGAAACAGTAAGAACTGCAGTTCATAAAACGTTGCTGAAATTGCAATGATTTTTGCGTACAACTGAATAAAATGATGCATTAACACTGAATAACAGGTAGATGATGAAAGGTAAAAGAACAAACCTTCTTTCTGAGATTCCCATTCCTCTGCAGATTCTGCTTCCTCTTTAGGTTCAGGCCCCTCCCTTTCCTGTGAGCTGGCCCCTCCCGCTCTGATACTGAGCGACCCCAACAGGGAAACAAACTCCAAGAAGTTGGATTCGTTGGGAATCTGACCCTCCTTCGCTTCCAGATCTGACTTTGAACTGGTCATGGTGTTCTGATAGGGAGACACAGGAATCCCTCAGGATTATAAAAGACCCCCATCACCCCAGCCATAAACTGTTCAGTCTGCTTCCGTCTGGCAGGCGTTACCGCAGCATCCGGACAAAAACAACCAGATTCAGAGACAGCTTCATCCCACAGGCAATAAGACTGTTAAACAACTGCTGAAACAATTTCATAACATTCATCTGCTACTTAGTAATTATTTATCTATTATCTAATATATCATTCCAATAACTTGTATATAGACTCGTATTGCACTATTCCACTTTTTTTTCACTTTTTTAAAAAACTATTTTTCTTTTTTGTATTACTTTTAATATAATATAGTTTAATATTGTTTTAATATTGTCTGCTTATCTGTATTATTGTGTTGCGTTGTTGGAGAAGCCTGTGACCTAAGATTTTCAACGACATAATTACTAGCTATGTTAGTTTGACAATAAAGAACCTTGAACCTTGAGATTTGAACTACAGTATGTGAATGAACAGATAGATGGAGATAACTAGAAATAGAAGACAAACATCCAACATACTGTGTTATGTGAGCGGTCTGAAAGCAGCACAGCATCTTTCCCGCTGTCCATGCTCAGGCCACGGATGTGAGCTCTTCCTCCGGGCCCGTAACGACCCAAAGCTGGCGGCAAACGCAGGAAACCATGTGAATCCACATTAGGGTCCAGAGGATCTGTGTCGTCATGGTGGGAGTGGATGTCGATACCTGACGAGCTGTTATCATTGGTCAGCTGCGGGCTCTGTGTGCTGTCATCAGTGATCTGCACACAGAGGTGTTCCAGTTCTGGATCCGGACCCTCCAGTGTGGTGAACTCAGAGATGGATGTTTCTCTACACAGGTGAAACTCTTCACTTTGGCTGGCTGTTGGTTGCTGTTTCGGGGTGGAGTCGGCCTCTGAGCCAGCTGCTTCTTCGTCCTCTTCCTCTCCTTCATCTTCCATCGCCAGCTTCTCCTTCTCAGGGGAGTCGAAGGTGATGACGGGGATCTTGATGTGACACTCTCCTGCATCCTTCTGAGCCTGGGAGGACACAAATGTCACACACACTGTATTATACAAATGTAACAACACCTAGAGGTAAACCAGGTTATCATTTAGATGAATGTTAATCATGAAAAATAAGCTGAAAACATTAGAACAAGACATTGACGTTGGTCTGAAATTATGTTTACCTTTGCATTCTCTAAAAGGCTCTGCTTGACACTCTCCTCCAGCAGAGCAGCAGTCTGAGGGTCGCAGCTCATGGTGATGATGATCTTGACTGTGTCACTATCGACCAGCCGAACCGATGCAGACCCGGGGGCGGAGTTGTCTACCAGAACCACTTCAATCTCATCAGAACAGTAAGTCTCCTCTACTGGCATAGCCTTAGAGACAACAAAAAGGACAGATGGATTTGTACTCGTGTAGAAAATAAAAACAATGCAATGATAGTTTAATCGCTTCTTTACCCCCCAAAATGTATAACAACTTACTTCCTCGAGGCCTACCTGTGCATGAGCTTCTTGGATGTCGATTAAATCCTCCTGACGGTCCTGGATAAATGGGTTACCCTCAATTTCAAGTGAGTTGTTGTTTGCATCTTGGGACTCTTTTTGCCCCTCATTCTCCTCCTCGCTCTCATCTCCACTTCCCTTGGAGGGCGGCAGACCTTCATCAGCTGTTTCCCTGTCTGCAGTCTCTTTAACCTCACCGACGTCTTTTCTGCCCTGCTCAGAGTCTTTCTCTAATTGCTCTCTGTCAATCCCGAACATAGAGCCCTGAATGTCTATACCCTCTTCCTCAGTTTCAATTATTTCTGCGTCCATTTTCCCTGTCCCGCTCCCAGATCTAGGCCGCTTCTCTTCCCTTTCAGCCCGGGACGGGGTCCTCTGCTGGGCCTGCAGCAGGGGAGCGGCCTGGTCTGGATTGGGGCTGGAGAGGTCATCTGGAGAAGGGCTCGGGTTCAGGATTCCCTGCACAGGCCTCTCCTCTGCTGCACAATCACCCTTTCCTGGAACAAAATGAAATTGAAAATTCGAATTAATTTGATTTAAGATGTAATAATAATAATACAATACACAACACAATCCTACAATACTTGAAATGGACATTTTGTATTCTCTGGAGCGACAACCCAAAAACATCCCTATTGTCTACAGCAGTATTTGCCAATCCCATCCTAGAAAAATTGCAAATGCCAAAGGGGACCGTTCCTCCTGCTTTTAAAAATGGATACACTTGAGTGCAGTTGTCGTCTGAGGCTTTTTACCCCAGAGTTTGCATATTTTTTATCAATAAGCTGACTTTCTTTCTGACTCATCACCACTGCATTAGGTCATACATTTACAGGAAGCAGGCAGCTAATCTTGTTGTCTGGCTATTAGTTCTGCACTTTGCCGAGCATATTCGCACTAATGTCAGCTAAATGCAATGTAATGTAATGTAATGTAATGTAATGTAATGATGTGTTCCAGCACAGATTAACTGACTTGACACTACACAGAACACATGTTACCCCAAATGACATACAGGGCCTCAATAGTGACAAAAAACATTAGGACCTCAATTGAAGATGACCTGGGAGTACTGGCGTGCAAGTGGCTGTCTTTCCACATCCTGTATTCATTCTATAAGTGTTAACTTACCACCTTGTAATAATGTCAGAGTTATTTTAACCATATCACAAAATCAACAGGATCTCTCTGAAACTGTTAAAGAAACAGCTCCAAGTAGCCCAATCATATTTGCCTTGATGCCAGGATTATCATGGTGTTTTCAAGATTCTTTTTCATCAAAGACAAACAATAACACAGAAAAACCAAGAAGATTAAGTTAGTGATAAACCAACAACATCTGAGTTACACCTGGTAAGATTACTGTTTTCTTTCAATAAGGTCTGGTGGCTTTGAAGATAGCATGGATGGATAAAACTTCCTCAAATATGGTGAGAACTTAAACTGATATTAAGTCTGGCAATAGCAACCTAAAAACACTTCATTGCTTAGCCTCGAATACGTTACTCCTGTCTTTTTCTCTAAACTGGGGGCATGAAGACTGCCATTTGCTGTTTGTGTTGCACTGAATACCTCATAAAACCCTACTCCCAAAAATATTATATATCCCTTTAAGAAGCCACAGCTGTCTCAGCTCTTCCACAGTCACTTAGTGGCTTGTCTTGTTTCCCACTCATTTATTCAGATATTTCCTTTGGTAGAGAGAATAATCAACATCACCTTCTGTAGTCTTCCCCTCGTCTGACTTCGAACAGTCCTGTATGGAGGAGGATTAAAAAAACACCTGATTAACATTCAGACATAATGTAGGTCAAACCAGTGTTTTCTGTACAGCGTGATTATTTTCTCAGGTGTCTATCTTTTAACCTTCACTCACCACCCCTATTAGTCCTGGGTCAGTTTCAGTCTGTTTCACTGTCACCTGGATCACCGGACTGGTACGTTTCCGAGCCAACATCGTCATGGCAACGCTGTCGGGGACTGTACTGCTCTTCCTATGAGACAAAGACAAGAGACGGGCGGAGAAAATAAATGATGAGGCGGAGGATTCAAAGTTGGGGAGTTTGTGGAAGTCAATACATAAACACTTTCAAATTAAATCATCTGACTTTCATTCCCAACCTCTGATGTTTTAAATACTTCAATCCAGTGATTTATTAGGATGAGAAAGCAGTACAAATGTGTGCCTCTGCTATTGCTGTATCATCTCTCCACAGGCTTAGAAATATAAAAGAAATGCAGTCGCAGAGGGAACAGGAAGTGATACATTTATCTCTGTGTAGATCAAGTGTGTCAGAGCGGAGTGAAGATCCCTGACCCCCCCTCATTACCTCATTCACCAAAGCTGTACTGAGCCTTTGAACTGAAGTGGAATGAGTCTACATCCCTCTCTAAAACACTTGATCACAAAGCCAATATGAGCTCAAAGAAAGGGAATACGAATACAGACATAGAAAAAGGAGACTGATTAAATAAAAAAAGTATGTCAACAATTGTAACACACTCAGTCAGTATGAGTGCAATTAGTCTAAAAAGAGGTCTCAAACCCAAATGTAAAATGTTATGTTAAATTATTAAGTAGTATCATTAGGGATTTATCCCTCTGGCCTAGATATGGTAATGACTAACTTGGCAGGGGAGCAGCTTGAGATACAAAGGGAAAACATTGGTTTGTTGAACGTATGTTGCTGTATATCTTTCTCAAAAGCCTCCAATATGAGGTAAAGTCAGATGTCTATAATAGTGTGAAAGAATATTTCAGCTCCCTTAAAAGGATCCCTCTGACTGGACAGTAGTTTCAGCATTATAAGTGTGAGGGTTTACCTGATGCTGGTGGGCAGGCAGGAGTCCGAGGCATTACTCTTCTTCTCCGGAGCCTTGCTGAGATCAGAGAGGCTGCTGCGGACCACCCCCTCGCCCTCGTCGAACATCAGGTGCAGCCGATAGTTGGCCACCTTGATGAGGATGAAGAAGACGGTGATGGAGCTGCAGTAGATGCTCAAAGCCATGGTGGTAGGGGGCAGGGCCTGTGGAGAGGTAAGGAGACAGGAGCTTCATCATATGTCCACTAAAACAATGTTTGAACATCACTTCTCTTCTTATTAGTGGATTTCTGCAAAAGGTATAGCTTATCACAGTTCCCGGAGTGAATTACATGCTCAGTGAAACAGAAGATCTAATTTGATTAACTGGTGGATTAATGAAGGTTATTGATCCCCAAGGGAGGAATGGCCCATGGGGAAAAAAACAGAAAGATTAAAGACCCAGTATCTGCATCATGCTCATACATGTGTCATACTGATCTACAGAGATGCTTGCTGTGTTTAAAATAGACACTTTCATCTTCTGTTACAGATGCATAGTGTCTTTTGTGCTTACATTCCTTTGTTATTCAACTTGGTATTAATACTTGCTGAGTGCTGCATGCGACCTTCTGATAAAATTGCTTGTAAACTTGAAATTCGAAACACCTCTCTCAGAAAGCGTGTGTTGTTTATGCACGGGAAGCAGTGGGTGTTTTCAAACAGACTTTGAAAAGTGTCAGTGACAACATTTTAATGGTGGCAACACACCAGATTAACTTACTTTGCCTCACTAACTTTCATAAATGGGTATCCAATTTGGGGTAGCCCACAGTTCCTATACAAATTAGCCCATGGATTATTCTGTTGACACATGAGAGCAGGGATATTGAGAGCAAACACATAATCTGTTTTATGATAAGGAGAATAAAGGTTAACTGGTTGACATTGTTCCATTACAATGTTATTGTATATCATTGTCACAAACAATAACAGACAAGCTGCAATCAGATCATCACCCTTAGTACTACACATGGCTGTTGTTGTCATCATACTACACAGCTAAGGTTAAACTGTTTGACCCATAACAGCAACTCTATTTCTCATCCACACCATCATATGTATACGATGTAAATACCAGTTGTGCCTCCTGACTCTCACATCATCCAGGAGCAGCCATGCGTTCCCTGCATGCAGAGGAAAATACTGCGACAGTGCTGTTTTTTAGCCTATAGTACTTCCCCATAGCAGCATCCAGACAATGAGGGATGTTGGATAATCCAGGATAAAAACGCGCATGAAAAAAACGCTACCTATGGCACCGTGAACATCTCACACCCCCTGAGAGGCCTTGAACGTCATGTTCCCCCATAATAGACTCACCAGATGGAGAGACAGGGGCAACATCAGGAGGAATATCCACAGATAGAGGTGGCAGGAGTTGTTGAATTTATTCTGGTCCGGGTCGTGGTACCAGCCCCCGGTCACAGATGCCCACACTCCCTGACGCAGGGTCTGCACAACCTGGGAGCCCATCTCTCCTGCTGTCTCCTCCTCTCCTCCGCTCAGGCTGGAAGGACGGATGATGCTGCTGCTAGGCTACAATGGTATGATCTCATTTAATGCATGCTACTGTCGCTACGCCTCCATGTTGGGGCGATGCAGCACGTCTCCTGATCCTTCTCTCTCATGCCTCTTCGCTCTTCCTCGGTGGTGTCCTGTCGTCTGCAGTTTCCCATCCCATTGTCGATTCGTCCATTGCTGCAGCCGCGGTCCTCATCTTGTCCTGTTCGTCTCTCTCCTTCTCCCTCTCCTCTCTCCAGCACAGATGCGCAGCTCCGACCGCCTCCCCTCCCCTCCCCTCCGCCTCCTCCCCCTCCACCCTTTGCTATTATATGAATCACACCTTCAGTGTTTGTCTGACACACGCTGACAGTTTTCAGTATAAATCTGTCATTTTCTGTCATATACTAATCTGTGAATAATAGCTTGACTGTGTGTTGACTAGGATATAGTGTACGCATGCACACGTGTACTGTTTTTCTATGTAGCCTATTGTTGTTGTGGTTAAGGTTGTGTATGTATGACATGCATAGGAAACAGCCGAATTCATTATGAAACCACGATATTAGGCTATAAACTAAGGAAAGGCAGATACATGTCTTTGTCTGATCGAGTCCAATATAAAAGAATGAACGAATACACATAAAGTACAAGAAAGCCTACAAAACAGATAGCATCTATGATACGTGGGCTACAAGGTAAAGCACAACAAATGGTGGAGTGAATAAAAGTGGTTTTATATTGCATTATTATTATTATTATTATTATTATTATTATTATTATTATTATTATTATTATCAGCAGTAGTACATCATATGCCTAGTATATTTTTATGTTTGATGCTTTATCTATTTATTAGGATTGTTTTGTCTTTGTCTAGCAGCATGTCCATCTTCCTGTAGGTCTGCACTGTTCTTGTCACAGTGTGTGAGGGGGTTATACTGAGAGCCACTTGACAACAGAGTGAAATTCTTTGTGTAGGATACCTCAATAGACGGCCAAAATAGCTTTAGTAGTAGGGGTAGTAGTTATATTTTCACTTTGAAATTGTTTTCTTTTTCACATGGCTGGTGTGTGCATTCGTGTGTGTGGTGTATGTGTGTGTATATGTTTGTCATTTTATAAAGTCCGATATTCCCATAATTTCCCTGAAGGCGCGCTCTCCTCACACATTCCTATAGTAGCTCCTCCCTCCTCCCCCCTACTGCTGCTGCGGTCACGTGTCCTGTAATCCACCAATCAGAGGGCCCACAGGCAGCAGTGTGAGCAGCAACATCAGCGTCCCCCTGATCCTCCGCACAGCAATGCTGGGTCCGACTTCGTCTGGTGACAACTGCGGTGGGGGGGTTGTTTTGATAAAAGTTGATGGATTTTCCTAATCAAGTTTGTATTACCACATTCTTGCGTTGAAGTCCAGGATGTTTTTGGTTCTTTCTAGGTGTTCAACCGTTGGTCTTTCTTCAAGTCGCCGAAGGACAAACAGACGAACGTTGGAATAACCGATCTTAAAACTTTTTTCAACTGCCTAACTAGTCAGTGGACTGACCTATGCTAAGCTAACCCGCCAGCAAAAGCAGCTCAAAAACGTGGTAAAAGTCCTCAAACGAGCAAGATAACTTTATATTTCGGGATTCGTTGACTAGATGAGATTTGCTGGTGACTTTGTGAGAGAAACCTGCCTCTCGGAGTCTCGCTTTCGCCGGTCTGAGTGGACGGTGCAGGTGCACCTCTTGCGGCACCTGCGGTAACGTTAGCTCCATCGGTACTGAGCTAGCCTTAGCTTGTTAGCATTCAGGAGAAGCAGAGACTATGCTGTGGACCAGTTTATCTCTCATTGCATAGATTATTTGAGATTTAAGCCATGAGGTGTTAGTTACAAACGTTATACTGCTGTTCAACACTTTAAGTGCTGAGAATAGCTGAAACATATTTCGGCTAACCAGAAACCTCGCTAGCAAGTTATTGACCCTCATACTTTTTTTTTTTACCGGAGTGGCGACGTGGATAAGGGTTGTGGACGCTCTCTCCCACAGGACTTTGGACACGGTTTGATCCTCTGAAGGGAATGCCCCTCTGTTCTCATCAGCTAGTCTCATAGATGTGACAGCATGAGGATTTCAAAAAGTTACATTTTACCGTTTTAAAGTTTTGCTCTAAAAGCTCTGCACCCTATGGTGCCGCTACGGCCACCGAGAAATGGATGTCTCGCAGGCCGCTTTCCCAAACGGTGAAGGGCGGCCCGGCGGCGGTGAGACAGGGGAACATGCCTGGACAGACTGCCCCACAGCCCGGGCGTGGGCTCACTCTGCTCCGCTGTGCCCGACCCGCTCCCTATGGACGGCCGCGTATGACTACGAGGCAAGCGGTGAGGACGAGCTCAGCCTCAGGCGAGGGGACGTGGTGGAGGTGCTGTCCAAAGACGCAGCGATCTCCGGGGACGAGGGTTGGTGGACGGGTAAAATCAACCACCGTGTTGGGATTTTCCCCTCAAACTATGTCACCTACCAGCCGGCTATTTACCGTATACCTACTACGAGTGGGTCTGTGGGGACACGAGAAGTCCCAAGCGCACCCATCAATATCCCCTTCAGTGAACTGGTACTAGAGGAGATCATCGGCGTGGGTGGATTTGGCAAAGTTTACCGGGGCACATGGAAAGATCAGGAGGTCGCAGTGAAAGCGGCTCGGCAAGACCCTGATGAGGACATAGCAGCCACCGCGGGCGGTGTTAAACAAGAAGGGAAACTTTTCTCCATGCTGCAACACCCCAATATTATTAAACTGGAAGGAGTGTGTTTGGAGGAGCCTAACCTGTGCCTGGTCATGGAGTATGCCCGAGGCGGCACACTGAACCGGGCGTTGACCGGAAGGCGCATCCCTCCACACATCCTGGTTAACTGGGCCGTACAGATTGCACGCGGGATGCTCTACCTACACGAGGAGGCCGTGGTACCCATCATCCACCGTGACCTGAAGTCTTGCAACAGTAAGCCAAGATTAAAGTGTGCTTGATCGTATGTGTTTGTGACATCAATCATGATGAATAACCTATTTACTTATAGAAGAAAGCCCTAATTGGGGGAATCCACCTGTTGCACATGCATCCCTTCCTATTTTAGGCATACTATAACTATTAATAGTTTGTTCATGTTTGCTTAAGTTTCCTTTAGTGTTAGGTAACTATAGCAATTATTTAAGGATAACTCCTTTTCAGAAAAACTCTACATGTCAACCTGTCACAGATAGGATTGTTTAATATCATACTAATGACTTGGGGCATTTGGAAATATTTACCCCATGCTCATATGTTATTAGAAAACATATTTCTGCTGAAATTCACATATTTCACAACACTGCTGTTGCAGCACTGCCCTTTACTCAGGATGGATTTAAGAGGTGTAAAAGGTCTGTGTGGGTGTATGAAGTGGTGGGGGATACCATCAAGAGGATGTGAAATAAAGAGTTTGCTCAGCTGGGATGCCTCCCACCTCCCTGCATTCAACCTCTCCTCTTTTAAAACACACACACACACACACACACACACCTTCCCAGCCCCCTCTCAAATCCAAGCTGAAATGTTGTTCAAATAAAGCCAGTGATTTGCCAAACACATAGTCAGACACACTCAGTCCACACTATCAGGCCATGTGCTTGACCAACCAGAGCTAATACCAGAGGTCATAGGGTAAAAAGAAGTCAGGCAGACAAACTATCCACGTTTAATTATAGAGAAAACCCTTCACTCCAGGAGTGTATGCCAGGCATAGTTTTACAATTAATGCAAGTGTTTATAATTAGAGAAAGATAAATTAGATTGAGACTCTTGAGGTTTGTCTCCCTTTTGAATAGTCATGTTGTAAGAACTCGGCTCTGTGCTTGTTCCTTCATGGACTGTTCAGTGACAACACGCCAGCACACTTTAGTTTCCCAGGACTGAATAATGAATGGGTAGGACTCGATGAGAAAAAAGAGTCTGAGTCATATACCCACTGACACAGGCTACCCACTTCAACTCAGGTGTGTTTATGTGTGAAATATGACTCCAAAGACTATTTCTCCCTTTGTGATCAGGGACTTATCAACCTGGGGCCATGTGGGGAATCACCCCGCTGTCTGTTTATCTCTAGCTTTGAGTGCCGATGTGTGAATGTAGAGCTAAAACATGTGAAATGTGCACCGACCTTAATCACCATCAAGATATTTGGATTGGATTTGAAAAAGAAAAATAAATCCTACCACTGCTACAATAGAGGATCCTGTTTTGATCACCCACTTCGGACACACATATCATATGCCCACTGATTATATGTGCTGCAACATGTCCTGAACACATGGTTCTTAACTTCTCAGTTAATAAACAGTAGGGATAGTGAATGCAGTGTTTACAGTCTGCTTATATTCACAGAAGAAGTAAGTAAATTCTGATAGATCTAACAAATAACACCTTCCAAACCCTAATATAAATAATTAGGAATATATTTGGAATACAGTGAGATTCAAACTGATTAACTCTCTAAAATGAAACTTTAACATAATTGTATTATTATGTATTACTTTAAAATAATACATTTGATATACATACTGTATGATGCCATGTAATGAACAGTGCAGAGGAGGAGCCTAACCCTATAGTCTTATTTAAGATGGCAGATTTGTGTTAATTACAGTCTACAGCAGATGGAGAGAAAGGATTTAATTACCATTTAGACTGTTAAAGCTAATCGGATGTTTGGTGAACATACACAAACAAACTCCCCCGAGCAGGCACGGTGCTGCCTGCGAACACAAGTCAGTGTGTTTGTCCTGCCACTTCACTGTGACATAGAGACGGCATAAGCTTTAGGTAAAGAGGGAAACCTTAAAATAAAGCTTAGGAGAGACCATTATGCTCAGCTTATTGCATTTCTGTGCAGTTTTAAGTCAAACTTGGGAACTCAACAATGTACCTTAAGTTTGTAGGCTTGTTGAATACATATTCGTTTTTATGAGTTCACTCTTGTCTTTACTGCTAAGCTGTTAACCACAGAATTAGAACAACAAAGTTCAATTCGACCAACATTGTTCCTAGTTGCAGGTTGTAGCTCGTCCCAGGGTCAGAAGTCTGAGTTTCTGTAGTCAATATACGGTCTCAGATAAATAAAGAAAGAATGAAAGAAGCTGCATGTGTTTGCTTTGAATCAGGGCAGTGAGTTCACAAAAGACTCTCCTACACACAAACACACACAAATGGCACCCTGTGGTGTGCTGGGTTGTTTCCCCAGTAAAAACCTAGAATAATGCAGCTTAGAGAAGTTGTTGCATCTGCTGGTTAGGGCCTGTTGTCTGCTTCTCTTGGCATTGTGTGTGCGTCAGTCTGAAAAGATAAAAGGACTGAGAATTATCTACGCAGGCGGTAAAAAGAAAAATGATACATTGCAATAAGCGCTTGTTTATCAGTAATCTGTCACTTTTCAATATTTAATGAGCAGCATGTTTGTTGGCTTGGCTGTCTGTCTTTTCTATTTTGGTATGAAGTTGTTTCTCTCTAGTGTTTTCCTTAACCAGCCTACAGACAGGTACATACACACATCTACACTTCTGCACCTTCACTCAACCACTCGGCCTGCCATTTATCAACTTGCAGTCTACACATGCTCCACACAGTAAAAACATACAGCTATTTGATCAATGATTAGCCTGTAAAGTAATATGTTGGAAGTCAGCAAGATTTGTCCAATCTCTTTTGTGTTTTTCAACCTAATCTGTAAAATCCCAGCCTGCAGGGAGGAATGTTGCTAATGAGGGATAAAAGCTTAACATACGTTTGCACAATGGACTGGTCAAGCAGCGGTTGCTAGGCTACTGTGGCTAGAAGAATGGCTAGGACTCGGAGGGTCTCAAAGCCCTCGTTTTGTTTTGTTCCGTTCATATTTAATCTCCCAGAGAGCAGCGGTACTCTTTTATTGCCACAAACTGAGGGGGTTTCCTTCTTACTTCGTTATTTTTCCCCTTACTTACCTTTCTCCTGTTGTTCCTTTATGCCCCTCTTGCTCCTTGTTATTTTTCATGTCTACTTTTTGGCTAATGCAATTTTTAAACTTTAAATGGTTGCACACTTAACTTTAAAAAAAAATATGAATGAAACTTACTAAACAAGTTAAACCCAACATGGAATACTAAAAAGTATTAGCAAATTCCTGTGTGCCGTAGAGCTCAATTGTCGACCAAAAATGACTGGTTACTAATATTGTTGTACGGGTCGGGTATATCATCATATTCATTCATTAAAAGAAGTATTAGTAATGTAGTTTGTTTTTGAAATGTTGCCAAAATGGCTACATGTATGTCAGATGTCACAGTGCATGCTCAAAGTTGTGGATCCATGTTTTCAACTTTTTGCTATTTTGACCATAGACTGCGATTTTGACAAGCTTCGAGAAGTAAACTAGAATTGCTATGATAATTCGTAAATAACTTCTCCCCTAAATACAATAGCATGTCAGCAGAGTATGGACACAACACATTACATATACATTCTGAAAGCAGCCTTTAAAGGAATTTGTTTTGTTATCCTAGTCATATCCATTACATCTTTCCATTGATCCTTCCTTCTTTGCAATCTTACAACTTTGATTCAAACACTCCCCCTAAGAGTAGACGTTTTCATAGAGCAGTAGATAAGAAAAGAAATCTCACTGAAACCTGACCCACATTAACTTTGGAGTTTCACATCTTGTTGCGAGCGATAGTATGTCAGGAATGTGTGCCAAGCGCTATTGAACCGTACGGCGTTCAGTTTGGAGCGTGTGCAGCAGCATTCTCCCATCAATCTTAGCTACTGTTAGACTTCATCACGCTGCATCGGTGTTCCCCTCCCTCTTCCAAGGGCCTTTATTTACTCAGCCATCACTCTGTAGATTTGTATTGCAAATGTTGTCAATGCACTAAAATTAATACAGATTCCATTAATATATGAAGCACATTCAAATCTAATTAAGACACACATTTTGCCCAAATTAAGAGAATAGAGAGACACTTACTATCGGTTAATAGCAGTGCTAGCTTATTTCCCCTACTGCTGCACCGTTATGCATTAATACACTGAAGTGTTATATATTGGTGTTTCCCTGTTGGGGAAACCCTGTTTTTTATTACTGGGTCATCTTCCTCCTGTTATTTCTCCGTTGTCTTGTTCTACGTCTGTAATAAGTTGAATTTAAGAGGAAGCATTACCAAAGCTTGACTAGGTGTTGCAGGGCAACTTTTCTCAGGCTTCCCACAATTACCCCTGGTGACACACAGACAGTTACTGCCTGTCTTTTCTCTGACCAGAGAATGGGCAGAGGGGAGAGAGGAGGAGTGGAGATGCTTTCACTCTGTTTTTTATGACCTCTCCCTGACTGCACCTATTGTTGCAGGGCAGGGTGAAAAGGAAAAGGGCCCACAGCTGAGAATAGCTGCCTTCTAAAGCAACCAATCCCCTCCGTGGCTCTCTAGCACATTGATAGATGCTTACAACAGCAAAAGGTACTGGTTGTACACCTTTTAACATTTGTCATGTTTTCATTTGCTTACTTATGGGTCAGGCTTAAACTAGCAGGGGAAGAGGCCGGACAAAGAGCAAGTGGCCCAGAGAGACGTGACCATGATAGATGGATTTAGCCAGCCATTAGCTCTGATCCTTTCCCATCAACCAGAATGCCTGGGGGCGCTCTCATTTCAGCCGGGAGAGACGGACCAGTCGGGGAATGTTTTGAAGCCTTGTTTCTGCTTACTACAGGAAGCTCTCTTACTCTCATGCTCAGTCTGTTGACACAGTTACCAAAATACTGCCACGTCAAGTTAGGAGGAATCACTCCGGACCATGTTGCATCAATGCTTAGTTATGCCACTAAATGTTATGCTGAATGCATGCTTTGATTTGAAATGAGTAATAGATTAGTATACCACTTTAAAGTATGTTTTTTAAGTTATATCATAGGGAGTTCCCAGAGCTCTGCCTGTTGCTAAAGATACAAGTAGTTTAACCATTTTAACTAGCGTTTCGGTTGTTTTTAATTCATTCCTCAGTACACAAGACTTGCTTTTCTTAGCTGTGCCTATTTGATATATGTATCATACAGTATGCAGCTGACTTCTTTTATAAAGGGAAATGACTTACTTAAGAGTTAAGAGATGTATTGTCTTCTGATTGGGTAACTGACTGCAAATGTGCAAATATCTTCCAAAACCTTTTTTTAAACATGCTCTTCACTTTCATTTATAATTTATGGTTAGTTGGATTCTAACTGCCGCAGAGTTGCAGGGCGTTAACATATAGGTACTTTTAGTTTGTTAAAGATTAAAAAAAATGGCCATGTTTTCCCAAAAAGAGTATTGTTTTACTGTTTTACCTCGAGGGGTAGAAAGCAATGGGAAGAAGCGTGGGATCTGCTTTGAAGGCAGCAGCTCTGCCTCTGATCTTCCCACTGTTTCCCCATGAAGGATGGGACTGCCTGAAGATCCACTGTTGGAAAAGGGAATTAAATGGGGGCTGGACCGAGGGTGGGGTCTGCCTTCGAGGCATATCCATCTCAAGTTGCATCTAGCTGTTATTAGCTAAAAAAAACATTATCTTTTCAAAAGAATGAGAAAATACAGAGTGAGGGAAAAGTACGGAAAATAACACAAGACATTTGTAAATGCAAAATACAATGGATAAAATGATCTTAAATCATACTGAAACTAAACAGGTATCAAAGAACACTTTTCACTTTTTCAGCTGGCAAACCTAATAATCGAACATAATCATAACGTGATTGACAGCTACATACCGTTACATTTATTCCAGTAAACTTAACTTAAACCTATCTTGCAAATCTGGATGAAAGAGATAATAAGCTTTTTCATCAATTGACAAGTTAGGTCAAAAGATGCACTTAAAGTTACTTTAAAAAATACTCTATTTTACCAACAATTTTAAGGCTTTTGTTGCTTCAGAATCAGAAATCATTTGTTCGTCCTACGTTGGCACCTTTATGCATTTGCTTTAACCTATGGCTATTTGCTTCCATGTAACAGTGAGAGTGCTGTTCATTCTCTCTTCAAACCGGCCTTGAATTCTCTATAGAAGCACAATAATACCAGAGTCTAATGTTGTGCATTGGCTTAGCTCTGAGTTGCAGTCCTAGACACAGGTAAACAAGCATTGGCTATGTAGTGAAGATCTGTTATTAGCTTTGATGCTAACACTGCTAAGACTCCGGTAGCCAAACAAAACAGCTAGCTGGTTTTGTAGCATCACGTCAGCATGGAGTCAGGTAGAGAAGGTCTTTTATCATACATTTCTAGAGGGCTGACACGAAGTATCATGGCACTACAAAGAAAATATTTGGCATGATATTCTATAGGCCAATCAACGCAGACGGGGTTACACCAAAACCACTGTTCTTTTAGGTTGTGTAACCAACCCATCATAAGTGATTCTAAACCTACAGAGCCTGCTGGGAGGAATCTATGGAATCACTGAGAGAGGACTTGACAACAGGAAGTAGAAGTATATCATTGGTGTTGTGAAACCTGTTTGTAATGGAATTCCTATTGTTGCAGCCTGGGTAGAGGATCCCCTCCATGCCCCGGGCTAGTAATGGCACCAAAACCACTGTGATTAGTGGAGACCCATCGCAGTCAGACTACAGCTAACATACTGCCTGGAATCATTTCACAATCTGAAACAGTGTCTTTAATGTGTCAACAACAACAACAACAACAACAACAACAACTTGTTTTCACTAAGTTGGAATTTTCCATGCATGTGTTACTGTTTAAAGGTGGATCTGCTTTATTACAAAGGAGGTGGAGGTTTACATATTTATAGTAGAAAAAAACGAGCACTGACATAGGTTCAGGGATGTATTTGGTGTCGTACTGAAAAGTTGGAAATCAGCACAAGTTTATTACTTTTCGTCACACACAAATATCCCTGTGGAGCCTGTTTCTAGGTCTCTATGCCAATTTCTCCCTCCTTACTACCCCTCCTACACCTTTTCACTAGTCCTGTTCCAGTCTTGACCCATTGTTGTGTTATTAATGCAAGGAGTCTTGTGTGGATTCAAGATCTGACAGTAGGTAAACCATACTGTACCAACTGGGTGACAGATGGCTAAATAAAGAAGTAGATGTATGGCTGTGATTAAGAATTTTAGAAAAAGTTTGTCTGTGCGTATGCTTTGGCAGCTTTTAGTTTGGTACTGTTGTGGAGGAGGAAGTCCAAGGTCAGTGATTGATAACAACAGCATATTCACAGACACACACTTCACAGCGCCTCTGTTAAAAGCTGTTAACAAATAGCCTCTAAACTGATAAACTTGTTCAAGTATCCCTTGTGATACAGTATGAATGCCTTGGAAGTTTATTCCAGTGCTTGCACTATGTATCTTTATCATTCCACCTCTTTTTTCCCATGGGAATATTACCAAGGGAGTGTATGTGTCAGCAAGCTTTGTTTTAATCCTGACTGAGTGCCTCTTGAGTCTCTCAAGTTGAAGTTTTTCTGCTAGCTTTGCACACAACACAGCTGATAGGACGAGATCCAATTGACCTGAAGTGTTAGGTCTGCTTGTAAATAATGAAAGGAGACGGTTTGTAACGTAAGGAGATCTTGGCAGAGGAAATAACAAATGCTGAAAATAATACCAAGAGGATTAACAAAATCCAAGAGTGTTGAGGCTGTGATGCACCCCTTCATGGAAGGGATTTTTTTTTTTTGTCATAGAGATATAAAGGATATATGTGGCTGTTGTGTCAGCACACAGAGAGAAGAGAGTTTATTGTTATTGAAAAGAAACATTGGACATTGAAACAATATTTATACTACCCACTCTTCGCCTAGTCGTGGGTGGCACAAGTTCCTTTGTGTCTTGCTTTCTTCTACGTGGAAGCTTAATATTCACTCTTCCGTAATTCATTATGACATTGACTTATTAGTTAGGCCGCCCGTCATTGTTTATTTGAAGTTAATGCAGGTTTCTAGCTGTTCTGAGTTTGTATCTTAATGGTTGCCTTATTATATACCGCTGGATAAAAGCATCAGTTAAATGAAATGTTACTTGTATAATATATAATGCTGTATCATGACTAAATGCAGTGATGTGTATCCAACCGAGTTAAAACTGGTCTAAAATCATATACAGCTGTTTACATGAGAACACAAAGGGGGTTTAACTAGGAATGTCCCGATCACCTTTTTTTGCTCCCGATCCGATCATTTGATTTTGACAATTTGCCGAGACCGATTTTTCCCGATTCGATCTTTATGCAATGCATTAAGAGAAAAAAAAGCATTCAAGTTGTCCCTTAAGGTTATTTTTTTATTTAAATTGGATATTCTATCCAACATGGATATAGCTTCTTTCTTTCACAGCAGCATTGGATCAGTTCAGTTGTGCAGCATTGGATCAAAACAAAATAAAGCTTATCAGTACTCGTTAGCTTAGTGCTACAATTAGACACTGCGCCCTGCCCACTCTGTTGCCAGATTGGAGAGAAATAAGCAACCAGGTCTATGAAGACAAGCCCCAAAGAAGCAACACATACATGATGTTGTGTAATTTGAAACCAAACTAAGGCCTCAGGATGACTTTAAGACTTGAACATGGTCATTTTTGTTTTGTAACATTGAATACAACATTTAAAAAAAAAAAAAAAAAAAAATCCCGATCCCCGATTTTTTTTCTCCCGATTCTGATCTTTTGAAAATCACGTGATCGGCTCCGATCCCCGATCACGTGATCGGATCGGGACATCTCTAGGTTTAACACATAACAGGAACTCTTACATGATGTGGCTGTAATATTATTGCTGAATAAAACTTGACTTTGCACGTCGTCAATGTGTGTAGCTTCGCTGTGACAAAGCTCAAAGGATAGTGTTACGGCAGCTCTGGAGGGCTCCGGCTGTCTTCAATGTGTTGATCAGTTTTAGGACCGGAGGACAGGTGCTTTGTGGCGCTGTCAACCTTCTGTTTCTACAGTAATAAACGACCTGCATACCTGTGTTGACCCTTTTCCAGATCCACTCACATCTCCTCACCCTGCACAGCCATCTTTCTCTCTGCCCCCCCCCCACCCTCTTTGTATCTCCTTTCTCCTTTCTCCTCTAACCCCCCTCACATGTGTCTCTTTCATCCCAATCCTGTCTTTCCACTTTTCCCATCCTCATCACTCATCGCTTGTTATGCCCTCATCTGATCTTTTTTTATCTTCCCTTTCTGCCTCCTTCCCACTCCCAGTCTCTTCCACGGCCCCTCCCTAACGTACACCTCTCTCTTTTCAGTTTTATTATTTGAAACGATTGAGAATGACGACATCGGGAGGAAGACCTTGAAGATCACAGATTTCGGCCTTGCCAGGGAGTGGCACAGAACCACAAAAATGTCAGCTGCAGGCACGTACTCCTGGATGGCCCCCGAGGTCATCAAGTCATCGCTCTTCTCCAAAGGCAGTGACGTCTGGAGGTATGAGAGAGCATACTTCAGAATAAAAATACCTTCTGTTAGTCATTTGCCTGACATTATTACCAATTCATTTTGTTTAATATCCCTCCCTCTCTCCTTTACTCACCTTTTCCTTCCTTTGTCTGTGCGTCATCCAGCTATGGAGTCTTGCTGTGGGAGCTGTTGACAGGGGAGGTGCCGTATCGCGGGATAGACGGCCTTGCTGTTGCCTACGGTGTGGCGGTCAATAAATTAACGCTACCAATCCCCTCCACCTGCCCAGAACCCTTCGCCAAGCTAATGGAAGGTAAATACGTTAGAAAAAAGAATTTCAAATATATTTTGTTTATTGTTTTATTTGAATTTCACACTTGCAGACTGCATGAGGATTATAATGTATAGATACGTTTTTATACGTTGAAAACAAAGTTTCATATTCATCAAAAATGTATTTTTCTCAGTACACAAGTCTATAGATAAAAACATTATCCCTTAATTAACCATATTACTATCAATAAAACATAAAATCGGCCTTGTCTTTAGTTATACTTGTAAAAACATTGGACAGCCATTAAACTAGCCTGTTTCTATTACTTATTGTTTATACATTAAGGTAGCTGTACACACAGGGCTCATTTGCTTTCAATTCAATTATTCTACTAGTTTTTCATTAGTCAATATGTGTGGGATGTTGGGTCAAATGTTTCCTTTACAGATTTTGGGTAGACTTCTTATTCTTAGGCATATTCTTAGTCAATAACTGTCAGAGCTTGCCTCCAGGTCTATTTGGGAATATCCCATTACTGGAAAAACACATGTGTCAATCTCTTCATTGCATTGTTTGTGTCCAGAATGCTGGGACCAAGACCCCCACGTGCGTCCCTCCTTCTCCTGCATCCTGGAGCAGCTGTCGGCCATCGAGGAGGCGGTGATGGCCACAATGCCGCAGGACTCCTTCCACAGCATGCAGGACGACTGGCGGGTGGAGATCCAGGAGATGTTTGATGAGCTCAGGACCAAAGAGAAGGTAGACATTACACCATAGAAACCTATCCCTATTGTACTTTCTCTACATGTTGAACGATCCATCATAACCATTTAGTCTAACCATGCAGAGTTCCCTGGGACAGCTTTTAACGGACTAAAAGCATTAATTGGTTACTTTCAGTGGAAAAGCTAATCGCCATTTATAAAAACAAGTGATTAATGGCCAAGGTGCTTTGGCGTACTTCCCCTTGTTAAGACCTTAATCTGCCTCCTGTTTAAATACCCCATCGCTGGATTAAAGAGGGGGGGGTTAATGAGTGTTTGTAGAAAACAGCAGGATCAGCACACAGAGCTGGATCAACGCATGGTCAACTGAATGACACAGATACGGAAAACTCTACAGGTGTAGTTTTTTGTTTTAAAATAATTACTTTGTGGCGTATATTTAATCATTTGTATTGTGTTTGCATTATAAATGTATGTATTCTACCTGATGCTAAACCACCGTTTTAACACTAACTTACACTTATTACTTAAACACTTAAAGGTCCCATGTCATGGCCATTTCTACTGGTCACAATTCCATTGATGAGGTCTACTAGAATAGATTTACATTGTGCAATTTTCCAAACTCACATTGGTTTCTCATACAGCATCTCTGTATGTGTATTCACTCTCTGTCCTAAACGGCTTGTTGGAGCTCCTGCCCCCCCCCCCCTCCCTATGAGCCCAGTGGCCGTCTGCGAGACAACGAGACACAGCGAAACCATCCCGAACACACAGCGACTCACAGCCTCGCTCCGTCTCACGGAGGAGAAATCGGCGGAGCTGCAGCTGAGAAAAGATTGAGTGTGTGTGTGAGGAAGTCCGTGGACAATCCTGGACGTAACGGCTCCACGGATTGGTCCATTTCGACCAGTCGTCTTTACGTCACTTAGTTCCCGGAAGAAAAAAATTGAAAAAAAAAATCTCCAACGAGGCGTTCTGGGGCAGCATAGACAGGTCTTTTCTGTGTTAGAGTTTTACTCGCTACAGGGTGTACTTTGAGGTTTTTGACTCGCAGACCGTTTACATGCATAAAAAACTTCATAACACACAAGGGGACGGGTAATAACCAGAAAAGCATGACATGGGACCTTTAACACTGATAGAGTTATGTGCCTCACAATGACATAAAAACCTTTTTAAAGATTTCCAAGAATTAAGGGAATAAATAACTAAATAACTTTAGGCCTAATCAACATCTTCCCATCGCAAGTTCCATAATATTTCATGTTGTTGTATCCACTACATCAGCACATTTCCTGTAAACGTCACACTGTTTTCTAGGTGGGTGGCTTCACTGTAAAGCTGCTTTATGGAAGTCATCCAGTAAGGATTATTATAACTCAGCTGAGAGCAATTCAAAGGAAAATGGAGGGAATAAAGAAAGAGTAAGCCATGGGAGGAGACGAGACTGGTTAGCTTTGTAACACGGCCTGAAACAGCAGGCAGTAATCTCCTGAAACCGACATGTTATCGAGGGAGTTATCGAGCAGTCAGCTAACACTCACGCCCGTCTCACAGCCGTCTGTCTGCAAGAGCTTTTCTCGTTTTGTGGGAATATTTGCAAACCTGAATATCCACGTGGCCATGTATGGACGTTAGGAAAACTACTTTTTATTCAAAAATTTGACAAGGAGCACACATCAAACATAAACATGACTAAGTACCTCACAGTTTAATAATAATCCAGAGTGGGCTTTAAAATACTTTCTGGATCCATACGGTACTCTCTCTGTGTAAACAATGTAAATATGATTTCAAATAAATCAAAAGAGCACTCCACTGTAGTAGAACCAGACATAAAGTGGTTTTTTTGTGCATGACTTTTTTTTACACCTACATTACCCATCATGCAACTAGGGATGCCAGAAACTGACCATGATCAAAATCGAAAATCGGACAGACCTGGCGAATAATAATCGATTGTTCGACGCACCCGCACCCCCGCATATAAATAAAATCGAATTTTAAAAATAATTTTCGATTATGGAGACTGTAACGAATATTTGAATAATCGCTGGCAGGCATCCCTACATGCAACGTGACTGCCTCTGTTTTAAAGACTCTACCCATCTGTTGTAACCTGTAACAGGGCTCACGAGCTGAAAATAGTCTGTCTTTGTGTTCAGTTGTAGATAACATAAACTGATGCCCATCGTCCTGAAACATAAACAACTGTTTCCCTGGGCCTGTCAGTGTGTCGGTGTACCCATAACAACAGAAGCCTGTGTGCCTCTCTCTCTCTAACCATTATGTGTCTTAACACCTGGTTCCTCCAGGAGCTACGTTCCAGAGAAGAGGAGCTGACGAGGGCCGCCCTCCAGCAGAAGTCTCAGGAGGAGCTGCTGAAGAGACGGGAGCAGCAGCTGGCGGAGCGGGAGATCAACGTGCTGGAGAGAGAGCTCAACATCCTCATCTTCCAGCTCAACAAAGATAAGCCCAACGTGAAGAAGAGGAAAGGCAAATTCAAACGTTCCCGCCTCAAACTGAAGGATGGAAACCGCATCAGCCTGCCCTCAGGTGAGCGGAGAGTTGTCTTGACCAGGTTTTATTCATTATTTTATTATTCCTTCATTTCCAGACATTAGGCGCTTTCACACCCAAGTACTTTTATTTGCGCTGGGCTAATGCTAATGCTAATGCCAGCAAATAAAATGGCGGCTTCACAAAAACGTTTCCGAGTTTTACGGGGCGTGGTTTGCAATCCGCCCAGCCAATCAGAAATTGGAACCTTTTCCTCCCCTGGAAAGTACCACCTCTCTAGCAGGGACTGAAAAGGGGTGGAAAGGTTCAATACAAAAAGTTCTAGCTCCAGATCTTTTTGGTGTGAACGCAAAAAACCCCAGGAACTTTCGGAACTATTCCTGGGAAAAGTACTCCGGTGTGAAAGCGCCTATTGATACAAAGTTAGAGACCATTCCACTGTTTTGATAATTCTGGGGTGTTTTTTAATTATCTCAAATCCTTATAGTATGCAGTGTTTCCCACATAATTTGATTTTATTTGTGGGGGCACCGCACCCTCCCCGTCCCCGTCCCCACATTTGGATAGCATTTGTGCGCCAGTGGTGCAACATTTGGATTGTGCAAACATTTTACTTAGAGTGTTCTGCGATTTTAATGACCATATGTGCTTGTGCATTTTGGCTTTCCAGACTTCCAGCATAAGATCACGGTGCAGGCGTCGCCCTCCATGGACAAGAGGCGCAGCCTTCACAGCGCCAGCACCTCTCCCCCCAGCAGTCCCACCCTCATCCCCCGCCTACGAGCCATTCAGCGTAAGTCTGTTGTTTACCTCAGTGTGAGGTCTGATCTTCTCCTCCAGCTGGATTAAGTCAAATCAGTGTTTTATTAAACACATGTTAGTGTTCTTAATAAATCACATCAGCTCTCTGAGAGTGCCATGTGAACTGGGAAAATGGGAACCGTGTCACAATGGCTAGAGCCCTGTGAACAAAAGCTCCAGAGCCACAAGTTGTCAGCCAGTTGTTTGAACAGTTGGATGATGTTGTTAGTCTCGCACCAACGCCCTTACAATAACTGGAACAAATTCCTCTTGAGCATTAATGGTTGATGCTGGTCTTTAGACTGTGTTTGTTATGATTAGCCACAATTCACAGACCTTCTTCTGTTTAACTAATCTTTACCTCATGTTGTGTTTCACAGTGCATTTTGAGGTAGGCTCCTAGCTTAGTCAAACATTGGATAGTTATTGTTGGCCTGTGACCTAAGAATGTATTTGTCATAACTACACTGTAGCTATGGGCAAAGGACAATTAAAGCCTTGAATCCTTGAAGTTGGTCAGAGGTAACATGCATGTTTTCCTCCTCAGTGACGTCCCACATGCGAAAGGACAGTTTGTATGTTTACCAACAGGAAGTTGATCTGACCAGCGAGCTCACAACTTCCTGCGGGCTCAGGAGGAAAGGCAAGCTATTGGCTAACCACATGCAGAGCGTATGGCTAACAGCACCAAGCGCTGCATGTGATGCTCGGCTCACTGACAGTAGGGTTTGAGGCCTAACAGCTTTCACTGGGACTGTATGTGATGATTGACAAGGTTTCCCTGATGTGATCCTTTTAACAGAACTTTGGTGTTTTTGCTGCTGTTTAAAATTGTTCCACAGGTACTCTAATGATGAGGTTATTGCCACAGACTTGGGCCGTCAGCTTTCATATTTGTTCTTTAATCTTTTTATATTATTTGGTTGGAATAAAATAATTGGCCCTTTTTTTTTAAACATACTGGTATGTACTGGCCCGAGTCTGTTGCCCGGAAATCTTTGGTGGACCATCTTTCACTCACACTTTCACAATGACTAACCCGCAGCTATAAAAAGCTTTTATAACAACAGCGTTTGGGGTTTTGGTGTCTTCAGCTCTTTGCTTTTAAAAGTTCTTAAATTAATACACAACAAATCTGAATCTTCCCTGAATTAAACTCTGTTAATAATTAAAAGAGTATATCAATCAAGTGTAGAATGGCATTCAATCCCTCCACTTTGAAGAGAGATTGGCGTATTCAGACTTTTTAACTTATCTTTGCAACATATTTGCAGTGAGATAAATCACAAACGGATTTCCTGCCATGGCTGGGGTTTCTGATATCTTCCTTCAGTAGTTTTTCGTTTATGGTAACATTTATGGTCCTGTGTTTACAGTAACTCAAGATGAGAGCAACCGTACATGGGGCCGCAGCACCCCCTTCAGGCCGGAGGAGTTTGAGGATGTGAGAAAGGGAATCAAGAAGAAAGGAAGAACCTGGGGCCCCAGTTCAGTCCAGAGCAAAGAGAGGCCTGCTGCTGCCGAGAGGTACAGTGTACACACATTGTTGGCTCCTGACCCTAAACAGTATAACATCCTCATGTCTAAATGTTAAGTTAGGAAGTGATATGTTTTTTCTTTTACACAGAAATATACAATACAAGGTAACGTCGTACCACAAGCAAGAGGCTAATACAAGTCAACATTTTCAAATGTTCATGTTTTCTTGTCCAAATTGTTTTCAGAGTGCGCCCTCTGTCAGACGGCAGTAACCCCTGGTCCACCAGCCTGGTCAAATCCCAGAAGTCTGTCCCCCTCGCCGCCCTGTTTACTGAACAAGGTCCGCTGGAAATCTATTGTGATGATGTGCATTTTAAAATGCCTCAAGTGAATAATAACTGTTGACTGAACATATTTAAAAATCTAAGTGTTTGTTTACTTTTAGTTTACTTTACATGTTTTTGAGGTTTATCAGACAAACACAATTCATGAATGTGTTGTTAAGTGGCAGGGAACTCTATCTACTCTGCCGTAAGATATTCCTAAACAGGGGAAAACACATGTATGCAATGCAATCAGTATTCCCAAGGATATTGATACGTACTGCATGTCTTTGAAACAAGGGGTTTTGAGAATATATCATATCATATCTACTTTATAACTGATTTCCTCTTTCTGTGTCCAGCGGGCGGCGGTAAAGACGAGGCCTTCTCCCAGGATTCTCCTGACAGCTCCAAGCCAAAGCAGCTCAAGTTCCCCAACCAGGTGTACATTGATCTACCTATGTGGAGGGACGAGCAGCAGCCTCAGAGCCCCGCCGGGCATTGTGGGTCGGGGGATTCTGGGATCGGTACAGCAGGTCAGGGCGGCGCTCCGGACACCCCGGACGACCCGTACACCACCACCTCCACCTCGTCCAGCTCCACCACCCCCCAGCTCACCCCCACCAACAGCCTGAAGCGGGCATCGACGCGCCGTAAGACCGACTCGGCGCTTTACGGCTGCGGCGCGCTGCTGGCTTCAGTGGTGCTCGGTTATGACATCAGAGAAGCGCTCAAGAACTCGGCTCCCGTGGAGGACTGCGAGCCCCAGCGCGAGGAGAAAGAGAAGAAGAAGAAGGAGGGGCTTTTTCAGCGGGCCACGCGGTTCCGCCGCAGCACCTCGCCACCGAGCGGACGACCCCAGAAAAACGAGGCATCGTCAAACCCCGCCGCCGCTCAGCCGGTCAATCTCATCTCCATGTCGGCCATTATGGAATGCAACTCCAACAAGTGTCTCGGCCAGCCACAGGAGGCGGCTGCGGTGAAGACCAGCCCGGGGAAGGTGGAGCCTGTGGCGGCCAATCATCACACAGAGACACCCGGGCCCATCACAGCAGTTCCTACAGAAGGCCAGAATGACAGGACTGCAGCTAACACACAGACACCAGTGCAAACCAAAAGCCAGCCGACAGAGCAGAGCAACAACAACAACACAGGGCCACGTCTGCGCAGGAAGAAATACTCCACCAACCACAATAGTGAGTATCACAGAACACGGGGAAGCTCAAGGGAAATAAGCATGTGTGTGTGTATGGCCTTAAAATATAGAATGTATGCTCAAATGTATCTCCTCCTTCTGTGTCCAGCCACTCTGCCTCCTCCTTCCACGCAGAAGAAGCAGCAGAAAGAGAAGGAGGTTTCAGAGAAGCCCTCTAAAGGGGAGGCGTTCTCCAGACCCCGGCCGGTGTCCTTCAGGGCCAAACCCCATGCCTGGGCCCTGCTGCGGGGGCGCAACAAGAGCTACTCCCTGGGCCACTACTCCGGGGAGAAGGCGGCTAAAAACATAAGCGTGGTGCTGTCCTCCGACGTGGGGATGGGCTGCTCGCTGCTGGACATGGACACGGAGGGCCAGAAACGAGACTGCACGGTGCCGCTCTGCCGCATCCAGAGCTCCCCGGGGCGGCCCTCCGTCTTCGAGCTGGAGAAAGAGTTCCTCTTGTAGGAGCTGTATGAAATGGTCTGCTGTGTTCATAGCTCATCCCGTACAATCTAGAGAGGTTCAGAACGCTTAGACAGATTTTTAGCCTAAAACTCCTGGAGGGTTTAGAACATGGCTGCCTTTTAATCTAAGTTTTAAAAAGGGTTCTATCACTTAGAACCCCGCTGTGTCTTTGTTCTAGAGCAGAGGCTGTGTCCAAAATGATTCACTCGCTCACTATATGTTATTAGATTACATTACATGTCACTTGTTAGACGCTTTTATCCAAAGTGACTTACATACTCAATACTGTGGACAATCCCCACAGGAGCAATTTGGGGTGAAGTGTCTCAGGGACACAACGACATGCTGACTGCAGTGGGGTTTGAACCTGTGACCCCCTGATCCCAACACCAATGCACAACCCACTGCACCACAAGCCTCACATATGTAAACACACTCCCACTGAAAATACTCGATATAGTCTTTCTATAAAAGCTTTTTAGAGATCCGTGGAAACACAAGTACAAAAACATATTTGGGTGTTTTTTCCTCATCCAGCATGTTTGATGCAGAACGTTAAAAAAAAGTGAAATGATTAAGATAAGAGTTAATGAGAAAAATAACAATTAAACCATCAAAAACAATCATATTAGGTTGGAGAATTTTAGCTCCAATACTTCAAGTTTGGTAATGCCAAGTTACTACTCACATAAGGCACACCTTTTAGCATTTGTAGAAAATACTCAGCGGCCACTTCAAATGTTATAATATAAAATTGTATTAGCAATGTCTTATTTTCACGATGCATTGTGGGATACTTTTGAGTCCATGAATCCCGACTACATTCTGAGGCACATGGAAATGAAAGTCAGTCGGTGAGCAGTGAGTGATTTTGGACGCAGCCTGAGCTCTAGAACCTGAACAGCGTGGCAGCAGGTCTACGATGTCCCGCCCCCCCCCCCCAGTCCAACACACTGCCTTGTCCCATTTGGGAACACTCTGGAGTTCTGAACATTCCCAGCATCCTCTGGTGCTCCTCTCTCCCCTTTGTTACCTTCTTCTCTAGTTCTGTCGGTGCAGCTAAACGTTGACCGCTGCTGCAGCTTTCGCAACACAATACCCTCACCTTTTTATTTATATATATATTTTTATAGGTAATTTAATATGAAGAGACTTGACCTTACCTTAGCTACCAGCAGGACATACATTCCATGTCAGTTTCAGAGTTGTGCGATCACGCTTTTAGATTTGTTGACTTGAGAATCATGCATGCATGTACCCTTAAAATGTTGAACAAAAAAAACAACCGTATGCCTTGTTTGTAAATATTTCTTTTCTCCCAGTATCAGCCTAATGCTGGTTTTGTATTGCATATATGCTGTTTTATGAGTGTTTTAAAGTCACCCATGCTGCAGTACCGTTGGTGTTCTAGAGACGGCTCGCATACTGGATCAGAAGTATGTTTTCTTCCCAGAATGCCCTGACGATTTTAGCCAAGCAGGTAGAAAAACACTGGAAGTCCGATAGAGCAAACATGGAATCTTTTCTACGTTCAAAACTCAAAAGGACCTCTCTGATTGGCTAGGCCTGTAAAGACACAGCATTATTAAACAGCCCGGGAGTGGCCACATTGGAGAAATATGTACAGAACACTGAGTGCACAAAATGGCTTACTATAAACACACCCTGTGCCTTTAAGAACAAAATGTCTAAATGAAATCCTCGTTTTTTTAAATAGCGTGTGTATCTTTTTAAACTGAGCCTTGATATCGAGTTGAGTCAGAATCTAAGTGTTGTTCTATTTCTATTTATACACTTTTGTAGCATTAAACAAGCAGCTTTCCCATGAAGCCACATCTCATCACGTTCAGGAGGGTCGGGGGAATTTTGAGAACAGAATTGAACTAAGTTTTCTATTATTATACATACTATGATTTTAGAGCCAAGAGAACGGCTTCCTCAGGATTCATTCATGGTAAGTTGATTTAGTTTTCTCCAAACCTCTATGAACGGAGGTTTGACTATGCAGGAAATATACTGTACCTCTGGTCACTCCCGGGCCTTCGCTCCTCAAATTGAACAAATGACTGATTCTTGAATCCCCCTGACTTCGATCTCTGTCTTCCTCCTTCAGTCTGTTTTGGAGAAGTTCAATAGAAAATGTGTCCCGCTTTTGAAAGACGAACCAAGGGCTCATTTGTAGAAAGGTACGAACTTCCAAATGCTGTAAATATAATTGTGATTCTGCTGTGTGTATTACTGTGGCATCTGATGATGGTTTAGAATGTGAAGTACCCCATGTTCTGCGTTTTGATGACCACTGACTGTCAGAGCAACACACTGTAAAGGCCTTACTAATCACCAAGCTGTCAAAGGGGCAGTTTACAAGCCAAGATATCACTGGATTTACCCTTCTTTATTTTATTTTATTTTTACACATGAAGGGTTATCTGTAAATACCATGATGCACTGGTGCTGTATATTCCCCTAAACGTATTGTATTACAGTCTAAAGCCTACAGGTTGTTGTTGTTGTTGTTTACAGCAACAAAAAGAAAGGTTTTGAAGGCAAACGATGACTGGACATTCCCAAAAAGACATTCCACTTCATTTGACAAACTGCAGCATGATGTGTGTGATGGCGGTTCTCCATAAGGTGCATTCAGGCGTCTGGCTAAGGGACCAAATTGAACTCTTCCAGCTCTAAGGCCTCTGTCTTCAGGACCAAAACCACTAAATGAAGTAGCTGCTAGCAAGGAGTTCTTACACTCCGTACGAAAAACTAAAACCTCAGAGGCGTAGTGCAGCCCGCCACCTTCCGATCAAATAACACGACTTCCTGTTTAATGCAACACTTCCTGTAAATCACTGAACATCTCGGTCAGGTTAGCTTTGAGTACATCTGTTTCAGTGAGCGTTTTTTGTTATCATTACAGTATTGGTTATTTCACGCCTGATTGATCAAGAGTATCAAGTTTATCAACATTTTGAATAAAGTCTAAATCAAGACTAATGACAGGTCTTTGTTTTTATTCTAACGGAGAATTACTAGAATTATTTAACGCTGTTTTCTTCTTAAATCTGACATGTCTAGGTTCACACTACAATGTTTACATGCTTTAATGTTCATGCATTTTTCATACTGATTTTTAGAATCACAGCTTGTCTTGTGACAGTTGGTAGGCTTTACAAATGTACGTTCATAAGCAATGAAAATTTGTTATTTGTCATTTATTACTTTAAAGCTCATTAACCAATGAGCTTGGGGCTGAGTGGCACAATTACTGTAGGGAAGGCAAAGTATTAAGCAACAGTATAAATACTTTGTTTACTTTGGTTTCATGGGATAAATAATATGGGAAGAATAACAACAGCCTTATAGTTTCAAACAACTGAAGAAGGAAAGCTTAAACCCAATGAGACAGAATGACCAGTGTAAACAGTGTCTTTGGCTTTATTTGTAACATGACATACAAAACAAAACAGGTTACATTTTTAAAGTATTGCATCTGAATAGTGTCATGGCTTCAAGGTAATGCTGCAGTGATCATTTTGCACAATATTTTTCCAACCCTTTCACGCATTGAGGTCACTGCAGTGGACAGCTTTTCAAAAGGTGTTTTCTTGTATATGCATGGGTTTTGATGGCATAGTCGCACCATCAGCCACTACATAGGACCCTATTGCATCATCCCATACACTGCTACTCAGTGGAAAGTCAGTGCAAGTGCATGATAAATGTCTCTAAACCAAGATGATCGACAGAAAGCCAGATGGACCAAGTCACCTGTCGATATCCTGCCAATCCTTTCGGAAAGCGCTCCCTGCAGGTATAAAACATTTGGTGACATCAAGTAACAACTAAGGAATCATATAATTCATAAATTGTCAAAGTATTGATTTTATGTTTGCAGGAAATCATGATTATTCACCTGTCACTAAAGTGGACATCATGCATCACTGGCTATATTTCAACTAAAATTCATACTGCTACTGTTCTTCTTGAAAATACTTCATTTGCAATATCTTTTTGGGCCTTAAATATATATACTTAAGTTATTATAATGTAATTTTAAGTTTGCACATTGCACAGTTTAGACTTTAACTCATACTGTCCACCTGAGTGAACATATAAAACTTTTTTTTTCAAAATTTGAAAAAACTAGTTAGAGTTAAAAATCTTGTTTTTAATGCCCCAAGAGCAATAAAAACACCTGAGTGAGGCTTTCATAATTCATGCATGAAAGGGTTAAAGAAATGTTAAGATGGCTAGATTGATTCCCATGTGTGAATTACATACAAAACCAACAAGTACACTGTGTGGTCACTTGTGAAAACTACATATTTCCTATAACTGAATACATGGAACTGTAATGTAACCAATATGTTCTCACAACACGAAACTGCTACATATTAGTTTTCACCTTTAACTCACGGGTGTCCTGACGTCAAGTGTGTCCTTATTGAAATATAAACTGCTACATCAAAAATAAAACAAGATAAAAACTAAATAATCCTAACTAAGGGTCCACTGACTAGCGTGATGTCACTCATTTGCAGTGAAAAGCTGGTGAGTATAATTTATTAGAATATTTCGTCACACTATTATTTCTAATTCATTTCCACAAACAACATTTATTTAAAGCAGAAGGATGGATCCTGGAGGCTGAAATCATTCAAGTCCTATGCACTTCAACATGCCGGATCAATAATGCTTTCAGGAATAGAGCCCATCTTTTATTGGCAGGTATTTATGGCAGCAGCGTTGGAGGTAGTGATTGATGATTGAAGCTGAACTGATGGATGAAAAGTCATTCAGTGTCACGTTGGTAGTCTACAGCAAAAAGAAGAAAGAACAGAGAGCAGTGAGACAGAAACTAAAGTAATAGCTGTCCAGGCAACATTGTCTGCGCTCTACACATCCATTACCCAGATCTAAAAATAGCGCAGGGCGTGGTGAGCGCAGGTAATTATAGTGATTGTGGAGAAACTCTTATGTTTCTCCTCACAGGAGTTTCATGTCCGCTCTCTGTCTCGCTGCCTCAGGCCGTGGATACCTGACTTCTCAGTGTGTGATATTATGTTTCACTCTGCTATGACACACACACACACACACACACACACACACACACACACACACACACACACACACACACACACACACACACACACACACACACACACACACACACACACACACACACACACACACACACACACACACACACAGCAGAACCCTGTAGGCTATCCAGCGGAGGAAAGTAACTATGTACTCAAGTATTTATATTATAATGCTATTTGAAACTTTACTTTATGTACTTTAAGTACATTTTTATACTAATACTTTTGTACTTTACCTTACGTAACCTTTTGAAATCAGGACTTTTACTTGTAGTGGAGTATTTTAAGACCATTGTATGTGTACTTTTACTAAAGTTAAGGTTCTGGGTACTTCTTCCAACACTGCCTGCACCATATTCTCACAGATAGAGTAGCTATTTACCGCAGTGATCTGCACTTTGACTCAACAAACAACTGAAAATGTGTACAAATATTGAGAAAAAAATTGTTTCTTTGGCAGAGGTTAACAGAGGTTAACACTTCCAAATGTGTGTTTATTGTGTGTGTTCATACCTGTGTGTTCAGAGGGTGGTGACACACTTCACGGCGCTCCGAGTGCTGCTCTTGGCGTGCGCGGGGATCAGAGTCTGGGCTTGGAGGCAGTATTTGGTTTTGTGCTTCAGATCTTTCAGAGTCAGCTTTTTGGAGCAGCAGTCCATATCAAACACCGTCTGCAGAGGAGAGGAGACAGGAGCGTGAGAGGGCATTTGGTTTGGACTTTAATGCACAGTGGTTCAAGTGAAACTATCTCAACAAAAGATTTGAGGAGTCTGACAGCAAATGCAGCCGTAAAGAAGAAATGTAGGAAGTATGTATGAAAAATGTAGGTTTGGTTTCTCAATGTTTCTTTTATTTGAGTTATTATGAGGTTGTTTTTGGTTTGTTTGTCTTCTTGTCAGCAGGATTTTAGAAAACCTGCTTGCCCATTTTTAATGAAACTTGCTGGATTGGTTTGGATGAACCAATTTGATTAAGCTTTTGAAATGAATTTGAATCAGTGGACATTTGATTTTTCTTTTGGAAACGGCGTTGGCACATGTCTGTGCTTCCGAGTGCCCTTCCAGTTGTTCTTGTTTTGTTGTTGTTCTTCTTCTGCTCTTCCCCTTTCGCCTTTTCTCCCTCATCTTCTTCCTCTTCTATACGTTGTGGGAGTTTTGATGTACTTTTTTAATAGTGTACACATTGAAATAGTAAATGTTATTCATTTCCAGGCTCGAAAAATCATCCATTTGTTTGTTACCATGTGATTTCCTTGCTGAAAGGTAACTGATCAGTCGATCGACAGAAAAAATAAATCTTCAACAAATATTTGTATAATTAGTTTGCTGACTCTTAAAAATCTACAAATAACCATTTCGTTTTTCGGTGTTATATCACCACCTGGTTTTCGTGTGTGTGTGTGACCTATATTACTATCCTTGTAGGGACCTACATCTGTTCACGTGGGGGACTCGCCTCCCTTATGGGGACATAATGGAGGTGAATCATTAATTTTAGGGTGAAGACTTGGTTAGGGTTAGGGTTGTGTCGGGTAACTTAGGGTTAAGGTTAAGATAAGTCTCCAGGAAATGCATGTAAGTCAATGTAATGTCCCCTGAAGTGATGCATATATGGTATGCGTGTGTGTGTGTGTGTGTGTGTGTGTGTGTGTGTGTGTGTGTGTGTGTGTGTGTGTGTGTGTGTGTGTGTGTGTGTGTGTGTGTACCTCTTCTCCACTGCTGTGTATGAGGTAGATCTTGTATTGCAGGCTGTTGTGCATCTTCCTGACGAGCAGCCTGGGGGGCTTCACACGGACCACAATGCCTTGCACCGTGCGGTTCAGCCTCAATAAAGGAGAGCTGATTTTGGCTGCAGGTACAATAGAATAAATCTTGTTTAGTTTAATATATTTTTACACAATGTTGAAACACAGATTCAAAGTCATAAAAGAGAGACAGATTACAAAAAGACATGAAAGAAGAGATCATTTTTCAAGTTGGTTTTGCATTTCTGACATCCTATTACCGGTCATGGTGTACTTCCTTCACATTTTAGACAGACTGCTTCGAACAGGACTTCAATTTGCAGGATGGGGGTTATATACCAGGCAGCATCATAGATTTGTCAAACGTATTCTTCATTTAAAAATAAAAAGATTGAATTTCTCCAGAAAAAAAGGGCAACAAAAATACCGTTGCACTGAGCAAGAGACGGGGACCAGAAACAATGGATAGTATAATAAAGTCAAAATACATATTATTTAGCAAATCATAATCAGTATGTAAATGTAATTTCTAATATCTGAACACCTTATATCTTATTCTCAAATCTTTACTATAACCTCTCCCTGATTAAAATATTTGAAACACATTTCCTCTCCTGGAAATAAAACATGAGCTACTTATATTATCATTTTCAATTTGGTGAAGCCAGAGGACAAAGGAGAAGAGGATGATGACGATGAAGAGGAAAACATGAAACACTCACTGTCCGACCGCGGGCTGAACCTCGGGGAGAGCGTCCAGGCTGATTTGCTGGCGGGCGGAGAGGAGGCGTGCACTCTGGCGTAATACCACTCTCTGAGGTCAGAGGTCAGGGCGCTGAGGTCACACTGAGGCTTCTGGATCCTCTGACAGCCGTCAACGTCCAACCAATCCAACTCGCCATAACTGAGGAGGAGCAGAGAGAGGATCCTGTTCAGCACGGATCATGTGTGTGTGTGTGTGTGTGTGTGTGTGTGTGTGTGTGTGTGTGTGTGTGTGTGTGTGTGTGTGTGTGTGTGTGTGTGTGTGTGTGTGTGTGTGTGTGTGTGTGTGTGTGTGTGTGTGTGTGTGTGTGTGTGTGTGTGTGTGTGTGTGTGTGCGTGTGTGTGTCTCACATCTTCCACTGAACGGAGTACTGCAGAGAGCTGCTGTTGCCGGGCGGAGTCCAGTGCAGAACGTGTCTGTAGTCCACAGAGTCGAACCTCACCTCGGTGGGTTTGGAGAGCATCTCTGGAGCTGAGGACGTAATAGATTACATTATGGTTTATTAGGACATAAGAGCATAAAGTGCATGAATATAAAAGGAGGTAATTGGTTTGTTATTAAAGAAAAGCTCCTATGTTAACTACAAATATAACAGGACAGAAGAACACAGAGAAAATACAAAAACAAGAAATGAAGTAAAATACGAGGGAAAAGTGTATGACAGTTGAAACTTCAAATCGAAAAAAAAAAAATGAGGTGCAGCCAAACAATTTAGCTCCCAAAACTGCTCTTAAATTATTCAGAACATTTATTATTTTGTGTTACAAAAGAGATTTTCTGAGCCCTTGAGTGACTCTTTAAGAAAATGTATCAGCAAGATGTTTTTCACCTTTCAGAAAAACGGACTTTGATCCTGGTCATTTGTCTCATAGCTAAAATGTCCAACTAACAAACAAGCTAAATATGTTATTGGAGAATTCAACTGTATGTCCACATTAATACTGAAGTTACCTCTTGTGTTTTATTTCACACTGGGATAATTCGTGTTTCAATGAAAATAATGGTCCTTGCAAATTATTTCTAAGAAGTCAGTCATCCGTCTGGTATGAAGCAGGCCTTTGTTTTTCCTTAGAAACACTTTCACAAAAACTTCTACCTCATGATGCGCTTCATTGTTCCTGAAATGCTGAGGCTTTTTTGTTATTAAACCTGGCCTGAAATGTAATTCCTCGAAATCTCAGAGTTCATTTCACACTCACATGTCATTCGCTCCTGAGCAAGAAGCAACACACGAAACATTTATTTTCCTAATCCAAACAAATATATTTCCTTTTTTGTTGCTTACTGGTAATAAATAACAAATTCAAATTGTTACTGATGTCTGAAAATGATTTAGAGACACTCGGTATCTGACGCCATTTCACTTAATTGAACCCTTATTATTTCCCTTTAAATGTTGCCTTTTATTACATTTTATTCGAGTGCGTTTAATCTAGTATTAGTGAGTTATTATTGGTTGGTTTATTTTAATTAAAGAGCAATACATTTGAAGTTACACTCATCACTGTGAATTAAAAAACGTTAACCGCGATCTGAGATAGAATCTGGCTGCTACTTAGAAATTATTTATCTAATATACTATATTCCAATAACTTGAATATAGACTCTTATTGCACTATTTCACTTTTTTTCTTTTTGTATTTACTGTTTACTTGGACTATTTTTTTCTGTGTATCTTTTTTATTGTGTTGCACTGTTGGAGGAACCTGTGACCTAAGATTTTCATCGTCATCATAACTACACTGTAGCTATGTTCGTATAACCAATAAAAGCCTTGAACCTTTATTCGATGTGACTTTGAAATAAATCTAGCCAGACAATAACAATCCTTATGTCATAAATCACATACAAATAAATGATATCTCACCGCGAGTGGCGCTGCAGACTCCCAGGTGCCCCAGCAGCACGGCTCCCAGCAGCAGACGGCTCATGGTGGTGAGGTTGGAGGACGACAGACACAATGCTGCTGAACTGACGCTGCAGAAAACACGCAGACCTTTAATGTCCCGTCAACTTCCCCCTTTTTAAATTCCATGATGACCTTTGTGACTCTACAGTGTTACATGTTTTGATACAGAAGTACATGTTTGTGAATTACGTGAGTGGTTTCCTTACAAAACACTGAACTATTCAATTCAAATTCAATTCAAAACATTTATTTATCCAGGTGAAATCCCATTGAGGTCAATGATCTCTTTTTTCAAGGGAGACCTGCAGCAGTAGGTTCCACATGAAGACATAAAAACATAAACAACAGAACAACAAAAGGATATCATACAGCAACATTTACAGGGATTACATCACTTAACAAATGTTCCAGTTTTTTTAAACACACACGAGGATGCATTCACTGACTCCCAGTGAGAGCTTCATCAGCTGTTTGAAATCCATCCTTATAGAAATCAAAGAGCAATGAGGTGTGATGGTGTGGATCAATTAAAGATATGCCACACATACAAAAAATAAATTTGTCTAATAGATCAAATAAGTGCATGCCCACATAAACTCATGGAAATGTTAACCATTTATCGGGAAGTTAGTCAGAAATTAAATCTAGTTTTAATTGAATTAAAATAACATCTCTCCTGCTGCTACACTGACATTACTTTAAATGTAAATGCTTAAAGGATGCATCTAAATTAATAATGTCAAAGCACACATCTCAGTTTAAGTTTGAAGTCGCTTTTCAAGTCAGAATGATTGACTTATTATACTAGGGGAAAAAAAGTTAAAATGCTATAATTCAAGTGTTCCAGTAAACCGTGACATGTGACACAAACAACACAGACGACAAGCAAATCCTAAAAAAGTAACTCATCACATTAAAAGACCAAACATGAACAATCAAATAAGTTAATAAATAAATGGTGATAAATAAGTAAATAAATACATACAAATCAATAACATTTATAAATACATAAAAATAAATAAAATGCATAAATATATGCAAATAAATAAATAAAATGTATAAATCAATAAAATGTATAAATAAATCAATAAAATGTATAAATAAATAAAAATAAATAAAATGTGAAGATAAAATGTTTAAATAAACAAAATGTATAAATAGTGAAACAAATACATAAAATGTATAAATATAAATAATTTTGTGTCGCTTCCACAGCATCGATGCAACGCTAATACATCTAGTTCATCATGCAATATAATTTATCCATCATTAACTTTGTGATTCACACCTGACCTGTGATTTTCATATCAATAGGTTTATTCATCAAAAAAAGGTCTATTGATAGATTCTTCAAAAGAATAAATATTACGTGTATTCTCGTAAGGTGAGTGGGTGAGCTTCCTCAGGGTGACAGCTACAGGAACAAATGATAACTGGCATCGGTCCAAACTATTTACTGAAAACCTGAACAGTTTACTGGAAACGTGTTGCATAATGACCTCGGTGACATTAGAGAGAGGAGAGAAGCAAATGATCGACTTATTTGATCACATTTCATGTTAACGCTCTGTGTTTTTATTTAATCATATTTTCAATGGCTTTAAAAATATCTGGCTCTGTGCTAACTTTCACATTTTTGGGGAAATTATGCTTAAAAAAACATTTAAATTGAATATCAATAGCTCATGTTATGTAACCCAATGACTTAAAATCCATTCCAGATGTTAATACTAAACGGAACAAGGACACGTTTTTTTTTTATTTAACTGTTTATCTATCTTTTATTAAAACATGTATTTAAATTCAGAAATGAAACTTTTATATAAAGGCTGAATACTCATATAAATATTAGATATATATATACAAAACAACACTAAATCCAATATAAAGAGAAGTCCAATGTAGTTATACAAATCTGCATTTATTTCGAGTCACTTGGTCACATGACATGGGAGCTATTGAAAATAGTTTTTTGAAACACACACAAACCTACACATGAGGATGCATTCACTGACTCCCAGTGAGAGCTTCATCAGCTGTTTGAAATCCATCCTTATAGAAATCAAAGAGCACGGAGGTGTGATGGTGTAGATCAATTAAAGATATGCCACACATACAAAACATAAATCTCTCTAATAGATCAAATAAGTGCATGGCCACATAAACTCATGGAAATGTTAACCATTTATCGAGAAGTTAGTCAGAAATTAAATCTAGTTTTAATTGAATTAAAATAACATCTCTCCTGCTGCTACACTGACATTACTTTAGATGTAAATGCTTAAAGGATGCATCTAAATTAATAATGTCAAAGCACACATCTAAGTTCAAGTTTGAAGTCGCTTTTCAAGTCAGAATGATTGACTTATTATACTAGGGGGAAAAAAGTTCAAATGCTATAATTCAAGTGTTCCAGTAAACCGTGACATGTGACACAAACAACACAGACGACAAGCAAATCCTAAAAAAGTAACTCATCACATTAAAAGACCAAACATGAACAATCAAATAAGTTAATAAATAAATGGTGATAAATAAGTAAATAAATACATAAAAATCAATAAAATGTATAAATACATACAAATAAATAAAATGCATAAATATATGCAAATAAATAAATAAAATGTATAAATAAATAAAATGTATAAATAAATAAATAAAATGTATAAATAAATAAATAAAAATAAATAAAATGTGAAGATAAAATGTTTAAATAAACAAAATGTATAAATAGTGAAACAAATTATCGACTTATTTGATCACATTTCATGTTAACGCTTTGTGTTCATATTTAATAATATTTTTAATTCGAGTCCCGCTGCAGTCAGCATGTCGTTGTGTCCCTGGGCAAGACACTTCACCCCAAATTGCTCCTGTGGGGAATGTCCATATTGAATGTATGTAAGTCGTTTTGGATAAAAGCGTCCAACAAGTAACATGTAATGCCATTTAAGTTGAATATCAATAGCTCATGCTATGTGACCCAATGACTTAAAATACAGTCCAGATGTTAATACTAAACGGAACAAGGACACGTCTTTTTTATTTAACTGTTTATCTATCTTTTATTAAAAAAAAAAGTTTAATTCAGAAATGAGACTTTTATATAAAGGCTGATATATACAAAACAACACTAAATCCAATATAAAGAGAAGTCCAATGTAGTTACACAAATCTGCATTTATTTCGAGTCACTTGGTCACATGACATGGGAGCAGTATAACGCAATGATCTTGTATTGAAACGTTTTTTTCATGACACATCAGTAAACTGAAAAGGTGTGCCTCATAATCCATTTTATATAATTGTTTTCTTAGCATATTTTCAAAAATATGGGTTATTAAAAATGACATTGGCTTTATCTCAGTGTTGTGTAATTCTACCTGTCTTCGTCTTTGTATGTATGTTTAACTGCTTTTGGTCTGTCACTCAACTTCAGGTCTGCAATATATAGGTTTATTTATTGCGGTTATATTGCAGAGCACATACTTTCTTCATATAGTGAAGCCCTAATCCTCATCACTTTAAATAGGGGGGGTTAAAAGATTTAAAAGGTCATGCTTAACCAATTTCTGCCTTCAGACCTTGTAGTTAAGAATGCTAAGTAACATCCATTTTAAATTGAGTAGAAATGAACACACAAGCTCTGATGAGGCAGTGGGAAATATCAGACAGAGCTGCTGCAGATTACCAGAAACTCTTTACCTGCAAGGACATGTGACTACAGTAATAGTGAAGTATGTAGTGTAGTTACTGGAACCCAAAAGGTCTCCAAATCCAACTCCCACACACAACCACTAAAGAGGAAGGAAACATTACACACACACACACACACACACACACACACACACACACACACACACACACACACACACACACACACACACACACACACACACACACACACACACACACACACACACACACACACACACACACACACACACACACACACACACACACACACACACACACACACAGCTCTAGAGGAAGGAACGCGGATAGCATGTCATGAAACAGGACGTGCATGCTTCTTCCTTTACAAAGTGACATGGCCGAATCTGACATATTTTATTATTGCTCATTAAATGTAAATGAGCTGCTTCACTACACTGAAATACCAACTTCCCTTCCTTTATTTGTAGCTCTTCACATAAAGTAATTTAGTGTGTACAACATCCGCTTTATAACCACATCCTTTAGGATACAAACAGAAAAAAGAACAAACGTTTTTTTTTTACTTTTATTGAAATGAAGTAATACTGAAAACTCACACAAGATAATAACCATTAACAGTGGTTTTCAGACGGAAAAGGAATCATTATAAAGGACATAGGCACAGAAACTGAGGAAGCATAATTAAGAGTTAATTAGCAAAACTATAAAAACAAGTGCTCAAGGTTAATGGGCAGGGCACTTTTCCAAATCAAATGTTAACAACATTCAAATATCAGACAATCACTCCAGCTGGTCATCAAGCCCGGCATTTCTTTTTTGAAAATTGTGAACCGAATGTTTTACACAAATAAAAAAAAAGCACCATTTCCTTTTTTCAAAGTCATTATCAGCATCCAGCCTCTGTACAGCAGCTCTAGCTGGGAAGGCTCATCAACTCGTACAGTCTCAAGTTATGCAACAAAAAACAAGTTAAACACAAAACAACAATAAGCAACTCAACAGCTGACGTTTAAAGACCGGTAACAAGGCACAAGTAAAAGTGTTAAAACATCACTTCAGTTCCTCTGGTGCCAATCTCCTCTCATTTCATGAGAAAAATTAGTTCATCGAATTCCATCAATTCATTTAAAGACTGGGTAAAATAACTCAAACATTTTGTAACCCTGTGTTAATCGTTCAATTAACAGCCTTTATTTGGCAAGAATTTAATACATTTTCGTATTAATAGTGTTTTTTGACAACTCGTCTTGAACTTGGCGGGTGTCTACATAAACGTATCTTAAGAAATGTACTTTGGGAAACGGCCCAAACCACGGTTCAGTCTGTAAGTAGAGCAGCTACTAGGGCAGTTTGTTAAACAGGAGGGAGCGTGTTTGGCTTTTAGTGAATAAATGATCCATCAGTAGTTCTCCCTCTCTCCTCCTGGTCGACCAGAAGGAATACTCTCATACTCTACAGATCCATATTGCTCTTATTTCCCCCATCACACTCACTCTGGGATCCAATCAAATCTGACTTGCATCAACTAACCCCCCCCCCCCCCCCCCGAATATTTCATTTAAGTCAAAGAAATGTCACAAGTCACTGATGTATATCTGTGACTTTAAGGTGCAACTAGCATAATGAGAGACTAAAGGATTGGATTCAGGTAGAAAAGACGTGCTAATACATAGAAAACAGTACAGTGACTACTCAGCATAGTTACGGCTGAACATGGGGTCAACAGAGATGAGAATGCATGATTAACAGATGCTTATGATATAACAGTATTTACAGAAAACGTTAATAGTTTTACTTCCATGTGCATTACAGAATACAAAGCGCAGTTAAGTCCCTTTCAATCACTAATCTAGGATTCATTGAAAGGTGTGTTTTAGTGACGCTTTTGTTTTGAGTAACAGTTGAAACCCTGACATTTAAATTCAGAGGTAAATGTCAGTGAAGAGGTAATGGCGTCATGAGAAGCACTTTAAAAGAGTTCTGCAGAAAAGATGCTTATCTTCACATTTCTCTCAGATATGGCAGCTATGGATCGTTCACATCTCCTTTCATGAAGCTCCTGTGGCGGTGGCATGCACGTCTAAACCAATCACAGGTAATTGAGCTGATTTGGCAGCTACTGGAAATGTTAAGCATGCAGGCATGAGAGGATGCAACATTTGAAACAAATATCAGAAATCAAGAACTTAAATGAACAACATTACGACACTGACACTGGTGACTGGTCTGATTTGAGTAATTCATTTGATCTATATTATATAACACGTCTGTAAGGCCATTTTAATGTTGTTGCTTGCTCTGACGCATTTAGTGCAAAGTCAAATGTAACCGATGTCTGAGTGCACCTACAGTTGGGACGTTCCTGGTTCGTTGTTCCCTTGGAGACGGTCTGACAAGGCAACAACCCAAACCACCTGGAATTTGTAACCGCGACTGAAAATCGCTGTTTGGGGTTAAGATTTTCCAATTTGAATGAAAGGTGATTGCAAACGAGTTCCCTTTTTTTGACCCGACTTCAAACATTCGATGTGCCGCCGTCTCGCCCGGAGCCTACGACACCACCACCGCACGCTTCTCATACCCAGAGGGCGTCTCGTCTGGCTCCAAGTCTCTGCCCTGCGTGTAGCCGGATTCTTCGTCGGTCGCTACCGCCACGCTGTTAGAAAGGCCTTTGTCTGCCTCTGCCGACACGCCGCAGCGCATCCGGAGCACGGAGTCATCGCAGGGAGTGATGAAAGATTTGACGTCTTTCTCCTCGTCCGTCGGTGTGGGAGGGCAGGGCACCACTTCAGGAACAAAGATCTTCTCCTGCAGGTATCCTTTGCTCTCAGGCTTTCCTTTGGCTGCAAATTTCTTTAAGACGAAAACAGAAATTGTTAGATGGAAGTGTGGGTTGAAAATACAATTGTTAAAAGTAAAATAGGAGTTGATGATAAGAACAAAGCCCACCAAGAATTTTGGTATAGAAGTTGCTGCATTGGTCTTTTTTCGGTAGACCATGAAGAGGACGAAAGCAACCGCACTCGAGATCAGCAGGACGCTCACCACCCACACATGGACGAGATCTAGTGGAAACAGATAGGAAGTCAATATATTTATAGACTCACTTAAACACACATTTTTAGCAAAGAAACCAGTAGCTCTGAATCTGTGTTCAGTCCAACCCCCCCTGCAGTAAACGTGACAAAGTGTCCTTGTGCAAGATATTGAACCCCAGGTTGCCATCATGTTTAAAAGCGTCAACCAAATACCAAATCATTTTAAAGGTGACCTATCATGCAAAATGCACTTTTGTACGTCTTTTCTACATGAATATGTGTCCCCGGTGTTCCAGGGAACTCACCAAGTGTCAGAAAACACAACCCTCTCTATTTTCCTCCATACCCAAATCTCTTAAAAAGGGGCCGCAACGGATCTGATACAGACTGATCCAGATTTGAACACTTCTATGACGTCAGAGAAGTGGCGCTACGGCTATTGGGCCAACTCCACCAATCAGGAGGAGACAGCCACGGACATTGCCGTTGGAAAGCGCTGGAGACGCTGTAGTACATATGCCAGGCCTGTAGATGGTGCTGTTCTCACAGAATCAGCCCATGCAAAGACAGTGTTAAATTGAGCGAAATGAGGAATGGCTAAAATGCATGATCTGTTTGGTATTTAGAAAAATAAAAAGTATAAATATGCCTTTTATATAGGTATGGTCCTACACTATATTATTCAAATATAGCATGATAGGTCCACTTTAAATGTAATGGGTTCTTGACAGAGGGGCTTTGTTGTTGTACTGAAAGAAGCAAGGAGGGCAAACCAACCAATATTATTCTGTCGGTTAAAACAGAGGAATATAAATAGATTGAAGCTTTAATCAAATGTTGATCTAAAACATTCGAATGCCGCGTGGCTTCTTTTGGGACATTCTGTTAAAACTTGGCATTTCTGCAAAGTTTTTAGATTAAGATAAACACTTTCCAGATTCCAGGTGTGGCTGCATAGGAGTGATGCACGGTAAAATGAGTTAGGAATATATCACAGGTTTGAGAGGACTGGTGACAAAGAAATAATAATAATAATAAAACAACCTTGGTTACCTTGGTTGGTGATTGGCTAATGGTTACACAAGCCAAAAATCGTTATGACATCATAAAGTGGCCAAAATCAGATCAGCTCATTTTCAGACAGGTTTTTATATAAATGGATCAGGACAAAAAGTGAGAGAGTCTTTTTTCCTAAAATTTTCCAAATCTCTTTACACAGAGGGGACACATGTTGATGTATAACAGACATGAAAAAGTGGATTTTGCATAATAAGTGAGCTTTAAGTATGAAACTAACAAAACAAAAAAAGATAAGAAAATGTTACTCAACAGCTTGGTGGTTCTTCGAATGGCGCGGCACAGACCGGTCGGGGGGTTTTCACTAACATCTTCTCCAGCTCGCCTTCAACCGTCACACAGTGTTTCTCCTGAGAAGCGGCCACTATGACGTTCTGCTCACACACGCTCTCCTCACAGTCAGAAGGGTCTGCGTGTGTCTTCTGCACACACACACTTATAATGGTAAGCAGGTGTGCAACTATTCATACAAACACTTCATTTACAGAACTCAGTATGATTACTTTCACTTGACATGGAGTGCAATGCATTTCATCTATGTACTTGTGTTTTGTTTGTAAATTCTAGTTTATTCTGACTTGTAAACAATCTGTTTTTGTGACCTTCCAACGAAATACGGATGCAGATGAGCATTTAAGCTAACGCCTGTATTTCATGTATGTTTATACTGATGTTCATTAAGTTGCACTGTCACCATCAAATAAGCAAATACAAATATGAAGTGATAATTCCTGCTGACGGCTATGAACCTGAGATATTTGCTCATGCTTTATCAATGCCATACGAATCTTCAGAAGGTGATAGAAGGTCTGACCTGGTGGACCACCTCGACCATGTATCGAAATATGGGGAGCCTTTTGCTATTCCTCTTGATGGGCATTTTGATTTTGTACAACAGCCAGGGATGCACGAAGCGGACCAGGATTTTGCCATCATGTAGGGTTGTGACGTTTACTGAAGGGAGGTCAAGAGAACCTGAAAAACAAACATCACCATTTCTTAATTGTAATTTAGATTTCATGTTGACTTTAGCATATTAGTTGCTCTATAGCTCCGCTAGAGGTGAAAACCTTCACATGTTACTTTTGAAGGGGACCCATTCTGTTCACTTTCAGGTTCATGTGTATTGTGTGTCTCTGTGACATTTTCACATGCTTTGATGTTCAAAAAGGTCTTTATTTTTCTCTTACTGCCTGTGATGCAGCACCTCTTTTCACCCTCTGTCTGAAACCAGAGCCCAGTGCGCTCTGATTGGCTAGCTGGCAGGCTCTGATGTGATTGGTCATCTGCTTAGAGATGTCCGAATATTGTTTTGACATGTTGGTAAACTAATCAATTCAGTGTCTGAATTGTATAAATGTGCAACAAGATGAAGGCGACCCCTCACATTAATGCCTGAACAGTGTTCTGACAATGATAGCTATCTTAACATGTCTGTTACTAACATTCTCCTGTAACTGAACACCTGTCAGCCCAACAGAGCCCCCAGGACAAAACTCAAATATTAATATATAAAAAAAGGTTTAGTGATATCAGCTCGTTTTCTTCTACAATGCCATCAATGCTCACATTTTCTTTCACTTAGAGTGTCCTGGAAATAGCTGAATTCTATTGAGTCCGGAGGGGCGGCGTTAGACTCCTTCTGTCCAATCACAGCAGTTACGGAAATTATGTATTCGTCGCTTGGATCAGAGAGAAACGACACGTCGGCTTGCTTCGCTGGCGGCTCCACCCAACTCTCATTGGGAGGTCTGTGGAAACCAATAAGAGAGAAAAGAATATGAGTATCTCAAATCAGAGACTATAATCATGTGTTAAAGTTAAGAAGAACTTTAAGAAGTTTTATAAAAGTAGTTACTAACAATGCTTTTCGTTAGGAGCCAATAATATTAATTCAAAGAAAACTATCTCAAAGCCAAACCTAAAATTTGATTTGAACATGACTTTTTTTTTAATTGTGAAAAACGATTGTGAGGATATCTTTAATTTAAATATCCATGTTTATGAACAATTAAACTGTGAGTCATGATCAAAATACCCTTTAAAAAGGAGCAGAATCCTTTAGTCTAACCCCTTAACAAATTCCCCATTAGTGTGCTGTTGGACATAGACTATTTATATATAAATATATATATATAAGTCAAGGAGTATTTTTTGGTGAAGTCTGTACTGTATATGCAGAACAAAGTCTGATCCAGGATTACTGTTATCTGAATACATGTTGTTTTTTAATGTTGCAGTGTTTGTTTGCAGAGTTAAAGCAGAGGTAAACAATACACCTTTTAACAGCCAAAGACAGAATAATGCGTACAAAGGAAAGGCACAAACCTTCCCATCGAGCGGATATTGACTCTGAATCTGAGCCCGGGGACGAGCTGACCGTAGTCCCACCGCAGCACGTTGTGCATGTTGTGGCACTGCAGGGTCACGTTGGCCGGCGGCTCCACTGTGGACACACAAACACCAGGGTGAGGAGATTTGAAAGGCTTTCAAATTCACACTGAACACCACCTCAAAATTAATATCAGTCTGTTAAGAAAATATCGCTCGTCACCGGCTTGAGTTTCAATAATCGGGATACATGTATTTATTATTAAGTATTAAGTAGTCATGACACACAGAGCATATGGGACACCTAGTTCCTGAACTGTGTCCTTTACATGCTGATATACAAGAGAGGGAGCTATTCAGTCACAAGATGGAGGAATACCGGTTCAAAGCTGTATACAATGTTTAGTTTAGATTAGCTAAGGCCCACGTAAGCAATAAACATGAGTCATAAGTCTATCTCCATAGGGGCTGATCATCATGTTCAGGGTTTCCCACACATAGACTATACTTGGGCGGGCCGCCCAGGTATATTAACGGCCGCCCAAGTATATTTCGCGACCCATTTAGGTATTTTAATTTTTTATTTTAATTTTTTATTTTAATTTTTTTTTTTTTTTTTTTTTTTTTTTTCGTCCGTGACCACGACGCCATCTGCGATCGATTAACTTGTGGACAATGATCCCTCGCTCCCTTGCTCTGATCTCGCCTCCTTCTGGCCTGTTAAGTGGCCTGCCTCACACAGGGTGACTGGCTGTCTACATGATGGCCTGTGGCCTGCCGACATGGCCACTGTCATACAGATCATAAATCAAAGCCCTTGATTGGTCTCTGTGTGTCATTCAAGCTCGGGATAACCTCAGCTCAGTTGAGGTAAAGGACTCTGAGTGTTTAGATAGTTAACTTAGTCTAAGTTCTCAGTGGGTCTCAAATGGTGTGGTCACCATTTATGTAAACACATATTTCCATTTGAGAGGGTAGTGATTGGTCTAATGGATAGTGAGGTGGGCTGAAGATCGGAAGGCTGTGAGTTCATTCTAGTTTGCCCTTGAGTAAGGCACTTAGCCCTTAGTTACTCCAGGGAGAATGTCTCTGTAATCGGTCATTATAAGTCGCTTTGGATAAAAGCGTCAGCTAAATGAAATGTCATGTAATGTGATTAGTAAAATATGCATGAATAAATAAATAAAAAGTTAACTAGGTGAAAAAAGGTAAGATACACTTTTAAAACTTGTTGAGAGCTAAAACTAGGAGAGAGGAGAGAGACAGGAGAGGCTGGTTCAGGAGCACAGACACACTCATAACTATAAGTTTCAGTGTTTTTTTCATATTGGAAATGGTATGTTATTGGTTATGGCCATGATTTTATGATTATTGAAATGTATACAGTTCTGTTTAATATAGGTGTTTCCATAGATCTAGTCTCTTTATTTTCCCCTCAAAAAGCACCAGATTGATGCATTTAACTCAAATTAAAATCTTACCGGGGGAGCATGCCCCCGGACCCCCCTAGAGGATTTGAGGTCGACCCCCACTTATAATCACATGGATAGGTTCCTAAATACATTTATAAATACTTTTTTTTTTTAAATAGTAACCCATTTCCATATGTTTATGTGTGGGTAGTAGATTTAAACTATAGGGCTATCATTATGGGCCCTGCCTGTACCTGTTCGCTCTGCCATCGCGTGAATGGTCTGCTAACAAGCGAGCAACAGAAAGGTTAATGTTGTTGCACGTCACCTCAACCCCCCATCCCCCCCCCGCTACCACCACCCCCCAAGTATATTTCAGATCTGTGGGAAACACTGATAATCACATAGCTATCATATGCCTAAAACAGTGTGTCCTGGCGCTCTTCTAGGTAATCATACATCCTGTTACGTACACAGCTACGTAGGGCCTTTGTTATCATGTGTACTCTGATATTGGAAGAGTACATTCAGTATTTTCCCAACACAGTCCAATAAATGATGCCAAAGAAAGGAGAAGTTCCCTTACTCCAATATAACCTTTTGCTCATAGTATTCATTGACTATGGGTATTTTCACTAACACGAACCCCCCACTAGAGGGAACTGCATTCAAACTTATACGATACACTCCTGCTTAACCTCTTTGAGTGGGTCTACTTTACCCACACAGACACAAAAGCTAAAAAAAGGAAGTAATGTCAGGAGATTTAAGGCTTTAAGCCAATGTGGAAATTGCAGATTGGTAATCTAATTTACAGGAAACCTCATGCAGGTCTCCTCTGACACTGAAACAAATAAACTCCACAAAGCCTGCACATACTTGCTCATGATCTCTAAAAAGAGTATTAAAAAAAATGAACATTGATTTCACTTTGAAAAGTGGGCTGATTTTTTTACTTCAGCTCTTTCACTTTCACTGAATGTACATTACATGAGACCAACTTATTGTAAAAGCAGGTTCAACCATTGTGGTGGATACTTGTGAAAATATGTGTGGTAACCACCTGTTACAGGAAACCATGCCTCAGAGCATTGCACAACACACACACACCACAAACAATTACTAATAACATATGAACAATGACACCTTGGCCTGGGAAGGTAATTTAAGGAAGTTCAATAAAAAAGACTAAGGCTTCAAACAATCTACGGATGTGTTCCTTAACACTCCTTCAACAGATTGTTATGAGTCGTCCCCGTTATCATCCATTTCAGTTTCAATTCCTCTCTGAACAAACATTTACGTTCAGGCACGTGATAACAAACGCCTACACAAAAACCAAAGCCTCAAATCTAGGTTGAGTCGTGAGAAGGTGTTAAAGGGAAATCTTTACAGTGCTAACCGCAGCAGTGAAGTCGGTCTGAGGCGTTCACCACATTGCAGCACGGGGCCACACGTGTAACCACGACATTTCACTTCAGCATTTTACTTCCGTTTCAATGTCTCATCATAAGTGTTTTCTGAACACCATCTGAAAATGCAATAAAAAAAGAATGACTCTGAACTTAAAGTAGGCATAGAGAGGCGCATTCCCACTGCAGGGCCTCGCAGGGCTTAGTACGGTATGGTTAGGCCAGGCTCACTTTATGCTGCATTTCCATTATAGTTTAGTAGCTGGGGCAGTAACTATAGTAACGCATTGTAGGCGGAGCCGTGACGTCATCTTCAATGCGAACCACAGAAAACCAACATCAGCCGTTAGCTGTTAGCACTCAAGCTCACAGCTCCTCATATCTGTTCAGAAACTAGACAAAAGTGAAACAAGTACAAACCACAGACTGTCTGTGTCATGGCGAATACAGTCGCTGGTTTATTTATGTCTGTATAGGCCGTTGTTGTGAGTGTGGACGGTCGGAGCATATGCTGCGTTAGCTTAGCCTATCTCCATTTAGACAACACACATTTAAAAAAAAAAAATCGCCTCCCGTCTGTCTGCAGACTTGTCAAAGCATTAATTCATGGTTTTTACTAACCGGTATCAGTATGTTGTTACTTCGGCATCAGCAGGAACTACCCCTAGTGGAAACGCAACAAAAAAAACGGGCCGGGTTTGGCACAGTGGAAATGCGCCATAAGTGTTTACCATGAAATGCCGTCTGAGAAAAATGATTTAAAATATTGAAAAACTGGCTTAAAGAGCGAGGACATCCAGTGGCTAATGCACAACTTTATGTTCTGTAAATAATATTTAAATGAATGCTGAACTTTGCCAAAAGAAACTTGATAATGAAAATATACAGAGGCAAATTCGTTTAATCCCCCTCCCAAACATACATTTTTTCTGGAGAGTTTTTGGAGTGGGTCCACGTTGAAATGTTTTTTGACCAAATGTTTGTGTTAAACTTGGGTTTTATGTTATATAGTTATAACTATGGTTTTATTCATATGTTTAAAACGTATCTTCGAATCAAATTGATTAAATGCCAAATCAGAGTTACCAAATTGTAGGTCTACAAAAATCAAACGTGACATGAACTTGAAAGAGGGAATATTAAAAAGCTGTCCTACGAAAGTCTGGTGTAAAAAAAGACATGTTGCAGCAAGTGAACAGGAGCCACTGATTTACAAAAGGCAGGAGGTGAACTTTACAAATCATTTAAATCCTCCAGCTGAGGATAGGTAGAGTATTGTTCAGTAATGTTTACTCGACACTGAGCGTGTTTCTCAGTTCATAAGAGTTCAGCGGGACCGACTGCAGAAGCCACAGCAGCAGACAGATTTGTGCAAACAAAGCAAAAAAACATATTTCAGAAAGTAGGAAGAGAGAGCTCCGCCTATCAGACATAAAAAAGAGGTCACTGTTGACGTGTGCTGCTATCGCCACAAAATAACTGACAACCTTCCTGAGTGCTTGAGCAAACAAAACATTTTCAAACTGAGTTTAAAAACGGTGGTTACCCCAAGAAACTGTTATTTTTCACAGAAAGTAAGATGTGAAAAATATCTTACTTTCTAAACTTACAAAATAAACATAGATGTTAAAAAGTGACACGTGAAAGCAAGCATTTCTTTAGTTGTTGTTTTGTGTTGTTTCAATGTGCAACAAAATGGTTGAGTGTAGATCAAATAGACGTATGGAGGAACAGTAGTTAGTACTTAGTTCTTGATAATAATATATTTCATGGAATAGTATTTCCTAGCTTACATTGATTTTCTGTCTTTATTGTTAGATTTGTTTTTGTAAAATCATGCCTTTAATACTTTCATTTTCTACATTGCTTATATTTAAAAAAAAACACTTTTTATAAACAGCCAGACAGACAGCACAATAGCAGTTGGCAAACAAGTTAGGATGACAACAGTGTGATTAGAGTCCGACAGGATAAAAAACAAAGACAAAACAAGAAAAAATAAATAAAAACAAAACAAAAAATGGACTGTGACAGGACAAAAATCAACATCAAAAAACAAATCTAAGGGCTCTGAGTCTAAGTCCATTATTAATAACATGATGCAAAAGCAGAGATCAAACAATGTGTATAAATGGAACAAAAAGACCAAATATATAAAAAATAAATAAAAACATAGCACTTGTTGGTCAGTCCGCCGCCCAGTAATCAAAGTTTAACACCGCATTGCTTATATTTTGATATATTTTTGTACATGTATAACTCTGGATAACTTTGCAACAGATCACAGTTTCGTTGTGACCATGATAGTGGAGCTTCTATTGAAATGTGCAGTCAGAAGCAGAACAGACACAGACGTGAAAGAGCTTCACAAAGGAGGGGAAAGGAAGGACAGAGCAGATGAACGAGGAGATACAAACACAAACTGTTAAGTTAAAATCTATAAAACCGCCAAACCATGCGTCAACACACAGAGGATACAGCTACGCCCGGCTTTCCTGTCGGTGCAGTGTCTCGGACAGATTTAATCAGTGAGCCGGAAATATTTCTCACTGCAGACGTTTCCACATGTTGCATGAAGAGTGTTTACAAAACAGATGGCTGCCTTCACTGTAGGTATTTAGTTGGTATATAGACATGACACTATAACACTGCACTGTAAATAAAGACTTGGCAAGCAACACAAGCTCTGCTCAGATCACAATCAATGTAAGCTAATACAGGCGTTTCAAGAATTGTTCAATGTTGATCAGTGTTTCCCATACATCGATTCATTTGTGGATTCATTTAGGGTAAAAAAAAAAAAAAAAACTTTAGTCTTATTTTTTTTGGTGGTCTAATGGATAGTGAGGTGGGCTGATGATCTGAAGGTTACGAGTTCAAATCCCGCCTGGAACACCACCACTAGTGTGCCCCTGAGTAAGGCACTTAGCCCTCAGTTACTCCAGGGAGAATGTCCCTGTAATTGGTCGTTGTAAATCGCTTTGGAATAAGGCGTCTGCTAAATGCCTAAATTGTAAATGATATTTTTGGGAGAATAAACCCCACAGATCCTCAACTCCGCTGTGTCTCACTCATTAACAACGCAACACAGAGCAACAAGATCGTTGTCTACAATAGCCATGAACTCGCATGTATTTTCTTATTTGAGGGGGGGGGGGGGGTGGATGCGTGGGCCACCCGAATAGGTCAAGAGGCCTTTGGCTTTTCTTGCTGGGGGGTGCCCCCACAAATAGAATCCAATTCTGTGGGAAACACTGAATACCCATGTTGTCTTTGTTGTAAATAAATAACGGCAGTCTTGGGATCGTTTTTTCCATTCTAGTCAAAGCTATTTTTGTCTAAGTCTAAGAAATACTAACAGACAGAGCCAAAAGTTCTCAAATGTTAACCGTCTAAAACGCAATCAGTCACACAAGATCCACAGACAGATTACATTTAAAATGTCATCTTAAATTAGGAGCAATACAATCAAAAAGAACACCAACAAGATTACAAATGTAACATCTGACGGATGATAACATTTGGATTTTTTTTTTTTTTTAAAGCCAACTAAATAACATTCAAAAAAAAGAAAAGTAAACTGAGAAAAGAGGCACATCCTCACAACTGAAAAGATGGAATTTGGTCATTGTTGGCAGTTTCACTTGCACAAAAGGAAACGTATTGATTCATTGATAGTCGTAAAAGTTGCTTTTTAAATGTCTGGCAACTGACTTAGAATAAAATCGTCTAAGGACATACTTCAGCCTATGCTACAAAAACAGGAGATGTTTGATTCCTGCTGTAATGTAATATACATTTAATATATATTGTTGACTTTAACTTGTTGTGACACAAGTAGTGTGATGGTATTGGTTGACTCATCACAATTGTCTAAATTCAGGGGAATTATGGCAATATGTCCAGACTCCACACAAGACAACAGGAGATCTTTACTATCCAGTTGTGTTTTACAAGAAATTGACGATACTCTTTACCGTATAAACACACCTAGACTTTGTGAAAGCTGCGGTGGAAACTAATCACATACAAAGCAGTTCACACCCACAAGCCCCCCCTCTGACGACAACATGAAATACACCTTCACCGCATTACACAGCCTCCTGTTTCTAAATGACAGGATGTCGATGAACTCTCAACCAAAGGAAACGTGAGGGTTTTCAATCCCTCATGTAGCTCCACAAGTCACCTATGCAGGAATAAGAAGCAGTTAACCTTGTGTCCTGTGCCTGTCCTTTTCCACCTCCTAGGGAAGGAAATCACTCCTAACTGGGGATGTCACTTTGCCAGACATTTTGAAATCAAAAACAACACCGAGTAATTACTTGAGTCTTGATACCACTGTGAAAAAAATGTACTGAAACATTAACTTCTTTATTAGAGATGCATACTGGCATCTTTAGGAAGTTGTAAAAGTCATAAAAAGTGTATAATTAAGTATCAAATCCTGCTCTGTGGTAGGATTTCCGTCTAATGTTAAAAGTGTTTGTGTCATTGATCGGAGTAATCCTCAGACGATTGAGCAAAACAGGCCCGATATATCAGGAAGAATGCTTAAAATGCTTCGTCTGAAAGGATTTGAACTCCCCTCACACATTTTACTTTATATGTGGGGAATGTCAAAAGGTTTCCATTTTCAACATTAAAGGTAGGGTAGGTAATTCACTTCAGAAACACTTTTTGTTATATTCCATGGAATGCTCTAAACATCCTGATAGCAATGAATACATGAAATGCTTTGACAATAAATACATTAAAACATTTCATCTGTGGAAGCCGTGGCGCTGTAAAAAGCACGACCAATCATCTGTGCCGGCCCGGCTAAAATACCTGGATGGCCTACCTGCCTGTCAGCCTTCCATCTGTGCACAAACTTATCTCGTGCCCTCATTGGTCATGTGCGCGTTCGTGTGTGTTGGAGGAGGGGCTCTGTAAGGAAGTCTGAAGGAAGGGGCAGATTTTTTTTCTCCTGCGTACACTCAAATTCTAGCGCACTCAAGCTGGTTTCTCCATTCTTACCTACCCTACCTTTAATCACTGCTTTATGAATAATAGAGCTGAAAGTAATGAGTGTTTTCCACTCTTTATAGAGTCTGGTGGCATTAATGCTTGAGTTTAGAGCCGTTTGCTGCTGATAGCACCGAGAAGATGCTTTTAAGCTTTCATTGTCTTGCAGAAATTTCCACAGACTGCAGAGGTTAGATACCATGCATTGATTAAAGTGCAATAAATGATGATAGGATATGTTCCAAAAATGGTCATTAGCGTTATTTATTACCACTCACCTCCATCAGTGAGGGCCAAAAGAGGCACTAGTACATTAGACTGTGAACAACATTTAATATGAGAGGATAGAGCTGATGTAAGCTACACCACACAAAGAATAACAGACACTAAATCATCCTGCAGCAGAGCAGTGTCTGTGGTTCTTCCAGCGGCCGGTTTCAAATCGTGTTTTTGACACCATTTGTCACCCACCCTGCCCCCTTTGACGGTCTTTTCTGTGAGTGTAAAAATGCCAAAAAGAGTAAAGAACTGCAAACCATTTTCATCAAATTCGAAACTTAAAGAGCAACTTGCAGGGTTTTTGTTTTACTACATTTATGCTTAACCTTGCCTGAAAATTACAATTAAAAATGTTAATGCAGGATTTGATATGTTTTACAAGACATAAGGGCAGGAATTCAGAGGAAAAGGAGCCGTTTTGAGCTCTGCTACTAAAAACTGCTTTTTTTTTTAACGTCATACGTCAAACTCGTCATATTACGTCACATGGGGGAGCGACTCTCTCGGACTCGTTCTCTGCCCAATCCGCGGTAGTAGTTTGTAGTTGGTTTGAGCGGTTGTGATTTAGTGAGCTGGTATGTTTTCGGTAATTTTACATTGCAGTTCACCATTTGTAATCATGGTGAGCTTGTGTTTGTGCAGGTTGCACAAACTCCAGCCTGTCAGGACATCGAGTCCACAGTTTCCCTCACGGGTAAAGGACCGGAGCTAGCGTTCGTTCCTGGGTGCGTTGTGCATCCACCTCCCTGCAGCACATACTCTCCACAGCTTTATCAAGAAACCGTATTACATCTCACTCCCCCCCACCCCCTTCGCTGCTCTCTCTCTCTCTCCCCTCCGGTACACGGCACCGTAAGACATAGTGTGGAGTTGCATTAGGTAACGCTGTGGTGGCTGTACTGCTCCAGCCGTCTCCTTTGTGTTTGTTTGTTTCCCCCTGTCTGTGTTGTTTGTGTGTGCGTGGTGGCTGTCACTCCTGGCTCCCGGCTCAACCTCCACTCACCTGCTGCAATCAGCTGTGCACCCTCCCTGACTACACACCTGCTTTCCATCAAGCCATTTACAACGGCTTATCAACGGAGGCTCCACAACCTTTCTCCGCCAGATCGTCAAGTATCAGCCGTATCTCTCTCTCTCCTCCGGTACACAGCACCGTAGTGTGGAGTTGCATTAGGTAACGCGAGATACGGCTGATACTTGCGCATTAGTTTCTGTTATGGATGAGTATCAACAGTCCTGCCAGTAACGTTACTATATAATCAATATTACTTTAGTTATAGCCTGATATATGATAGCTAACTTCACAATGTTGTGATGTGACTGACGTTAGCTAACATTAACTGTAGCTAACGCCGGTCGCTCACCAAGACAGCTGCTCTGTTCTCCACTGGTTCTCCACACACCAAAGCTCCATTTCTCTCCGATGGCCGTTATTTTTTCTAATCCTTGGCTGCTCCTGGTCTCTTGGACGCATAGCAGGCTCATAATTATAATCATATGCATTCGAATATATATTTTCAACCTCTTCTGTGTCAAAACTAGCATTGTGATCCATGTTTATTCATACGTTAGACCCATAGACCGGCCGCTCTCCCCGTTGTTTCCCCCATGTTACGTCACACGCGGGAGGTCACGCGCGGAGGCTTTTTTTATGCGGAAGTGAAAATGTCTTCCTAAAACGACGCCAGATTTCACTGTAGTGTATATTTCTGTATATTTTTTTGAAAATCTAGTGTATTCATCATTTTCCTACACATTTATTAACGGGTGTCTCTAACCTGCAAGTTACTCTTTAACGTGAGCAGGAATGGCAGAGTCTACTTCAGAACTGATGTATTGTAGGTTTCTGCAGGTTTTGATCTGTGAATGTGTTGGGCTACTTATTGAAAAGTCTGCTTACGTGCTTCTAACAATGAACAAAATGCAGGAATTGCACAAACACAGTCTCTTGGGTAATACTGAAAGGTACAAAGAGGAAATAAGGAAACCCCCCCGAAAACAGAAGACCAAGCTCGGCAAAGTCGGTTTGATCAGCCTCATGGGATCTAACAAGAGTATATGTTTGTGTTTTGGGGTCAAATGTTCACACAGTCTCAGTGGTGTAAAGTAACTAAGTGCATTTACTCAAGCACGATTTTAAGGTACTTGTACTTTACTTTTAGTATTTAAGCTACCCTGCTGCATAAAACGTAATTAATACTAGGTGCACATTTACCAGCTTTGATAACAGTCAAGGGTAAAATAAAACGTGTAATGTATATCATTCTGAAATGGGCCAATCTGCATAACAAGTCCTTTTACTTTTGGTACTTCAAGAATATTTTGATGCTAATACTTTTGTATATAAGATCTGAGTACTTCTTCCACCTCTGTACAGTATATATTAGTTTAGTAGATTTACCATTAAAGATTTAATTCCCTCCCTTACAACTCCTCTCCTATCAAAGTAGATTGTTTACAGTTGTTTGCATGCCCAAACATAGCCTAGTGTACAATGGATGTGCGCAACGCTAGCCGATTCTCTCTGGCTGTAAAGGGTATCGAATACATATATTTTAAAGATTTGAAATAACACTAACACGGAATAATAATCTTGATTACTGAAAAGTTACAGTAAAGAAAAACCCTACTCCTCGATACAAGCACGAAGAGCGCTTTTAGTTAGCAGTTATTCGCCGTTTTCCTGCAGCCAGGGCCCCGTCCTCCTATCGCCTATTTATACTAAACATTCATTAAATGCCACATAAACCACGATATTCAGTAAAGAACTTCCATAATTGAGTATTTTTACACCTTCTTAATAATTCGGCTTCATATAAGTGTTGAAAACAAACAAACATAACGATGTAAACACTGACTTAAGTTAGCTAATGGATGTACGTAAGCTAGTAACGTAGCAACAACTTACCCAGGGCCAACACAACTTGTACCAAGGCGAGAAACAGGATAACGGGATGAAATGTCGCCAAATCCATACTTAACTGGTAGTCAAATGTTTATTGTTATTATATTTTTAAAGTTCGTAAAATGTGTAGTTTAACGTATCTACAGCTGCATCGGGAAGCTGCAGGCAAACAGCTACAGTGTGAGCAGCAGGACGTCTCCCACAATCAGCAGCTTTGTCAATGTGATCCGCTGGAGATCCAAAAGCGGATGTGACCTTCCTTAATGCTGCCTTTCCCAAACCTCGTAATTTTGGACTTGTGAAAATAAAGATGCAAATTGCTGTTGATTCATTTAAGAAATGAAATGGTAGGCCAATGAGCAATGGTGTAAAGTAACTAACATTTATTCAAATATTGTACTTCAGTAACATTTTTGAGAGACTTGTATTTTACTTGAGTATTTCAAAAGTGTGCTACCAGTTGTACCTTCTACCCCATTGCAATTCAGAGGTAAATCGTGTACTTTTACTCCACTACATTTATTTAATACCTTTAGTTACTTTGCAGATATTGACTAATGACGAAGTGAAATATAAACAATACGTGACTTGAATAATACTTTAGTTACACCTGGAGTAAAACAAGCTACCCTGCAGCATACTAAAAAGGAGCTCCACCATTACCAGCTGTGATAACACTTTAATGATCAATAATTATAATCAAAACATATAATTTATAATGCTGAATTGGCTATTCTGCGAAACAAGTACTTTAAATATATTTTGATGCCAATACTTTTGTACTTTTTCTTGAGTTACCTTTTGAATGCAGGACTTTTACTTGTAACAGAGTATTCTGGTACATACGTTTACTTAAGTGCATGATCTAAATACTTCTTCTACCTCTGAGTACCATTGCATTATTGTCATAATACTCCAATACAAGTAAAAGTCTTACATTCAAAATCTTACTTGAGTAAAGGTACAAAAATAGCTAAATGTACTTAAAGTATCAAAAGTAAAAGTAATTTTTTAATTTGCATATGGAAATTATATTTACATATGCGATATTTTTAGATAATACTGTTGCATCAAGTAGCATTTTAAGTTTGGAGACCAACACAGTTCTGATTGAATTTTTGTAAAATATTTAAATAATTTGACTCTTTTGTGACGTTAAGAGTTAGTCCACTTATTAAATTGTTAGAGATGCATTTGGTTAAAAGTAGCTAAAGCTGTTAAATAAATGTAGTGGAGTAAAATAGCATTATTTCCCTTTTAAATGGAATAGAAGTATAAAGTAGCATAAAATGGAAATACTCAAGTAAAGTACCTACATTTTTTACTTAAGGACAGTACTTGAGTAAATGTACTTGGTTACTTACCACCTTTGCATACAAATAAAGCTATTTTGTATGCCAAAAAAGAGACAAAACGACACGCAACATGTTATATTGGATTTTTTTCCCCCCCTGCCATCAATGTTTTGTAAAATAAAAATTTGAAAAAGTGATAACCCTTTTTTTGTTGTCGGTGAAACCCCTCCAATGTTTATCTCTGTATCCATGATATATAACCCAGGACAGTAAAACGACTTAAATCTGAAGGAGAAAATAAAAATATAACGTGAACACCCTACAGTTCGTATATCCGACAGCACTTGAATGCAGCAAAAGCTGGCTTGTGTGTTAACAGTATCTCACGTTGCCGGGAAATAACCAGGTTTTCCAAGGACGATTTCAAGGCCTCTGTATTTCCTGTTGAGAAAGATGTACTCTTTATGGCGGTGTGAAGCTGACAGTTGAGCGGCCCGACCAAGCAAGGAGGCAGAGGCAGAGAGTTCAAATATAACCCGGTGTGGGCATTTATTAAATCATGGGCACATGATTGACAGCCTCAATATGACTGTCCTCCCTGAACACAGTCAGCAGCCACAAGGATCTCACACACACAAAAAGGAAAAACCGAGCCCAAATACACACTGACTAATCAAACCAACAACACACAGGTGAGGGGGGAGGAGACAACACAGGGCACCAGGTGAACACTATCAGCAGCAACAGACAAAATGGGAGAGGGAACACTTTTCAAACAGGAAACAGAGACAGACAGCCCATTCCCAAACCGCCCCCTACTACACCCTACCCCTACACCCTACCCCTCCGTTTGCGCGTTCATGTGTGTATTTTATTATAAAGTTGTGTATATTTACAGACTATTGCAAAAACTAAGAAGCTTATAAAAATCAGGTTTAAAACTAAAAGAGCTTTACAAAAAAGTAACCCAATATAAGATGTTTGGAGTTTTATTTGAGTTATTAATTTACATTTTTTAGGCTTCAAAATGACCATGTACTTTTGTAAACATTAACATATCTGTATCAAAGTCAAGTCAAAGTCAACTTTATTGTCAATCTTCCAATTTGTGTGTACAGACAGAGAGATTCAAATATACCGTTTCCCACAATCCCGAATATAGAAACAAATGTATAAGAAATGGGATTGGATTGCTGTCAAAAGATAATATAGCCTATTAAATGGACCTGACATAAAATTTTATAAATGATACTTTAACAAACACATCTAAATGTTTTTGATTAGGTATGGCTACAGTTTTCAAAACTATGTTTTTGTAAACATTATGGGATTTATATCAAAAGATAACTTACTAAATGGACCTGCAAACATAAAATGGCCCATAAAGATCGACAATGAAGGGATGCCCTTTTTGCTTCAGGTCTTTTATGGTAAGACCACACATAAGTTCGTCTGCAGTTCTTGAGACTGAACTTAATGTGCACTTGATGTGAGTTACAGCTTCCTCTGTGGAACACTTCCCCCATCATGACGTCAGCTGGATGTGATCTTTCCTCCCCATCCCAGCCTCAAACTGACGCATTCACATATCAGCTCTTCAGCAGCAACTTGAGGTGAGTTACACCCCAGCAATCTGGAACACTTTCTAACTAGTACTGTACTAGCATTGGTGATTATTTCCTGTACTTTAACAGCTTACATGTTCCCTGCAGTTGGACCGTAAAAGAAACAGAGAGCCAAGCATTGCTGTATATTCTCATATTACTTTACAGAGCTTTTACATTCCTGTGTCTGAGAGTTATGTAATAGAAACATTCCCGCATCTGTTGTGATGAAAAGGTGTAAAATGTTTCACTGAGAAACACTGCAGCTGCTTATGATGCTGGATTGACCGTTAAATCCCACTGTGAACTTCTGAATGTTTACCTTGTGAGAATAAATTATAGATGTCTTCAGGACAAACATTTTTCTTTATCCAAATATTTGAGGCTTGAGTCACTTCATGTTCAAGTGAGTGAATAGCTCTTTCAGATATGTGCTCAGACATTCATTCATGGTAATCTCTGTGGGTGGAAAGTATTGTAAAGCCAGGAGGACACAACCACTTTCTGAGTAACCAAACTGTGGCAATCTGAAAGTAAATCTTCACACATTTCCACGAAGCTGGGCAGAGCTACGTGGTTGTGACAGTCAAATTGAGCTTTTATCAATAAGTGTTTTATAACGCTGGTAAAACATCTTCCTCCTCTACTGCTTTTCCCTTTGTTCTCAGCATCAATATGCATAACAGAAATATAATTTTCATATTTATAAAAAAACAAACATTCAACTAGCTTTGTGTCTTGCCTCTTATGGCGTCTAAAACGTTTTTTGTAAGTTTGAGTGCATTAGCCCTGGATATCTTCAGTATGGAGAGGCCATGGTTATTTAAATCATTTGTTTTTACAAAAACCTTATCGCTTTAAAAAGAATACCTCAGCATTTGGGCAATATGCTTTCTTACCGAGATGATAAGGCACTGAACAAAAAAAAATGTGGTGCAAAATTCCAGTGAAAACGTTATAGTTAATTTCCCTCACATTTTAGAAAAAGATTTAACCTTGTTTTGTGTAACTTTTAGAAATATGTTCTATAGGTCAAAATAATAAATAAAAGATGTCAATTGTCAAATCTAAATGTAAAAATCTAAATCTAAAGTTAACAAAACATCCAAATAGGAAAAAAAGTTAATTTTCTATATTTTTGTCTTGTGCAGATTAAATATAAGATGTAAAAAGTGATATTTAGAGGTGCTGGTGAAGTGATTTTGCTTCGTGGTTTGCTTATATAATTTAGTACTACCGTGTATCTCTTGTCATCCATCTTTCAGCAAGAAATGAATGAGGTTTGTTTCCCAAAATGTAGCCTGAAAGTGACTCATATAAAGTCTCCCAACAGCAAACCATGTTGTTTGTCCATGACCTCTAAAAGAACACTCTTTCAGAGTTGAAAAATAAATCTGTGACAAAGGTTTGAAAATTACTATTTTTTGCCAGGCAACCTCTGTCAGTGTGGCTTCAAAAATAAACTGTTCAGGTTCGGGAACGGTCGTGGTCAAGCTTTACAAAACAACATTGTCTCGCGGTCTTTGCTCCCGTCATAATTACTACGGCTGCTAGAGGGGTTTGTCAGTTCAGACTTTTGTTGTTGTTTGGACACTGAAATCAAGGAAGCTGTGGCTTTTCTTCGAAGGAGATTCTTAACTATTCCTGTATGTTCATCTCAAAGGGATAATCCACCCGTTTTGTACCTCATGAGAATCCAAAGCCTTTTGTCTGCACACTTGAAAGGTGACTCTTCAAAGTTTGTGACTTGCTTTGTCGCTGAGCATGGCAGCTGTGGTCAGTTTGGGTTTGCATGAGTTGCGATTGATTCAAGTGGTGAGGGCAGCATTTTAGACTCATAACAACAGTTTAGAAAACTCAAACAACTACTGTAAAATAATCTAATTGTATTGAATGAGAAAATACATTTTTGAAGGAAGCAATTTAAGCTTTACTGAAGGACTGCTGATATTTTTACATGTTTAGAGATTAAGCCATCAAAGTGTAGTTTACAACTTCCCCAGCCTGTCTGAGGCTCTAAGCCCTAAGCCTATACATAAAGACACACAGGTCGAAATAAATGGGTTTAGTGATGAGAAATACGTTGTTAAAATAAATGCATTTGATGACAGCAGTGTTATTGACATGTGTGTGAACCTGTGCTTAAAAGGTGCGATCATACTCTGCATTTGTTTTGTTAAAAAAAACGTAAAGATTTTTTAAAAAGCAACCGCCGATTTGAGCAAATGTTACTCAAACATAATTAAATATTGCAGTTGTATTTGATTTGGTAATTTAGAAATGTGTTAGGCAGCAGGAAGATGGATGACCCATTGACGCAAATTAAACAGCTGTTCCTGTGTTCAGCGGTTTGAAAAAAACATGTCATGGGCTTTCATTGAGCTTAGACGGTAATAGTTTTGGGAACGATGGAGGTCTATAGCTTTAGCTAAACGCTTGTTACCAAAAGAGTCTTGATGTTTTTGTAGGGTTAGTTAACAAATTCAGAGCATCATAAGATGTACCTTTAAGCACATCTTTATACCTAATGTCAATAACACTGTGGTCATCAAATGTATTTAGTTGAATAGCTTATTTTTCATGCCTAAACAAATTCAGTATGTTATTTACTGTGAGATCTTTTTTATAAGCAAGCACAATCTGAAAAGTAAAGAATCCTAAAAGTCTCTGGCCTGCTGTGGTCAGTAAGTAAAAACTAATGCAGCCAAACACTGTTCAGACCCTCCAAACTGTGTCTCCAAAAATATCAGTGTGACATGTGCGTAAAAATGATGCACAAGCCTTTTTATGGAATTGTGCAGCCATAAAAATCTTAAAGCACATACTAATACTGTCAGACATTGCGAAATAAGAATATTTGTACAACATTAAAGGCATAAAAGGGGGATAAGAAACAGGATGTTAAATGTACTGTAGATAATTCACTTCTGTTTTAAAGTCACATGAGGCAGGAAGGAAGAATGTGGTGGTCAACTCTGCCCTGGCTTCAAAACCAGGCAGAGTCGTGTTCGTGGCCCAGACCTTTGTGAAAGCCAAGATTTCTAAACAATGTTTTCCCTGGAATCTCAAAGCAATCTTCATAGTTATAATTTTCTAAATGTGTGTGTATGTGGGAAATTCAATGAGGGCTCCAAGTGCCAAGTGTGTGTGTGTGTGTGTGTGTGTGTGTGTGTGTGTGCCTGTGTGTGTGTGTGTGTGTGTGTGTGTGTGTGTGTGTGTGTGTGTGTGTGTGTGTGCCTGTGTGTGTGTGTGTGTGTGTGTGTGTGTGTGTGTGTGTGTGTGTGTGTGTGTGTGTGTGTGTGTGTGTGTGTGTGTGTGTGTGTGTGTGTGTGTGTGTGTGTGTGTGTGTGTGTGTGTGTGTGTGTGTGTGTGTGTGTCAGAGAGCTGATCCAAACCAGCTGTCAGTGTGTCCACATCCCCTCTCTTCATGTCTTGGTAAGGCCATACTTAGTGGATGAGAGACACAGGGGAGCGACCTCGGAGCATTTCACTCAGCTATCCAATAACATGAATCTCCCGTATGAAAGTTGACCTGCGCTGAAAGAGTCCTGAGTTTGTTTATAAGACCCAAGCATTTAGATTTTTATATAAACATTTCTCTCACTAATGCTGATTTTGAACAGCAGTTGAACTTTGGCCACAAAAATGTCAGGATTATTATCTTATGTCGAGGTAACTTTATTTTGTGTTGATGAAATGAAAGTTCACACCAGCAACCCGGGGTTGTTGTAAATCATTAACCGGAGTAATAGAATCGGACATGGGGAGGACCGATGTGTTAACAAAAGATTCAAATACAACATAAATAATACTGCTGGAATGCAGTGAACAAATATTCAAATCTTTCACTTGAAGGTGGGGTAGGTAATTTTGGAGAAACCAGCTCAAGTGCGCTAGAATTTTAAAATACACAGCCGGAAAAAATCTTCCACTTCCTTACAGAGCTCTTCCTCCAACACACACGAACGCGCACATGACCAATGAGGGCACGAGATAAATTTGTGCACAGATGGACACAGATGACATTTTTTAATGGATTTTTTGTCAAAGCACTTCAGATATTCATTGCTATCGGGATGTTAAGAGCATTCCATTGAATATAACAAAAAGTGTATCTCGAGCCAGTTTCTCAAACTTACCTACCCCACCTTTAAAGGGGCCCTATTCTGCTCTCTTTCAGGTTAAAATTGGTATTTGTGACATGTTTCCATGCTGCTCTTTTCACCCTGAGACCAGAACCAGAACCAGAACCAGAGCCCAGTCTGCTCTGATTAGTTAGCCGGCCAGCTCTGTTGTGATGAGTAAACTGCTTAAAGATGTTCCGTCCCTTAGCCTATTTTGTACAATTTGTTGGAGCGCTAGCCAATAGAAGCGCTGGTGTTATATAGTGATGTCACTATGTCATGGAAGTAAACAAAGGAGTCCAATGGAGGCGCTTCAGGCGGGGGGGGGGGAAGTGTATTGGAGAGAAACTCCCATCGGAGGCAACTTTGGGATTGTAGCCTTTGTAGACCATTACATGCAGACACCTATACAACACTACAGGAGAGGGAAAACCCCAAAAGCATAATTTGTTCCCTTTAATATACAGTATACAGTGCAGTGTTTCCCCTACCATTGTCTTGGAGGAGCGCTGCGTAGTAAGATTAGTGTTTTTGACCCTAAAAAAATAATCTATATCCCAACTCCCCCCCTCCCCCCCCCCCCCCCAGCTCAGGCAGCACCCCCCCCCCCCCCCAAAGCAGTAAACCTAGGGGAAACACTGCAGTGTGTAAAATGTTGATTAGTACTTCCCTGATATTGATTGTGTTCTCTTTTCTATAGGCTCAGGTGTGTTTCTGAAGACACACCCCCCCCCCCCCCCCCCCACATGAGTCAACATGCTGCCTGAGACCCTCCTGCAGCAGTGATGGCGGCCCTCAGCCCCCCCGCCCCGCTCCTATGTGTGCTGCTGTGTGTGTCGGTGGCTCTGCAGCGCTCTGACCTGCGCCTGGCCTATGTGACCCACAACAGCTTCTTCTACTACTCCTGCAGCCAGCTCCCGCAGCCCTGCAGCCTGTCGTCCCTCACAGACTGCAGATGCAAGGACATCCAGTCGTACTCCACCCCTGTTTTCGGGGCAAGACGTTTAACAGTTTGGTTCACGTCGCCGCTAAACACGGCACGTCTGCTCAACAACTCTGAGGTGAGGCACCTAACTCTCATCCACTGTGGATCCAGAGAGACACCTTCTTCTTCCCTGGAGGGACATTTTTCTGTGCAGCACCTGGAGAGACTGACCATGGTGAACATGGCACAGAGTCCTGTTTATCAAAGTTCAGATGCAAACAGATTTAGAACCTCAAACAGTGACCCAGACAGGGATAATGGAGCTCACTTTGACTCAAATAGATACAACAGGGAAGAAGACACAAACATGGAAATGGTTGAGGACCTGCAGAGAGATTCCTTTGATTTTTCCCCATCCCAGATCCAGGACATCTTCCTGGGCAGGGAGCTGGGAGCAGCGTTTCATGAACAGGCCCGACTGGGGGTCATCCACAGCTCCGTGCTGGAGTGGGGGGCGGAGGCCAAAGCCTACACTGTCCAAACACATATAGACAATGACGGCATGCTGCCCTTTCAGGACCTCCACCTGCCGAAATTACCAGAGACCTCTGTCATATATGTCAGCTTTGTGTACTGATACTGAGTAACTTAGAACAACAGAGGGAAGAGGATCCAGTGTTCAGGACCTGCAAACAATCTCTGTCTTGCTCAGCAGGGGTCCTGTTTCAGAAACTATCCTCTTTCTTAAGGAGAATCTAAAGTAGGATTTTTCCCGATTGCTTTTCCCTTGGTTACCAAACATTCTAACCAATGGCCACCAATCTTTCCTCACATGGCCGGGCTAAACTACTTTGTATTTATCATTGTCACATACGATAACATACATTGAAAAATACAAAGATTGAGCAAAAACAGCAATGGACACTCAAATTTGAGATAGATAATTACGTATAAAGGGAAAGTTTCTTAGTCGTGGTACCGAAATAAGGAGAGATTATTCAATATTTTGATGAATAAATAAGGAGGCTCTTGAAATACAAACTCCCTAAGTTACTTAGGGACATTCCCTAAGAACCTTAGAAAACGACATACGATTTTATTATCAAATAGCTTTAATTGTATTTTTCCCCAAGCGAACTGGAAAGTATGCACAGCTGTTTATCAGCATGATAGAAGAAGATATGTAAACTAATGAGAGACCCCCTGAGGGAGCAGAATATCAACCCCCTCCAGCTGACGAGTCCTTTGTTTCTAAATACTGAAATGAGATAATGGTGTAATCCCTAATACGAAATGATAGTGACAATCTGGTGGCTTTGAACGTGTTGAGCATTTATTTTCCTCTTGTTTTTCCTCTCCACCAAAAAGAGAAATGAGAACTTCCATCAAGGAATTCATCCAACAAAACGTCTGAATCCAGACTGAATGAAAAGCTGCTGGCTGTTCTTTCTTCGGTTCAGGAAGCCATGTTTATCAGATGAGAAAAACAGGAGGGTTTAGTATTTAAGGAGGGAGGACATTCCACACATTTGGACACAGAATGAATTCTTCGCAGCTCTGCTTTTTCATTTTCTCCAGCTGATACTAACCTCTGGTCCCTGTGTAACAGCACAGATATCTCCTCTGGGACATTGAAGTTTGTTTTGAAATGCATGCAGCTTTAAACCACAAGATGGCAGCAGATACATCTCAGTAAAAGAGGAAGAAGCAAACTGAAGTGTTGAGGAAGGACTGAGATAATATACATAAATATGACAGCAGGAGATAAAACATGTTTTTCTTCTTTTTGTTCTTAAGGTATTCAACTGTTTTAAAAATCCAGTAAACATTAAATTCCACAAATGTGTCATGAAGCATTTCCGCACTTTAAAAGCTTTTGATGAATGACATACATTGTTGCGAGATACATTGTTCGGAGTAAATGAAGTGTGGCATGATATTTATTGGTTTACAAAAGTGAAATTAACAATGTTATCGCTTGCACTTGTTTACAACAAAAACAAAAATAAATGATTAACTCATGACTTGTAAATCAATTATTAATATTGTCCAAAACCTGGTCTGTCCAAATCAAATGAACTCCACCATCAGACACGTGAGGAGGGAATTGTTGCAAAAATATGCAATATGTGTACATGATACACAGTGGCACATCTATTATTATACATATAAACCATTTGTTGATTTTAGAGTTTCATAAAGAAATGCTTTAAGGTCTGTCGTCTGTGTCACATTTTAAAGGTGTGACCAATCTAAAGCTATACACAAATAAAATGTTGTTGCTTTTACATTGTACATTTAAATATACTCATTACGAGGTACAGCTGCATTGGTCATTAAAAAAAGACGTGTGTGTCTTTGTTTTCATTTGTTAATTTGATAATGATTGCAGTCCTGTTTAAAGACGCTGCATGCTGTGTGTGTGTGTGTGTGTGTGTGTGTGTGTGTGTGTGTGTGTGTGTGTGTGTGTGTGTGTGTGTGTGTGTGTGTGTGTGTGTGTGTGTGTGTGTGTGTGTATGCTGACACCTGCTAGGGAGCTGCTTATTTGCATGATAAACGTGCAGCCCATCTTGTTAAGCGCCCTGAATGTAAACTGATGTCGCCTGTTGATCCTGCACCTGAGAGGTCAGCCCCGCCCCCGACAAACACCGGGGCAATTACCGGAGAAATCCCCGGATGAGTTGTTGAGGCAGCCTCGCCTTACGGAAATCCAACCTAAAGGGTTGGGGAGAAACTGTGACCTTCACTTGGGATAATGTGAAGACAAACTACCAGTGGTGTAAAAAGTACTGGTACTTTAGTACACTTCAGATTACGTTATTTGAGTATTTACTTTTGTTGCTGTTCTTCTACCCAACCCATCCGCATAATAAGTATTTTACTTAAAGTACATTTTTATGCTAGTAACCTACTTTTGTACTTTTACTTGAGTAACATTTTGAATGCAGGACTTTTACTTGTAACAGAGTATTCCTAAAATCTACTTCTACGTTTCCCTAAGTACAAGATCTGATTACTAAAAAATCAAATCAATTACGTTCAGTCTGATATTCTAAATGCGTAATATGTGTGTCTAAAAGGTGGACAGGCGGGGACTAAACCGGATTGATTTTAGGTCCCTCCTTTAACCACGCTGCCACCGTCTCCTCACCGGCAGTTTAGCAGTAAAACATTTTATAATCAGACGTTATTGTTCGCCGCCTCCTTGTGGGAGATGCGCCCATGTTCATTTTTAAAAGGGCAAATCAGCCATAATTCAGTTTATAACTGCAGCGCGCAGGGGAGAAATGCCTGGATGAATATTCATTAGAGACCGCCTGAACTGCCACGCTCGGTGATTCATTGGGCATATGTAAATATCACTCACTTTAATTGCCCCTAAACTGACTCAACATAATGTTGTCATTAGCAAATTATTACTTATTTGTGATACTAATGGTACGGTATGGCGCGTAGTGCTGAAGCCCCACATATATGATTGCAATTACAGCTCTTTTATTCACTACTGATGGATCTCTGTGTGTGTGTGTGTGTGTGTGTGTGTGTGTGTGTGTGTGTGTGTGTGTGTGTATGTGTGTGTGGCTAAGGTGCCAACAACTCGTTTCTCAGACACATGCACGGAAGACTTCACTCGATCCAGTCATTAGAGAGACACACACACACACACACACACACACACACACACACACACACACACACACACACACACACACACACACACACACACACACACACACACACACACACACACACACACACACACACACACACACACACACACACACACACACACACACACACACACACACACACACACACACACACACACACACACAGAACTCAGAACAGTTTTATGGACAAGTTAATGTGTTCTTTATGCATCATCTGGACTGATTTAGAATTAAAAAGGAAATAATTTCTCCTCTCAACATCTTAAACCTTAATGTAGTTCCTTATTCACTATAATAATTAGATCATAATAACTGGTTAAATAAAAACAATACAAATAAAGTTAACTGAATGGTTATAAGTGTGGCTAAGCCTTGAGATACTCATATGAAATACAATTCCAAGTTATGTTGTGTATATGGACTATACCATCTGAAAAATATGCATTAAATTGGACGTGTGCTCAACATGTTTTTGTTTTATAAATGATCATGTATAAAACGACATATTTGAAACTATGATTTTTAATCCTGATTTTAGAATCGAAACTATTCAGTGATGTTTAACTAGAGTCCTTAAAAAGTGCAGTTCAATTCAATTTAACTAGAATCTGCATAAAAAACCCTAGTGATTGAAAGATATTTCAGAGAGGAACAACAACATTTATGTATGCACAAAGTACGATTATTTGCAATAATGTTGATAATGTCTTCATTTAATAAAACAAATAATCTCAAAAAAATCTCAAGAAAAAGGAGTTATATTTTCCCAGATGGACAGATGAGACTGTTGCGAAATGACCACATACAAACACAAAGTGGGTGTCTACTATAAGTCAGTGGGGACGAAAAGTTAACCAAAATGCATGTACACAATATTAAATACTCTGCTGTCCCAAAAGGTTTGTATTTGTTTTAGATGTCCTCAAATCTCCCCTAAAAAGTGACTCAATTTATGTTAATCTGAAAAAAATTATCGGGGATTAAAGATACTTTGTGGATTTACTATTGCGAGATTTATTAATTCATACACACAAAAAAACAAAGTTTAGTTCAGAAAAACAAAGCCTGGCATCAGATTCTTGACATTTACCTAAATCCTCTGACTCCAAACTCCTCCATGACTCACCCTGAAACCCGAGGCTGTCGTATTTTTTTAAATGACCTATTGTTGTATATTTTAAAAGAAAAATCCCTGCCTGTTTGTCACAGTCTGCACAACACGACACGGTGTGGAGTTGTTTTATAGAGGCAGCAGCAGTTTAAAACAACAACCATGACAAAACAGGCCAACAAAACAGAGGGAGAGAGAGAGAAGGACAGGCAGGACAATAATGATGTGTGTGCGTCTGTGTGCGCGCGTGTGTTTGTATGTGTGTGCGTCTGTGTGCCTGTGTTTGTATGTGTGTGTTTGTGTGTGCGCTGTGTGTTTGTATGTGTGTGCGTCTGTGTGCGTGTGTTTGTACTGTGTGTGTGTGTGTGTGTGTGTGTGTGTGTGTGTGTGTGTGTGTGTGTGTGTGTGTGTGTGTGTGTGTGTGTGTGTGTGTGTGTGTGTGTGTGTGTGTGTGTGTGTGCGCATGTGTTTGTATGTGTGTGCGTCTGTGTGCGTGTGTTTGTATGTGTGTTTGTGTGTGCATCTGTGAGAGACTGTGAGGGAGCTAATAAAGTAATGTGATGGATGATCTCCTTTCTCCCAGAGGGACCAGCACCATGTAAATTGGCCCACACAATGCATTATGGATAAGGCAGTTGAGATTATAGCTTGTTAATGTGTCCCTCCCTCGTACCCTCCCTCTCCTCTCTCACTCTCTCACTCTCTCCCTCTGCTTCGGCTCAGGCAGTGACATGGTCACCTCATTGTCGGGGCGCGTGGGTCTTTTAGGTGCAGATGGAGAGGGAGAGGAGCTGTGCCAGGTTTAGTGGAGTAAGTTTGTGTATCTGTGTGTGTAAACTCATATTACTGACATGGCGGGGACCAAAGTATGTTTACACAGTCACATCACGATGACTAACCTCCCTTATGGGGACCGTCTTTTTGTCCCCACATGGTTAACTTTTAAGATTTGTGTTTCGGTGACTGTTTTGGTTTCAAAAACAGTGTGTGTGTGTGTGTGTGTGTGTGTGTGTGTGTGTGTGTGTGTGTGTGTGTGTGTGTGTGTGTGTGTGTGTGTGTGTGTGTGTGTGTGTGCGCCAGGCATCCAGCAGAGACAGTCGGTCGGCAGGGGCCAGGGCTGTGGACATATGTCTTCCACCTCCCTCCCTCACCCTCCCCACATCCCCCCTCCCCCCCAGTCCTCCTAAGAGGGTGCCAACCCCCCGCAACCTCCCTCCATCCCCCTTTAACTCCCCCATCCTCCCTCCATCCCCCTTTAACTCTCCCATCATCCCACTCTCCCCCCTCCTTGCAGGCCTGTCAAGGGACCAGTTGGGCCATCTGTTGAAGCAGGACCCGAGGAGCTGGTCTAGAGGAAATGCTACTGTAGCTTTGTGGCTAGCCGGGCTGTTGCTAACTAGCAGGAGTGTGTGCTTCTGTTGGATGCAGGGTGTGTGTCAGGGCATCCCAGGGCAGATGTTCCCCGGCACATTTGTCCAACAAAAATAAAATGATTGTCTCTTTTTTGGGGGGACTTTTTATAATTTAAGCTTGGTCGTAAACGATCCCACCAATAAAAACGTGAGCCTTCATAAGTTATTAATGAGAAACAGCACATTATTTTTCTCTTATATTGAAGAGGCCTAATTTATAAGCAATTTAGCAGCAACCTACACTTGTTTTCTATAATCCAGTCCCTCGCCGACATTCACCTTCTTACGGTACATTAATCTGAGTCAATTTAACAATGAAATATTTAGCTAAAAAGAGAACATTGGCATCGTGAAAAGGATACTGTACATGAAACGATCACTTCAATCACAACTGTTTTGTTTACCAGGCAACTCTCCGACCTGAGGGTACTGACATGTGACTGAAAAAATGGGGAATCATGTTTACTGACTGCCTCTCAAGTAAGTTTGCAGTTGCATCATTGATAGTTTAAAGGTGAAGTGAAGAGAACATTTTTTTGGCAAGCTCTGGTAAATGGTCAGCAGGGATGTAAAACATTAAGCAATCTGTGCCTAACTGGTCAACAGCATTCAAAAGCAGCTGTATGGTCCTTAAAGCGTCTAATAAACAAGTGTACGGGAACCAGCAGGAAAATGGCTGAATGATCCCACTGAGAGCTCAACACCTGCACACACTCAGCTCACACAAACAGCTGCTCTGATACACTGGATGTTTTACTGCTGCTCAGTAAATCTTTGTTTACTTTAATAATCTGTAGGGCACTGAAACCTGATGACTTTGAATGTTCTTACATGGGATATTTAAGCAAAGATGCAGCATTTACCAGTTGTTCGACTTTTCTCACGCGTGACTAACCTGCATCCGTAATTTGTTGGTGAATCCAACAGGAATAAAGATAATTAAATGCTTGAACCATTGCATATTAAAATTGCAAAGATTTTTTCTTATTACTGATTAATCTGTGAATAATTACCCATCTGTGAAATGTCAGAAAAACCAAACATGTCTTCAAATAGCTTGTTTTCTGTCTCTGCATCACATAAAACTCAATCAATTCTCCCATTTTAGAAGCTGGAAAATATCTGAGAAAATCTGACTTATAACAACTGATCTGTCGACTGATTAATCAATTAATGAACTAACAGTTTCAGCACCAGACACGTGTTTTGACCCTCTTTGCTGAAAAGCAGGGCAGATTCTCTTCTCCTTGAAATGGGTTATAATGGGGGTTTAAATCACGTAGCGTGTTCCCGGCTCGCTGCGTCTTATTCAGACAATCTACTAAGCAAGGCCAGCTTAGTGGATCTGATGTTTTCGTGTGCGTGTGTGTGTGTGTGTGTGTGTGTGTGTGTGTGTGTGTGTGTGTGTGTGTGTGTGTGTGTGTGTGTGTGTGTGTCTCTGTGTGTGTGTGTGTGTCTCTGTGTGTGTGTGTGTGTGTGTGTGTGTGTGTGTGTGTGTGTGTGTCTCTGTGTGTGTGTGTGTGTCTCTGTGTGTGTGTGTGTGTGTGTGTGTGTGTGTGTGTGTGGGTGTGTGTGTGTGTGTGTGTGTGTGTGGTGTGTGTGTGTGTGTGTGTGCGTGTGTGTGTGCGTGTGTGTGTGTGTGTGTGTGTGTGTGTTGGCTGGGACCCTCCGCGGCTGTGTGTGTGGGTGGTTGCCTCCACCCATTAGAACGGGTCATCTCTCCCTCATGGAGAGTTTTCACGGCTGTGAAGCGGATTAGGAGCAGGGAGAGCAGAGGAGGAGGAGGAGGAGGAGGAGGAGGAGGAGGAGGAGGAGGAGGATGAGAGATTATGAGGCAGGCTGGAAGGAGGAAGGAGAGAACGACAGAAAGAGAGCATTAGCATCTAAACTTCAGCATTTGTTTGTGCTATAGCTGTCACTCGTCCGGAGGTGACCGGCTTACAGTGAGTACAAATGGAGGAACAAGGTGAACGCTGGCCTCTCGGCACAAGTGGCCTTTAACAAAGACGAGAGAAGGGCTAAAGAGGGGATTATGTTGGGTTAAAGAGAGACAGTCCTTAACACGGTTATAATTACATATTTATACCACAACACTTAAAAAAGAGAGGAAATAAGGTTTCCATCCAACTGTCAGGTCAGCTATATATTGAGTTGTGCCGGTTGTTTATGTTTCCTGCTGTAATTTAACGTGCTGAACTCAATAAATGCTGCAGAATATCCATGACATTAGTGGAGGTTGAGGTGATCATATTGCATCCTGCACATATCATTTTGGTTTTGAACATTGAACAGCCATTTTCCTTATAACATTTAATATTGTACGCTGTGTTTGAACAATTCTTCACCTTTGAATTATGTTTTTTGCCACCAAAATACTACAAAAAAAATGGTATGTAAAAATATGATTTGAGCTCGATATGAACTTTTACTGCTTTAAATAAACATGTCATCATGATATATGAGGCAAATGCGTTCTACCAAAATTATATTCTTTTAATCACCATTAGCTAAAATCTTTGTAATTTTACTTTACTTTATGAAATGTAAATAACATGTAAATGACTTAATGCATGCATGTTTCATAAATATGAATTCTATGTCTTCTCTGTATGCACAAAAACAGCAGCAGCGAAACAAAGAGTGCATGCACCAAAAAGAGTTTTCCATGTGCCACCAGGATATAGGCTACAGTATTACAAATACTTTTTTAATGCTGCTGTCATAAACTTAAAAAGGCCCATGTCATGGCCATTTCTACTGATCATATTTCCATTGTTGAGGTCTACTAGAATAGATTTAAATTGTGCAGTTTTCCAAAATCACATTGGTTTCTCATACAGCATCTCTGTATAGTATGTGTATTCACCAGGTATTCACTCTCTGTCCTAAACGGCTTGTTGGAGCTCCTGCCCCCCCCCCCCCCCCCCCCCCCCCGCTCCCTGTGAGCCCAGTGTGCTCTGATTGGTCGGGACGTTGCGAGGCTTGTTGCTGCGAGGAGCGGATAGGCTTCCGGGTCGGCGATACAGCGAGAACAAGCGAAACTCATCCTGAGCACACACAAACACTCACAGCCGAAGTAAAAACAATAAGTGTAGCTTGATATTGAGTAAGAAAAAGGTTTATAACGCTGTGAGAATGGGTCTACGGAGAGCATTTCTCCGCGATCCCAACTCGTCTATTACCAGCGTTCAGGGAGCTCTATGCAAGTCAATGGGGAGTCCCTGTTAGTTAGCCAAGGGATCCCGGTGTGTGAGGTGCTCCACGGATTGGTCCATTTGGGCCAATCCGGTCATTTGTTGTTGATTTGGGTGTTCACACGTCACAGAACCCAGGAAGCAAACAATGGAAAATGAGAAATCTCCAACGAGGCGTTTTGGGGCAGCATAGACAGGTCTTTTCTGTGTTAGAGTTTTACTTGCTACAGGGTGTACTTTGAGGGGTTTTGACTCTGCAGACCGTTTACATGCATAAAAACCTTCATAACACACAAGGGGACGGGTAATAACCGGAAAAGCATGACATGGGCCCTTTAAATTGAAAAAATAACCCTCTAGTGTCTTGTGTGTTTTCTCATATCTGACTGTGTTGTACTGGGGATAAAAAGTAAACTTTTCACTGTATATCAACAAAGTTCCTTAGTGGCAACATCTGTCAACATGCCATCACAAACTCACTGTAAAGAAACAAAACCAAGCTCCTTAAAGTGTCACCATGTCCCATCTCATATTCATAATGAATTGCTGCTATGATAGTCAAAGATGCTTTAATGTGAACGTATGAACTTTCTTTATACAATGTTTAATGCACATCTTAGTGGGTTTCTGAATGGAGCCTGAAGGTGATTAAGACTTAAAGTGAACCAAACATTAAACCAGACAAAGTTTCTCATTTACAATTACAGTTCCTAAACTGCTTTCTTTTTCCTACACCCACACAAACACACACACACAAGAGGCACCAGCCGCCAGTTGGTCTTAAAGAGGCAAATTCTTCCGCAGCATTTTCTCAACATCGTAAAGCGTCTGCCGTTAAAGCGATGTTTTTTCAATCCGTCTGCTCTCCCTGACATTTCCAGATAACGTTGGCGTTAGGTTGATTTGGGGGAATTTGCACACCATATGCTGCTGTGTCAAACACCTTCATTTAAACGGGCTATGGCTCTGCATTCCCTAATAGCAGCATCATTGGAGCTTGTTTATCTAATGTGCCTGTTAATGTTATTTATTGAGAGTCTGCCCGCTATCCAGTTCCTCCATGCATGCTAAGGAGACAGACATAAGATATGCAAATGCTAACGTCGGCCCAACTTCACGGCAGTAAAACAGAGCATTTGCATTTGATGTAGCACATAATAAACTGGTTATTAGCATTTTAAATGCGTCAAACAAACTTGAAAAATGTGGCCTGTGCTGGTGCGGTTTTTATTACTGCTGCGTGCAGTCAAAACACACAAACACACGGCACACATACCTTCAAACACGTACAGAACAGTGTGCACGAGCAGACACATAAATAAACAGTGCTGTACACAGGAGCAAACTGGTGTCAAAAGGCAAAGCGTCACAGGACAGATGATGTGTTTGATGAAGTCTCTTTCTCTCTCACGCCATAAAGTTTCTCTCAGAGCATTAAAATATGCAGACGATTCATTTCCTTAACGATTCATCCTTCAGGCCCCAGAAAAGGAGGTCTGGTATCAGCTTTGATGAGCATCGATGATGAACAATCTGATTTAACAGTAACTGCTGTTGTCTCTGCACACAAGGCATGCTGGTGATCTATTTAAGAGGAGTGTTGACCTTTGGATGTATCGAAACAAAACCCTGTAAAAGTGATTGAAGAAAGTATGACACTTCCTTAAATGGTACCGTGAATAAGCAGGTCAAAGAGGTTCTTTTAACAATTGAATTAATAGTCAAGTCGTGTCTATGTAAGCCAATATCACACATTTGCCTCACGGCGTTTTACAGTCTGTACAGCATATGACATCCTCTTTCCTTAGACCTTTGATTCAAACAAGGAAAAACTCCTAGAAATAGATTAGAATAGACCAAAAAAGTACAATTACAGTATTTGTTAGATAATGATGAAGAGGGTCAAATATAGATATATGTTTGTAGGAATATGCATATAGTGCCTAAAAGCTTTAAATGATGCAGTTACATGAGCAATACAGTGGGTTTTTTGTAGTTGAGTGTGGAAAAAATCAAATGATTGGTGAGAAAACATCAGACGGTGCGAGACAAAGCACAAGAGCAGGAGGAGAGCTGCCTGAATTGATTTTTCATCAGCAGCTAATGAAGTGATCATCTCTCTTACAGTAACCAATCTTTACACCCTGTAGGCTGCACGACTCTCAGTGTGTGCGTGTGCTTTGAAGTCCAACATTCATCGTTTGTACTTACAGTAAAAGTAAAACTACAACACGTTTAGTTTAGTGAGGTTCAGAAATACTGTAAGAAGTACAAGCATGCATTTAAAGCTTTACTTTAGGAAAAAGACAACAGTATTAAAATATATTTTAAGGAGCAAAAATATGCTAAATTGTTTAGTAATTAAGTCAATGTACAATGATATGCTTGTTGCATGGTCACAACATCTGTTAGGGATTCTGTTGGATGAAGATTGAGATGTATGGTTGGTCACACACACACACACACACACACACACACACACACACACACACACACACACACACACACACACACACACACACACACACACACACACACACACACACACACACACACACACACACACACACACACACACACACACACACACACACACACACACACACACACACACACACACACACACACACACACACACACAGAACTTTACATGTAACCTCACCCCGCACCCTCACCCCATCACACCGTCTTAAATCCTACATGTTAATCTCTCTCCTTTTCTCCCTCTTTTCTCTGAAACGCACACAAACATACTCACTTTCATTCTCCGCTTGCAGAGACCCCTGCTTCATTTTCTGGTCATGTGCACCCATTGCGAGGGGGCGAAGCGGACACAAAGTGACACAGGGAGCAGTATGGAGGGAGGAGGGGGGGAGGCTGGAGCTGCAGCCTGAAAAGAGGCGATGGGAGGTGTTCGATTGTCCCGCGCTGAAAGGGACAGTTAAAAGGAGAACCTTGTTGCAAAAGCTGGTGGGCCGGGCTGGAGGCTGGTTAAGTGCTGGTGGTGTGTGTAACTCTGTGTGTGTCTTTGTGTGCTTGTGTGTGTGTGAGTCTAATGAGTAGGAGGAGGAGGGTGACTGATGATCGAGGTGAGGATGATACTGGAGATGATTGGCACAAATGTTAAAGGGATAGTCCGATTTTTGTTTTTGAGAAGATTGATACCACTTTTGGTCTGTTAAATATGATGCTTTACTGCCAGCAGCTGATTACCCTAGCTTAGCATAAACAATGGAAACATCTAGCCTGCATCTGTCCAGAGAAAACCAAATCTGCCTTCAAGCACCTCTCAATCTCACCAATCAACCCAGAATACCTTCTTGTTTATTTGTATAAAAGCTAAATCACAAAAACAACAATTAGAAATAATTACATTAATACTTCCTGCCGCTCAACAGTTGCAAGACAACCAGTGGACAACCAAGAAAGTCAATCATGGCCAAAACAATTGGGAAATGGAGAAACATCATTTTTCCACTTCAGTTTTGTTCAGATAAAAGTAAGGCTATTTTGAAAGTATGCAAACATCCCAGGGACTTCCTCGAAAGACAGTCCAGCATTTAAATGAACGACGTGCACTGCCGGACTACTGCTACTCATCACTAACCATATCCAACCACCACCTAACATTACCATAAGAACATGGCTATTTTTAGTACTCAGCTGCCTTTTTGTAGAAGATCATGGCAATGGGTGTGCGCAGAAAAACAGGTTAACCATGCAATAATTGAATGCAGGCACAATAAATCAATTGAAAATGCTTACAGACCTGTGACATTCCCACGTTTTTGATATTGTTATCATTATATAAAGATAATTTAATCAAATACAAAAAATCTCAAATAAACTGACAAGATATAAACTAGATGTCAGTCTTTGGGATTATTGTTGGCTGTAGCTTCACAATCAACAATTTGACATTAAGGAAACATTGTCCATCGACTTACCATCAATCTTATGGACAGAAATGAGTGGTTTTGATCTCATCCATCTCTCCTCAAGAAAGTGGATAAGCGTATCGCCCTTGCACCTTAAAACAGTGTTGAACTTTTGTGTAAACTTAAACAACTGACTTGATGAATTAGGTGAACACAACTTGAGATAAAGTGACATTTGTCTTTGAAGCAAATCTGACATTAAATCAGGATTTGAGATCTCTCGCATACAAAGAAAGCAAAGTTTCAACTCAATTGTGACTTTTCAAACAGCAGTAAATATTTCTCTTTCAAAAAGGGGAAAACCCACCTCGAGCAGTATGCATCGGGATGGAAATTAATCCATAACAGAAAACTTGCTTCTGTTTGATAAAACTCTTCATCAACATGCTTCAGAAAGCTTTGAGAAGCCAAATGTGTATCAGAGCGTGTTGAGACAGAGAGAAATAAGAACATGAAGGTAGGTTTCTTCATTAATGAAATGTTAATTTGACTTGTTCCTGCCTAATTAACGCCAATGTCTTCACAGAACAAAACAGCCTCACAAATATTAATTAGGACCTCAATATTCATGTTGGCGGAGACGCTTGTGAGGTCTGTAATTAACGAGCTTTTAATTGTTTGATCGTCTCCTTAATTAAAGGCTTGCTGTAATATGAAGGTTTGTTTACTTTTTCACAAAAAAGGAATGAGAAAGACAGAAATCTTATTGATATTCTCTTTTACACAGAATTTACCAAGCGATGGAAAATTGAAAAAGTTACCCAAACATTGCTGAGAGGTGCAGCACATATTTTTACTTTTTTATGCTTTTAATTTAAAATATAGGAATGTGAGAAATATACTTTTAAAGATGGCTGGAGGGTCTCAGATCTCTATACTCGTGTTGCCGTCTTCCATCTGCCATTCAAATGCTGCAACCTTCGTGAAATCTCTCTTTGTGCAACTTCAAATGGTGGCTTTGACAGGCAAAATAAAAGGAGAATAGATCGGCAGTTACTCGTGCATTTGGCAAACATACTGTATACTGTATACTGTACATCAACATGGTGCAAGCAAACAGGCACAGTTTGTGTTGATTTCTTTGACAATACACAGTTAAGTAAGTGAATCTCTCTGAAGCCCCACTGGCATTTTGGAGTCCCTCATGAGTTAGTCATCCTGAATACATGCAGTTCATTTCATAATTTGGAAGAAGTATTTTTCCCCAATTGACCCCGAGTCTCCAGAGAACCAACAACGACGCAACAATACCTATTTCTGACTTTTTTATTCAATTATTTATGATAAGGTTGTCACGTTTTGAGGGGATGATAATCATATATATTTTTGGTAAACTCAAACAGTTGTCACTCGTTGTTTAACTACATGACATTAAACCCCCACTTAATCAGACTTATGATATCTTGATGTAAAAACAGGGACACAATTTGTAATGTGAACAAATGAGCAGCAGCTGTTTATTCAGAAGGTGCCGGCATGTTTTAGACGGAGTAACAAATCGGAGCTATTTTCAGTAAACTGACACCGAAAACAATCTCTATGATGACCAGTATTCAAATAATAAAATTGAAATTAAAAAATAAAAGGATATGGATTCCGTTTGCAACAGATATTCAAAAACAGTAACGAAAACGTACCTATTATTGTGGATTTCACATGAATATGCATACTACGGTTGATTGCAAGAGATAATGTTTCACTTGAATATCGACCTTCAAAACCTTTGGCTGCGACCTTGACCTCGTGTCTCCCTCCGAGTTTATATTGTGTTTGCTCCTTTCAACCCAGAGATGTTTAAATGACACCGTTTGTGTCTCAGTGATGGTGAAACAGCCGACTACTGTCCTCACATGCTGCTGGAGGGACGCCCCCATTGACTGTTTACGGCCCTGAGCTCATTAGAGGGGGGGGTAGTGGCCCACCCAGGAGGGAGGAACGGGGAGGAGATAGTTTGTTTTGGGGTTACAGATGGGGTCCAAAACTAGCAAGCCACATGGATGTCTGGGAGCAAATTAATTTTACACAAATATGGCCAGGATCCGTTGAATTTTCAGAATATTGGGTTGCAGATTAAAATACTTGAAATAACTAAAGGATCAGTTAAAAAAGAAAGTAGAAAGAAAGAAAGTGAGGTCAAAGAAAACTATTTCTGCTAAAAAGTTCGCAATGACAGAGTCAGACCTAAAAATTTCAGATGTGTGTATCTGACACTGCTGTAACTTCAATTCATGTACCTTTGTTATTCATGTTTCATTATCTTTGCTTTTAAATGAATGTTTTTAAATGCCATTTTATAATATGTTTCTTAACTTTGAATTGCCTTGTGTTGAAAGGTGCTATATAAATAAACTTGCCTTGCCTTCTGGAACGTGTTGATTTACTTCTGTGAGGAATTTAAAACTGCAATACACAGGTGAGTATAACCAAACTACTACTGTACTCACCTTGGATCTTTAAAGTTATTTCATGTGACAAAGTAACATCATAATTCATTTGGAGTCACGTAAGAGACAGTTAAGTCCAATATAAATCTATTTGCTTTGGTCTTTCTTTAGACATGCCTGATGGACATATGGGCTCTTTAGCTGCTAAATGCCTAAATATGTTCACCATAAGTGTGCCTGTCTACTGTTTGGTGCTGAACAGGTAGAGTACAATTGGTTTTTAGAGCTTTTATACTGAAAACAGTTGCATGCTGTGGCAAGAAATGATGCTATTAGAGCAATGAGTGAGCCAAAACAGTAAATATGTGGGTTTGACATTTTAACAATGAGCTGAAACTTTATTATAAATGATAACCATAAAGAGGGAAGCTGTATATTAAAGAGGAGATTCTCTGTTGGATCATTAATACTATTGACACCTTTCACATTGTCAGTCTCTTCATTGGTAATATCAAACTCGCTTTGAAGACATCATGTACTTTGAGCATATAAGCTGATTTTAAAAAACATCCTGGTCTTTTTGTTTGTGTTCGTATAAAGTACCGATATAAACAAGGAAATACAAAGTTATCGGGTTGATTGGAAAATAAAACACATTCGGAGATACACTTTGAAGCAGTGAATTGTAAAAAAGATGTTCAATCTATAAGAATATGAGGGGAATAGAAAGGGTGTGGCATGTGGCAAAGTGTATACAGGTATTTCTGATGAGTCGTTTTTTAAGATGTAACTGATTTTCACTGTTTTGGACATTAGGTCATTTACTCATAGCATTCAGAACAATGACCTGTAACTCAGCAACATGTTATGAATCACCTTAAGTGTTGTATTTCTCTAAAGGAAGATCACATTCCCCATACATCCTTTAATTTACTGTCTGATTAATTTGTGCTGAAAGATAACTCCCCTCTCAAAGTGTAAAGGGAACCCAGTGTTGACCCACATTTTGATCTAATGGCTATTAGCAGCTAACTAGCTGTCCTTTTGCTGCCAAAACAAAATCTGAAGTGAGGGCAAAGAGCCACTTATAAGAAGAGAGAAAGAGAAAAGGCAGCCAGAAACCAAGGAGAAGTAAGCGAGAGTAAGCGAGGAACAGTTTGAGAGGAGGAGAGACGGAAAGAGATAAAAAAAAAAAGAAAGATACGAACAGAGGAATAAAGGGAAAGCGAGGAGCTTACGCAGTGAAAAGAGCACATTAGGGGCGACCTGCTGCGACAGTGCTGTGTGGAACGGTGAATAACTGCCTCCATTTAGACCAGTGTCCTGGTGGTGTGGAGCCAGGGGCCTCAGATGGACACACACACTCAAAAACACACTCATAAAGCAAAATAAAGTCATTCAAAAAGCATGTGTTTCCTGCACACACTGATACCTGACACACACTCATGCTCACACACCTCCTCGCTGGCCCTCTCATTCACACATTTCTCCACATTGGCCGGATTAGGAACACTTTCTCTCGGGTGTGCGAGGCTGCCCTGCACACAAAGAAACACTTGGGGACAGGATTAGTAGGCTTACAGCGGATTCACATATGTCCAGTTCAAGCAATTGGTATTCAAAGCTTTACACTTTCAAATGCCACCAAGAGAGAGCAAAGCCGACCAGCGCTTTTCTTTGCATTGGCAGCACCTTTATGAGAAGGGCTCTTTTGCAGGGCCAACAATGAGGCCGAGAATACTCATTTTTACTGTTCTACCAGGGGGATCTCATTGGCGAAGGATAGAGCAGAGTTTGAGACAGACTTTATTATGGGTTTGAAGTGCTGGGTGGGTGGGTGGGTGTGCAGACGGTTGGATGAACGGACGGACAGACGGATGGAGGGATGGAGGCTGAGGTGGTCGTGCTTGAGTTACTTCCACATGTTATTGTTTGGAGGCCTGTTCCTCCACTCCACCTTCACAAAACAGATCTGGAGGAGACTCTTCAGAGTGGAGAGAGCACTCTCAGCAGCTCAATATAGACAATGCTGACTCAATTTAGTGTATTCTTCTATTAATTTAATACAAACACACCTTTAGAGATCCGTCTGATTGCTTAATAAAATATATTTGAAGAGGCTAAATGTGTTGTCTTTATTTTTCATTAATCGGTTTATTGTGAAATATAATTCAATGTGATTTCAATGTATAATGTTTATTGCCTTATTTTTTAAACATATTTGTAGCATGGCATTTTGTAATATTCTTCCTTATTTTGTACTTGTAGATTTCAGTGTGTGGTGTTTGCCTCAAACAGCGCCTTAAGGGAAGAATAAAGTATTTGTAATGACATTTTTGAAAATGGTTGAATGGCTGTTATATGAGCAGTTTTTTTTCAGTATTTTGACTGTCATTAAATCTAAAACGAAATGTATAACTATATGCTAAATGTTATTAATCCAAATATAGTTTCCTTGTTCATTTTTAAGGAAAACATTGTTTGAATGAATTTTGGGAAAACACAGTTATAAGTTATGAAATATCGGATATTAAAAAATGAAAGAAATTAAACGAAAATGTTATTTTAGTATAAGACGTGGGAGCTATGAGAGGTTTTATGGAGGTCCAGACACGAGGCCCACATGCTGCCATATGGCCAGCAGAGTGCGGAGTGTCGGAGCGGCCTGTTCCCTCTCTGTTACCTCTCTGTCCCAGCGGAGTCCGGCTCCCTGCGGCACAGGAGCTGCTGAATGGGGAAGCAATTTCCCTTCGTTCCTCCTCACTCCCTCAGGCAACCAGCGAGAGTTTGCCTTGAGATTTGACCGTGCGAAAAACACTGAAAATTAACAATGTGTGAGAAGCTGGGGAGGTATTTTAGAGAACAGTCTTTACTTTTCTTGCTGCATATGACCAAAAAAATATGTATTGAAACAGCTGAAATAAAAAGCAACACTTTTGGCGATGTTATAACAAGGATTTTGTGCGTATAAGTCAAATTACGCAGCACATAAAATGCTCAGACAAGACCATTACAGGTGTTTTGGTAGCTTATGGATAAAATATAATACAACAAAAACGTATTTTAATAAAAACAACTTCTATGACATAAAATAGTCTTTTAAAAAAATCGAATATAAGAAGCAATTTCAAAACTGACCATGTTCGTCCCCGGAGGAGCAACTTTTCTGATCCCAGGAGGAGAAGAGAAAGGGAAGAAGAGAATAAAAAAGGAGAAGAAGAAGAGAGGCGCGCTGTGCCCCCCAGCAGTGTCCTGACAATGGCAGTGAATGGTTGCGCACCGCGGTCACTGGGACAGTCAAAGCACACCGCCCCCTTTCTAACGAGCACGTCATCCTCCTAAGGCGTTATGAATAGGAAAGCCGCTTTTGTTTCCCTGCGTGTATAAATACCCACTATCAGTGTCCTCCTCACCGCAGAGACACAGAGAGGCAGATAGAGAGAAAGTGGACACCGATGTGATAAGAGGGACAAAAGCGTGGGACAGGAGGGACAACATCAGGTGACCAGAGACAGAGAGAGGGAGAAAAGAGAGAGAGGGGGAAAGTGAGAGAGACCTCCTACAACCACCTCTGAAGCCAACCCATAAAATGAATTCAGACTCAGATAGCAGCAGAGCTTCTTCCCCGGACATGGACGTTATGTCACTCCGAGAACACCATCCACACCACCACCACCACCTCCACCACCTCGTCGGATCCTCTGTGTCCTCCTCCACCCAGAAGCTGAGCGCCAGCGACCTCCTGAGATCCGAAGACCCGAAGTCAGTGGAGAGCAGCAGCAGCGGCGACAGCAGCAGCGGCGACAGCAACAAGTTCAAGCTAAAGAAGCCAGTCACGGAAGAAGATATGTACCACCTGCGACTCAAGATCAACGGCCGGGAGAGGAAGCGCATGCACGACCTCAACCTGGCTATGGACGGCCTGCGCGAGGTGATGCCGTACGCGCACGGGCCCTCGGTGCGCAAGTTGTCCAAGATCGCCACGCTGCTCCTCGCCCGGAACTACATCCTGATGCTCAACAGCTCCCTGGACGAGATGAAGCGGCTGGTTGGGGAGATTTACGGAGGGCACAACTCGGCTTTCCACTGCGGCTCCGTGGGTCACCCCGGGGGCCCGGGTGGGCACGCCGGTGGCCCCTTAGCTGCCGCCCACGCTGCTGCAGCCGCCGCCGCAGCCGCGCACCAGGTGCACCCTCTGCTCGGCGGCGCGCTGTCAACACCCACATCCTCCTCGCTGTCCAGCGCGCTGCCGGGCCTCACGTCTATCCGAGCCCCCCACCCCCTGATGAAGGGCGTCCCGTCTGCTCCCCAGGCCCTGCAGCTGGGCCCCGGCTTCCAGCACTGGGCCGGGCTGCCGTGCCCCTGCACCATCTGCCAGGTGCCCACTCCTCCACACATGCCCATCAGCTCCTCCAGCCTCAGCAGACTCTCAGTGGAGGGCAAGGACCTGATGAAATGATGCGTGCAGACCCGCAGAGACTGAGCCATGTGATGGTGTTTGTAAATACAGGATTCAGGGCATGAGGGGGGGTTTGGTCTCACTGGTGCATGTTGTTGTTTTGTCTGTTTTCTTGTTTGGCGTATGAGAAAAAAAAAAGTAATTTTCCTCCTTGTAACAAGGACTTTAAAGACTGCTGATTTTGCCGATCTAAGGTGAAAAGAAAAGTTGTGTGTCATGCAACAAGGTGCCACATCTCCGTGTGTCTGAGTTTTATAGTCTCACGCCACAGTGTAAAAGTGGAAGGAGGCTGCATGAACATTTTGATTTGATTTTCCTTTCTTTTGTATCAGGCGTCATTTTGTGAAAACGAAGAATGCTCTCTGTGCCTTGTACCAAGGATTTTAAACTTGAGTTGTAAATGAAAATAATGACATTTATGTATTTGGCTTATTTTATTGGCTATATTTGTTTTAAATTCTGTAGGTTTATTTTTATTTGGTGGCTCACTGTGTGTTAATTTGTGCTCTGATTTCCATTTTTTATTGTCAGTCGTTTTTTCTTTTTTGCATGACGGTATAATTATCACAGCATGATTGTTTTTTGTTGAACTTAATTTGTTATGCCAAGAGACCCCGTGTCTTTATTTTTGTACATTGTTGGTGACTGATGAAATATTTATTATCGCCCAGCGTCCTTGGCTGAAATTTCAATAAAACTGAAATTGTGGATCATATCTCACCGTCTTCCCCTGGTTTTTATATTATTACTGCCCAAACATTTAAAAAACATTTATAAGGTCAAGTTACACTTTTAAAATCTGGTTTAATTAAAGTGTAGCCTACTATTCTTTACTTTACCTATTTGTATAATCAAAAGTGCTAATTTAAACCCTTCAAACATATACCTTCACTTTATTTTTATATTATCATTATATGAAAACATTTATATATTTTTGATTTTTAAATATCTAAAATAGTTGTGTGTATTATTTCAAAGCCCTCCTCTGTTTAAAAACATTATGATGAGTTTCCTTTTACAGACAATATTTTAAATAATAGAATAAACTCGTTTTTGTTGATTATTAACACAACTCAAACGCCAAAACGAAATGTATATTCTCTGATAATTTACTTTATTCCTCCTTTGAATTGAATTTCCCTGGATAAATAAGGGAAAAGCAGCGCTTTAAGGATTTTAAGGAAATGTATATTAAAATATATATTTGGAAACAACTATACAATTTAGTTAATAAATCCCTAATTCCTATTCAGGTCAATTTCCTGCAACCACCCGCCACTTGAAAAAAAATCCCAAATCTGATATCATATTATCAGGTACTTAATTTCTCTTGTGTCTCAGCCCATGTTGCCCAACCAGCTCATGATAAACCAAAACAGATACAGGGTCACACAGGATTTACTCAACATTTCCGACCAGCTGACAGAATGTTAACGAAAGGGAAGATGAGGCGCGGGGCTGCGGTAATGGAGCCCGGTTGAATGGAGCTCCGCCTCGGGGAGCGCAGAGCAGTTTGTCCGCCGGGTCCCTTGGGTGTTCCTCCGTCTCATCTCTGCAGCGACAGAATGTATGTTTGTGGAGATTACAAGTTAATTGTTCATGGGGGACCAAGAGGAGAAAATCACATCACAGGAAAAGCGTCGGGATTACAGGCTACTAAATGCAGGAAGATTATACATTCAGACCCCCACCTCGGCCTCGGTGCATGCAAATGAGTGAGTGGATTAAAAAAAAGAAAGACGGAAAAAGAAAAAGGAGAAGCCCTTTTGTAACTTATTTGGAGGGAAGAAAACACAAGTTGAGAAAGAGTGAAAGGGGTCTCGGGTTTTGTCTTTAGGAATGAGTTCAGCCTGTCTCTCGCTCGCACCCTGCCAGATGGGATGTAAATAGCTGGGTAGCTGCAATGGCCTTTTAACCACACAACACTGAGGAGGATGTTGTCAAGGGAAGCTGGCGGTTTGCGAGTTAATAGTCATGAGTTGGGGTAATTACTTAAGGTTTATTATGCTCTGGTTTCAAAGGAAATGGACTCTTCAATGGGCCGAGAAATACTTCTTAATTCTGGCTAATTAGAAGCCGAGGAAAGCAGAGACAACTGCTGCTGCCATCAAGAACATGTTACATTCAGGGGATCATTTGTAAGTGAGCCAACACATAATGCACAAAACACTCATGCACATGCAAATAACATGCAGAGGACACATGCACACCATGCCAGCTGAATGTTAAAAAGATTCATGTAAATCACTGCCTTTTCTGTTATGTTACAAATGTGGCAACCGGAGTATTTATGAAATTAAAATAAGTATCCACTGTAATTAAGACAAAAACTCCACAAGTAAATGGAAAAGTAATCAAACACTTGTAAACAATGATTGAATTATACATTTTTCTGCCACTGTGTTTATCCTAATGGTGCAGCTTATCTTCCTAGCAGGGTTCACAAACATTATCCTCATGAGACTCCAATGTGTATTTATACTTTACATAATCATGTAAATCCCACTGAGATTCCTGCATGGTTTTCATTAAGAGATGCCCAGCAAAGGCAGAAAGTTGTGAAAACGGCTTTAAAATGCAGGAATACAAGCAACCTTTTATTCTACCAATGGCAATTAAATTAAAATAAGAACTTATTTTGCACTTCTCGACTTTCTTTCTGTTGCTTTCTCTTTACTTATCCTGCTTTGTAAAAGTCTGCAGCAAGCATCAAAACCTAAAACGTGAATAAATTAGCCAAAATACATGAGTCAAGTGTATTGCCAGTGCAATACGATCTTATAGTGCAAATGACAGCAGCTTAACAAAACCCATAAGAACTTATCAAAATAAAAAATTAGCAGAAAATAAATCGTCTGAAAAAAGTGTGCATAAGAGTACGAAAGACATAAATCGGAGGTACATACATACTGGAAATAATTGCAGACAAACCTAAAATTATAATACCTTAAGTGTCCCTAGTTTACCAGTCTAGTGTTCAAAGCTTCAGGTTATGTCTTCTTTTTTTTTTTTAAACAGAGTTGTCCACACTGCATAAATAACACTGACGGACAGATAATAGATTTAATGTCTTCAGAGAGTGAGTTTTGGTTTTTCAGGCCGGTTAGCGATGACTAAATGGACTCATGGCCGTCACCTCCTCTTTTCATGAGGTTTGACAAACGACTGGTCCTTTTATAGAGCACACACCTGTTACTGGGAGCCACTCGAGGTTTATCACTTAGAGCCAAGCATTGTTCAGCTTCTACACACACACACAAATTCACACACACACTAACAGGCCTTTTGACAGGGATGCTAACAAGGCAAGAAATGCTGTCAGACTCCATCGTGTCCCTGCAGCCGGCCTTTATGGAAAAAACTGAATAAAAAATAGACGTATTTTTAATTAAGAAAACGGATAGATGCTATCCAGCTCCATTACACCTTTTCAAAGCTTCAAATATAAGGCTTTTCAGTCAGATGTGTAAGGACTATTTCATACTTTTAAAGCTCCAGAGTTTAAACATCTGATATGGCAACGGCAGATTGTCGCTGCATTGAGTCTGAAGAGTCCTGACGTGTGGAGTGTGTGAACTGCTGGTTTGTTTACTTGCTCGGTCAGTGAGCGGTGCCTGAGGGCAGAAATTGAAAATAAATGTCAGTTGAATAAGGGGCAGCGGCCGCATCAGCCGAGCTGCTGCTGCTAGAACAAAAGCAGTTGAGGGGATAAGTTATTGAGCGGGCTGACAGCCTGAACGAGGCTGATTATAACTGCCTGGTCGTGCTCTGTGTGTGTGTGTGTGTGTGTGTGTGTGTGTGTGTGTGTGTGTGTGTGTGTGTGTGTGTGTGTGTGTGTGTGTGTGTGTGTGTGTGTGTGTGTGTGTGTGTGTGTGTGTGTGTGTGTGTGTGTGTGTGTGTGTGTGTTTTGTAGTCAGTGAAGCAGGTGCAGAGGCCTTTCCCTCTCTCCCCTCCTGCCCTCAGGGAAGCCTCAGGGCCCTCTGCCCTCCTGTCCTCAGCTGATTCCACCGACTAATGTTTAACCCATACTGCCAAAACAGAAAGCATATTTCCATCATAAGAGCGCTTTGCCATCGCCATTAGCGACTGGGCTCATTTGCATGTTAATTGTGCAGTTAGAGAGGTGGTGTTGACACTTCCCTTTGTCCATGCAGGGTCGCGGGAAGTGAGAGGATGGGGCTGCACAATGACATTCGTGTGTGTTATTGTTCCATCTGTTATCATGGGACTTATACTAACACAATGGAAACAAGATGAAGTTAATTTGATTACTTGTGATTGAAGATTCATCAAAATATACATACATAAACCACTTTGCTGTTTGTAAGTTGGTTGTAATTAAGTCATTTCTCAGTATGTGAAAAGGACAAAAGTGGCTTAAATATATAATTCCACTCATTTTAAGTTTCGTACTTATATACAATTCTGAGGTAGTTGAGAATTTGAACTCAAAAGAAAACTATTTCAGACACTCCTTTACTTACATAAGTAAAAATAAATAAAGCTGTGAAATAAGGAAAAGTACTTAAAAAACTACTGAACTATAGTGGATCAGAATTGCCACTTACATTATTTAACTGTCGATTATGATGTATAATGTGTATCAATATATGCTTGTGGCTAGTTTGACCTATAATATATTCTATTATTTGGTCAATCTTAAGTAAGATGTGTCTATAGCTTTCAGTTAAATGTATAACGAATGGTTAATCATTTAGCTGGAGGAATGACAGGAGATTGATTGAAAGAAAAAGCCAAACCTTCACTTGTTCCAGGTTCCTATTATGAGGATTTCAATTTTCTAAAGAAAAGTCCATTTAATTTCTTTGAGGTTAAATTATGGACTGTTAGTCAAACAAAACCTTTTTAGCAATTTCCCGAGATGTTCAATATAAAAAAAAATACAATGAACTTATATAAATATATCAGAGACACACCAATCTTACGTGCTTATATAATTAAGTATCATTTGCTGATTATACTTTTTGAATAAAGGATTTTACTACTTTTTATCAAGCAAATCACCATGTGAGCATGATCGCTGTCAACGTTATTAATTATGGCCACGTAAAATAAAGAACATACAACACACAAACAACCTTCCTGACAAAACGGACATGCTGTGTTTACACAGCAGGCAAAATATGCACAAGAAGACAAACTAGTGTACACACAAATACAGACACAAGCCAGTTTGGGTGTGAATTTTGTGTCACAAATACAGATTCAGCCAGACAGAAAGAGCCTGCGTGTGTGTGTTAGTGTGAATGTGTGTGTGTGTGTGTGTCAGCAGTAATGTCCTCCTACAGTGACTGACAGATGGCGTTCAGTGTTTGGCCGTAAATGTGCTCTCTGAGTGTTTGTCTGTGTGCCAGTCGCCTGTAGTTTGGAGACTCCCCGTGAGAGTCTAACTGTCCTGACACTGCTCAAAACCAACTGTCCTTGATTGTCAACCATGGCTGAACCATGGCGTAGTTGTGTGTGTGTGTGTGTGTGTGTGTGTGTGTGTGTGTGTGTGTGTGTGTGTGTGTGTGTGTGTGGTGGCCTTCTGGAGAGAGCAGAGCAGGCCAGGGGAGCAGATGTTAATGCGAGAGATATATCTATCTAAATCTCTGGCCACCACATGCTTCAAATCTGCCCGGAGGAGCAACTCTCTCAGCAAGATGAACCAGGGAAAACACAGCAGAACTTTTTGTTTGCCTTTCTTAAATATGGGAGATGGAGAGAAGAGTGTGTGTGTGTGCGTGCGTGCGTGCGTGCGTGCGTGCGTGTGTCAGCTCCAGGCCTGGCACAGCGCTGGGTGACAGTCCCCTCTCAGCGGGGAGAGTCAGGCGACAAAGTGAAACATGGTCGTGAGGAGAGCGAGCCACGACTGAAGCCAAGAACAGACAACACGAATAGAGAGATCAGTCCACCTCTTTGTACGGTCCAGTTCAAAATGAAATAAAAAACCTGTTTGATTATGTTCCTTCACTGAAGGCAAAATGAAAATATGGCACACAACAAAAAGTTCTTGAATGAAGAGAAATTTGAATGTGGACCAAGTTGTTTTGGCATTGAACGCAACATGACGCCCTTCTGTAGTTGATACAGTGAATGTTTATAGAGGTTGTCAGTTGTTAGAGCAGAAAAATCGCATTTTGCCTTTGCCTGGCATGTAAGTACTTTGATTATGGACGCTTTCAAACAAATGTGACTTAAAACAAGGACATTCAACAAGAGAAGCAAAGAGAAAAAGACTTGGAAGAAGAACTAAACAGGTAAAAGGGAGAGTGAGCATAGGCAAACACAGATTCTATTCAACAGATAGAAGTAAAGGCAGCATTTAAAAGGAATCAAAACCAATCCTCAATAGGATCTATTTGTTTTACACTGGCATCTAACATGTCTATTATAACAAAATACACTGCAAACTCAGGTCTCACATCAGTGTGAATAGATGCCAGTGGCTTAAAGAAAGGCATAGTTCACCATCACATTTTAGGTTATTATTATGTATAGAAACAGGGTTAGGGTTACCTCATTGATATGTGTCTGTGTTTTGAAAAAGCCACACTAATGTGAGAAAGAAACAGAGGTGGGAGAAGTACTCAGAGCTTGTAGTTAAAGTAGAAGCACCAGAGTGAATACTCCACAAGTAAAACTCTTGCATTCAAAATGTAACTAAAGTAAAAGTACAAAAGTATTGGCATCAAAATATACTTAAAGTATGTTGTGTTCAAAATTCCAGGAAAGAAAAACGACTTCTAAGTTCAACTATTTATTAAAAGAGAGCAAAAGATATATATTCACTTGGCCAAGGACTCCGTCACGTCATAGAAATTACAGGCACCAAAACTGTAATCTGTAACCACTATTTCCGGAAAAGAGCCTCGTGCGACAATAGGCTTGTTTGAGACGCGTTGCGACTCGCCTCGAAAGTAGACGAGAATAGCCGATCGCAGCCGGGGGAGGTCTCAAAAAGCTTGCCTGAAGTCGGACAGCTCCGAGTCGGCTTCTTCTTCTTATTATTCTTCTTCTTCTCTCGGTTTTTTGGCGGATTGCAAACAACTTTAAGGTGCACACTGCCACCTCCGGAGTCGGCTTGACTCGGTTTGCATTTATAAAGAATGCACACATGCATTTAATCGTTAATGTCAGATATGTACTAAGTAAATACATTTGTTCCTGCTCAAGATTAAATTCAACTTTATTGTTATTGCACATATTACAGGTACTGAGACAACAAAATGCAGTTTAGCTTCCAACCAGGAGTGCAACAAGCAGTAAAGTGAAAAGTAATGTACACAATCTACAGAATAAAATATAGAATGAATTGAATGATGAATACAGTGAGGGGTATGAATATACACAGCAGCCTGTAAGCAGTATGAACAGTGTGTATGAATATGCTAAGATATATAAAGTATGAAAACGGTAAGCAGTGCAAGTATAGTATAAAATATATGGATATTAATTTCATGATGATAAACATTGTGGAACAATGATGAACAATGTTAATGGAAGGGGCGACGTCAAACTGACACAAAACAACAACAAACTTTTGCCGAGCCAATGGAGAGTTTCATCACCAGCACGTGGTAAAAACCACCAAAGCGCTCAGCTCGAGATACCAGCGAGTCGTTTCCCATCAAGCATTTCGCTTCCGCAGCCCGTGGAGAGGAACTGCGCCGCCTCGCCGCGCCTCGCTCTCAAGGCTGCGGGCGTCTTTGTCCCGCGAGATTTCAACCTCTCATGTAGGCGAGCCACCAGGGTTATGGCTAGAAAGGATCCGTCTTGTGTAAAACTCTCGCGAGAGTTTGGCTGAATGTCACGTGGCTGAATGTTTACGTTTGGCAGGCAGCCTTTCAGTTACGATCGTTAACATCAGTTGGCCACAGCAAATGATGATGAGAAGCTAAACTATCTATTAATTATGTCAATTACAGGGAGTGTGATTGTTGAAATAGGGTGTGAGCGGTCTTGCTGGTGTTCAAAGAAGAATGACAACACTGTAGATCACCAACACTATGGTTTATTTTTTATTCACAGGCAAGTCAACGTTGTCGCAGTTTCTCTATTAATATTGCTACTGCATTAATGTGTATGTTGCATCATGTTACTGCTGTAGATGTGTTTCCGAGTCGCTCCAATTACAACGAGAACGTGACGTCATATTTACACTAGACGGATCCTTTCTAGCCATTACCAGCCTCCAGAGCAAGTCGAACAAAAATGACTAACCATCATGCAACGCACTAGCAAGACGTTGATCGAAATTGCGCAGGTCTGCGCAGGTCTCGCTTGTCTCAAACAAGCCTAATACCTTTTTTATTACAAGGGGCGTTGCCCATACATTTATGATTGGTCAAGACTAGTTGAAGAGATACCGTGGTTTAGACTTGGTTCTCTTTGGTAGGTGCACAGACTTTGAAAAAGGTCTCTTGGCAACATGATCCTCCAATGAGCATTCGGCCGGCCTGTGGAAGTCCCTCCCTACTCGCTATCGCTATCATACGTAATTTGTTTTCGCTAAAGTCTCTACAGAAAATGTGGAGTCTTCATAATGCTGCTTCCTAGCTCTATGTGTAGGAGCGCAGTTCACCCAAAGGTCAAGGTCGAAATGATGTCCTGTTTATGAATAAGTCTTTGTATTCTTCCTCTGAATTGTAGTAGGGTAGAAGTACAAAGAAGCAAAACGTGGAAATACTCAAAGTAAAAGCATATCAAAATTGTACTTAAGTCCAGTACTTGAGTAAATGTACTTAATTACTTCACACCACCGGAAAGGACAGCCAATTGGGAACCAAGCAGGTAGGAAGAGCAACAAACCGCAGGTAAATTAAAACCATAGAAGCAAACGCAAAGCAAAAGGTAGACGTTTTGTTTGTGATTTTACTCACCTGTAGCATGTAAAGTCCATGTTCACAACATCTCTATTATTTCATTCATATTCTTTCTTAGTGAGATGAAAGAGCAAAAAAGTTCAAAAACTACCGCGTTATTCCTGCCCGGCGTCCGCCATGTTTGTTTACTCCAAAGTCACGTTTGATCGCGGGAGATACCGCGAGATTTAAGGTTGTTTTTTGTATCGGTACCTTGTTAACTTGGTGATAGAATCAGTTTGTGTTTGGTGCATGTTTTGGCAATATCATTGCTCTCTCCACACACCATATGAACCACACTGTAAAATCATAAAAAGTGGATAGAATAGATTGAACTGGGTTGTATCACATTTTCAACATCAGTTAAGATTTTTTAAATGATCTTGTGGGCCAGCTGCCTTTAGCTATCTGTTTTCTGCTGCCTCCAGTCTTTATTCTAAACATGGATTTGAAGCTAGTTATCATCTCAGATTTATAATCACATCTGTACAACAGCTGTAAGGGGCTGTGTTCAAAAATTAACAAAAAAATGAATTTGTCCTCACCTAGCCTATTGTTTAGATCAGTATTACCATTTACAGTAAACTGGTTTAGCTGTCAAAACAGGGCTGTTGCTTTCATTACTTGGGGGTTTAATAAAGAATACCTTCCAGTTGATCAGAAAATACGTTTTGTGAACATGGCAAATATACAATTTAAATTAAGCAAAGAAAACTATTCGGTGTCATAGCCTGTAATATACCAAACAGTAACTTTATTTAACTATATTTAAATTATATCATAAGTTAACAACATCTTAGTCTTATTTCTTTGACTTTTTAATGGTATCGCACAATTAGCAAAAGGAGAACATTGTTTTTAAAGTGAATGACTGCCTGACGTGACCCTTCTTTTTAGCTTTTCTTTCTTTTGTAGCTGAACTGAAGAAGAGCCCTTTGGGAATGGCACTAACATCTCTGTTGGCAGCAGTTTAAAAACAGACATTACACCCCTCAAACTGGAGGTACGTGGCTTGGCATCGGCACACGTTTACACCCCACAGCCAGTGTAACCTTCTTCTTGTCTGTCCTGCATCAGTTGGCAGCAGAAGTAACATATACATTACACCTCTGCACTGGTCTCAGTCTGTCCAGATGTTACAATTCCACGTGCCAGCTGACCTGATCAAAAGTATATCTGAAAAGGTCTTCAACAAAGAAACTCAATCAGCTTTAGGGTTTCTCAGAGGATTCAAACCTTTTCCTCAGGTCTGAGTATGTGATCTGGCAGTTCTGTTAACCCAGGCGTTAGCCCGCTACCGAACCCTCTCTGCGATCTGGCGCTGAAGCTAGGGCAGACATTAGCCTCCTCCCTTTGGCCTGGATTCAGCTGGCACGTTCGGACCTCATTGATGGCGCTGCCAGGCGGACTCCATCACAGTTGGTGATTTTGATCAATATCAACGTTAACAACACCCAGACAGCTTGTTGGAGAACAAACAAACATGTAAATAATGCGTCAACACGTTCTGACATTCTGGACGGGGTGTTTATAGGTGGAGAGGGCAAGAAAAACACATTTATTTTACCTCGGATATCAGTGTGTGTGTGTACATCTACATATGAAAAAAATGGTGTCACTTCACTTTATGTCACTTCATGTTATTACCTCTCAGAGGGAAACTCACCTTTTAGTAGCCAATAAAAAACAAACCAACAGATATTTAATATTGTATATGAATGCATAAAATAAACATAAACATAAAAGCAATGAAAAACAAACAAGCTAGACCTATGGAGACCTAACACAAAAAACCCATAACATTTCTGTCCAATTTAATTTTCCAGATTTGAGTTCAGTTTCCTAGGGCAGATGCGGAAGAATATATTTTAATCAAGGTTGATCTACTGGACACACCAGGTAAAACCAGTATATGTTTTGTTTTAACCAACAGAGTACTTTATGCGTTCTATGTCTGTTAAAGTTAATCAAAATATTGTGCAGAAAGCAAACTTCTGAATTCTACGAGAGTTTATGAATTTACCTAGAATGTCGAACAAGGATCACCTAAATTAAGGAAGCTTACCTCTCATATTCAATCTGACCATTATCTCGAAGTTGAAATGGTTTGATCCTTATTAAATCAGAGAGTGATGCACTGTCGGAACTTCTTAAAGCTAGGAAATACATTAGCTAGTGAGCTAACTGCTAACATGTTAGCCAACAAGGAAGATGCTAACTCTGGTCATACGTTATACCTATGGTTCTATTTTAACTGTAATGTGCTATTTTAGTCATGTATGTTAAACCTCTTCTGGTTTCTTTGATTCTATAATCTGGTGTTTGGAAAAAGAAGATGCAATATTTGATCATTTGAATAGCTTAATACGCAGCAGCGGCAGCATCCTTATAGCTGGAAAGGCATCAGCTCTACACAAATCAAGGGGAAATAAGACATTTAGTTTCCTTAAAAAGCACTTCAACACAAAATTCACTGAGATCCCCGTGTTGCTCTGAAGATGGCCATCCTTGGCAAAGCAGTGTGAACGCAGCGCCGGCGAGGAGAGGGAAACACAAGCACAGCTCTAATTATAAACAGGCATTATCATGGGTGTGAAACCAGAAGTGACAGCAGCAGTGGGCAACTAGGAACACACACACACACACACACACACACACACACACACACACACACACACACACACACACACACACACACACACACACACACACACACACACACACACACACACCCACTCACACACCAAACGTCTGTATGGGCCAGAGTCATCATATGGACAAATCAAAACTGCTCTGGCTCGGTAATGTCTGGCAGATGTTAACGCTTTGTACTTAATGACTCCCTCGAGACCTCACCCAATCAGACAGGACACAGGAATAGGCCTGGGGATGTGTGTGTGTGTGTGTGTGTGTGTGTGTGTGTGTGTGTGTGTGTGTGTGTGTGTGTGTGTGTGTGTGTGTGTGTGTGTGTGTGTGTGTGTGTGTGTGTGTGTGTGTGTGTGTGTGTGTGTGTGTGTGTGTGTGTGTGTGGTAGAAACGATAATTCATATTCAAATTCATACATGTCATTAAATCTTGTTAGAAATCTGCAATATTTTCATCTTGTGTATGTGTGTTTGTGTTTGCGAGAGAGAGAGAGAGAGAGAGAGAGAGAGAGAGAGAGAGAGAGAGAGAGGAACCCTTCTGCTAGCAGAGAGTAATTTCATGCTTGACTACGGCATATTTCAAAGAATAACTAGATTTTTACTGCAAAGTTCTGTAAAACAAAATGATCAACCAAACAAGGGGGGACCAAAACACATTTACAAATCAACTAAAAGAGGATTACAGCAATGAAAAACTTGATTGTTTTCAATAGGGATAAAATAAGTTTTTTCTCAAGGAAAAAAGCTCTCCCCAAAATGATTGGAAGTTTAATTTTAATAATTGTTTCAGTTTTTAGTTTGCTTCTTTTGGATGATTGAACAGCTTGTTGCTATACTGTACACATCAATGGATATGGAAGATTTTTGATTTTATTGAAGATGAGTCTGACGAAAGTAGGCAGTCAGATCAAGTTGTACACTTGACATTGTTCCATTCATTTCTGGTGTATCTGGTATCTGGTTCAGATATGATGATGTTGTGGAGAGTAAGGCAAAAAGCTTTTTTTGCAATCTACGATATAGAGGCCCAAAGACTTAAAAACCCTGCCTTTCATATTTCAGATTTGTTAAGGTGACGAGAACATGCAATAGGTCTAGCTGATATTGAATTTCAAGCAAATATATGCAATTCTTCCAAGGATGGAACAACGTGTCTGCCAGCTCCAGAACATGTAAATACTCCATGATATAAAAAGTAAAAAGCCTCCCTTGGTCAAAGCGATTGCAACTATATGACATTTGCGATTCAGTGTTTGGATCTTAATCTTAATCCAAGTTAGAATCAATTGTGATAAAACACATACACCATTTTACAATGTGTTTCTGCTGCACTAATCCTTAATGCTCTTAATGTCTTTCCTTCTTGTAAAGCACTTTGCACAACTGCCTTGTGTTGAAAGGTGATTTATAAATACATTTGCCTTGCCTTACCTTACACATGCACACACAGTCCTGCTCTGCATAACTACGGGAAAGTAGCTTTGTGCAGCAATCTTTTTCTCTAGTACACAGTGTCATAAAAGCAGCACTGCTCTGATTTGCTGTATTGAGGATGTCAGCGGCAGCAGATGCTGTGCTAATAGCCGCTGGATGCTGCACTGGAATCCAGCAGCTGGTAACCATGACACTAACTTCCACCAGGGAGAACGGCCAAGTTATGCACAACCCTGTTGCAGTCAAGGAGCAGCACACAACACTTTTTCACACTTTTTAGGGGCAATACAACACATAAAACTCAGTTTATACTTGCTGAGCGAAATGGCTTAAACCACAGCCAAAGAGAAAAGTGTTGCATTGAAAGTGTTGTTTAGGGTCTTCAGTGTCAGACCTGCTCGATGCAACAGAACCTTGCATTTTTTGATTGCATACATTTGTATTCCTTTTCTAAATCTAGCACCTATATTTCCAACAATGTCACTTGACCTGACTTGACCTAAAGTTGGTGAATGATGCTAGTGGCTAATAAAGTGTTAATATGCTGGCTTCAAACAGACCTGAGTAGTGGGCTTCTGAGGTATGGTACGCTCATACTATACCTATCCTCCACACTCCCAAATGTTTTTCCTCAGCAGCCCCAAAGCAGGATTTGCGCGTCTTCCTCTAGAGACCCAAAAAGCTACTTACAACTTTTTCATAAATGTGAAAGTATATATATATATAAAAAAAAAAAAACTGTAAACAGACAGTGCAGTTTCACTCGAAAAAGGCCTTTCTCTGAATCTGGTTGTGAAAATTCACACTTTGAAGAAACTAAAACAGGACTGAGGAGATTAGATACAAGCAGAAAACTGGCAAATGATACCAATGACACTACTACGGTATCTGAAGTGTATTAGAACCAGCAATGCATTTCAATTCAATCAAATGTAAATTATTTAATCAAAAAAATACATTTGTATTTTGTGCACAAGTAAAAACAGACAGGAAACAGACAAACAATCAGAAGTAAAAGTGCTTATCTCTCAAAAATATTGATAAGCAACCCATGCAATACTTCCCAAACTAAAGTAACAGGTGCCTACGAAAGAAAAACTTTCCCTGATGTGTCACTTTCTGATGCCTCACCAAGAGCTGTCACTCACCCCCTGCCCAACCCCCTGTTTACCACCACCTTTCTCCTTCTGTCCGTCAAACAGGGAGAAACCCCTCCATCTGTTATCTTCTCCTCTTCTCTGTGAGAGCTGGGGGGTCGGAGGGGGCCGTCCCCGCACTGGTCATCCCGTTAGAGGCCCATTAACGGTCCCCAGGCTCTCTGCTGGGGTCTACTGGAGAGAGATCCATATGAATACCTGTCTGTGACACCTCCCACCGTTAGACACAGCCAGGCGGCCTGCCCGGCACAGGCAGCACTGCATGGGCCTCCTGTTGCCTCAGAGAGGGGAAGGGGTTTAAATGCGAGCGTGCCACTTGAGTGCGGACCTCCTGTCAGTCCTCCTGTTGCACTGATGGACCTCAGTAGACAATGCAGAGTTTGAAAAGGCACACTTCCTAGTCCTGTTGGTGTCTTTAATACCATCAGTTGTCTCTTTGGATCACATCTGGCCTGCAGAGTTTACAGCATGCCACTTCCTCCAACAAGCTGAGAGAAAGGATGCTGCAGTGAGGAGAAAGTGTGTGAGGGCAAAGACACACATGGAATCAGACTGTGATGTTGAGCAGTCTGTATATGCAGTGATTCATTATGCTTTCATTGAAATAACAGATTGTACCATACAATTAATAACATGCAATTGATGTAGAATGTATGATTGCCTTTGCCACCAGTCTTTTACCATGTTCTGTTCATCACTATCTAATCATCCTTAACTTTATATAGTTTTGCTGTCATCCTAAATCAAGTCACATGTCAGAGAGTCCGACTGTAGCTGATATTTTTAAAACTTTTATTTCTGTTGATGTCTGCTAGAGCGTTTTTAGGTGTTAGAAGTAGCTGTTGGTATAGACATGGACACTATGAAGTGTAGAAAGTGCTAACGTACATTTTTCCATGATACAACAGCCCTGGTTGTATTTTGTAAGAATCAGGCAAATAAATGATTTGGACATTGAATAAAAGTTAACAGTTTGATCATAGCTAAAACCTTCCACATGCATTGTCAAATAACCATTTCAAAGCTGAACAAGCAATACATGCACGGTGATTATGATCGGCAAGATTCAGAAAGATTCAAACATTTCACATTTAATGATTTAATGTTTTATTCTGCAGCTATTTTGTGTGCTTTGTGTTTGATTCAGCACCTGTTTATCTCTGGATTTATTTTTTGTGCAATACAGCAGCAAAAGGAATTAAATAAACATACATTTTTGAAAAACCTGTTAGCCATGACCAACCACACAATCATATTGCTTTTTTAATTTTCTTTGAATTAAGTTACTTCAACTCTTAATAATAGCACTTAAATTCACTACCAATCAATCCAATGCCTCTTAATCCAGCCAAACGGACCAATCACAGCATCTCTGTGCTCTAATCCGTCATGTCAGTAGGAAGTGTAAAACCAACATGTCGGGTGCGTCCATCTGTCTTGGTGTTAGCAGTGAAGGAAGGTCTGTTTCCTCATTAGCAGCTTATTAACAGCGGAGCACTCTCCCTGGAGGACAGGGTCCGGGGGGGGGGGGGGGGGGGGGGCTTTGTTTCCGGGTCTGGCCTCCTAGACCGGCCCCCTGTCCCAATCTGCCCAGGGGACGTTGTGTTATGCATGGAGAGGATAAGGAGAGCCAGAGGAGAGGGACGGAGAGAGGAGGAGATGGAGAAGGAGAGTTGACTGGAGGTCATCCATCAAAGCTGCTGTCAACTTTCTCCCCTCCTGTGGAGACACCGGGAGAGCTACAGGGAGGGATTACAAACTGCCAGGAGAACTTTGACTTTACAATCAAGCTGTTTTTTTACACTAAGAAATCAGCATATGTATTCTTTGTGTTATTGTGACTTTTTTCTTGATTATGACCGAATAAATACGTTTGATTTGATAGGGCTCCCTACATTAGTTTTCTCCTGGTCTCAAAACATTCCCTTCGTTAATTAACACTGCCTCTGTAATGGACACACAACTTTTAAAAACAGTAAGAGAGATTTTCAGGAAAAATATCATAATCATTTATGTCATCACTGATCACTTCTATAAAATCCATTGTAGCTAAAAGTATAGTACATGCCATGGGCATTTTTTTTGCTTTTGTGACATCAATACTCTATATTCTGGATAAATTCATAACATTAAGAATTCAGACAGGTGACAGTGCATGTCTAGAGGGTAATCCTCAATCTGCATTTTCTTTGAGATGGTCAAGGTTGTAATAGTTAATTGGGCAATTTTACCAGAGTTTGCAAAGATTTTCAAAAGGAGCTTTACCTTTTTGACATGAGTATAAATGCGATACTCTGTAGTGATTTGGAAGTGATGCAGCCTGAAGAGAGCTGCCAATGATTCAACAGATGTTGATGTAACTTAAACCAAAAGTAAACGTTGGTTTAATTAACTAATTGTAATCTTTTTTTTTTACATTAATATCGTATGAACAAGAGCTGCAGTATGACTTTTATTTTCATACTCAAATAAAGGAGAGAATCTAAATCTCAGAGCGGTCTTTAAGGATCAAATAACAACCCAAAAGCTGTGAAGCTACTTTAAAGAGAGAATAAAGCACTTTGCTGGGATGCTATTTGTCCCCAGATCTGAATCACACATCTGTTCAGTGTGTGTTGGTGCCAGCCCGGACATGTGTTGACCTCTGAGCAGAGCCTTCAAGTCTCCTGGTATTTGTTGGGTTTGTACCGGCCATCAGGACAACAGGGTTCAGGTCTCCTTTGATCACACCCATGCAGCGCCCATCTGTTCAGCGTGCAATATTGACTGTATATGTAAAAACACTGATGAGAACATAAAGTACGAAAATAGACCAAACAGAAAAAAGCACATTAACAAATTCTTACACACGTTTAGGAACCAGCTGGGCTAGCTTCGGATAATGCACACATTTTAACAAGAAAAACACCATAATCCACTAATTAACCGTCTCATTATACAGTCGTATGTGTATTTACAGTATTGTGGAAGTGAAAGGCAGATGACACAAGCTGGCAGTTCCTCACAATGCTTTACCGGCTCTGTGAGGCAGCTGGTTAGCAGAGGGCCTGAGTAGGAGGAGGGAAATGACAACAGCTGCTGGAGTGAAGACAAGTTGTGAAACACAAGTCCTCCAGAGGCTCGATGTGCAGAGCGATCACCTGAAGTTTTATATTCCTGTATGACGGAGAAAAAAAGAGTAAGCAGGATGGTGTGAGTAAAAACAGTCACAGAGTAGTTTTAAACAAAATACATTGTTTGTAACAGCTTGAAGTTAAACTCATATTCTGATCCTAAATTAGAAAAATATGGAATTTTTGAAAACGTTGAATATGGCGATACTAATCATATAAATAAACATATACTAGTTATTAAGCGATATTTAGTTCTGCTAAACTGCATTAATATACCACAAATTGTTTGTTGTATTAATTTAATGCCTCTGGCATGTTAGATCAAGGTATGTAAGGGAAGTCGGCTGAAGAGTGAATGATTCGATAAAAGTTACATTTTAAAGTGCAGTTTCTTCTGATAATCTCTCATTCATTAATCAGTTAAATAATACGTGCAATATCGCAGTCTTTGGCTATTTGTTTATCCAGCAAGTTGATATCGTGATGGGTATTCTTGGAAAATAAGGACATATTGTGCCTAACGGAGATGAAATCACATTTCAATGCCCTCCCAAACCGTTACGAATCATTTAAAAAAATCATTTGTTTGATGATCTGACAGCAATAAAAAATAACTTGATGCGATTTTGGGAAAGGTTTGGCTTCAAGTAAATACTATATTAAAATATTTGCATATTGGTTGGAAACAATGTGTTAAAGTTTGATGGTTCTTTGATCCATAACTTCACCTGACTTCTTTCTTCACTCCCCTCATCATGACTTGAATTTAAATTGTTTTGTTGGAATGACTATCGCTGTTGTTCTTTTTGAGGACTTCTAAAATATTTTGTGTCTGCTGAGTAAATATCAGTTTGAAGATGTTGTGTGGCTGCTCTTTATTTATTCCCCCTCCTTGCTACTATTCCATCCCTATCTTATTCCCCTCCTCCTCCCCCACTCTTCTGCAGGCCACCCTTCCCTTCCCAGCCTGCTTTGCAATCCCGGAGGCGCCAGCCGCCCTGTCCCGTGCAGTCTCCTGCCGTCCCGCTGAAGACCGTGAAATCAGCATGATTAATAATTATAATTATTGGCAAACGTGCCAGCTGCTCTGTGGCAATGGGCACCTCTGATTTATGGTTCTGTAAACGCAAACAGTCATTGTCCATATTCAGAGAAGAAAGGAAAGGAGGCAGGAGGGGAGACGGGGGCAGACGGGGAGTTTTGGACGCCTGCCCTCAAAATATGATTCTATCTTCGGAAGTCAGCAGCCCTGTCCTGCAGGCATTGTCCTCCGTCCCTCCCTCCTTGCTTCCAACCATTGGTCTCTTGTTCTGCTCGTACTCCTCACCTAGTCCGTGCTCCATGGAGCATTGCTTTTTGATCTCAGTGGGCTTCAAAGGAGTCTGGGGCCACAGGGCTTCAAGCATTGTGCACACAGACTGCTAGCTTTATGGACAGCCTATCGTTAGCATTGTATTACCATGGCCTTAGCTGTGAGTGTTGAGGTACACATCCACAGGGCTGCATGCAGGGGTTAAGGACAATTAATGGCTGAGAAAAAAAGTGAAACTAGCTGTCTGTTAAAGATAAATCATCAATTATCTGGGCATAATGAGATGTTTCTGATCCAATAATAAACTGGAGGACAACCAGGAGTCTGTCACAAACACTGACGTGGAGTTTGTTCTTCATATCTGTGTTACCTGCTTGTGTGTGTGTGTGTGTGTGTGTGTGTGTGTGTGTGTGTGTGTGTGTGTGTGTGTGTGTGTGTGTGTGTGTGTGTGTGTGTGTGTGTGTGTGTGTGTGTGTGTGTGTGTGTGTGTGACTGACTGACTGACTGACGGAGCTGCACAGTCTGTTCATCAGGCTCTGGGGGTCTGCTGATGTGTCTATCATTGACAAAACGAGACTATGGATTACCTCGCTCATTAATCACCATCAATGTGGCAGCTTGCCGCACTCCCTCACACACACACTGGTGTATCGCATACATGCACTGATATGAGCTCACACAAGTATGCCTTCATGCACACACACACATACACAAACACTCACATTAATCTCTCCACACACAGACAGAGTAGTTGTGACAGCTACTGGCCACCAACCTGTCCGCAGCCTAATCTCATTAGAGTCCTTCTGGCATCTGGGCCTGTTCTGCTGAGGGACGGTCCATGATGGAGTGAAGAAGACAAGGCGTTCAAGCGTATAATGGATGTCTAAATCATCTGGCCTCATCCAGCGGGTCCTCTTGCTCTTTCATGTGATGCTCTGGAAGTATGCAGGGGTAACTATCTAAAACATCCGAGATAAAGGGAGACAGAAGAAAGAAAGAAATGGAAACACATCTGGAATTGGTGTTACTTTGTTTAAACAAAATTGTCTCTAACCTCAAGGATGTCCATCTAATAAGATGTGCAGGGTCCCACAATTGTATACGGTTAGACTGAAACACTGTTTTGTGCACCAGTGACATGTTATCCTGAGTTATATTCCAGATCAAATGTAGGTACAAATAGTGTCTTTGGTGATTGCAATGTCTGTGTTTCCTTGTCTTAAATATTGTTGATGCTGCAAATGGTGCTGCAGTAATGCAAAAACAAGACTTTTGAACTTGACAATAAACTATAGTTGCATTGTATCATAATCTAGCTGTTTAAACAAGACGTGAACCACTTGATAATAAATTGTGTAACATGTATGTTTAGTGGTGGCACAGTGACACCCCCCATCACGCCGGCCTGCCACTCTGCAGTCTGCTGCCGGCCTGTCCTGTCCTGTCTGCTCCTGGAGTGCAGTGTTGTACCTGTCAGTGTTGTGCAGATGGGCTCCAGCTCCCTCAGGTACCTGGGCTAAATACCCGTCATTAATCACCACATAAAGCCTCCCCAGCGGGAGTTGCCCCAGGTTAGACCACATCAAGAAATAAATTGGCTGAAAAATGGCTCTGGACGAACGCTGCGTCCCTGGAGAGGAGGAGAGAGGAGCGGAGAATCTGAACGCAGACTCCTCAAGCTCGCTAAGTGATCTGTCAGCCAGCTAAGCGACATCATCATTCACTCGGCCCCGATCGTGTTCCCGCGGTGCTGACAATCTCAGCTGTGTGCTTTCAGATTTGTACACATTCATCTTCTTTATTTGCCAAAGTGTATATGCTTAGACGGAAGGCTGAGCTTTAACACTTGGAGTGTGGAGGCCTTTAGGTCCAACACACTTTGAATAAACACTGAAAGATAGAAACATGAAAGCATCAGGAGAGGAAACAGACGAAAGAAAGATGCAGACTGACAGATAATAATGGAAAGGGGACAGGAAAGCATCACCAGCTCCAAACTCAAGTGACAACTCCTTTCTTTATTCAACTTTCTTTATGTCTCTCTAACATAGACTTCTTTTGACAACATGAAAACTGTATTTGCCACTTCCGTCTTTGTTTTGCAGATACTAACCACTCTAAAATAATCCATATTAATCTTCCTGTGACCCACCTTGAGGTCACGACCCAATCTAAGAACAACGTTGCTTTAGGCCTCACACTGATTTAGGCGCCAATAACGTCAGAAAAGCTAAATTGGGACCCTGCCCTTTGTAATTCGGGGTCCTGTCAGAGGAAGAAACACATGTCTTCTTTTAGCTATTAATCAATCAATCAAAATGTGTCCACACTAGGCTATATGTTTCGGCCATGAAGATGCAATAAAAACCTGCATCAAGTGTGTGCAGAAACAAATTATAATTATTTTTCTATATCACGAAAATAAAGTGGATAAAAGCAGCGATAGGGTCAAGGATGTTGTTCAGTGGCTCAGACCTGTCTAACTCAGAATCTGAGACTGTCCGCTCGTATGATTAATGACCGCTAAACTACGCTCTATCGACACTGCTCCACCTTTCACTGGTGATATTCTGCATCACCTCAGGGCGTCAATGAGACTCAAAAGTGTACGCATCTCCCGACATTATTTAAATTAAATAGGCCTATGTGAAGTAAAGCACAGTTTTCAGGGGCTTGTACTGTAAATATGTAATACTTATACCTCACTCATGCCCCTTTCACACAAACGCGTTTTCAGCTCCGGCTCGGAGCTGGAGCCTGAAAAGTACCGTTTTTTCCTGTTCACACCGCAGAGCCTCTTAGCTCCGGAATCCGGTTCACTTCCAGCTCCAAAAGATTGTCGGTCTAGAGGCAAGAGCTTCGGAGCTAGGAGGTGGCGTCGCTTACGTCTCTCTTACGTCGAGGCGTGCAGGAAACTAAACCCACCTCCCCTGAACATGGGTCGACTGAAGAGTCTCGTCATGCCTGCCTACAAGCAGTAATGCTTATAAACACACTTTATAAAGTCAGGCAACACTAACCAGGCTTCGTGTGATTCTGTTTATTTGTACCTTACTTTGACCATCCGTTCACTCTTATCGATCATTGTGGAGAGAGGCAGACGTTTTGTTTTGTATTATAGCAGCTATCGGATGGAATCAATACATAGGCTGCACAGGTTGTCGTGTCCGACTATCACAAGTAGAATCATAATAAAAATATGCCGGTAAAATGTGCCCGTAGAAAACGGCTTATGCCACAATAGGATAGCAATAGCAAGTAGTCAGTTTAGCTTTGGTTGCTATGCTAACATCACCCATTTTATACCAGAGAAACTTTCATAACAGCGTTGTGATGCCAAACAGCATCAATTCAGACTGACACACACTCTGGGGAACTGGGGATATGAATCAGCTGCTTGTGTGACAGTCAGACAGCGAATACTTTAGAGCGGCCGCTGCAGTGTGAGCTAACCGGGAGCTAACGGGAGAATAAACTCCCGTGGAAGAGCAGCCAGCACTGCAGCGGTCGGTAAATGCCGCTGAAACACATTAATAAACAATGAACCACGGCACTCTGGAGAAAAGCATAAGGTTGGAGAAGTCGTTATTTAATTTAATCTGGCTTCGTGTGATTAAAAGCAACACGATCATCGACCCGACGCAGTCCCCCATTGTTGTGAGCGCCGTAACGCCGTTGGAGATTAAATCAGCGATTTAAACGGTGACGTCATGACGCAGCAGCGGCTGCACCAGTCGGGCTCTGGGCGGTGTGAACAGAGCTGGAGCAGAAAAGGGAAACCGGAGCTGAACCAGAAAAGCTCTAGCTCGGAGCTAGAAAGGGAGAAGCGCTGGTGTGAAAGCCGCATCAGAGGGAAATATCCTCTTTGATCGAGTTATCAAGTCTTTATTATAAAGACACTATCGACCAAAACAGAAGCTAACAGAGATGCAGTAGCTTGCTACCTGAAAGTATACCAGCTTTCCCACACCAAACTGTTTAAATGTACACTCTTAATCTTCGCTCAGAGATTAGAAACCTCATTGAGTTATTTTAAAGCAGATGTGCTGCCACAACCCTTTGTAAATAACAGGTGGGAACCACGATTTGAATCTGGTCATGCATTTTTCATTTAGTTGGGAAATGTTTATGTTTTGTCAAATTAAATCAAACTCAAAATGTAAAATGTACAATGAATGTATGTCCCCAAAATCTTTATTTAATTTCATTGTATTTTCCTACACTCTTAAAAGCAGAGAGTTATGACATAGGCTTTTTCTCTTCATAGATTATAGTTATAGTGTTGTAGAATAATCAATCAAAGCACAACTAAAAGTGAACAAAACTTATAGTAATACTTTCTGATATTGCCGTGGTGAATTAGCAATATGTCTCAAAGTCTGCAGACAGAGATCAGAGTCAGTGGTGACTTTGAGTTTAAAAGAGGCCTCTACCTCTGCATCCCTGCACACCACGTCTTAAACAACACTCTTAAAAGGCATAGACCAAAGAGGACCACAGGCCATTATGTATTTTAAAAGGGGGGCATGGAGAGCGGCCAGGTTATGCTCCTCTATTCTTCTTATTCTTCCTTCAGCAGAGCGGTTGGTGTCAGTAGGAGATGCCGGGACAATGGAGGTGATCTCTCTGATCTCAGGGCTTCTATTGTGGCTCCTCATATTATTAATGTTCAACTCTGAGAAAAGCCACGGCCTCTGCCTCACTGCTTCTGCGTCGCTCTGTCATTTTCTCTCTGCTGGACTTTCTCTCTGTCGTACTTTTATCTCCATGCAGCTCTGATATCTCCATGGAGTGTTCTCTCCGTAAAACACACATGCACATACACAACAGCAAAGGGAACATTTCACTTTTTTCATTCCACATTACCAGTTGTAATATCAACACTAATATGTCAGATCTTCAGAGGGTTTGATTTGTACTTCAGGACAATTTTAGCACCAAACTCCTGAAAATTGTGATGATGCAAAGAAATAAAAGTATCTTTAAATTCCTTAATAATGTGCCTCCAACACATTCCCAATGTCTTGTGTATAATTGTGCGAAACTGGAAACACTTTGAAGGTATTAACGCCCTAAGTTCCTTTCCATTGTGCCGTCGCTTATGAACCTATATTCAGACATTCCCACTCATTCCCAACATCTTTGTACTCTGACAATTGTGCAAATCTGGGAACACTTTGAAGGTATGTTGCCCACTCTGCTTTTCAAAACACACAACTGAGAGACGCCACGGTAGCTGTCGCTCATCTATCAGCGGTGCGGCGGGCTGCCCATGCCTTGCTGTGCCGTGTTTGGGGTCAAGCTTCCCTCACTGTGGCCTGGGAGTAATTATTAACCCACTGGGATTGTCTCGCAGTCCTGTGGTCATCTGGGACTGCTGAGTGTCAATCTGCAAAGGTCATGACAAGGCAGCACGGTGATAAAAAAAGAGAGAAAAAGACAGAGAGAGAGCAACTGACTGATGAATTAAAATCAAACTGGAACATTTGACCACTTTCACAACAAGAGGCGTGGATCATGGATTACACACTTCTTTTCTCTGCGCAAACATTTAAAGGATAATCTGCTTTTATTACATTTTTCTGTTTGTTATGGTCAACAAATCCCATCAAAAGAGTAAAACCAACAATACATTGATTCTAAAAGCAGAATAACAGAGTGTATGCATCCGCAGTGTTGGGCAGTAAGGCTTTACTTCGCACCTCAGAGTCACTAACTTGTCACAGTAATTGTTTTACTTTTTAGAAATAATTAGTTTAAAGGATTACAATTTAGTGATTACACTCCAGTTATAATCCAAGTAACGCTCTGGTTGTTGGATATCTGTTTTGTAAAGGCATCTTTGACAGAGTGATGCTGCGTAATAAAAGTAAAGAGTGATGTAACTATTATATATTGCTGTTGAGTTATCGGTAATTACACTTTTTTATCAACATTTGATTTAAAAATATAATTCCAGCACACTGTTGCATTGTGGTCCAAAAACTGAACACACACACACACACACACACACACACACACACACACACACACACACACACACACACACACACACACACACAGGTTTACAGTATTACGCACCATCCTGCTTACTCCTGTTTGCGTAACGTTTGCCAACATGTGCAGAGACGATTATTTGAGACATCATAAAGCATTTATTTTTCAATAAAAAAAACTGCTACCTGTATTTTTGTCACAGTCTGCTCCATCTTTCACCAGTAGTTTTCCATTCACCTGTCTCACCTGTTAACCACACCCACGTTTTTGCTCACTCTCTTTCTCTTCTGCACCCATTAGCTTCACTGCCAGTATTTAAACCCTCACCAGACACACATCCGTTGCCAGATCGTACTTTGCCTTATGCTAGTCTTTCACGCGTTTGTCATCAGATTGCCACCCGGTTCCGGCCCTGCCTGTCCCCGACCTGCCTGCTCTGCCTGATCCCTGATCCTTCCTGTCCTTGGACTATCCTGCCTTGCCTGCTGTCTGACCCTGCCTGTCCCTACGCTGACCGCCTCGCCTGCTCCGTGACCCTCTGCCCGGCCCTGACTCACCTTCTGCCCGCTGTCCTCTAGTTCGTTTGCCTGTAGCCTACATCATCCGGTATCCCTATGCTCTGGTATTATTACCAATAAAGTACATTACCAATATTCCGTGGTTTCTCGAGTGCTGCATTTGGGTCCTTCATATGATTGTGACAATTTGATATAATATGTATATCTCTAATAAAAAGAAAATGGACTTAGTAATGCCATAGACTGGGTAGGAAAGTAAAGAAATATTAGGAGACTTCCATTCAACATTTCTTCTTGGAATAGCTTCATTTATTTAGTAGTGAATAATTTAGTAATATAAGATTTTAAAACCTATTGAATCTCTATTTATTTTTAATTTATTCATAATCATTGACCAAATGCAAGAAACAATTGAGTCTGCGCGTCAATAAAATACTTTTAATTTGACATCTGAATGTGTCTTCAAATGAAAATAAATCAATTAGTTGAGTGACAGAAAGTTAATTGGCAACTATTTTTGACAATCAATTATTGACTTAAGTCACTTTTCTTGCTAATCAATTAATTGCTTATCAATTATGGGGAAACATTTAAATATGTCTTGGGCTTCAAAAAATAATTATTTTTTAAATGTTTTAAAAGTTTTAATGGCAGACAAAACAATAATACAATCATTAGTGGCGTGTACAATTGTAGTGTTTGTGTTTTATTTTTCTATAGAGTTTCCAAATACACTTCTAAATGTCACTTATAGTTTTGTGCTTTTAATATTTCACTATCCAAACCAAACATTATCAAAAATGACAATAATCAGTGATATAGCTCCTCAGCAAGCCCCCCTGTGTGTGATATAACCTTGGAAAAGTTGTCTTTTTTGTCATGGGAAAAGCATGGTGTAGATGTTCTCTACATAAAACCCATAACCTCTAACTGAAGGTAATTTATACCGCTGCTGTGGCATTGTGGCCTACAGAGCCTTTGTGAGGCGGCACACAACACATCTTCTAAAGATGTTTGCGTTTCGTGGGATATAAATTGTGCTGTTCATCTGCGTTCCAGCTCTATATCATATTCGGATAGCTTGTCGGTGCCACTGCGGTGGTGAATGGCGTCCAGAGGCCCAGCCACTGGCGGGTGGTCTGACACAGAAAGGTTAAATATGGTTCAGCCACGGACACTCTCAAAGGACCTTGCTGTTAAAAAAATAAGTTATGTAGGTTGTATGTCTTCGCGCAGTCAGGAAATTGACAATACTGGCGCAGTGAGGCACAAGGCTGTCTCAGGGCTGAACTTCATGCTTGACCGTCCAATTGGAAAAAAGAGTCACAACATCACTTGTTTCCGGCGGATTTATTGATGGCTCATCAAAGCCCTGGCTAGACGAGAGGTGTAAAACTAACACAATGACTATGCGTATTTAATGCCTATATTCATGTTCAACTTCTTTGAACTCAACACTATGACAATAAACTTGAACTCTTTAGTGAAAGCAAAATGTGAAGATGTAACACTTACATAAGATAAATGGTTAAAACATTAACAAGCTTCAAAAGCCGTAAATAATAGGAGAGACATGTGATAATGGCCGTCCACACACACACACACACACAGACACACACACACACACACACACACACACACACACTATATCATGTATTGTGCTGTTTCCAGTGGCGGCCGGCCCATAGGGGCGCTATGGGTGCCTTCCCCCCCTCTTCCCAATTCTTTTTTTTAAATCATTTTTATTTTTAATAAACAAGGTACATATTATACAGTTGGTATCAGAAAAATGTATAAGCTACGATAAAATCTTGTTTAAAATTGTGTTACGATGTCTAAAGTTACTGATAAGTCATGTGTTTCCTGCCTGGCCGCAGAACTCTTTGCCCGTGTATCATTACCCTCTCTCGTCTGGGCTCTAAGAAAAGAGCCCTAAGTGCAGCAGCAGGTGCTAACTATTGCTGCCTGAAAAGTACTACGCCGCTGAAAAAACATAATTTCAGCCAATCAGCGTCGTCAGATCTGATGGTCCAAGGGCTACAATTTCAGCACCCGGCCCAAGGCAGTCTGTGAGTTGTTTTGACTCGTATCCAAGGAGACAAAACAGGGAGCTGTCAGTCATACACTCTGGAAGCTATCATTAGCAGCTAATATGAAAACTCAGTTTTTGACATAAAAATTGAATTATCGATCATCAATAATTTTTTTTAAGTGACAGACACATTGGATTAACCTATGGATTAACCTTCAGCCGCGTTTTTCTTGTTTTAATGCCATTGAACACAGCTTTTGATCAGAATAATAGAAAAAGGTGAGCATATCTCCGTGTTTTGCTACCTAAAGCTACGTCGTGTGATTCTGTATTTGCTTCCCGTGTCGCGAGTTCTGATCGCTCAGTGATGACACTTATATTTCTAGAATCTGTGGAATCTCAGCTTGTTAGCTAAGCTTGTTTGTGCATATCCGATAAGTATATCGATCGATTTATACCTAGAGTGCATTAGCATTTTTTCACTCAGGGCTCATTTAGCAAAAGGCTAGCTTCTGGTGAGACTTGTGTTTTAATTCAGTAAAAAGTGTTCATATCATCAGTTAGCTGAGTTTCTTCCCGTTAAATGAGTATGACACATGAATAGTTTATTACATTTTAAGAAGCCCCTCAAAGAAAACGGGGGGAAAAGCCCCTTAACAGGCTAAATGGGAATTAAATAATTTGAGTGTTCCCAAAGCCCCGGTGTTCTGCAGTTTGTGTGGGCCTACTGTACTGTTGCACAGTTTTGTCCCCCCTCCCCCCCCTCTAACATCCCCAGAAGTCATAATTTAAGGGGTATTTTCTCAATTTTTTTCTCAAAATATTTTCCACCAGCCGCCACTGACTGCTTCTATGGTTAATTGATCATTTATTTATTTATGTTAAATGTTGCCCAAATGACTAAAAAAGCATATATTCACATATTAACACCAAGTTCTGCTTTTATTTTATTAAGGAGAAAACGCACCTGGTTATTTCGGGAAAGATCCTCTAATCCTATATTTTTTAATGTTTGTCAAATGTGTCTTCTGACCGTGATGGAGGTCCTCACACAAATGAATCCCTGTTTTAGTGACAGTGTGGTCAAGTTGAAGGCTGAACTGATTTTAGGAATGGTTATTGTTTTATCTCCAAGGTGCAGGTGCAGAGTAAGCTGTACATCTTCTACTTTTAAATGCATGTTTTTGGCCCCTGATATAACCGTTCAGTCAGAAATTGACCTGTAATGATCTGCTACTAACTTCTTTCCCACCATTGAAAAAAATATGTAATTAGTAGAAGACAAGAATAGAGGAAACAAAACCCATGTTTTTTCTCAGAGTAGCAGTTTTTTTCAATTAAGCCATTTTAGTTAGTGTTAAAAATAGAAACAGTAACACAAGAACCAATACCTTGAAGGATTTATAGTTAAAGTGGGTGTATTTATTCTTAGTTACCAAAAATACCATAAAATCTATTTCAACCTTACAGTTTGCACAGAATACGACATCCGTTGTCCCTAAACCTTCACATCGGACAAGGAAAAACTCCCAAAGTTCCCCTCAGTTAAAAGGGAAAAATGGAAGAAACCTTGGGAAGAGCAACAGAGGAGGATCCCTCTCCCAGGACGGACAGACGTGCAATGGGTGTCGTTTAAATCCAAAAGACAATACATTTAGAGAGTCTAAAGATGCTAAATAAGACAATGAGAAGAGAAGAAATTCGAAGAAAATCTAAATGGGTCCAGGTTGATGTCAACAATCCTCACGATGCAGTCAAAAGAGTAATAAGTGGTAAGCACCTCAGCAACAGGTACAGCCACGACTCGTGATCCAGACACCTTTAAAACATGTGAGGTGAGAGAAACAAAAACAAACTCTGGGGAGGCTGGGTTAGTAACATTCATATTTGGGACATGAGAGTATATAGGTATAGAGAAAGATAAGAGAGAAGTAAGGTAGTACAAATTAAGTGAGAGTTACAATAGTCCAGCCTTGAAGTAACAAATTCATGTTTTTTCTGCATTGTTTAAAAACAATATATACAAGATTTTTTGTAATGGAAATGGAAAGAGAGTGCATAGTGTTTTGAAAGAAATGCTTAAATGCTAAATCAACCCTTATGATTTTCTGTATCCTTGGGGATACAGTCATTTGACAGAATTTTTCCTGTGTAAAATGGATGTTATGAGTTTATTAACGGTGTAAAATAGGTGAGATTACAGTGTAACATGGGTATTAAATGGGTGTAATATAGGTGTAATAATGGTGTAACATGGGTGTAATAATTGTGTAATGTGGGTGCAATAACAGTGTAATATGTATGTAATAACAGCATAATATGGGTATTATGCATTAATGTGTAATGTCGGTGTATTAACAGTATTATATAGGTGTAATAATGGTGTAATATGGGTTTAATGATTTTGTAATATGGGTGTAATGATAATAATGGTGGAATAATTGTGTAATATGGTGTAATAAGGGTGTAATAACAGTGAAATGTAAGTGTAATAATAGTGTAAATTGGGTGTACTAATGTGTAATATGGGTGCAATAAGAGTGTAATATGGGTATTATGCATTAATGTGTAATGTCGGTGTATTAACAGTATTATATAGGTGTAATAATGGTGTAATCTGGTGTAATAAGGGTGCATTAATGGGTAATCGGGTGCAATAACAGTGTAATATGGATGACATAAGAGTGTTATATGGGTGCGATACAATTTGAATGTGTGTAATAATAATGTAAATTGGGTGTACTAATGTGTAATATGGATGTACAAACAGTGTGATATTGGTGCGATAAAAGTGTAACATGGGTATTATATGGCTGTAATAATGGTTTAAAATGGGTGCAATAGGTATGCATTGATTTGTAATGTCGGTATATTACATTACATTACATGTCATTTGTTAGACTTACATTAATACGTATTAACAGTATTATATAGGTGTAATAACGGTGTGATATGGGTGTAATATGGGTGTAATGTGGTGTATTAAGGGTGTATTAATGGATAATCGGGTGCAATAACAGTGTAATATGAGTGTAATAATAGTGTAAATTGGGTGTACTAATGTGTAATATGGGTCTTCTAACAGTGTAATATAGGTGAAATAAGAGTGTAATATTGGTATTATATGGTTGTAATAATGGTTTAAAATGGGTGCAATAGGTATGCATTAATGTGTAATGTCGGTGTGTTAACAGTATTATATAGGTGTAATAATGGTGTAATATGGGTGAAATTATTGTGTAATATGGTTGTATGAAGGGTGCAATATGGGTGTAATATGGTGTAATAAGGGTGTATTAATGGGTAATCTGGTGCAATAACAGTGTAATAATAGTGTAAATTGGGTGTACTAATGTTTAATATGGGTGTAATATGGTTGTATGAAGGGTGCAATATGGTGTAATAATAGTGTAATAATGGGTAATTGGGCGCAATAACAGTGAAATGTGAGTGTAATAATAATGTAAATTGAGTGTACTAATGTGTAATATGGATGTAATAACAGTGTAATATTGGTGCAAAAACATAGTAATATGGGTATTATGCATTAATGTGTAATGTGGTGTATTAAGGGTGTATTAATGGGTAATCGGGCGCAATAACAGTGTAATATGAGTGTAATAATAGTGTAAATTGGGTGTACTAATGTGTAATATGGGTCTTCTAACAGTGTAATATAGGTGAAATAAGAGTGTAATATGGGTATTATATGGTTGTAATAATGATTTAAAATGGGTGCAATAGGTATGCATTAATGTGTAATGTCGATGTGTTAACAGTATTATATAGGTGTAATAATGGTGTAATATGGGTGAAATTATTGTGTAATATGGGTTTAATGCTGGTTTAATAAGGGTGTATTAATGGGTAATCTGGTGCAATAACAGTGTAATAATAGTGTAAATTGGGTGTACTAATTTGTAATATGGTTGTATTAAGGGTGCAATATGGGTGTAATATGGTGTAATAATAGTGTAACTATGGGTAATCGGGCGCAATAACAGTGAAATGTGAGTGTAATAATAATGTAAATTGAGTGTACTAATGTGTAATATGGATGTAATAACAGTTTAATATGGGTGCAAAAACATAGTAATATGGGTATTATGCATTAATGTGTAATGTCGGTGTATTAACAGTATTATATAGGTGTAATAATGGTCTAATATGGGTGTAATATGGGTGTAATGTGGGTGTAATGTGGTGTATTAAGGGTGTATTAATCGGCAATCGGGTGCAATAACAGTGTAATATGAGTGTAATAATAGTGTAAATTGGGTGTACTAATGTGTAATATGGGTCTTCTAACAGTGTAATATAGGTGTAATAAGAGTGTAATATGGGTATTATTTGGTTGTAATAATGGTTTAAAATGGGTGCAATAGGTATGCATTAATGTGTAATGTCGGTGTGTTAACAGTATTATATAGGTGTAATAATAGTGTAAACTGGGTGTACTAATGTGTAATATGGGTGTAATATGGTTGTATTAAGGGTGCAATATGGGTGTAATATGGTGTAATAATAGTGTACTAATGGGTAATTGGGCGCAATAACAGTGAAATGTGAGTGTAATAATGATGTAAATTGAGTGTACTAATGTGTAATATGGATGTAATAACAGTGTAATATTGGTGCAAAAACATAGTAATATGGGTATTATGCATTAATGTGTAATGTCGGTGTATTAACAGTATTATATAGGTGTAATATGGGTGTAATATGGGTGTAATATGGGTGTAATATGGATGTAATGTGGTGTATTAAGGGTGTATTAATGGGTAATCGGGCGCAATAACAGTGTAATATGAGTGTAATAATAGTGTAAATTGGGTGTACTAATGTGTAATATGGGTCTTCTAACAGTGTAATATAGGGGAAATAAGAGTGTAATATGGGTATTATATGGTTGTAATAATGGTTTAAAATGGGTGCAATAGGTATGCATTAATGTGTAATGTCGGTGTGTTAACAGTATTATATAGGTGTAATAATGGTGTAATATGGGTGAAATTATTGTGTAATATGGTTGTATGAAGGGTGTAATATGGGTTTAATGCTGGTGTAATAAGGGTGTATTAATGGGTAATCTGGTGCAATAACAGTGTAATAATAGTGTAAATTGGGTGTACTAATGTGTGATATGGGTGTAATATGGTTGTATTAAGGGTGCAATATGGGTGTAATATGGTGTAATAATAGTGTAATAATGGGTAATTGGGCGCAATAACAGTGAAATGTGAGTGTAATAATAATGTAAATTGAGTGTACTAATGTGTAATATGGATGTAATAACAGTGTAATATGGGTGCAAAAACATAGTAATATGGGTAGTATGCATTAATGTGTAATGTCGGTGTATTAACAGTATTATATAGGTGTAATAATGGTGTAATATGGGTGTAATATGGGTGTAATATGGGTGTAATATGGTGTATTAAGGGTGTATTAATGGGTAATCGGGCGCAATAACAGTGTAATATGAGTGTAATAATAGTGTAAATTGGGTGTACTAATGTGTAATATGGGTCTTATAACAGTGTAATATAGGTGAAATAAGAGTGTAATATGGGTATTATATGGTTGTAATAATGGTTTAAAATGGGTGCAATAGGTATGCATTAATGTGTAATATCGGTGTGTTAACAGTATTATATAGGTGTAATAATGGTGTAATATGGGTGAAATTATTGTGTAATATGGGTTTAATGCTGGTGTAATAAGGGTGTATTAATGGGTAATCTGGTGCAATAACAGTGTAATAATAGTGTAAATTGGGTGTACTAATGTGTAATATGGGTGTAATGTGTTTGTATTAAGGGTGCAATATGGGTGTAATATGGTGTAATAATAGTGTAATAATGGATAATCGGGCGCAATAATAGTGAAATGTGATTGTAATAATAATGTAAATTGGGTGTACTAATGTGTAATATGGATGTAATAACAGTGTAATATGGGTGCAAAAACATAGTAATATGGGTATTATGCATTCATGCGTAATGTTGGTGTATTAACAGTATTATATAGGTGTAATAATGGTGTAATATGGGTGTAATATGGGTGTAATGTGGTGTATTAAGGGTGTATTAATGGGTAATCTGGTGCAATAACAGTGTAATATGAGTGTAATAATAGTGTAAATTGGGTGTACTAATGTGTAATATGGGTCTTATAACAGTGTAATATAGGTGAAATAAGAGTGTAATATGGGTATTATATGGTTGTAATAATGGTTTAAAATGGGTGCAATAGGTATGCATTAATGTGTAATGTCGGTGTGTTAACAGTATTATATAGGTGTAATAATGGTGTAATATGGGTGAAATTATTGTGTAATATGGTTTAATGCTGGTGTAATAAGGGTGTATTAATGGGTAATCGGGTGCAATAATAGTTTAATGTGGGTGTAATAATAGTGTAATATGGGTGAAATTATTGTGTAATATGGATGTAATAACAGTTTGATATTGGTGCGATAACATAGTAATATGAGTATTATGCATTAATGTGTAATGTTGGTGTATTAACAGTATTATATAGGTGTAATGATGGTGTAATATGGGTGTAATGATGGGTAATCGGGTGCAATAACAGTTTAATGTGGGTGTAATAATAATGTAAATTGGGTGTACTAATGTGTAATATGAATGTAATAACAGTCTGATATTGGTGCGATAACATAGTAATATGAGTGCGATAACATAGTAACATAGGTGCAATAACAGTGTAACATGGGTATTATATGGCTGTAATAATGGTATAAAATGGGTGCAATAGGTATTCATTGATGTGTAATGTCGGTGTATTACATTACATTACATGTCATTTGTTAGATGCTTTTATCCAAAGTGACCTACATTAATACGTATTAACAGTATTATATAGGTGTAATAATAGTGTAAATTGGGTGTACTAATGTGTAATATGGGTGCAAAAACATAGTAATATGGGTATTATGCATTAATGTGTAATGTCGGTGTATTAACAGTATTATATAGGTGTAATAATTGTGTGATATGGGTTTAATATGGTTGTATTAAGGGTGCAATATGGGTGTAATGCTGGTGTAATATGAGTGTAATGTTGGTGTAATAATAATGTAAATTGGGTGTACTTATGTGTAATATGAATGTAATAACAGTCTGATGTGGGTGCAATACAATGTAATATGGGTGCATTTACAGTGTTATATGGGTGCGATACAATTTTAATGTGTGTAATAATAGTGTAAATTGGGTGTACTAATGTGTAATATGGATGCAATAACATAGTAATATGGGTGCAATAAGAGTGTAAATTGGGTGCGATAACAGTGTAATATGGGTATTATGCATTAATGTGTAATATTGGTGTATTAACAGTATTATATAGGTGTAATAATGGTGTAATATGGGTGTAATGATTGTGTAATATGGGTGTAATGATAATAAGGGTGCAATATGGATGTAATGCTGGTGCAATAATGGTGTAATATGGTGTAATATGGGTGTATTGATGGACAATATGGGTGCAATAACACTGTAATATAGGTGTGATAACATAGTAATATGGGTCTTATAACAGTGTAATATAGGTGTAATAACAGTGTAACATGGGTATTATATGGCTGTAATAATGGTTTAAAAAGGGTGCAATAGGTATGCATTGATGTGTAATGTCGGTGCATTACATTACATGTCATTTGTTAGACGCTTTTATCCAAAGCGACTTACATACGTGTTAACAGTATTATATAGGTGTAATAATGGTGTAATATGGGTGAAATTATTGTGTAATATGGTTGTATGAAGGGTGCAATATGGGTTTAATGCTGGTGTAATAAGGGTGTATTAATGGGTAATCGGGTGCAATAATAGTTTAATTTGGGTGTAATAATAGTGTAAATTGGGTGAAATTATTGTGTGATATGGGTGTAATATTGTTGTATTAAGGGTGCAATATGGGTGTAATGCTGTTGCAATAATGGTGTAATATGGTGTAATAAGGGTGCATTAATGGGTAATCGGGCGCAATAACAGTGTAATATGGGTGAAATAACAGTGAAATGTGAGTGTAATAATAGTGTAAATTGGGTGTACTAATGTGTAATATGGGTGCAGTAACAGTATAATATGGGTGCGATAACAGTGTAATATGGGCATTAATGGGTAATCGGGTGCAATGAAAGTTTAATGTGGGTGTAATAATAGTGTAAATTGGTTGTACTAATGTGTAATATGAATGTAATAACAGTGTAATGTGGGTGTAATGTAGAAAATAGCAAGCAATTAGTTTGTAATTAAGGCTTAAGATGGACCACTACTTAGGATGAGGCAGAACGGAGCCCTTCTATGGAGTTACTAGCTGTGGCTTGATGTACCCGCCTCCTGAGGTGAAGTCGTCTCTTCCACCATTTCTTTCTCGGCTTTATGGGAAGCATCTGAAGAAAAAAAAAAGTATGTGTTTTATTTTTGCTTTCTGATTTAAATGAATTGAATAGCAATCTGAATAAAGCTAGCCAGTGAAAGTGTGGTCCAACATTTTGGTTTGTCATCAAACTCACAGAGTACTATCGGCTGTGCTTTTAAAAACTGTAAAGTGGAAAGACAGATGTCATCTTAAGGAAGATATCAGGGTATCTTGTTAAGCCCCGAACCTGTTTTTTAGGTCTCAGGCTCGAAAATGACATTCCCAGAACAAATGACCATATCTTCCCTTCTAAAAGGGTTAAATTAATAATCTTTTTTCTCAAAGCAAAGTTACATCTGTGAGTTGGATGTAGAAGTCTCAGAATTGATATAGATGTTTTTATTTTAAAGTAAATTCAGATTGTCCAAAAAATTACTTATAGTGAAAACCACCCTTGAATGATGGGTTAGTAGACTAAAAGCTTTAGGAATCCAAACTACAACATATAATAAGTATCTTGTATCAAGATTGATGCAAAACAAGTGAAATTTGACCTTTTTTAGAGAGATTTAGCACAAAAAAAACACTTCTGGGATCATTTGGGTGGATTTTCCATATCTCTGGCCCCCCTTGCTCGATTTTGCTGATTGACATCTCTTTCTAACCATCAGAGCCAATGGAATCGAGGGGAACTCCCACATACTCCTTATTTGGTAATGTGTATGTGTGAGACTGGAAGCCGCGATAACTCTGGTGGCTACCATTAGCAGCTAACTTTTACTCTCCGATTTTACATAAAAATTGAATTATGGATTATAATTAAAAAACAATATTCCACAGAAACATTATCAACCTATAGATTAACCGATTCAGCCGCGTTTTTTCTCGTTTTAATGCCATTGAACAAGTCTTTTGATCAGATTGACAGCTACGGTGAGACGATCTCCCGTAAAAGCTACGTAAAGGTATGTGTTGTGATGTCTTTGTTAGCTTCCCCTGTTGCAAGTTCGGATCACTCAGTGATAATATATATACCTAAATAATCTGTGGAACCTCAGCTTTTATCGGATATCTTGTATGTGTAGCTACGATAAGTAATAAGGGTATCTTTTATCTTGAATTCTGTGCCAAAGTGCGTTAGCATTTTTCGCTCAGGAGTCATTTAGATGCTTCTTATGAGACTTGTGTTTTGTTTTGGTAAAAATTGTTTGTATCGTCAGTTAGCTGAGATTCTTCCCGTTAATCTGGTATAACACTTTAATAGGTTCTTAAATATTAAGATGCCCTGAGACACAGTGTCGTGAAAAAAAAATGTTGAAGGCAGGAAAACAATTTTGTCCTCCTGCTTATAATAGCATTAGATAAGAACACCACTTATTTTCTTCTACTCCAAGAGTTAGATGGAAATATTTATTTTACACTCACGTATGTGTTTGACAGAGCTAGAACTGCAAGACTATCTAAGTTAAGCATACATTCTGGAAGTAGGTGGAACCAGCCACAACCTCAAAAACTTATACAGTATCAGTACATTTAAAAAAATAACAAATCAAAACTTCTCACACCAAAGTCATCGCTGCTGTTTCCAAAGAAATTGTTCCTGTAATGCTTATAAAGTCTTTAGATAAAAAAAAGCCCTGGTTTTCAAAAGGGGGTAAGTAGGATAAAAACGCTAGCCTAGCTAGCTCTTTTTAAAGATGGAATTTGTTTGACATCGTAGAAGATACTCTTATTTGCATTTTCCCCAAGACTTCAATACTTATGCCTGTTTTTGACAGAGCTAAAACTGGCTTAATTAGCTTAACTTAGCACAAAGTCTGTAGCTGTTTATACCTACTCATGTTCAAACTAATATAATATCCTAAAATGTGAATTGAAAGTAGAGCAGTCATACCTGCAGCTGCCTTTTCTCTCTGATTAGCCGCTGGATCTCCTCCTCCAGTGCGCTGGTCCTACGTATGCCCTCTGCTTCTTTTTGGAGCAGCAACTTCTCTAGTTCGTTCCTGCTCAAGATCTCTGCCACTGTTCTTTGACAGCTGTTCTCCTTCTCCGTCAGCTCTGTCTGGCAGGTTTCTTCCAGTGTCTCGTGTTTACTCTCAACACTCTTCTGGCTCTCGCAAAGCTCTGATCGGTTTCGACTCAGCAGGTTCAAGGTTTGCCTGTGACTGTCTGCGGATGCTCTCATTTTATCAATCAAGCTGGAGATGAGACCTCCTTTTGATTCAATATTCTCCTCCAGCTGTTTAAATCTCCCCTGCCACGCTTCCTTCGATTCCCTTAATGTTGTGGCAGCTTCCTCCTCTGTGCCCCGGATCACCTCTCTCCAGTGATCCGCAGTGGCAGAAATCCTTGCAGAACTCTCCTGTATCTGAATGCTGAAACTTTCTTGAAGAGATGTGATTTCTCTCTCTGATTGTCTTCTGCTATCCAAGAGCTCCTCCTTCAGATGGTCGATGTTTGAATGAGCATCAGACAGCTCCATCTTTAAGATTGTCTTATCTTTTTCAAAGTTTTCCTCCATCTCATTTATATTGGCCTCCATCTCCTCCATCTTGGCCAGGGTTTGAAGGCCCATTAGTTCCTCGAAGGCTTCAGAAGACCTGTCATCCTTGATCAACAGCTTACCATTTTCTTCCTTCAAGTGGTCGATGTGTGACTGAGCAACCGACAGCTCCGTCCCTAAGATACTAATTTCTTCAAGCCGTTGGCAGCTCAGATCCGACCAAGTTGTCTTCTCTTTATTAAAGTCCTCCTCCATCTGATTTACCTTGGCCTCCATCTCCTCCTTCTCCTCATTGGCTTGGGTCTGAAGGTCCATAAGTTCCTCGAAGGCTTCAGAGGTGCTGTCATCCTTGATCACCAGCTTGGCATTTTCTTCCTTAAGGTGATCAATGTGTGACTGAGCAACCGACAGCTCCGTCCCTAAGCTACTAATTTCTTCAAGCCGTTGGCAGCTCAGATCCGACCAAGTTGACTTCTCTTTATTAAAGTCCTCCTCGATCTGATTTATCTTGGCATCCATCTCCGTCTTCAGGGTCTGAAGACCCATTAGCTCCTTGAGGTCTTCAGAGGTGCTGTCATCCTTCATCACCAGCTTGGCATTTTCTTCCTTAAGGTGGTCGATGTGTGACTGAGCAACCGATAGCTCCGTCCCTAAGCTACTCATTTCTTCAAGCCGTTGGCAGCTCAGATCCGACCAAGTTGTCTTCTCTTTTTCAAAGTTCTCCTCCATGTCATTTATCTTGGCCACCATCTCCTCCTTCTCCATCTTGGCCTGGGTTTGAATGAACATTATCTCCTCGAGGTTTTCAGAGGTGCTGTCATCCTTCATCACCAGCTTGGCATTTTCTTCCTTCAGGTGATCAATGTGTGACTGAGCAACCGACAGCTCCGTCCCTAAGATACTAATTTCTTCAAGCCGTTGGCAGCTCAGATCCGACCAAGTTGTCTTCTCTTTTTCAAAGTTCTGCTCCATCTCATTTATCTTGGCCACCATCTCCTCCTTCTCCATCTTGGCCTGGGTTTGAATGAACATTATCTTCTCGAGGTCTTCAGAGGTGCTGTCATCCTTCATCACCAGCTTGGCATTTTCTTCCTTCAGGTGGTCGATGTGTGACTGAGCAACCGATAGCTCCGTTCTGAAGCTTATCTTTTCTTTTGTTAAGTCCTCCTCCACCTCATTTAACTTTGCCACCATCTCCTTCTCAATCTTGGCCTGGGTTTGAATGAACATTATCTCCTCGAGGTTTTCAGAGGTGCTGTCATCCTTGATCACCAGCTTGGCATTTTCTTCCTTCAGGTGATCAATGTGTGACTGAGCAACCGACAGCTCCGTCCCTAAGATACTAATTTCTTCAAGCCGTTGGCAGCTCAGATCCGACCAAGTTGTCTTCTCTTTTTCAAAGTCCTCCTCCATCTGATGTATCTTGGCCACCATCTCCTCCTTCTCCATCTTGGTTTGGGATTGAAGGCCCATTATCTCCTCGAGGTCTTCAGAGGTGCTGTCATCCTTCATCACCAGCTTGGCATTTTCTTCCTTAAGGTGGTCGATGTGTGACTGAGCAACCGACAGCTCCGTCCCTAAGCTACTAATTTCTTCAAGCCGTTGGCAGCTCAGATCCGACCAAGTTGATTTCTCTTTTTCAAAGTTCTGCTCCATCTCATTTATCTTGGCCACCATCTCCTCCTTCTCCATCTTGGACTGGGATTGAAGGCCCATTATCTCCTCGAGGTCTTCAGAGGTGCTGTCATCCTTAATCACCAGCTTGGCATTTTCTTCCTTAAGGTGGTCGATGTGTGACTGAGCAACCGACAGCTCCGTCCCTAAGCTACTAATTTCGTCCAGGCGTTGGCAGCTCAGATCCGACCACGTTGTCTTCTCTTTTTCAAAGTTCTCCTCCATGTCATTTATCTTGGCCACCATCTCCTCCTTCTCCATCTTGGCCTGGGTTTGAATGAACATTATCTCCTCGAGGTCTTCAGAGGTGCTGTCATCCTTGATCACCAGCTTGGCATTTTCTTCCTTAAGGTGGTCGATGTGTGACTGAGCAACCGACAGCTCCGTCCCTAAGCTACTAATTTCGTCCAGGCGTTGGCAGCTCAGATCCGACCACGTTGTCTTCTCTTTTTCAAAGTTCTCCTCCATCTCATTTATCTTGGCCACCATCTCCTCCTTCTCCATCTTGGCCTGGGTTTGAATGAACATTATCTCCTTGAGGTCTTCAGAGGTGCTGTCATGCTTGATCGTCAGCTTGGCATTTTCTTCCTTAAGGTTGTCAATGTGTGACTGAGCAACCGATAGCTCCGTCCCTAAGATACTAATTTCTTCAAGCCGTTGGCAGCTCAGATCCGACCAAGTTGTCTTCTCTTTTTCAAAGTCCTCCTCTATCTGATTTATCTTGGCATCCATCTCCGTCTTCAGGGTCTGAAGACCCATTAGCTCCTTGAGGTCTTCAGAGGTGCTGTCATCCTTGATCACCAGCTTGGCATTTTCTTCCTTCAGGTGATCAATGTGTGACTGAGCAACCGACAGCTCCGTCCCTAAGATACTAATTTCTTCAAGCCGTTGGCAGCTCAGATCCGACCAAGTTGTCTTCTCTTTATTAAAGTTCTCCTCCATCTCATTTATCTTGGCCACCATCTCCTCCTTCTCCATCTTGGCCTGGGTTTGAATGAACATTATCTCCTTGAGGTCTTCAGAGGTGCTGTCATGCTTGATCGTCAGCTTGGCATTTTCTTCCTTAAGGTGGTCAATGTGTGACTGAGCAACCGATAGCTCCGTCCCTAAGATACTAATTTCTTCAAGCCGTTGGCAGCTCAGATCCGACCAAGTTGTCTTCTCTTTTTCAAAGACCTCCTCTATCTGATTTATCTTGGCATCCATCTCCGTCTTCAGGGTCTGAAGACCCATTAGCTCCTTGAGGTCTTCAGAGGTGCTGTCATCCTTGATGACCAGCTTGGCATTTTCTTCCTTCAGGTGATCAATGTGTGACTGAGCAACCGACAGTTCCGTCCCTAAGATACTAATTTCTTCAAGCCGTTGGCAGCTCAGATCCGACCAAGTTGTCTTCTCTTTTTCAAAGTCCTCCTCTATCTGATTTATCTTGGCATCCATCTCCGTCTTCAGGGTCTGAAGACCCATTAGCTCCTTGAGGTCTTCAGAGGTGCTGTCATCCTTGATCACCAGCTTGGCATTTTCTTCCTTCAGGTGATCAATGTGTGACTGAGCAACCGACAGCTCCGTCCCTAAGATACTAATTTCTTCAAGCCGTTGGCAGCTCAGATCCGACCAAGTTGATTTCTCTTTTTCAAAGTTCTGCTCCATCTCATTTATCTTGGCCACCATCTCCTCCTTCTCCATCTTGGACTGGGATTGAAGGCCCATTATCTCCTCGAGGTCTTCAGAGGTGCTGTCATCCTTGATCACCAGCTTGGCATTTTCTTCCTTAAGGTGGTCGATGTGTGACTGAGCAACCGACAGCTCCGTCCCTAAGCTACTAATTTCGTCCAGGCGTTGGCAGCTCAGATCCGACCACGTTGTCTTCTCTTTTTCAAAGTTCTCCTCCATCTCATTTATCTTGGCCACCATCTCCTCCTTCTCCATCTTGGCCTGGGTTTGAATGAACATTATCTCCTTGAGGTCTTCAGAGGTGCTGTCATGCTTGATCGTCAGCTTGGCATTTTCTTCCTTAAGGTGGTCAATGTGTGACTGAGCAACCGATAGCTCCGTCCCTAAGATACTAATTTCTTCAAGCCGTTGGCAGCTCAGATCCGACCAAGTTGTCTTCTCTTTTTCAAAGTCCTCCTCTATCTGATTTATCTTGGCATCCATCTCCGTCTTCAGGGTCTGAAGACCCATTAGCTCCTTGAGGTCTTCAGAGGTGCTGTCATCCTTGATCACCAGCTTGGCATTTTCTTCCTTCAGGTGATCAATGTGTGACTGAGCAACCGACAGCTCCGTCCCTAAGATACTAATTTCTTCAAGCCGTTGGCAGCTCAGATCCGACCAAGTTGTCTTCTCTTTATTAAAGTTCTCCTCCATCTCATTTATCTTGGCCACCATCTCCTCCTTCTCCATCTTGGCCTGGGTTTGAATGAACATTATCTCCTTGAGGTCTTCAGAGGTGCTGTCATGCTTGATCGTCAGCTTGGCATTTTCTTCCTTAAGGTGGTCAATGTGTGACTGAGCAACCGACAGCTCCGTCCCTAAGCTACTAATTTCGTCCAGGCGTTGGCAGCTCAGATCCGACCACGTTGTCTTCTCTTTTTCAAAGTTCTCCTCCATGTCATTTATCTTGGCCACCATCTCCTCCTTCTCCATCTTGGCCTGGGTTTGAATGAACATTATCTCCTCGAGGTCTTCAGAGGTGCTGTCATGCTTGATCGTCAGCTTGGCATTTTCTTCCTTAAGGTGGTCAATGTGTGACTGAGCAACCGATAGCTCCGTCCCTAAGATACTAATTTCTTCAAGCCGTTGGCAGCTCAGATCCGACCAAGTTGTCTTCTCTTTTTCAAAGTCCTCCTCTATCTGATTTATCTTGGCATCCATCTCCGTCTTCAGGGTCTGAAGACCCATTAGCTCCTTGAGGTTTTCAGAGGTGCTGTCATCCTTGATCACCAGCTTGGCATTTTCTTCCTTCAGGTGATCAATGTGTGACTGAGCAACCGACAGTTCCGTCCCTAAGCTACTAATTCTTTCAAGCCGTTGGCAGCTCAGATCCGACCAAGTTGTCTTCTCTTTTTCAAAGTTCTCCTCCATCTGATTTATCTGGGCCACCATCTCCTCCTTCTCCATCTTGGCCTGGGTTTGAATGAACATTATCTCCTCGAGGTCTTCAGAGGTGCTGTCATCCTTGATCACCAGCTTGGCATTTTCTTCCTTCAGGTGATCAATGTGTGACTGAGCAACCGACAGCTCCGTCCCTAAGATACTAATTTCTTCAAGCCGTTGGCAGCTCAGATCCGACCAAGTTGTCTTCTCTTTATTAAAGTCCTCCTCCATATGATTTATCTTGGCATCCATCTCCGTCTTCAGGGTCTGAAGACCCATTAGCTCCTTGAGGTCTTCAGAGGTGCTGTCATCCTTCATCACCAGCATGGCATTTTCTTCCTTAAGGTGGTCGATGTGTGACTGAGCAACCGACAGCTCCGTCCCTAAGCTACTAATTTCGTCCAGGCGTTGGCAGCTCAGATCCGACCAAGTTGTCTTCTCTTTTTCAAAGTTCTCCTCCATCTCATTTATCTTGGCCACCATCTCCTCCTTCTCCATCTTGGCCTGGGTTTGAATGAACATTATCTCCTTGAGGTCTTCAGAGGTGCTGTCATGCTTGATCGTCAGCTTGGCATTTTCTTCCTTAAGGTGGTCAATGTGTGACTGAGCAACCGACAGCTCCGTCCCTAAGATACTAATTTCTTCAAGCCGTTGGCAGCTCAGATCCGACCAAGTTGTCTTCTCTTTTTCAAAGTCCTCCTCTATCTGATTTATCTTGGCATCCATCTCCGTCTTCAGGGTCTGAAGACCCATTAGCTCCTTGAGGTCTTCAGAGGTGCTGTCATCCTTGATCACCAGCTTGGCATTTTCTTCCTTCAGGTGATCAATGTGTGACTGAGCAACCGATAGCTCCGTCCCTAAGCTACTAATTTCTTCAAGCCGTTGGCAGCTCAGATCCGACCAAGTTGTCTTCTCTTTATTAAAGTCCTCCTCCATCTGATTTATCTTGGCATCCATCTCTGTCTTCAGGGTCTGAAGACCCATTAGCTCCTTGAGGTCTTCAGAGGTGCTGTCATCCTTGATCACCAGCTTGGCATTTTCTTCCTTCAGGTGATTAATGTGTGACTGAGCAACTGACAGCTCCGTCCCTAAGCTACTAATTCTTTCAAGCCGTTGGCAGCTCAGATCCGACCAAGTTGTCTTCTCTTTTTCAAAGTTCTCCTCCATCTCATTTATCTTGGCCACCATCTCCTCCTTCTCCATCTTGGCCTGGGTTTGAATGAACATTATCTCCTTGAGGTCTTCAGAGGTGCTGTCATGCTTGATCGTCAGCTTGGCATTTTCTTCCTTAAGGTGGTCGATGTGTGACTGAGCAACCGATAGCTCCGTCCCTAAGATACTAATTTCTTCAAGCCGTTGGCAGCTCAGATCCGACCAAGTTGATTTCTCTTTTTCAAAGTTCTGCTCCATCTCATTTATCTTGGCCACCATCTCCTCCTTCTCCATCTTGGACTGGGATTGAAGGCCCATTATCTCCTCGAGGTCTTCAGAGGTGCTGTCATCCTTCATCACCAGCTTGGCATTTTCTTCCTTAAGGTGGTCGATGTGTGACTGAGCAACCGACAGCTCCGTCCCTAAGCTACTAATTTCGTCCAGGCGTTGGCAGCTCAGATCCGACCAAGTTGTCTTCTCTTTTTCAAAGTTCTCCTCCATGTCATTTATCTTGGCCACCATCTCCTCCTTCTCCATCTTGGCCTGGGTTTGAATGAACATTATCTCCTCGAGGTCTTCAGAGGTGCTGTCATGCTTGATCGTCAGCTTGGCATTTTCTTCCTTAAGGTGGTCAATGTGTGACTGAGCAACCGATAGCTCCGTCCCTAAGATACTAATTTCTTCAAGCCGTTGGCAGCTCAGATCCGACCAAGTTGTCTTCTCTTTTTCAAAGTCCTCCTCTATCTGATTTATCTTGGCATCCATCTCCGTCTTCAGGGTCTGAAGACCCATTAGCTCCTTGAGGTCTTCAGAGGTGCTGTCATCCTTGATCACCAGCTTGGCATTTTCTTCCTTCAGGTGATCAATGTGTGACTGAGCAACCGATAGCTCCGTCCCTAAGCTACTAATTTCTTCAAGCCGTTGGCAGCTCAGATCCGACCAAGTTGTCTTCTCTTTATTAAAGTCCTCCTCCATCTGATTTATCTTGGCATCCATCTCTGTCTTCAGGGTCTGAAGACCCATTAGCTCCTTGAGGTCTTCAGAGGTGCTGTCATCCTTGATCACCAGCTTGGCATTTTCTTCCTTCAGGTGATTAATGTGTGACTGAGCAACTGACAGCTCCGTCCCTAAGCTACTAATTCTTTCAAGCCGTTGGCAGCTCAGATCCGACCAAGTTGTCTTCTCTTTTTCAAAGTTCTCCTCCATCTCATTTATCTTGGCCACCATCTCCTCCTTCTCCATCTTGGCCTGGGTTTGAATGAACATTATCTCCTTGAGGTCTTCAGAGGTGCTGTCATGCTTGATCGTCAGCTTGGCATTTTCTTCCTTAAGGTGGTCGATGTGTGACTGAGCAACCGATAGCTCCGTCCCTAAGATACTAATTTCTTCAAGCCGTTGGCAGCTCAGATCCGACCAAGTTGATTTCTCTTTTTCAAAGTTCTGCTCCATCTCATTTATCTTGGCCACCATCTCCTCCTTCTCCATCTTGGACTGGGATTGAAGGCCCATTATCTCCTCGAGGTCTTCAGAGGTGCTGTCATCCTTCATCACCAGCTTGGCATTTTCTTCCTTAAGGTGGTCGATGTGTGACTGAGCAACCGACAGCTCCGTCCCTAAGCTACTAATTTCGTCCAGGCGTTGGCAGCTCAGATCCGACCAAGTTGTCTTCTCTTTTTCAAAGTTCTCCTCCATGTCATTTATCTTGGCCACCATCTCCTCCTTCTCCATCTTGGCCTGGGTTTGAATGAACATTATCTCCTCGAGGTCTTCAGAGGTGCTGTCATGCTTGATCGTCAGCTTGGCATTTTCTTCCTTAAGGTGGTCAATGTGTGACTGAGCAACCGATAGCTCCGTCCCTAAGATACTAATTTCTTCAAGCCGTTGGCAGCTCAGATCCGACCAAGTTGTCTTCTCTTTTTCAAAGTCCTCCTCTATCTGATTTATCTTGGCATCCATCTCCGTCTTCAGGGTCTGAAGACCCATTAGCTCCTTGAGGTCTTCAGAGGTGCTGTCATCCTTGATCACCAGCTTGGCATTTTCTTCCTTCAGGTGATCAATGTGTGACTGAGCAACCGATAGCTCCGTCCCTAAGCTACTAATTTCTTCAAGCCGTTGGCAGCTCAGATCCGACCAAGTTGTCTTCTCTTTATTAAAGTCCTCCTCCATCTGATTTATCTTGGCATCCATCTCTGTCTTCAGGGTCTGAAGACCCATTAGCTCCTTGAGGTCTTCAGAGGTGCTGTCATCCTTGATCACCAGCTTGGCATTTTCTTCCTTCAGGTGATTAATGTGTGACTGAGCAACTGACAGCTCCGTCCCTAAGCTACTAATTCTTTCAAGCCGTTGGCAGCTCAGATCCGACCAAGTTGTCTTCTCTTTTTCAAAGTTCTCCTCCATCTCATTTATCTTGGCCACCATCTCCTCCTTCTCCATCTTGGCCTGGGTTTGAATGAACATTATCTCCTTGAGGTCTTCAGAGGTGCTGTCATGCTTGATCGTCAGCTTGGCATTTTCTTCCTTAAGGTGGTCGATGTGTGACTGAGCAACCGATAGCTCCGTCCCTAAGATACTAATTTCTTCAAGCCGTTGGCAGCTCAGATCCGACCAAGTTGATTTCTCTTTTTCAAAGTTCTGCTCCATCTCATTTATCTTGGCCACCATCTCCTCCTTCTCCATCTTGGACTGGGATTGAAGGCCCATTATCTCCTCGAGGTCTTCAGAGGTGCTGTCATCCTTCGTCACCAGCTTGGCATTTTCTTCCTTAAGGTGGTCGATGTGTGACTGAGCAACCGACAGCTCCGTCCCTAAGCTACTAATTTCGTCCAGGCGTTGGCAGCTCAGATCCGACCAAGTTGTCTTCTCTTTTTCAAAGTTCTCCTCCATGTCATTTATCTTGGCCACCATCTCCTCCTTCTCCATCTTGGCCTGGGTTTGAATGAACATTATCTCCTCGAGGTCTTCAGAGGTGCTGTCATGCTTGATCGTCAGCTTGGCATTTTCTTCCTTAAGGTGGTCAATGTGTGACTGAGCAACAGATAGCTCCGTCCCTAAGATACTAATTTCTTCAAGCCGTTGGCAGCTCAGATCCGACCAAGTTGTCTTCTCTTTTTCAAAGTCCTCCTCTATCTGATTTATCTTGGCATCCATCTCCGTCTTCAGGGTCTGAAGGCCCATTAGCTCCTTGAGGTCTTCAGAGGTGCTGTCATCCTTGATCACCAGCTTGGCATTTTCTTCCTTCAGGTGATCAATGTGTGACTGAGCAACCGACAGCTCCGTCCCTAAGCTACTAATTTCGTCCAGGCGTTGGCAGCTCAGATCCGACCAAGTTGTCTTCTCTTTTTCAAAGTTCTCCTCCATGTCATTTATCTTGGCCACCATCTCCTCCTTCTCCATCTTGGCCTGGGTTTGAATGAACATTATCTCCTCGAGGTCTTCAGAGGTGCTGTCATGCTTGATCACCAGCTTGGCATTTTCTTCCTTCAGGTGATCAATGTGTGACTGAGCAACCGACAGCTCCGTCCCGAAGCTACTAATTTCTTCAAGCCGTTGGCAGCTCAGATCCGACCAAGTTGTCTTCTCTTTATTAAAGTCCTCCTCCATCTGATTTATCTTGGCATCCATCTCCGTCTTCAGGGTCTGAAGACCCATTAGCTCCTTGAGGTCTTCAGAGGTGCTGTCATCCTTCATCACCAGCTTGGCATTTTCTTCCTTAAGGTGGTCGATGTGTGACTGAGCAACCGACAGCTCCGTCCTGAAGCTTATCTTTTCTTTTGTTAAGTCCTCCTCCACCTCATTTAACTTTGCCACCATCTCCTCCTTCTCAATCTTGGCCTGGGTTTGAATGAACATTATCTTCTCGAGGTCTTCAGAGGTGCTGTCATCCTTGATCACCAGCTTGGCATTTTCTTCCTTCAGGTGATTAATGTGTGACTGAGCAACCGACAGCTCCGTCCCTAAGCTACTAATTTCTTCAAGCCGTTGGCAGCTCAGATCCGACCAAGATGTCTTCTCTTTTTCAAAGTCCTCCTCCATCTGATTTATCTTGGCATCCATCTCCGTCTTCAGGGTCTGAAGACCCATTAGCTCCTTGAGGTTTTCAGAGGTGCTGTCATCCTTCATCGTCAGCTTGGCATTTTCTTCCTTCAGGTGGTCGATGTGTGACTGAGCAACCGACAGCTCCGTCCCTAAGATACTAATTTCTTCAAGCCGTTGGCAGCTCAGATCCGACCAAGTTGTCTTCTCTTTTTCAAAGTCCTCCTCTATCTGATTTATCTTGGCCACCATCTCCTCCTTCTCCATCTTGGCCTGGGTTTGAATGAACATTATCTCCTTGAGGTCTTCAGAGGTGCTGTCATGCTTGATCGTCAGCTTGGCATTTTCTTCCTTAAGGTGGTCGATGTGTGACTGAGCAACCGATAGCTCCGTCCCTAAGATACTAATTTCTTCAAGCCGTTGGCAGCTCAGATCCGACCAAGTTGATTTCTCTTTTTCAAAGTTCTGCTCCATCTCATTTATCTTGGCCACCATCTCCTCCTTCTCCATCTTGGACTGGGATTGAAGGCCCATTATCTCCTCGAGGTCTTCAGAGGTGCTGTCATCCTTCATCACCAGCTTGGCATTTTCTTCCTTAAGGTGGTCGATGTGTGACTGAGCAACCGACAGCTCCGTCCCTAAGCTACTAATTTTGTCCAGGCGTTGGCAGCTCAGATCCGACCAAGTTGTCTTCTCTTTTTCAAAGTTCTCCTCCATTTCATTTATCTTGGCCACCATCTCCTCCTTCTCCATCTTGGCCTGGGTTTGAATGAACATTATCTCCTCGAGGTCTTCAGAGGTGCTGTCATGCTTGATCGTCAGCTTGGCATTTTCTTCCTTAAGGTGGTCAATGTGTGACTGAGCAACCGATAGCTCCGTCCCTAAGATACTAATTTCTTCAAGCCGTTGGCAGCTCAGATCCGACCAAGTTGTCTTCTCTTTTTCAAAGTCCTCCTCTATCTGATTTATCTTGGCATCCATCTCCGTCTTCAGGGTCTGAAGACCCATTAGCTCCTTGAGGTCTTCAGAGGTGCTGTCATCCTTGATCACCAGCTTGGCATTTTCTTCCTTCAGGTGATCAATGTGTGACTGAGCAACCGACAGCTCCGTCCCTAAGCTACTAATTTCGTCCAGGCGTTGGCAGCTCAGATCCGACCAAGTTGTCTTCTCTTTTTCAAAGTTCTCCTCCATGTCATTTATCTTGGCCACCATCTCCTCCTTCTCCATCTTGGCCTGGGTTTGAATGAACATTATCTCCTCGAGGTCTTCAGAGGTGCTGTCATGCTTGATCACCAGCTTGGCATTTTCTTCCTTCAGGTGATCAATGTGTGACTGAGCAACCGACAGCTCCGTCCCGAAGCTACTAATTTCTTCAAGCCGTTGGCAGCTCAGATCCGACCAAGTTGTCTTCTCTTTATTAAAGTCCTCCTCCATCTGATTTATCTTGGCATCCATCTCCGTCTTCAGGGTCTGAAGACCCATTAGCTCCTTGAGGTCTTCAGAAGTGCTGTCATCCTTCATCACCAGCTTGGCATTTTCTTCCTTAAGGTGGTCGATGTGTGACTGAGCAACCGACAGCTCCGTCCTGAAGCTTATCTTTTCTTTTGTTAAGTCCTCCTCCACCTCATTTAACTTTGCCACCATCTCCTCCTTCTCAATCTTGGCCTGGGTTTGAATGAACATTATCTTCTCGAGGTCTTCAGAGGTGCTGTCATCCTTGATCACCAGCTTGGCATTTTCTTCCTTCAGGTGATTAATGTGTGACTGAGCAACCGACAGCTCCGTCCCTAAGCTACTAATTTCTTCAAGCCGTTGGCAGCTCAGATCCGACCAAGATGTCTTCTCTTTTTCAAAGTCCTCCTCCATCTGATTTATCTTGGCATCCATCTCCGTCTTCAGGGTCTGAAGACCCATTAGCTCCTTGAGGTTTTCAGAGGTGCTGTCATCCTTCATCGTCAGCTTGGCATTTTCTTCCTTCAGGTGGTCGATGTGTGACTGAGCAACCGACAGCTCCGTCCCTAAGATACTAATTTCTTCAAGCCGTTGGCAGCTCAGATCCGACCAAGTTGTCTTCTCTTTTTCAAAGTCCTCCTCTATCTGATTTATCTTGGCATCCATCTCCGTCTGAAGACCCATTAGCTCCTTGAGGTCTTCAGAAGTGCTGTCATCCTTCATCACCAGCTTGGCATTTTCTTCCTTAAGGTGGTCGATGTGTGACTGAGCAACCGACAGCTCCGTTCTGAAGCTTATCTTTTCTTTTGTTAAGTCCTCCTCCACCTCATTTAACTTTGCCACCATCTCCTCCTTCTCCATCTTGGCCTGGGTTTGAATGAACATTATCTCCTCGAGGTTTTCAGAGGTGCTGTCATCCTTGATCTTCAGCTTGGCATTTTCTTCCTTAAGGTGATCAATGTGTGACTGAGCAACCGACAGCTCCGTCCCTAAACTACTTATTTCTTCAAGCCGTTGGCAGCTCAGATCCGACCAAGTTGTCTTCTCTTTTTCAAAGTTCTCCTCCATCTCATTTATCTTGGCCACCATCTCCTCCTTCTCCATCTTGGCCTGGGATTGAAGGCCCATTATCTTCTCGAGGTCTTCAGAGGTGCTGTCATCCTTGATCTTCAGCTTGGCATTTTCTTCCTTAAGGTGATCAATGTGTGACTGAGCAACCGACAGCTCCGTCCCTAAGCTACTAATTTCTTCAAGCCGTTGGCAGCTCAGATCCGACCAAGTTTTCTTCTCTTTTTCAAAGCTCTCCTCCATCTCATTTGTCTTTGCCTCCATCCCTTCTTTCTCCTCATTGGCTTGGGTATGAAGGTACATCAGTAACTCGAAGGCTACAGAGGTGCTGTCCTCCTTCGTCGTCAGCTTGGCATTTTCTTCCTCCAGGTGGTCGATGTGTGACTGAGCAACCGACAGCTCCGTCCTCAAGCTTGTCTTCTCTTTTTTAAAGTCCTCCTCCATCTGATTTATATGGACCACCATCTCCTCCTTCTCCGTCTTGTTCTGGGTTTGAATGCCCATTAGCTCCTCAAGGTATTCAGAGGTGCTGTCCTCCTTCATCGTCAGCTTGGCCTTTTCCTCCTCCAGGTGGTTGATGTGTGACTGAGCAACCGACAGCTCCGTCCTCAAGCTTGTCTTGTCTTTTTTAAAGTCCTCCTCCATCTCACTTATCTTGGCCTCCATTGCCTCCTTCTCCTCATTGGCCTGGGTATGAAGGCAAACCAGCTCCTCCAAGGCTTCAGAGGTGCTGACTTGCTTCAGTGTCACCCTGGCATTTTCCCCTTTCAAGTGTTGGATGTGTGACTGAAAAACCGACAGCTCCGTCCCTAATCTACTGATGTCTTCCAGCCGTTGGCAGCTCAGATCCGACCATCTTGTCTTTTCATTTTTTAAGTCCTCCTCCATCTCATTTATCTTTGCTTCCATCTTCTCCTTCTCCTCATTGGCCTGGGTATGAAGGCAAATCAGCTCCTCCAAGGCTTCAGAGGTGCTGACTTGCTTCAGTGTCACCCTGGCATTTTCCCCTTTCAAGTGTTGGATGTGTGACTGAAAAACCGACAGCTCCGTCCCTAATCTACTGATGTCTTCCAGCCGTTGGCAGCTCAGATCCGACCATCTTGTCTTTTCATTTTTTAAGTCCTCCTCCATCTCATTTATCTTTGCTTCCATCTTCTCCTTCTCCAACCTGGCCTGGGTCTGAAAGCCCATTAGCTCTTCGAGGGCTTTATAGGTGCTGACTTGCTTCAGTGGCATCTTGGCAATTTCTCCCCTCAAGGCGACTTCCTCAAGGCTCCGCTTCTTGAGCTTCTCCTCAGCGGAGAAAAGAACTTGATTCAGAGGCTGCAGCAAGGATTTAAGAGACATGGCAAGATGTTCTCCATTGTTGTGACCCTGCACAACATCTGTATGTGCAGATGCAAACATCGGCGCATTCCACAAGCCAAAAAAGGGCTGAGAGCTTTGCTGTTTGGGAAAATTAACAATATGATCAGCAATAAATTGACATAATTTAAGCCAAGAAACATATGCACAGACTTTTAACATAATATTATATAACATTCACTTATAATATGTTCAAGACCCTTTAATGAACACTTTATCTGGGATTCACTTCATTGTTCAGAACATGGTGGGAGAAAAACCAAAAGAAAAATATAATTCTATATTGTGTCCATATTATCATTCAACCTCTTTGTTAACACCATGTTAGTGCAGCACAGCGTTGTCTGTATGTATTGGAGATATCAACACTGTTTCATCAGATTATTCAAGAAATTACTACTTTGGTGTGTCTGTAAAACAGTCGTCCGTTTGTCCGTGTGTGTTAGTTTACAGCTAATTTCCATCTGCAGTCCTTAATAACATAAGTGTATTGATTTACAGCTAAAAAGGTTACTGCAGATTACTTTTTTTTCAACAACAACAGTAGCAGTGGTAGGATGAATTATAGTTGAAATATAGCCAGTGATGCATGATGTCAGATTTTGTGGACAGAAGATTAATAGTAATTTCCTCCCAATATAAAACAATACTTGGACAACTTCCTCCTTCCTTCCTAAGTTGTTAATTGATGTCACATTTTCTTACCTGCAAGAGTCGCTCTCCATAGAAGGATCGTAAAGATATTAAAGAGTGACTGTGTCTGACTGGCGTTCTGTCGGCCATCTCGGTTTTTAGATATTTATCCGTGAAAGGGTCAATATTAGAAGAGAATAAATATTGTATTCAATAACCCAATGGGTTCCCAATTTTCCAGAAATCGGAGATAACAACTATGAGAGCAGGAATTTCAATATTTGTTTCTGTAAATAAACTCAAATGCTGACACAATTCAGCTCTCAACACAGACAGCGAGTAGACGCTTAAGGCTGACTAAAAATCGTTCCTCTTGTATTAGAATCTCACTTTGCACCTTGTCTGTCAAAAATATGTCTTAACAACTGCTGCTTCCTATGTCTCCCAGTGTTCTTATGCCTTCTGAGACCAAAGCCAGGTGCCCTCTGTGACACTCTATGTTCTAGAACAGGTTCTAGAATCCCTGTAACGGAATTATGCAAATGAGGGAATGCCTGTGTTCCGTTAAACACTAGACAGCAAGAGTTCCAAATCACTGACTACAAACTCTGACATTCAAAAAACTCAAAGCTAGCTTTGGATTTATCGATTCATTCAATTTCTGATTCATTTGCAGCAACAAGGAAATCAAGAAACTGTGATCACTACTGTGTGAACTCTGATTCAACCATAATTCACTAATCTGATAGTGTCTTCACACTTTACCTTGAACATTTATATTTATATTGAATTAAAAATGGAATTTCTTGCACACTATATTCTACGATTAAATGTTAAGCTGTAAATTGGCGCTTCATAGTGTATATTTGACAGATAGTCCAACTCAGTTTCACAAAAAAACGTGTAATAACTACGTTTGTCCTCAACTTGGGATGTAGTATTTCTACAAAAACGTCTCTGAAATTGCAAGATCCCTACGTTTTTTTTCACCATTCAAAGGCTGGCGTCTATGTCACGTGATCTTCAAATTTCTCCCTGCAGAAAAAAAAAACATGGCTGACCTTCGTTTTATTCTCGTGGAAAATGCCTATTTTAAGGTTAGTTTGGCCATTAAAATATGTTTTGATGTCGTTTGATGCGAGAAATATGAGTTGTTATTTCAGATTATGTGTGCAGTGGATGTACATGATCTTTAGTTTGCTAGTTATTACGAAGATTACTTCAGGAGATTGTGTCAATACAACGTTTTCATTGTTACCAAGGTGGTTGCTAGGGACGCTGCTATCGATATTATTTCTGTTATGTTGTGTAACTGTTTAATGGTGTTATCTTTATTGCTACCCCCTTCACCGTCAATTTATAGTGTTGGTCCACAGCGCAAACGTATTAGTTTAACAAAATCTGCATCGAAAATTGTGGGCATAGATACTTTATTTTCCCCTGTGCAATTCTCCAACCCAGTCTCACATCTCACATCACATCGTCATAAACAAATACTGGAAACAGACCGAAAACATTTAAATAAAAATAATACTTTATTCCGAGTGTGCTTGCTTTTCTATTTTGAAAGTCATCACATACACGGTTCGGTTGCATTAAATATTACATATCTGCCGTAGTTCTCTATAGAGCCTTGATGAGAAGACTTCTAGACAAACATGAGCACCTGCCGCCAAAACTGAAAAAGTGACGTGGATAATAAATATATCAGCAATTAAACAACATCTTACATTTCTTTTCACACAATACGTCTCCTTGCAGCATCAACACTAATTCGGCTGACTTTTATATTTGATCCAATTGGTAGATAGGCTGTATTTACACCATAAGGGTGCAAAGCTGATATAAAGGGACACCTAGTGTTAAAGCATGTTATTGAATTTCATTATTTTTATTATTAGATATTAATAGGATCCCTATAAAGTATATTCATTACTCGTTATTCTCTACTAATAGTTCATTAAAGACTGTATAATGTCTATTTTGCACATCCCTTTCAAGATTTTCTAAGGTTTATTGACATATCATATTATACACAACTACGGTGTAGTTATGCAATGAATGAAAAACTTGGGTCGCAGGTTCCTCAACAGTGCATTACAAGACATTTGTGTATACCTCCAGCAATGTTAACTATGTTGAAGCACTTATTTTAACTGATATTATACATATGTATTATACATCACAGAGCTTGAGGACTGTCACAGGGTTTGTCCATGGGTTTGTCAAGCGAAGCGGAGAGAATACTTACTTCCGGGTGTAATATTCTCTAAAACAAATGAGCTGCTCCGACCCTCGGTCCTGACGGACTCCAACTTGTGTTTATTAATCAAACAAATAAATAAACACAAGGATAATTATGTGTTATTGTTGAGTAAATGGAGAATTGCACAGGGGAAAATAACGTATCTATGCCACAATTTTAGATGCGGATTTTGTTAAACTAATATGTTTGCGCTGTGGACCAACACTATAAATTGACGGGGAAGGGGGTAGCAATAAAGATAACACCATTAAACAGTTACACAAAATAACAGAAATAATATCGATAGCAGCGTCCCTGGCAACCACCTTGGTAACAATGAAAACGTTGTATGGACACAATTTCCTGAAGTAATCTTTGTAATAACTAGCAAACTAAAGATCATGTGCATCCACTGCACACATAATCTGAAATAACAACTAATATTTCTCGCATCAAACGACAGCAAAACGCATTTTAATGGCCAAACTAACCTTAAAATAGGCATTTTCCACCGAGAATAAAACGAAGGTCGGCCATGTTTTTTTTTTCTGCAGGGAGAAATTTGAAGATCACGTGACATAGACGCCAGCCATTGGAATGAATGGTGAAAAAAAAGTAGGGATCCTACAATTTCAGAGGCGTTTTTGTAGAAATACTAAGTCCCAAGTTGTGGACCAACGTACTTATTACACGTTTTTTTGTGAGACTGGGTTGGATAGTCTACATATATATCTTTCACTGTCAATATGCATATATTTTACTTTGAGTTACATTTTATATTTTATTTTGAAAAGTGTATATTTACTGTTTATGTTTGTTTATTTTATACTCTTTTCATTTACACATTATGTGCAATACCTGTGTTGTTATAGCCAAGACGCAATTGTTCATCTGTAGTCCCTGGACAGATGTTTTAAGTCACGCTAAAAACAAATTAAATGCGAAGGTCCCATGTCATGCTTTTCCGGTTATTACCCGTCCCCTTGTGTGTTGTGAAGGTTTTTATGCATGTAAACGGTCTGCAAAGTCACAAACCCTCAAAGTACACTCTGTTGCGAACAGTGGCGACTGGTGGAAAATATTTTTGGTGGGGCTATGGAAATGGTGACAAAACCATACTAGGGCGGTCCGGGGGATCGTCCCCCGGAATAATTTTTTGAGAAATTACCCCTTAAATTATGACTTCTGGTGATGTTAGAGGGGAGGACGGGGGGACACATTGAGGCTTAAAAATATGAGATAATCCATAATCTTCATTGTGGTTAGCTATGAATCTTCCTGTGCAACTGTACAGTAGGCCCACACAAACTGCAGAACACTGGTGCTTTGGGAACACTCAAATTATTTAATTCCCATTTAAAATCAGGAGACTAAATACGAACATTGTGTGTGTGTGTGTGTGTGTGTGTGTGTGTGTGTGTGTGTGTGTGTGTGTGTGTGTGTGTGTGTGTGTGTGTGTGTGTGTGTGTGTGTGTGTGTGTGTGTGTGTGTGTGTGTGTGTGTGTGTGTGTGTGTGTGTGTGTGTGTGTGTGTGTGTGTGTGTGTGTGTGTGTGTGTGTCATACTTGTCAACCATCCCGATTTTCGCGGGAGACTCCCGATTTCATTGCCCTCTCCCGGTTTCCTCCCGGGGTCATATTTCTCCCGCATTTCTCCCGATTTCTGACAAAATCAGATTTACTCACGGCTGTTTCCACTCAGACTTTAATACAGCTTCACCATTGTTTGGTTTCCATGGTACTGCCTCTCTTTAGCAGCGCGCGCAACTCAAAGTCTGAGAGGGTGAGGGAGAATCCCAAACCACTCCCTCGACCCTACCCCTCCGTGACGGAGTGAACTCCGTCTGTAGCCACACTCGCAGCTCAACGAGGCTCCCTCCTGTCAGGTGGAGGGAGTAAATACAGCAGCGAGCTTTGGGACGGCCTCCCCTCTCTCCGGCAGAAACAGGAAATGCCGTAACTGTATGTAACGGTTTCAAATCAGCATAGCTTGACAAAAAAATTAAATTAATGACTCAAATAAAACTCCAAACATCTTTAATTGTGTTACTTTTTTGTAAAGCTCTTTTCGTTTTAAACCTGATGTTTATAAGCTTCTTAGTTTTTGCAACAGTCTGTAAATATACACAACTTTATAATAAAATACACACATTTACCTTGTTCTAGACTAAACACAGGTATGATCCTAAGTTAAAAATATATGAGGTTATCATGAGGTTGTTAACATCGGAGTTTATCAGTGGATGTTTGCTGGAACTACTTGTAAACAGCGTGTTTCCTGACGGACACACACAGCGGGACTCCGGTCAGGTAGAGACCGGTCTCAAGTCAGCACCGCTGCTGCAGACTCGCTGTTTGAGCGCTTGATAGCCCACTCCCCCTCCACACCGCTCCACACTCGTTGGTTTGGAACAGCCCTCAATATGGCGGACCCTCCGTGTAAATGCGCAAACGGAGGGGTAGGGGGTAGGGGTAGGGTGTAGGGGGCGGTTTGGGAATGGGCCGAAAACTGAACAAGAATCAACAACTCGACCCTCTGATCACTCCTTTCCTGTAAAATACAGGTCCAGCCCACACATATGCTCCATGGTGCTACAGGCATTGCCCTTACAACTACAATAAGCATGTAAATGTTAATCTACAGCTCCGGCGATCCACTAGCACCGGATTCTCCACCTGCAGACAACTAGCGTCACCTTGGATACGAGTCCAAACAACTCACAGACACACAGGCCAGGGCACTGACAGGGCGCCCTTTGAGCATCAGATCTGACGACGCTGATTGGCTGAAATTATGTTTCGGCGGCATAGTTTACAGATAGAAACAGTCAACTTGTTGGCTGCTGCTGCTCTGGCTGAGGGCTCCTTTCTACCGCCAGGCAGGAAACATGTGACTTATCAGTAACTTTAGACATCGTAAAACAATTTTAAACGAGATTTAATTGCAGATTATACATTTCACTGATACCAACTATGTGTGTGTGTGTGTGTGTGTGTGTGTGTGTGTGTGTGTGTGTGTGTGTGTGTGTGTGTGTGTGTGTGTGTGTGTGTGTGTGTGTGTGTGTGTGTGTGTGTGTGTGTGTGTGTGTGTGTGTGTGTGTGTGTGTGTGTGTGTGTGTGTGTGTGCTGTCTCGCAGACGTCCACTGGGCTCATAGGGAGGGGGGGGGCAGGAGCTCCAACAAGCCGTTTAGGACAGAGAGTGAATACACATACTATACAGAGATGCTGTATGAGAAACCAATGCGATTTTGGAAAATTGCACAATATAAATCTATTTTAGTATACCTCATCAATGGAATTATGATCAGTAGAAATGGCCATGACATGGGACCTTTAAAATAACAAGTAAATACAATCAGTAAAAACATGCAACATATACTGTAAAAACAAACATACATATTACATAGCAAGAAGATAGCAGCAAGTTAAGGCAGAGGCATTACAGACAGCCAGCGTGTTGTAAAGTGCAGTAGATTATTGCCAGTTAAACAGGACTGTCATTTGTAACGAAATATTTTTACAGTGGTATTGCACTTCTATAGTTAAAGTATCTTTAATACTTCACCCACCTCTGATAGTGCACACTGCATAATCAATCCAAGCATAGGAGGACATTACAATTAAAGACTACAGTTAAAACATATTTGTGTTTTTCTTAAACATAATAATAAATGAGCTGATGCTTTGGCACTGGTACCCCTCCTTTAAATATCATTGTTGGACATTACACAAACACTCCATGAAACTGCACATCAGACTGAAGCAGCTGAGAAAAGCAATATTATTTATTCCATGTATGTATTATTCCAGTAAAATAGTAGATGTACTGTATCATCTTTATTATTCATCTGTGTATTCTTGGCAATAAAAACATATTGTTAAATCAAAAGAAAGTCCCTCCTGATTGAAGTAATGTTGATCAATATCTCCTGATGTGTCAGTAATATATGCAGTTATTGTCAGGACCTCGACACAAACTTATGAACCCAAATGCACGACCCAGAGACAAAGTCTTGAATGTCAAAAAATGTAATTTCACAGATCAGGTAATCCCTCTTAACAGAGTAGGTACTGGAAATAACAAAAGGGGCTCACAAAGAGGAAAAAAACTAGGCATAACAAAAAGAGAACCTATCATGCAAAATGCAGTTTTGTAAGTCTTTTATACATGAATTTGTGTCCCCGGTGTGTCAGGGAACTCACAAAGTGTCAGAAAACACAACCCTCTCTCTTTTCGTCCATACCCAAATCTCTAAAAACGGGGCTGCAACGGATCTGATACAGACTGATCCAGATTTGAAAATTCTCTGACGTCCGGAACAAGGAGCTCCGCCTATGGCCAACTCTCCACCTATCAGGGGAATGTGGGGTTGGGCCACGACCGGCCATTGCCGCTCGAAAGCGCTGGAGACGCTGTAGTACATATGCCAAGCCTGTAGGTTTCGCTGTAGTCTGCCACAAAAGCAGCGAAAAAGAATTCCCGCGCATGGTTGCCATGGTTGCCCTTCTGTTTATTCTCCGCTTTGGCTCTTTTTCTCCCTCCCCGAGGCAAGCGTTTGCGCCTCCTGCTGCTGTAATTCAATGCAATCCCTCCCCGTCGAGGCAAGCACTGTAATTCTCCCCGGTAGTCCACCAGCAGATGACAAACACCCACATCTCCGCCTCTTCCAAGGAACGAGGGGACCGTGCGGCAGAGTTTCAATTAGATTTTTTTTCGCCGGTCAGCATGTCCGTTAAAGTTTAAATCTTCCGGAAAAAAATTAGAAAAGTGCCGATTAAAGGTCTTATTTATTGAGCTTTAAAACAAATGAATAATGACTCTAATCATATAAGAATAAAACACGGAGGACGGCGATCTCTTTTTCTCCCCCTCTTCTGACAGCCCAGCAGCTGATCTCAAAGCACGCTCCCCTCTCCTGCAGGGGGGCGTGGTCAGCTGCAGCTCATTTGCATTAAAGCTAGGTCACAGAATCAGCCCCTGCAAAAACAGGGCTGGAAAGAGCAAATAGAGCGAAATGAGGCATGGCTAAAATGCCGGATCTGTTTGGTATTTTGAAAAAAAAACTATGATATTTCCACTTTAAAAAAAAAAAAGTCTACAAAATTAACAAAAGAAACAAAACCTGACATGAGTGAAAGCGATCCTTTCTGAGCTGAGGCTTGGCACGACCATTCGGAGAAACAAACAAGGCAAACTGACACAGGACAGGGGAGAGACAGGACTATTTAGACATGAGGTGAGTGGGAACAGGTGGAAACAATCAGGGGCGGGCAGACACTGATGATGGCGGGGAAAACACACAAGGGGAGGAAGAAACAGGGCCTGAAATGAAAAACAAGAGGTAAGTACAAAATAAAACAGGAAATGACCGACAAAATACACAAACCTAACTAACACATTTGACGAGACACAACAGTTATTCCCTGTTCTGGTGGGATAAAATAATACATGTCTTCCTCAATTTAAAGCAGCATTTTTCAGTAGACCTGTGATCATGTGTTGTGGCTAAAGTGTTTGCAATTGGTAACATATTGACACACAATCATTTTGATGATGGTTTGTAAAGAACGGATTTATGTTAGTACAATATTAATTAAGATTTTTAGTCGCCACCAACTTTTGAGTAAAGACCCTGCCGTCCACTTTGTTATCATTTGACAGTCTTTTCATACTGCATCAGATGTTTCCACTGAGACCACCTGCTTGCTAGTGAAGTTATTTCCACAAGGTTTGTGAGGCTGGAAAAATAAAAAAAACATTTATTGACACTCGAACGCAGGTTATGATTATGTGAATGGATTACATAATCAGGAAACTCAGAGTTTATTGCTGCTTTTTTAAACTCTACTTTGTGCTCATGTGTGTCATTGTTTGTGTTTAAGTTACTGCCTGAATAAGCTTAAAGAAATGCAGGTTTTCCTATAAATAAAATCTTAGAGGAGACATTTTTGATACTAAATATGTTGGTGCTTCTTCAAATGTAATGTTTATTAAATGGAAGATGTACGAATTGATGATTTTATATGTTGAAGAAATACTCCTACATTATTCAAATTGGACTGGATCGCTGAAGAAGGAAAACAATATAATGAGCAACCTTGGACACTATGCTGTTTGAAGCAAAGTATTCCTCAGTATTATCCACTTTTTTTATTTAAATGCAATTTCGCAATGCAAAAACGTATTAAAACAAATGTTTTCTTATGTGTGGGTGGGTGTGCGTGTGTGTGTTGCGGTAGTGGTTGGGGGGGGGGGGGGTGGTCCACAGGATGGGAAGGAGCTTCAAAGCCCGGGGAAGAGGTCCCTTGCCCCCCACTGCATCCTTGTTCACATGAGAATCAATCTGGTGCCAGCGTTTGATGTGAACCGCAGATAAAAGAAACAACACAAAGAATGACAGCGGGGAGATATGGAAAGATGGGGCACAAACAGAGAAGGAGATTAATGGGTAAGGAAGATAAGAAAATGTTTGAGGTGTGAAGATGTGCCAGTGGGCCACATTTAGGATCCGGTATGAACAACCAGAAGTGTACAAAAAGACAATATATATAGACGAAACATAATTACGAGGAAACATACTAGAGAGGCAGACAAAAAAACACAACCAACTGATTGACAGGAACATGTAAGTAGGAGGACAAACTGAAAGACAGACAGACAGACAAGATCCGTCAGTCAGTCAGACCTCTAAGGGCAAAATAAGGTTCAAAGCCAGCGTGGTAACACCAGTCCTGTGTCTCCTCGCACAGTCTCACCGTGACGCCAGGAACTCGTATTTGCATCACAACACAAACGGCATTATCATCATCACCATCCACCATTATCTTGAAAAATCATATTGAGTCCGAGGCGAAGCCATGCTTACGATAAAGGCTTCACCCTTCTGGTATGTGGAGGTTATCTCTCTGTGTCTTCAAAGAGTTGCAAAAAACAAATGTTGACATTAACATATTGACACTCCAATGTTTACACACTGTGTCAAAGTTAGCATAAAAGCACAGTAATAAATCAGAAACGCCCTTTTTAAAACCACATAATCAGAGTCGAGAATTCCCCCCTTTGGCTAATCCATCAGCCGGTCGTCGTGCTCCTCATGGGACAGTTTAGGAATGTTGTTTTATTTGTACTTAGTTGAACAGGAAAGTCAGAGCTCTCTTATCTCAGGCCGCATGGGAACAATGAGAGGTGGAGAGAGCAGCTTTTTGCTCTTTTCTTGTTTTATTTCAGTCAAAACAGGCTCCGACATTGTTGTTCTTTCTGCTAATTAAGATGTTAGAGAGAGGGGCTGGTCGGACAGGGCCCTGCTTGGCAGGGAGGCAAAGAGTCAATGGGCCGAAGCCGAACAGGAGACATTTATGGGCTGCCTTAAGCCATTGTTTCCCCCCACCGAGGATCTTTTCAGGCCGGCCGCCTCTGTCTCGGTGACCTGTACAATGAGAAGAATGCCACTCCGAGAGCCTGGAGTCGGCCACAAAGAGCAGCCCCGCCAAATGAGAATTTCACGGCACTGGGTCGAATCCGGACACTGCCAAGATTCCACGGATAGTTCTTCTGATCCTCAGACGCTTGCTCCGTGTGTGTTTATCTTATGAAGGTGGAGAAACGCTTTGGATGTAGATTTAGAAAAAAAAATCGTTAGATGTGTACTTTCACCTGGCCAAAAAATCTGATTCTTATCTGATGAAGTCAACATGTAGCTGCAGCAAAAGCTAATTCAAAGTCCAGTTCGTAAAAGCATTCGATGATAATGAAACTGAGACAAACTTAGTGTTAAAAAAAACACCCGTGGTGGGTTACTTAGAAGTGAAACTTTATTTTCAATCGAACTATTTCTTCTCAAGATTATAAAAGTATTACTTTCCAATTAATATTCTTAAAAATTCCAATCGGGGGCTTTAATCAACTTTTTCAGAGCGGCCTCTGTAAGTTTGTCCAGCAGCAGTTGTTGGAGCCACCTGTTCCTGTTACAGAAGCTGTCGCCCAACCTTGCAGATTAAACAGGTGAGATTAAGGCAAAACTCTGGGCAGCTTGCAGAACATCCCCTAATACAAGCTCCAAACACCCCGTCTGTGAGTGTACACGAGTGTGTTTGTGTCTGTGTGTGTTCGTGCTCTGGTCCATTTGATGGTCATCCAAGCGTCTCTGTGTTTACTTGGACAGCGTGGCAGATCCTTCCTCTCTCGCAGTGTCACACAGCTCTGTCGCTGGCCTGGAGATTAATTTTTGATCTGTTTAGCTGTCGCAGCAAACTTTCATTTTTTTCAAATTGTGTTTTTTAGTGACTTAAAACAAAATATTTCTGTGTCAACACCACCTGCTTATGTCTTATCAGTGTGCCAGTTTCTGCTCCTTTAGCAACTGCCATGTGTTGTCATAATGTAACTCCATTTACCACAAAGTGTTGAACGGCACTTTCAGACGAGCCAGCACCTCGCATATCAAAGCGGCCCAATTATAGAGCCATTTATGTGTTTGTCAGGGGCTTCAAATGGGCACTGGTTTCTCGGGGTAGCCATATTGGCGAGGTCAGGCGCAGCATCTGAAATGGCAGCTTTATTATAGCAAAAGCCATCCCTCTCTTAGATGAACACCCAAGAAGAAGAAAAAGGAGAAAAAAAGGAAGAAATAAAAAATGACAACTTTGTTCTTTACAACAGTTTGGCTGAGCCTGCCTGTCTGGCTGCTCTGCGGAGCGCAGCAGCATGTGTTTCAGGGATTGTTCTGGAAGCGGGAGTGCAGAAACAGCAGGGAGCAGAAGACAAACAGGCAATTCGTGACTCATTAAACACGGCGACGGTGGCCAGCACAGTGGAGGGGTGTGAGGACCCGCGATCCAACCGGGCGATAAACCCCCCCTGTACCAGCTGGAGCAGGCATCTGTCAGCCGCACGCCGCACCACGCCACGCCACCGATTATCAGCAACAAGCCATATCTGAGTGGCCGGCCACTGCCATTTCCCAACACCCTGCACTTACATAACAGCCCTGATTGGCTCACATGGGACCTGCAGGTCTGCCGACAGGCCTCACGGTAGAAAGTTGGTGCAGGACGAACCGTGGAGGGAGGGAAATCATGTCTCTCATATATCAGAGGTCAACACATGTCATTTTTGTCATTTCGTTATGAGCAGCAGGTTGGCAGTTTGGTTTGGACGTCCGTCTGTTAACAGTGGCCCATGATACTAAAGTAAAGAAAGGACTGCAAACCCAGAGTAAAACTCTGACCCCAGGACAAGAGATGAAGGCCAGGTAATATTCAACACATCCTTATGGCATACAACTGAGAGTTACTTGATGTTGGCCATTGTTCTTCAATTTGTCCTTGAAAACTAGAAGAGATGCATACACATATATTCAAAATTGGGTTCAAAATATCTTTAAAGCATCTATAATCAATAAACTTCGATAAACAATGGGTGAAACAACAACGTTTAATTATTGGAAGGGTGAACACATACAATTGTTACCTAACTCTCCACTTGTCCTCACCTGCTTTTAGTCAAAACTTGTAGACAAACCCACCGTACAAACACTACCTTTCTATCACCCACCAAAGTTAGCAAATAGCATGGACGACAAAAGTAGTATGGAGTATTAAGCTGCAAAAAAGTAAATTAGGACAAACATTTATCAGTTGGACACAAACACAACTCAAAATGATTGCTAACGTTGTCTCTGGTCTGGTAAACAGGCAACTGGAATGCTAAAATGTTTTGCCATATAGTAGGGATGTTAAATATGCAACCTGATCTTTTTGGAATGACAACTTAATTTAATTCAAACCAAAATCCTGCTTCTGTATAGTGCAGTATAGTTGTTCATAAGAGCCAGGTTAACTTCCGACAAATCCACATATCCAGATTTTCGTTCAACGCGCTCCTGTGAGCCGAAGAACAAATCGCTCATATTGTAGGAGAACCAAAAGAGACGTGTGCATGTCGGTTCACTAGTGGCGACTAACGACATAAACCAGACGAACTAAAAGATATAGTCTTCTCATCATCCATATCTACTCTTAAGATGATAATATGTCCCTTTCAGGATATTTCTGCTGCCCCCAAATTGACCAATAATCAGTTATTGCAAGTTTAACTATTGCTAAATGATGTCATGCTTCACATAAGACTCCGGTTTTTATGGAGGAATACTATTTATTCCTCCATCTGTCTCAATAATAATAAGAACAATATCAGAAGTGAATATATTCTCTTAAAAAATAAGGTGCTAAACCACAAAGAAAACCTAACTCAATAATAACTTATGACACTGTGGGTGCAAGGTAATCAAAATCCTCCTTCGCCGGGAAAAGCTCAACATCAGCACAACTTTGCAACGAGGTAAAAGTTTGCTCTCAATAGAATTTAACGAGCCGCTAACTGCCTAATTAAAAGCTGAGAGCAGATAAAAGCATGAAATATAGATAAGCTTGAAATGCAGCCTATAGCTCCACGGTCCGTGCAGAGGAAGACAGTGATGTCTCCTAAAGCCACCATCAGCAGAGCAACTAAACAGATCCTAGTCCTCCGCACGGTTGTGAATGTTTAATAAGAACGAGAAGCTAAACATGTTGCCGCACAAGCCATGAATTAGACCGAGATGCCTGCCAATGGCGCAATGTAAAAAAGTGTCTGACTTCGATGAAAAGCCACAGTTAATGTGGTACTTCAGAAGCCCATGGCACTTTCCAGGACTGAGGGAATGGGGCTTTAACAGCGCTCGAGGTGTGACAGAAGGGGCCTCTCCCTCTCCTCACCGGTGTTAGCCAGGGTTGTAATTCTGACTTTAGCAGTCTTTACGACTCCCTCTCCTAATTTCTCTGGAATATGAAAACATCAGCATATGGCCGCTGACAGCACCAGGGCTAAGGAGTCAATTTCCCCTAAGCAACATTGGGACAGGGGTGACATTCATTTCAATACTGCACCCCTGGCTCAGAAAGAGGACAGAGGAGGGACAGTAAGAGAGACTGAGATGGAGCTATAGAGACAGATGGTGAGACACACAAGGACAGAGAAATTCAAAGGGAAAGAGAAAGATGGTTTGACTCTTATTTTCTTGCACCAGCAGGTCTTCATTGCCTCTCTGTCTCGGTGTGTTCAGTGTGCAGTTCACAGAGTTTCATGTGGCTACCAGGAACAGAAAATCTGTCCGTCAGCTGCCAAAGGTTCCAGCTCTGCTCCGTTCCTCTGAGCGCTCTTAAAAACCCGCTGTTTCACACCCATGAATTACACTATTTATGGCCCCGGTTAAAATGGGCAGTTTCTGGGCACGCTGCATGTGTGTGTCTCTGTTCCTGTGTGTGTGTGAACGTGGGTGTGCCACGTGGCAGATGGGAAGCAATATGGCACACCTCTGCCCGGACAGATGTAGCACAGCACATCTCAGTGAGCCGGGAGAGGGATCGAGAACCTCAGGAACATCTGGACCTGTGGCAACCTTCACCCTCAGCCAACAAGCTAACTTTACCTAGCTGCTAAGGAGAGGAGGAAACACCGACTCGTCACATGGCACCAGGCCCTGTGACCCCTCTACATCGCGTCTTAATATCCAGCAGCATTTTGATTGACAGAGGAGGAATCCCACCTCCCTCAGTGAGAGCTGTCAATCATTTGCTCTGTGGAGTGGAGCGCTGAGGCCTGTCCCAACATGGGCCTGTCATGGCCTGCTGCACAGGAGAACATTCCCACCACTCAGGGGGCGGCCGGGCGGGGACAGACTGGGGCTTCTACAAGGCCCGGGGACTGAGAAATATAAGCCAGGAGAGACGGTGGTGAAAGCAGTGAGAAGGTGTCTGCATCTGATTATTTACTTCTCTGCTAGTGATGATATTGGTGTTGGTTTGTCGGCCCGCCACCTCGATGCAAACCGAAATGTCAATTCTGAAGGAATTGGCCCACATTTTGTAGAGTCATTCATGATTTCCAGATGATGTATCCTGAGTTTGATGGACTGTCATGAGATTTGGTAGAGTGAATTTCAATCAATTTGGTTACCCAAGACTTTTCATCTAACAACCATGTGTTAGTTTTTCTTATTTGAAAGAAAGAAGGACAGTAGATAATGCTATCATGAAAATGTTGTCCAAAGAAGCGCTTGAGGCTCCAAACATCACCTGGTGGTAAATGTATGAATGTTAATGGGAGGAATAATGAATACAAAGGAGAAACACACAAACAGGATTTCTTTAAGGATGACATTAATGGTGGCCTAGATGGAGCAGTAGCAGGCCGTAAACATTCTCAAAATGCATGTTTTTCAGTTCTGGTTAAATGGCTGTTGAAATACCAAGTTTCTTAAATCTACTGATATTCATTCTAGAAAGTCATTTTGAAATCAAGTTTGCCTCCTGCCAAGGCTGTGATGAGAAATAAAAAAGTATTTTAGTGCAGTGTGTTTCACAGATTATATTCAACATTAGGTAAACCATAATAACCCACTGAAGCTCAATTAAACAATCAAAGAGCAATTTCACAGTAGAGCAGACAACAGCTAATTAGCTGACTTTCCAGGGTAAAGCAAACATTTTCATTGTGTTTGATTGTGTAAGATGTAACATACAGGACAGCAGTGCGATATGGTCAGATTAAATATTAGTCCATTAGTTAAATAACATTAAGAGAGGGTTTATTTATTAATGTTGCTTGCTCTGTACGTATGTCATATTATGTACATTTAAGTAACATAGCTAGCATCCAATTTGTTTAAGTTTCCACTAACCTGGATTAATAAATAAAACCACGTCTTGATAATGAATTAAAGTTGTTGTTTTGTAATGCAGTGGACAGATATTTGTCTTTGTCTTCTGAAGATCTGGGAAAAAACCTTCACAACAGCAGAAAGAAAATGTGTGTTTACCTCACAAAATCAGATGCTTTGTGACTCAAATGTTATGTTAAACTTTGAGTGGCACAACTGGGTCTAAGTTTATTGGAAATTAAAATAAAATCCTAATTTTCTTTTCTTTACAAATCCTGTATTATGTCAGTGGTCAAAGATCAAATCATTTATATTATTTCCCGCGCCGTAAGGAAGTTCCTGTGGGAATAAGATCAGACATATGTTGGACAGAGGTGATCCGGATGCCTCTAGACTGCAGCCCAGATGTCCTCACGTTCACACAAAGCTGTCAATATGGATTACATCCTCTCAAGCTTGTTCATAACAAAAAATAAAATAATTAGATTTTATTTGTACTGTATTCAGTGTGTAAATATTTTATTTTTCAAACTTGACATTTTCTTAAATAATATTTGTATTATTAATAAAACTAAAATGTCTAACGTTTTTTAAGGCATTCCCGTGATATTCCCTTGGTTTCAGCTTTGTAGAAATTATGCCATTGAATGAGATAAATAAGGTTTGAAAGGTGCTAAACAAAGACAAAAGATTATACACAAATATTAACCTGGACTAGAGGTAATGTGCATTCTCACTTTTTTAAAGCAGAATCTCACATCACATTACAGAGGGGAAACTGACCTCCTTCCTCCTCAGCTCCCTCTCCCTCTCACCCAGCTCTTTGAATAATTAGTGATGTGTGTCAATATTGTGGCCCATAGTAACCATATGGTGGGTGCAGGCAGACAGGCCATTGTTTTGAGCTGTGAAATATTGTGTATCCCTGCGAGGGCTGGAGCCAGCAGAGGCAGGAAGTGTTGTCGGGACTGACAGGGACATTGTGTCCCTGAATGGACGAGTCCTCGGTGGCAGGGAGCACCGCGGACCCAGACAGAAAGTCTTGACCCTGGCGAGAAAGGCTGATTAGGCATGGTCCTGCAGGCCTCTCCTTCATCCACCCCCAGCTCCACCTCCACCGGCACCACTCTCACCCACTCCCCCCCACTGGAAGCCGTTAGAGCCCAGGCAGAATACAACAAGGCCACTTAACTCAGCGGCGCCTTTTCACTGCACACATAAAAACACTCATATATTCATGTCAGGGGTGGAGAGGGACGGGGGTTTCAGGGCTGCACCGTCAGTGTGTGAACCCGGGAATTATTAGGGTGTGTGTGAGTTAAATCCCAGGTCAAATGTACGTTAGAGGGTCTTAAGCATGTTTCTCTTCACTGATCATGATGTTGTGTTAAATGCCTGTTCCCTTGTTTTTTATTTGTCCTTGTTGATGTTGCAAATGGAGCTGCTGTGATGCAAGAAAAATGTCAGACTCGATCTGACAATAATCTATTATAGTATTGAATTTATTTGTGGGAAGAGTGAACCCAACAACTGATCTAATGCTTCTTATAGGTAGAGCAGAATATAAATGAATAACGTTTTTTTTTGTCATTTATTTTCAGTACTTTTTAACATGCATCAAAACGAAATGATGTCATTAGCGTGCTGTGTGGAGGACAGATTGGAAATGATGCTCAGCTTTTGTTTTACACTCCTCGTATTGCCACAGTGTAATCAGACAAACACATTAGTTCAGATGTAATCGAAGGAGGCCAACATTATCCTGCCACATTAACAAGCTGTGGCGCGCAGGAAAGCCGAGCAGCGAGTGCATCCTGACACTACACAAAGCTTTAAAACACACATACACCACCCCGACAAGTGTCTGTCTCTTAACTCTGCAAACATTTAAATTCAGGAAATCCTTCAAAATGTCGAGGAGAGACATTTAATCGCAATGCTTCTTTGGAAAACATGTAAGCTCTATGAAAAACATTTTATTGGTTTTTTTAAGCAGTTTAACAAATGAAATATTAGAACTTTATGCTGCACGGAAAAGTAAATCAAGACCACTTAATCAGAAATATGTGATACACTGTTAAATGATTGCAGGACCAAACAATAAGGAATACATCTATAATATTTTGGATTTTAATTATGGATGTAGCACTGTTTTTTTTCTTCTGCAAAACAACTTCAACCAGAGAAGCGGCTTCATCTACTTCTGTTTCATTTCACCGTCCTCTGAGTCTTCTGCTCCTCTCTTCTCCATAACTGCCTGATCAAATGCGCCTCCATCAACATCCCCTTTTCCTCCACGTCTCTCCATCCTTCTCCCCTTTCATCCCGTCCTCCTTTCCCCTCTCTGCCAATTACCTCTCCGTCAGTCTGTCACACTTTGTAGTCTAATAAAGGCCTCCTAAATTGATGCCCATCCTGCCTTTATCCGCCTGATAAAGAACAACAATTAAGGCTCATGTCTCTTTGCTCAGGGCCTTTTGATGGCGCACAAAGCTGCACCCAGAAAGAGGGAGAGGTGGTGGAGCAGCTCTCCCTCTCACTCTTTATCCAATTTACGCACATAATGCAGGTATAAAACAAGGACAATTAATGTTAAATAATGCATTTCAGAGGACTCTTCAATACTGATGACTTTAAACTGGTCTGGACTTGACACGAAAAAGACGCCTATCAACCCTAACTATAGTGACCTGGTAATTCACTTGAACTTTCACCCTTTGATTTGGAAAGACTTGACATAATTGAGTGCACAAAAGGGACTAAACGTGAACATATTGGTGTCATAGTTTTATGGGTGAAACATGGGTGTACATTTAATCATATGTGTAAAATCTAAATCAGAAAAATGGGAAACACTATTTCTTTGGACTCTAATACTGCCTCTTTAAGTAAACTCACAATGCTCAACCTATTTGAGCTCAATGTAAAGTACACAGGGTCATTTTTGTTGTCATGTGGTTTTCATTGATGTCAGTTTTCAACTTCAATATATCTTAAACTGATACTGAAAAATTAGATATAAAGTCAGTGGGTGAGACAAACTTAAGTTTGACACAGCACCTTTTCAGGTCTTCAGAGTAACACCACATTAAATGCATGTTTTATGAATAATATGCCTCTTGTAAATGATCACACTGTCTTCTTTGCACCTCTCGGGTCCTATGTTATGCTGCTACATGCAAATAAAGTAAATTATTCATTGGACTCTGTATAATCTCTAGGCTGTCATTGTGACCGGGTGTCTCTTGCAAAATGTATCTTAAGAGACTTCCCTGTTTAATTACGGTTAAATAAACCCTGTGGCTGATAAACCAAAGCCTCTGAATGCATGGATAATGATGTTAGTTTAGATAGTGTCATAATGTAACATAAGAGAATAACATTTTGGTTGTATTCATCAGAGCTGTTTAATGTGAAAAATCAACAAACAAAGAAAAGTTTCTGTTTTTGTGGAAAAGAGACAATTGTTTGGAAATGATTGTTGGGAGTCTTGAAACAGCAAAATGTGGTAAACAATCATGTTTACTCAGATTTGGTTGATGAGAATTAAAGCATAGATAATTACTGAGTAAATGCTCAAACATTTAGAACAAAAACAGGAACATTTTAAAAAACACAGCGTGATTCCTGCAAGGATGTTCAACATGTTACCTCTTTGTTCATTGAGGTTTTTTTTTGCTGTATGCCATGACACCGGGGGGTAAACAATACATCTGAATCGTCAGTGGAAGTAAATGGAAAAGGTGTGAAGGAAAGCAGAAGAAGCAACTTCGTTAAAATCCGTCTTTGATGTGTGAAGGATTCAGGAGAGTAGCTCTGTTGTTATTATATAAATGTTCACCCTGTTATTAAAATGATCTGAAGGGAAGTGAGCAAAAACATTTCTACTCAAAAAGAAAAGAAATTCTCAGATTTTCTCAAATCTTGTTTTCTATTCAACTGTTCACTCTTTTGTGGTATTGAATATGCATGTTTCTTGGTTAGATGTTTGGTTTATAGTTATTGCAGAAGCTACACTTCTTATCTGATTGAATATTAGTAATAGTGATAAGACAGCATATACAGTACAATTCAACCATTAGGTTTTTGGCATTCAGTATTTTTCTTCCAACATTTTTTAATCTTTACCTTAAAACTGAATTAATGTAGACTATCATAAATGTTTTTACTTGAGTAAATTAAGGCTACTTAGTTATATTCAACAACTGATTATATGTGTGTTATTTGGTAACTATTCTTCAGCAAATTCCAAGATAAAATGTCTTGACATGGCAATACAAAATTGATTTGAATTTAAAGTAAAGGGTACTGATTTAACTGTTCATAAAGTGAGGGGATGTGAGGGAAACAATTTGGTTTTATTTTTATGTGGTTCTGTAAGACTAACAGCAAGGGTATGAGTGTGAAGGTTGTTTCCAAACTCTGGATGTGTAAAAATCCCGTTGCTCTAGTATGTCTTCATTTACTCTTGCTTTCTCTTGGTTGATGCACATTTTGTGAGAGCATGCCGAGGCTGAGCTCAGCAGTGGAGTTACCTGGGAGGCAGGGCTTTGGGAGTGAGTAATGTTGCTGAAACAAAAGCCCTGACAGCAGAAGTGTGGAGAGAGTGATGAGACCCCCTGCTGGTGTGTTAGCTAGCCTGGCCTCGGAGTCTCCTCCCAGGCTTTCCCTTTCAGAGCGCTGCCCCTGAGGGCTGGAGCCCTGGAGACACTGAGACCCTGAGGAGGCCCGGGACCTGCTTCCCCCCCCCCCCCCCCCCCCCCCCCCCGGTCACCTCCCAGCAAACTGTTGGAGCCAGCTTGTGCACAAAGTTTTTGATTCACAAGCACCTGATGGTTACATTCTCAGTTGTTTATTATTACAGCATAAAAGCTACTGCAGAGGCATTTCAGAGCTCCAACACTAAAAACCTTGTACTTGTTATTTAGCTATCTCATACTATGTATAGGGATTTATTTCACCTTTTCCTATACAACAATCATTTAAAAGCGTGTAAGAAGTCACCAGTTATTAACTAGAAAACATTGTACTTACAGAACGATAATGATTTGATGTTTTAATTTATAAAATGAAGTTATAGATACCTGCCTTTAGGTATCTAAAATGTGCTCCTGCTTTGCATTACAACATCAACGTGGCTCCTTACATATTATTGCAATAAACACATTTTATAAGTAATAATTTAAATAAAGCTGACAAACATTTTATACTTTTGAATTATTTACAATTTTTTGGCGTGCCTTCGTCCACATAGCATAAAACATAGCATAGCAACATATTTTGATGTGTGTGGACTTTAATTGTATGTGTAAGTTCTCTGTAATGCTACATGAGAGAATATAGAAATCCACTCATTATACAGTTTTCTCTGATAACAATAATTGACCTATTATGAAGTAGCTAATAAACACTTTTCAACTACCTTAACTAAAAGGTAAAAAATAACTGTGGTGAGTGTTTGGAGGCGTCCCATGAGAGACGTTGTGTCACGTCTCTGACATGAGGTGACACAACACAACTTCTCCTGGCTCCTTCATCTTTTTCAGCCTCTCGTGGTTGCCAAGGTAAACGTCATGGCGACCATGGGATCGGCTGCAGGCTCAGGGGGGCGTCCGGCTGTGACATGATACTCAACAATCAGACACCATGACAACCTGGCAGCAATGCTGTTGATTCAGCAACCAAACTGTATGAGAGAGCGGACAATCAAAATGTTGCTGAGTGGAGGAGACACATTGAGGTGATGTAGTATCTTAATACCTGCAGAGAAATAACAGGAAGTAACAATTATTAGGTTGTTCGTACTTTTAGATTTCAAATATATAAAACATTTTCATGTTATAAAGTGTATTTGCTGCATTGATGTATTAATAGTAAAATTATAATGTACTTTTCAAAATCAATTGTGTTACTTGTGAGCAAGTGTGAAGATGTAAAAACGATTAGACATGTATTAGACACTTTGTAATATTTGACTGGGCTAAAGCTCCTATTTTTGGGGGGACCAGATAAGATAATAATAGTCCACCCTGCTAGAAGTGAAGGAATGAACAAGTTCTTCTAAATCTTGTCTGGACATTAGACCTCTCATTCCTTCTTTGTGTAGGAGATGATAAAATGCTGATTTCGTTTTTTCCTTGAAGTTTCTGTTGAATCTAGGACCTGAGACTAAATGTATGTTCAAAGAGAGACATTTCAATATAAGTAGGCTATGCCAGATTGACTAAATAGTCCAAATATAAGATGCTGAAAATGTGTAATCATCTTTAGCCTCTACTTGCTTGAACAACTGTGATGTGCCTTTAAGTTCAAACTTTACTCAAACAGGCCTACACTGACTCCTTGTGGTCGTATAGTGGAAATGATACACCTTTGCATTTTTGAGTAATTCTTTCCATTATCTGCAACGTGACACTGATCATTTTACTGTAAAAGTAAGTGAGTAACTTAGTACTCTAATATATCCAGATTTAAACATTAGCATCCAATAACAGGCAATGGCTGTTGACTCGTTAGACACGAAACAGAGTAAAGAGGTGGAAATGTATATAAAACTTTGAACATGCATAAAATAAATGACATTTCTTTGAATTCTAAAACGTTATGTAATACATGCACATCATAATGCCATGCAAAGTCTTATATTATTAACATAACTTGATGCAAATAAGTAAAAAAAAGAATAAGACCATGTGTGGGGGAAACTTCTGTAGCAATTGGAAACAGGACTCAGAGAGACACGAGGAGAGCTGGAGCTTTGACGTCAAACACTGACGGTTTATTTGGAGCTTCGCCCGGAGAATTCACAAGACATATCACGGGCCACGAGTTGACCACACGGTTGAGATGACAGAGAGGCTCCCCTGGCCGAAGCAGATGGGAGCTACGTGGAGTGAGTCCCTTTTTCAGAACTACACTTTGTTGTTATTGTGAATTGGCATATTTCATTGTTGAGCATGTGGTACAAAATAAAAGTTCACAACACCTTCTAAATTGATTATGTTGTGAGTGCAGTTTGGTCAAGGATTCATTTGCTCCTTAAGTCATTGTTGGTGTGTTTTGTTCAGCTGCCCTGTTTGCATTGACATTTAGCTAATCTAAAAACGACCTGACAAAGCTGCTCGTTGGAGAAAGTAATCAAAGACTGTTGTAATTTACCAACTCCAAACTCTAACTGATATGACCTCGACACACACAACAACACGGTCGATATATATTTACCGGTACATGAACACATTCATAGGGCACCTTATCACATTTAGTTGGCTAACTGGGATTGGGTGTCTAACGACTGCTGCATCAACACTCCCTCTCTCTGAGGGATAACCCCACATTTCCTGGAGATCCTGAACAATAAGCTATCTCATGTCAGCTTGGGCTCGGTCATAAGCTGGCAACAACAATGCGCCCAAGCTGCCCCTCCTTGAGAGAGATAGCAGCAATACCCAAGGCCGTAGACTTATGCCATGGGAAAGGAGACAGTGAAAAGAAAAAATTATTAACTGTGTCAAAGGTTGAATACCTAAGCAGATTATTCCCCAACAAACTAAGAGAGTTATATTAGCTACTGTAAAACCAACCAAAAGTAATTGATTGTAAAACATTTGGGTTTTTTTCTGTATTTTTTTATGAATGTGTAAAAGTGTCCAAATGATGACCAAATAAAGTATGCCGATACATTTTATTCAAATGGGTTCATGGCTTTGTGTAATTTATATTGGTGGTTTACTGACTACTTTTGCTGCAAGCACTGATTCGGCCTAGATGCTTTGTGTGAAAAACTCATCCACAAATCCAGATATGTCAGAAGGGGGAGCGTAGAGGTATTTCCGATTGATATTCTCATAGCCGTAGATGGATCCGAAAGTGAATTTCTGCAGAGTCCTCAATATCCAGCAGGAATAAGGAGCCTCAACATCTCTCAGGTCACATGACTGATTCACTAGAGGAGAATGTTCTTCCTTTCTTGGATGAAAGGCATCGGCCCTGCTGTCTTGCTCCCACATGTGGAGGCCTACAGGTCCTGGTGTAGATTTGGAGGGACCAGATTCAGATGAGATACAGCCCAGGTCAGAGAAGTTGCTGGCTGGATAATAAAGATATGGCTTTTCCCCGAGGACTTTTTTTAAATTACGTGCAGCATGTCCATCATCACTCTTCAACGCATCAAGGCAAGGGACTTTTTGCATTAACGCTGAAAGACAGGAGAGAAAGGAAAGCTCACATAACAACAATAAACAATCAACATTTATTTTTTATGGATTTTTTCATTGTGCCTTATTTTGCTAAAATGTGCTCCCAGCTTGCTGTTAATATTTGAAGCAGTGATGAAAGAGGTATGGTGAATCGTTACTTTGGTGAAACTGTTATGTAATGCTAAAAATCACTTAATTACTCCAAAATGTAATTGCACTGTGTACGAAGTAAGAAATTCATTTGTATGGAAAGTAAAGTATACCTTGAAATTATACTATATTTTACAATACCATTTAATTTAGGATCTGGAAGCAGTATTGGATTATGACAAAATCAGACATGCTTTCTGTAATATACAGTATATATATTTAAGTACCCGTAAAACATATTACATCACACAAATAACCATATGTTGGTTTGGTTATACACATAGTTCCTACAATTAAAAAGGCAGCTATTTGACATAAGCTACAGGCATCCTGTGATATTTTACACAACAGTTAGCCTTCCTGATCTATAACAGATTTCTAAAATGCCTTACTTGTTTTGAAAGACTTTTCCATAGTTGATCTTTGTATCTTTAATCTCTTATCAGTTGCTGCTCACTCCTTGCTGAGTCGACTGAATGAGGGAGAAATGTCCTGTCTGCTTCTGAGTTCTGTTCATAGAACATTATAACATGTTGACATTCAAATAACTGAGTCATTCTGTAACCAAACACAATATACATTTGTGAGTTGAGGAGTGGGTGGAAGAGAAACTCCCTCTTGCGGGAACTTTTGGATTTCAGTATTTGCAGACCATTTATATGCACACAAAGCTATTTAACACACTACAGGAAAGGGAAAACCCCCAAAACCATAATAGGGCCTCTTCACTGCACTGACCTCACCACCTTCAAAAAACGTACAAAAACTCACCTCTTCAATCTGGCTTTTAATGTGTGATTGTTTTTGTATTGCTTGATTCTAATTTGACTTTAACTATACGTATTTGTTGTTCTTTTCTTTTCACTATCTTTGTAAAGCAACTTTGAGCACCTGTAAAAGCGCTAACAAAATTAATCTATTATTATTATTATTATTATTATTATTATTTAAATAAATCCAGGAAAGCTGTAACTTGTTCTTAAAGACTTGTATGCAGCTTGTGATATGGGTCCAAACATCTTGTATTTTACGTTGCAGACACTAGAGGGAGACATCTACTCAGTCTCTCACATGAGCTTAAATAGATGTAGTAAAGCCTCTCTCAACTGACTGCAACATGACCCTAAGTATCTGGTTTTCAAATATGACATGAGTTTCAATGGGAGGGGGAATCATTTAAAAGTACATAGCCTATGCATGGGAATAATTATTAATAATTCCTCAAGAAAATGTACTGTATGACGCTGCACTCCTAGAAAAGCTCCATACCATCCAGGCACACATACCGTCCACACATCTGGAGTTTATTGCTGGTCTGGGGGCTCTGTCACTGTTTGCTGACCCTCTCTCTAAATGTATCAGGACTTGTGTCATCACGTGTTTCTCATATTTCTGCTGGCCGATGGGACCTTCTAAGAATAGAAGAGCAGTGACACAGATTAGCACAGCAGGTCTCTCTTTCCTCTCACTCTTTCTGATACCAATTATTTTCCATCTGTTGCTCTTACATTAACCTTCTTTTCTGTGTGTGTCTTGACCTTTTGTGTGTTTGGCTATTGAACTTATTAAGCATAATGGGAGATGGGAGGCAACTCAGCCCAAAAAGTCCCAACAGGCAAAGATGTGATCTTGTTTAGGATGTTTAATCTATGACTTTGAAATGTGAAGAAGTACAGGAAACATGGAGGGTTGTTCGGTGACTCCTAAATGTCAGATCTGATCCCTGGATGGAGCAGGATCTCCAGGAAATGTGGGGTTATCCCTCAGAGAGAGGGAGTGTTGATCCAGCAGTCATCAGACACCCAATCCCAGTTAGCCAACTAAATGTGATAAGGTGCCCAATGAATGTGTTCATATGTAAATATATATCGACCGTGTTGTTGTGTGTGTCGAGGTCATATCAGTTAGAGTTTGGAGTTGGTAAATTACAACAGTCTTTGATTACTTTCTCCAAACAGCAGCTTTGTCAGGTCGTTTTTAGATTAGCTAAATGCCAATACAAAGAGGGCAGCTGAACAAAACACACCAACAATGACTTAAGGAGCAAATGAATCCTTGACCAAACTGCACTCACAACATAATCAATTTAGAAGATGTTGTGAACTTTTATTTTGTACCACATGCTCAACAATGAAATTTGCCAATTCACAATAACAACAAAGTGTAGTTCTGAAAAAGGGACTCACTCCACGTACTGTAGCTCCCATCTGCTTCGTCCAGGGGAGCCTCTCTGTCGGCCTGGTCCCACACCTCCAGGCAGATTTGGGGATGTGAATGGCTGTGTAAATACATGAAGTCAGTTTACCCACAAAGATAAAGAGCTTTAACGACGTTTTGCTTAGCAGTCATCCCTGACAGCAGCTAAACACCATCAAGTTATTGAGAGGAGAGCAACATATCTGCACTTCATCACAGTTATCTGACTGTAGATAAGTCTTATCTCTACTGAAGACAGTCCGTCTGTGAAAGTGAACCTTCACCGAGCTACACAGAGGAGCGTGGTTCAATGTGTACATTATCAGGCCTGCTGGTGACCACAAGAGGTTGGTGTTGTAACAAGGACTGAGTGAATAAGTGAATGAATATTATCACATTTAAACAAACTAGACAAGATAGCTGCACTGCTAAGAGACACGGTGCTTTGAGTTCAAAGCTAACATGCTTATATTCTCAAAAGGCCAATGCTAACATTTTTATGTTTTTAATGTTCACCATGTTGACCATTGCAGTTTAGCATGTTGCACATCAGAGACTGCACAGCTAACATCACTAAACATAACGTTTAGCCTCAAGCTAAGGTTAATGAACATGTAATCAGTTTGGCAGGTATTAGAATATTATAAACCAAAGTATTTGACAATAAAAATGTATTAATAGTAATAGTAGTCATTTGAGTAAGTAATAATAATAGCAACAAACTATTATGCCTGTCTGAGCTATAGCCTACAACATTGAAGAAAAATAAGCAGGTAAAATAGGAAATAAATAGAAACACGGATACAATAATTAATTTAATAAATGAATGAACAAATAAATAAATATAGCCTTCATGGGTTTTAAGAAATGACTTCTCAGATACAAATGGATTCTGGCAACAAACCCAGTGAAAGAACACATACTGAGGGAGTCATAAATGTCTGCATAAGAATGTGTTTATTCATTTGTTTTCACAAACTAAATAAGGAAACATGACCTATAGTCCCATACTTCATTGTTTCGATCACAATAATCAAATTGAACCAAATTCAAATTCAAAGGTTTTATTGTCATATGCACAAGGCGACCGTGTAGAAATGGCAATGAAATTATTCTGACCTGAGCTCCTCCAACAATGCAACATACAATAAAACACAAAAATAGAAAGTAGTGCAAAAAGTATACATGTCAATAGAATATAGGATATGTACAAGAACAGAATATGAAGTGAAGGTTAACATGTGCTACCCTTTTAAAAGCCTTAAAAACACATGTTGTTTTGGTTTCTGTGAATTTGAACATAGTTTACAATCTGCTGCTGTGTCTTCACCCAGCAGCAGCAGCCTCGTGGAGGTTTCAACTTCAGCAGACAGAAGCGTGAAGAAGAAAAAGCTCATCTGACGTCACACACGTTAGATTTGAGCAGTCCAAGATGGCGGAGATGAGAGGGTTGAGGAGCAGAAATCACTTCGAGCCCAACTGCAAAAGCCGAGTCGTTGACGAAGGTAAATCCTTGTTGATTTCGTCAAGTAGATGTATGACAGTGAATCGATTAAGCAGGCTGAAGTTAAGAAGCTTGGGATTAACATTTAAAGAGTTTTTTCTCCTTTCGTCTTTGTCTTTGAGAGTGGCAAACTCGCTTTTCCGTTAGCTGCTGTTTTCAGTTTGAGAGGTGTTGTGAAAAATATGGTGCCCCGTCTCAGAATGTGTCTCCTCTAACAGACACATGGTGTTAAAACAGTCCAAACTATGTGACTACTAGCTTAAATAAGTTATGTGTTGTTAGTGTGTTTGGCGCTGTCAAAACAGCTTTTCTCCTGTGTAACTTAAGCTGAAAAGGTGCTGTGCTGTGGTGTAAAGTATATTCACTCAAGTAATGTATTTAAGTACAATTTCGAGGGACTTGTTCTTGACTTAGGTAATTAAACGTTTCGCTATGTTGTTCTTCCACTCCACTACAATTTGGAGGTAAATATTGTACTTTTACACCACTGCATGTATTTAATACCTTTTAGTTACACACTTAAATAAAACTTTACCTGGAGTAAAATCACAAGCTACCCTGCAGCATACAAAGTATTTTAAACTATCTTTACCAGCTTTGATAACACTTTAATACATCAATATTTATAATAAAAACACAATATATATTATTCTGAAATGGGCCAATCTTTTAATGCAGGACTTTTACTTGCACTTGAAATCAAGATTTGAGTACTTTTTCCACCAACTTTGTATGAAATAGATTTTGACCCGGATATAACATTATCCGTGACACCTGTCGTCTCGTTTGTCCGGCCCGTCACTTTCACCTGGCCCGCAGAGGACCAGCTGATCTGTTGTTTCTTTGTCTGTAAACCTACATGTAGATGCTCACTCACCATGATTTGGCTTCATCGTTTGTAAACTTTGAAATAGCCCGCTTTGTGCAACAGGGGTTTCTGCCTTACTAACTACAAACAACACACAGACTTTAATCTTTTCATCCCACTAAAGACATGTGTATTTTTAAGAGCCCTATTATTAGTCTGTTCAGTATGCCAGCAGACTTATCCACGTAGTTGCGAGGCTAACTCTGTCCTCTGAAAACAACTTGTAGATAAAGTGATGATGAATATGTCATCTTGTAGATAAGTTGTTCACAAATGTGGACTACATCACTTTAGTAGAAGTAGATGTCTTAACTATTTCTCTTGGTAGAGTTCTTAAGAATCTACAATGTTAAGAATTCCTTTTTTTTTTTTAATATCAGGATTAACGGTTTTTATTCATTAACCACAAAATGAAGATTTAGTATTGGTAAAAAAACGTTAATTTCCCTATCTGTTTCACCTGTACCTTGCATTGAAAGCAGTAGGCTCAAGATACATGGCTTCTTGGCAGCCTAGAGGAAATGTATAGTTGGATTACTGGATAGGATGCCTTCATAATCAATCATTAATGTTGACACAAGTTAACATTTCAAATAGTTTTTCACTTTGAACAGCTTTGTATTTTGTATTGTTGGTTGGATAAACTAAGTAATTTGCTTAAACTACTTACGTTTTATGCAACTAGAAACTAAATGACTGATCTGAAAAATAATTTGTTATGATCACTATTGCCATTTTCAAAAGAGGAGAAAACAAGCTGATATCCTTTTCCTAATCTAAAATGACAACATAATCAAAATGGTTAAAGCAAATCTACCCCAGCACACCAACAGTTATTGTAACCTCTCTCTAAACCTTGTAAAGACGGGTAGGCAAACAACAAATCGTCGTTCTCCAAGGCTCATCAATGAGGTATGACCAGGAGTCTTTTATCATGATAACCCTTATGTGTGCTTTCATATTGGCCAGCTGACTCCATGGCAACAACATTCACTAACTCCTGCTGCTCTTAATCTGCACTTTGTCCTTGCATACTCCTGATTGGTCTGCTTGCTGCAATTGAACATTTGCCCTCTTTGACTCTTGTCCAAGCAGGCCGTGTCAGGTTGTCTATTGCTGCTGGTGTGAGGAGAAGTCAATGTACCCGCATCTTAATAGGCTACAGTGGATTCCTCATCCACATTTCATGAACTAAGTCCCTGCAGTCTTGTTGTCTTGATAATATCATACATTCTTTGTTGTTTCTTCTTCAAATGATCTGAAATGCATAGCCTTAATGTCACAAGATGGTGTTAAAAGTCTGCATTAGAAGCACTGGTACTAATAATCAGTGTGGCAACAGTAGAGAGAAAGGATTTGGCATGAATTTGCCCTGCTTTCTAAACAGTGCCGGTGTTCACTCTCACGATCCAAATGTGAAATGTCAGGACAAACAACATCAGCAAATACTTTACATAATCTTGCTTGCAGAGTATTTGTCACTGATAAACTTGAAGCTGGGCATTTTCCTTCACTCTCAAATGTTTCTAAAGGTACTATTCATTCCTACACCAACAAAATTGCCTCGTTACTAAAGTGTTAAAAGTCCCATATTTAGACGGCTGGTTAAGTTAAGTAGACCATGCCCTTATCAAAGTCTGCCTCAGATATAGTTCAGGAGTCCAGGGAAGAGAGTGCTGGTTTGGGACGCAGTGCTGAGATGTAGGCTAGCTTGCGTAGACATACTCTATTCTTGCCATGCACATTTAAAGATAGACCCCCCCCACTTATGTGTTTATGGCTAATGCTTTGCGAACTTTACAAACTCATACCGTCCTTGACAACTTTTTGGTTGGAGTGTGCTATGTAGACAAACATGTAGGCCATTTAACATCTGCTCAGTGTCTCCATAAAATAAGAAGCAATGTGGCTAATCTAGTTCTGCCCTCTTCTCTGTGAGCTGAGGAGTGGGACAGTGCATTAGCCACTTTACCATGAAGTGTGAGTGCACCAGTGATCAGCACAGATAATGGGTTTTCACTGGGCTGGTAATGCTTCCCTGCATGCTTATTGTGTTTCGTCTCTCGCACACATTTCTGCTGCAGCACAGACTCCTAGCAGTCCCAGCAGAATAGCGTCTTTGTGCGGGAGAGCAGTGTGAGCCTCTTCATGCTGCTGAGTGCTGCTCTGGACTACATGGGAACCTGCTCTGCTCCACACTGATGAAATCTCCTGGGCTAATTTGTGTGCAGAGCAGATTACTGTAACTGCTCCGTGCTGAAAGCGTTGCTGCTGCGCTTTGGGAGTTTGTTGCACTTCCAGTTTGATCTGTAAATGCCCCACTTATAGTTGTTTGAACAATTATGTCACGTACTGTTACTGCCCTCCTACCACATATAAGAAGCACAAAGTGTAACCACAACTAAGATGTAGAATCTTTTTTGTGGTATGAAAGCAAAACAACACCTTCTTTTTACATATTTTATTTGTTTGCTCTCAATATCTCGTTTTATTTTTTGTTTCTTCATGATCTGAATTGCTTTTGTTTTTCACCCCCAGGTCACTTGTCTCTTGGCTTTGGCCAGCAGATAGAGCGTCCATTTTTATGATAGAGGACTATTTGTTGTCATTGGAAATGCTTATGAGAGAAGGCTCAATAGCTATTTTGTACTAAAGAGAGGTGTGATCTCTGGCTGTTTTTCTTTTAACTTAGGTACCGGTAAATCTAATAAGTGTGCTCACTGCTAATCTAACTACTAGGACCTACCGCCTGGGGCCCTGCACAGAGGTCCAATTTGTGATCAACTTGTTTCTTCAGCACAAACCCTCCGAATGTGCTCTCCATGTGCACAAGGCACACGTTTTATTGTTCTCCCAATTAAACTGCATGAAAACCAAACAAAAAAGAACTTGGGTCAGGGCATAGAGCTCTGTCTTCAGAGGCAGAGGTGCTTCAGTTGTTTGTCTTGTGTCATGTTTGATTTCAATATCTTTGGTTGTTTGGAGTATCTTTTTGAATGCTAGTTTAAAATGCCACCTTGAGCTTTTGGAACCGAAACAATGGACCGCTCAGTGTACTCAGTGTACATCACGCAGATCAGGGCCAGGATGGTACTCCTGGAAGGGGTGGGTCATGTTGGTTTGCCGAAACCTTATTTGATTGTGGTGAGACATAATCTGGTGGGAAACTTGGTACAGATGAATGGCTAGTCATTTGAAATATTTGAATGAGCAATGCTTGATACTTGTTGTCCTACCAGTCAGGTGGCGTACAACCAAGGGTTTGCCCCTTTCTTATTTACTTCAGGGAGTGTCATCTTAGTCCGACACCAGGGTTTATTTCTAGGCTTGAATATAGAAAGGAGGTTTAAAAAATGAGGATCTCAGAAGTAGATCAAACAGGACGCTGAAAAACTAAATGCAAAACCGAATTTTTTCAGCTTACATTTCGTAGAATTCTATTTAGAGCTCTGAAAACGTCTGAAAGTAGAAAACTGAAGAAAAATCAGATCTTCAAAGGTTTCATTTAAACTTAATATGTTGGACTGTAGGTCGGACACAATTAGACATTTGAAGACGTCACCTCGGACTTCAGTTCTTACATTTTACAGTGCCAACAATAAATCAATAAATCAGATAAATCAACAATAAAACAGAAATAGAGCCGCCAAGACGAGCTACTTTTCTGTCAGTTTGTGGCTCAGCACACTTGCTTATACTGCAGTTTTTTTTAACTGACAGGAAGGAAGGAATCCTGCCTTTTTAAAGGAAACGTGCTTTACATGTAAAGTAAAGAGTCTCACAGAAACCTCAAAAATGGCTGAGAATATAAAGTGAAAAAACTGTCCTATCTTTTTTTTCTTGTGTCCCTTTTTTCAAGTCCTTTGTGATTTTCAGAACAAGGCTATTTTTGCGCTTGACCTAGATGGGAACACCGGGGTGGATAACAGCATTTAGCCCAGCACAGAGAGCTGGAAAGATCTTCAGTTAGACCACCTAAAGGCCATTTATCTCGCCTTGTAAACTTCTATGAAATAATAATCAGTCTCTCATGCAAACAAGATTATGACAATCAAATGTACCGTAATTTTCGGACTATAAGGCGCACCTGAATATAAGCCGCAGCAGCTAAATTGAATGATGTGTACATATATAAGCCGCACTGGACAATAAGCCGCAGGTGTTTTAATGTTTAATTACCATATGTAAGGATTGGTGCACAGAGGGGATTGTCGGGAAAGAGAGGGCTGTTTGAGGAAGCTCCCATTTATTAACATTTCAACAAACAAGTTGCATATTTGCATAACGTATTCAAGTGTTACCATTTAGTGCAATAGTAGCTACAGAACATGTGCTGTGTAAACTGTACTGTATCACATAGCGTTTCAGACACACAAACTTTTCAACTTTCAAACTTAAACGGTGCGCTCCCAGCGCACGTACCGGCAGTGATCTACAGCAGTGGTTTTCAACCAGTGGTACGGGGACAAACTGTCTCGCTCTCGTAATGTCTGTCTGTCTTGCTCTCGTTCTGTCTATCGTACCACTCTCGGTTCCACTTTTACTTTTGCGCGCTACCTGTCTCACTCTTTTCCGGCCTCCAGCTTTTCCTGCCGGAACCCGCCGCTTAAAGGTGGGGGGCGCGGACCGGCCATAGAGCCCATAGAGTTAAAGGTGGTGGACTGCAACCTGTAAAATCCATAGATTTAGGAGGTCCCCTAGTGGCCGTTAGCTGTAAAAATCCATAGATTAGCCGCACCGTTATATAAACCGCAGGGTCGAAAAATGGGGGAAAAGGCGCGGGTTATAGTCCGAAAAGTACGGTAAGTGTGTTTTTAGTCTTTACCAGTCCTCCACATTCATCTCCTTCTCCCTTCAGCCTATGTGTCTTTCACTGACATGCAGCTTGATGTTATCCAACCCCTGTAATTGAATCTTTCTGTCTCGACTTTGTCCGGCTATCTAAAGGCCTGAGTGGTGTGGAAGATGTCCCCATTGTATGGCAAACGAAGAGCCCTCCTTTAGCCCAGCCCGAAGACTTGGAGGATGATTTCCCCCCCAGGACCTCGGCCTCAAACTCGGGCAAAAATACGCTCATCAGCCCCTCACCAGATGAAGAGACTCAGGAAGAAGAGGTAAGATGTTAATGTATTTCCTGCCATATATATCCCTGTGTATTACCATGTCAAACTAGGATCTATCTAACAAAAGAATTATTTTATTTTTGTGAGTACATGCTGTACATATTAAGGAAGGGAATAGGCAAGTGTGTACCATTACAGCTCCCCCGTAGTGGAAATGTTATCATAATACTGAATAGGGCACTGTGCAAATCGCAATAAGCACAATATTTGGTAAAATATGTAAAAAAGTATCTGAATAAAGTATTTTAGTGCTGCAGTGGAGTCCTGGCCTACAAACTGTATTCTACACACATCATCTGTCAACTTGATTATTTGAATCTATTTATCAATGAAAATGTGAATTATGTTTCAAAAATGATCATTCCCTCTAATATTGCTATTCAAATAACAATTACAATATCAATCAAAATGATCGCTTTTAGTTTTTTATTGTGGCACTGTGTGTATTTTACATTTAAATCTAGGTGTGTCTTTGCCTCTGTGTGTGTCCTACTCTCCCTCAGACACTTTAATTTGCTGATCTCAGCTTTCCCTTCCCTGTCTCCTCCCTGAAACCTGCCTCCTCATCACTGTAATCACTTAAATGCTCTCTCGATGCCAGGGAAAGCCCTGATTGATAGCAAACTCATGTCTTCAGGCCGCGATGGAGGAACAGAAGGCCAGGCCCATCCAGATCGTCGTGACCAACGAGGACGAGCACAGCTTCGAGCTGGACGCCCCCGCGCTGGAGAGGATCCTCCTGCAGGACCACGTGAAGGACCTGAACGTGGTGGTGGTGTCCGTGGCCGGAGCTTTCCGGAAGGGCAAGTCCTTCCTGCTGGACTTCATGCTGCGCTTCATGTACAGTCAGGTGAGAGGAGTGAGGTTTCATTCATTAATAGAAGTTAATCAGTCGAGTGCTTAATGTCAAGTGGGCATCACTCTGCCTCCAACTTTCAAAACTGTCACTCTAATAAAGGCACTGGTTGCCCAAAAATCTTTTTAAAAATAAATAATAATAATTAAAATAGTTGTACCTGTTGATGTTCTGTCATTTAAATAATCAATTTACTGATTTATTCAAACATGTTTGTATTTATGACTAAATCCTACATGTTCTCTAAGGAGATAAGTTCATATAGATGTTACAATTATTAACTTTCAATTTGCATTTCTGACAAAGACACAGATATGTAAGTATTAACTTAATCAATAAAAACAAACAGTTGGCCTTGGATAGTCCTTTTTACACATAAATTACCTATAAGGAGAAGTCAAGTCATGCGATATATTATGTATAACTTGGATATCCATTTTCATGTGGAGCTCAGTGTCAGTTAAATTAGTAATATATAACTTGTTCACACTTGTAGCAGTTATGAAATGCCTCCGCTGTGTTTACATGAGCTAGGTAAACACGACTTGTCCTTCCTCTGGGGATTTATTATTGTGCAACAATTACAGTGAGTAGAACTTGTAGGCAGGTTGGCTGAAGGAACAGAAACCTCCTATGATATCACACCCAGTTCTGGCATGTGAAGCACAATATGACGAGCGTAGACAAGTGTTTCCTGTTTGATCTCATACGGAGACACTTACTCAATGTGCTGAATAAAAAGAGTGGTTTAACTGGTTTCCACCTGTCATTACCGATCATAATTACATTTCATCATAAGAGTTTGAGAACTATTGTATATAGTTATTCAAGTCTATCAATAGTTTTGGTCCAATAAACGTAATTCCCCTGTGTGGTTACTGACCTTTGATGTCATTTGTGTAATTAATAATACAAAGTGGTACATTACAAACCCACCAACACATTTTCAAGCATGTGCATCCAACAGCTGTGCGGCTCGCTCCAACACAAGTATCAACAACTAGTCCTTCAGAAGGAGCCAGGATCACCTTACACACACTTGCACTTCCTCTCTCTCTCTCTCTCTCTCTCTCTCTCTCTCTCTCTCTCTCTCTCTCTCTCTCTCTCTCTCTCTCTCTCTCTCTCTCTCTCTGTCTCTGTCTCTCGCTCTGTCTCTCGCTCTGTC